>NC_141195.1:1612500-2212500 GCF_054491065.1 Syngnathus leptorhynchus | reverse complement strand
CGGTGGTGAGGGTGGAGGATAGGAAGGAGGAGGGATAGTAAGGTGAGGGAGGGATGGCAGCGCAGGCCTGGGAGAGGTTGGAAGAGGCGGCGGTGTGGCCAAGATTTCTGAAGAGGAGTGTTGTGCGGTGCGTGCCCTGGAGGTGGCGGGCGAGACGTGTGTGCTCCGAATGCGTCGTGTTTCAGGGGGGCAGTCGCTGATTTGCTCCAGCAATGAAGGCATGTCTCCTTCAATCTTCTCCAGCACTGCCACCATTTGTTTCTCTATCTGCTCAATCACACTGTCCATTTGCCAGTCGCTTTTGGCACCGTTGCCCACTCCTCTGTGATGTAACCCGGTCCCATACATCCCCACGCTTCTTCCACTCGGATACAAGGTGCAATATGGACTCCCATAGGGCCCTGCCATCCCCATGGTGCCAATGTCTCTAGTGTAGGGTGTGGCGTTCCGACCCAAGCTAGCAGAGCTGCCAATTGCGTAGCAGCCCTGACCTGCAGTAGGGTTTTCTCTGGTGATATTATACTCTGCACTATATCGGTCTGTTTTCTTGGCGTCCCTCTCCCTCTTCAACACGGGGCTTGCTTGAGCCCTTAACCGAACACCCGGATCGACATCTGCCCCAGCGTCCGGCGCAATCGCCGGAGTGGCTGCCGCACCCACAGAACTCTCCGCCATGGCTTCTGGCAGTTGTGTCTGACACCAGCTGCTGTCATTTCCATCCTTGTGTGTCATATTAGCAGAGGCTGTGGGGGCGTGAAGTGTCGTCGTCATCTTATGATTGTTGCTGGGATCAGGTGAGGCGCATGTTAGTTTCCTGTCAGGATGCGGGCCTAAATTGCTCTCTGCTAGCTTACTGTGTTCTGTGGTGGTAGTGGGCGCCATTTTATATTTTTGGTTTTCATCCAAATTAGCAGCTGTTTGCTTGGTTTGACCTTCTGGCACTTCCTTTGTGCCAAGGGTATCGCAAGATGGAGATGTTCCAACTTCAATATGCACCTTTACCGCCTGCTGTTTTTCAACTTCCTGGTTCATGTCAGGTGACCTGTTTTCAACCATGACCTCTAATGGCATGCCACTTGTGGTCACTCCGAGCAGTGTGACCCTGCCACCTTCCTTATCGCTTGTTAACTCGATCACCTCTTTAACTTCCCCTGCATCTTCCCCACGTTGCGCCTCAGTTGAACTGTCAATAACTGACTCGGAGTTCTTCAGTCGCTGCATAAATGTGGTGACACGGATTGCTTTCTGCAAGACAGGGAATAAAAAGGATAGAATTATATAAAAAAAACGTGTTTACCTACAGTATGAACCCATGTCTGTCCCTAGAATACATTTAAACTTTGATGCTGTACTTATTGGTATTATATTGTTAAAAAAAAAAAAAAAAAAGCTTCTATGTTATGCATGTGACAAAGCTCATCGAGGCACAATAAAACTAAGCGCTCTGTGATTCGCTTCAAGTGAAATATTTACTTCCAGGCGGAATTCACACAATTGGCCCGGGTATGAATCAGCCTCAAGACTCCATCTTCCCATATTCCTTGTTGCTTACTTGATACATTTGATAAATCTATCCAGTCCCCTGACAGTAAACAATGAAGGAATTTGGGAAAATTTGAGATCTTAAAAGATGTTTCCAAACCAGGGAACATTTTATCTGGAAGTCAAAAGATAATTGATGTTTGTATGACAAAGCAGCTTCTAATTTATTAGCGCAAACGTAACATTGAGGTGCATTGTGGATTTTGATACGAGGAATGACAGGGGGGCCTTGTACATTGAATCATTACATTTAAATGGTACACAGTGGTTGACAGCTACCGCATCCTTTCCTTTTGACCCTCTCTTTATCTACACTAACAAACCTCTGTAAACATGTCAACATCCATGGGACTGATCATTATCTTAGTATATGGATAACTAAACTGAGTGCAGATGAGGAGCAGGAAAGGAGCAGAGCCAGCCACTTGGAACATTTGACTGTGAAAAAGGAAAAGTGGGACAGTGGGTCTCCTCTGGGACAGGCAGAGTGAAAGTGCATGGACAGAGCTCATGAGGAGACCTTCACCAGTCATGGTATGATCAACCCATCTCATGGCTGACTGCCTTTTTTTTTCCTCCCATGTCGGGTTCTTTTGGACTATTTATTCATAAAGTCAATTCAAATACAGTTCCAGCCACAGAGAGATGCTTTTTCACAGAATCATGCCAGACTGTGAATGTGGAGTTCCACCCACGCTCTGTCCTTCCATTCTCTATCATGATGATCTACAATACCTTCAACTCCTGGGAATTATATAGGGAAAGAAAGAAGAAGTTTATGGCTGTTACTTGTGCTTCTAGGTCAGCAATATCATCTTCATATTTCCCCGCTCTCTCCTTGATAGCAACATTGACATGGTCACATTATGATATACTATCCATGAATTATACTTTCAGGAATTAAAGGTGGTATAGTTGAGTGAAACTTATTCCAGGTTCAAACAAATGTGTATTTTGAGCACTATCCAATTGAAATTATCTATTATAAATTACCTATCTATCTATCTATCTATCTATCTATCTATCTATCTATCTATCTATCTATCTATCTATCTATCTATCTATCTATCTATCTATCTATCTATCTATCTATCTATCTATCTATCTATCTATCTATCTATCTATCTATCTATCTATCTATATCACAACTGCATGATATAAGGTTATTATCGAGTACCAGCGAGTACTCAAATGCACTTTTATTGCTAATCTGTCTGAAAGTAAGCGGTATCAGTGCATTCCGTTTATTTTCAATCGTCACTATGACCAACTTAAATAGTAGGCTAATACTTTCACAAATAATAACACCAATCTTCCTTTTCTACTCATTTCTGCAACTGTATAGTAACATATTTTTTCTTTTTGGTAAGGAAGTGGCGAGTGAGCTTGACTTCCTACCCGCCATTTGGCCTTTGCAAAGTTCTTCTCAAATTGGGCACAGACGCCATCCTTTAGGTTCTTCTCAGACGCGCCGTTACCTGCAATCCTGACAAAAGCGTCACTTCAAACGCGAGTCCATATCGTGTCTAAATAACACACTTTTGTGAACACTAATACCATTCATGCCAAAGTGCGTCTTGTGCCGTGATTCTCAGCATCTGGTCCACTTCCATGAGTCGACAGACGAGCTCCTTAGCTGAAAGAGTCAATGCAACCAAGATCAACATATGCATCTGATGCTCTTTTAAATAATTGAGCGAGCCATCTCCATCCAATCTCTATGAAGATATTTGTTGCCATCGTGCGGCGAAAGTATGTACCTGCAGGGGAGATGTCATCCCAGTATGGAGAATCAAACTCAAAATCACCAGCAACAATTCGACAGAAAATGATGCGGTTATGTAGATCAGTGTTTTCCTCTTCAGTCTCATCATAAAAAGGAGGGTTACCCGATAACCTGGGGGGGGGGGGGGGGGGGTGGAAATGTCGCTTGATACAGATAAGGCTAAGTTGCAATTGGTTGTTTTGTACAGATAACGAAGACTTAGACTTACAGTATGAACATAATGACACCCACAGCCCAGCAGTCCACAGGTCGGCCATATCGATGACGAGCCACTACTTCAGGTGCTGAGGCATGGCACAGAAGATGTTTGATTGAAATGATCGTAATAGGTGTACAGGTGTAGGTGTAGATATGGCATCATATCTTGGTCAGAATTCTACCCAGCACATGGGTTCACTGTTCATGTTAATTTATTTATAAATGAAAAATAAATTGTACTATTATAAGTTATGATGGTAGGGATGCTCTTCAGTCTTCTTTTTCATATAGGTCAAGCACATCCTAACATTTGGGGAAATTGGAGTGTGAAGATGTGTGTAAAGTGTAAAACAAAATGGTGCTGTTAAAAATGCAAAAAAAAAACAAAAACATAAGATAGGTATATGTACGTGAGGACAAATCCCAATTATTAATTAGATTCAGCAATAAAATCTTACCCAAGTATTCTGGTGTGCCACAAGGTTCCGTAATGGGCCCATTCTCAAATCTAGACAGATAGAAATCTCGCAGAACGACTTTGTTGTGGTTATTTTCAGTGTAGTACATGAGGTTTTCCAGCTAGGCAAAGTAGAGGGGGACAAATCATTTCACACATTTAGAACGAAAAGAGCATTCCAACAAGCTAATGAAAAACGCAGACTGAATCGGAAAATCTGAGAGTTTCTGAACCCTGAACTATGCACTACAACTGATTGATGTTTTAGAGGTCAGCTCATTTTCTCTGTCTTCTTGAATGTCAAATACTTTAGTCTTTTTCAAAGGTCATCCTGTTGCTTTGTGCAGATGTAAATTACACAAAAGTGCTAATTGCTCACTGTGAACTGCTGCGACAATATGCACTGACAATCACTTTTACACATTCTATTGGAGGCGGCCACTAAAGAACTGATTTAGTTTTAGTTGTTGCACATTAATGACTGGTAAAAACTTTGGTTAAGATCTTCATCTATTTAATTGACTTGAATTAAATAGGTCAATCCTACATAGAGTGAATCCTAAAAAAAATTCCACCTTCTACCACCAGACGTCATTTGAGGCCAAATAGGCACTGAACCGAATGTTGATCACAAAGGCCAGCGAGAGGACACAAAAGTACCTTTAGGTTCCTGTGGACAATGTTGAGAGAGTGCAAGTATGCTACAGCTTCCAGGACCTGTCTGATAACGTTGGAGGCGTCTCTTTCTGTGTAGTTGCCTTGGTCTTGGATCCAGTCAAAAACATCTCCGCCCGTGGCCCTGTTGCGTAAACATGCATGCACAAACATGAGCTGAGAGCAAAGTTGCTGCTGTCAGCCACATGTTGCAATGCCATGAATTGCTTTTAACGCAGTAAAAAAACTCTGCGTTTGCTCTATCTTGTCTATTAGTGAGACAATCTGCTTCCACCGACCCCAAGGTACCACTGTGAGCAATTAAAACAACACTAGCATGTCTCATCATTTATCTTTGAAAATAATAGAAATGATAGTCAAGGAGGCGCTTATGTCTTGCCCAAAGCAGGCCCCGGCCGAGAGCCTGCAAAAAACGATGGCACGACTGCAATAACCCAATCTGTCCAGCCGAATTGCCTTTGCCACACATCTGCAGCTATTGCGTGACAAGGAGTTGCAAGCATGCTTGACTGACTGCCCTCTACGTATCGATCCACTTAACGGAAAGCATCACTTTCAGGGCCAATGAGTAGTGTAGAGTGGTGGAGAAAGCAAATATCTCATTAAACTACACACCTCCCGGACTGCACGAGAGCCCGCAGTAACAACGGCACCTGCTCTGGTCGGCCCCTTGAGCAGAGGGATTTCTGACTGTCCTTTCCGACCGTCATGTACATGCATGGACATTCAAGAAAGATACTGTACTCTCCAAGAAAATGAAGACACTCACAGTTCCTGGATGATGTAGTATTCTTTCCTGGTCTCAAACGTGTCTATTAGCTGAAGGATGTTTGGGTGGTTGACCCTACAAAAGCATAAAATGAGAAAAGCGAAAAATTAGAAGGATGTCAACATGTCCCTTGTATGAATGCCTTATTGGTGTCAGTAGTAGATTTGTCAGTGTCGACTGCAGTGTTTCCCAACATTTATCAAACCAAGCAGCATGTTTTTTCAAACAAAAATCTCATCCAAAATATTAATACTGACAGAGATGATTTTGTTTTAATATGATCACAAATTGTCAGTGTGGAATCTGGGGCTGTTTGGTTAAACACAAACTGGTTAATTCGTTATACATCACTGCCATGCATAGTTAAACTAAAAATTTTTTTGTCATACAATATAAACACCACACAGATTTTTTGGGGGGAATTTATTCTATTTTATTTCATCAAGTAGTTGCACAAAATGAAAGCAACTGAATTCAGATATGGTGGCTCGGTGCTGCACTGGGTAGCACGTCCGCCTCACATTTAGGAGGATGCAGGTTTGATCCCACCTCCGGCCCTCCCTGTGTGGAGTTTTTATGTTCTCCCCGTGTCCACGTGGGTTTTCTCCGGGTACTCCTGTTTCCTCCCACATCCCAAAAACATGCTTGGTAGGTTGATTGAGCACTCCAAATTGCCCCTAGGTGTGAGTGCGAGTGCAAGTGCGGATGGTTGTTTGTCTCCCTGTGCCCTGCGATTAGCTGACAACCAGTTCAGGGTGTCCCCCGCCTGCTGCCCGATGACGGCTGGGATAGGCTCCAGCATGCCCGTGACCTCCGTGGGGACAAAGCGGTTCAGAAGATGGATGGATGAATTTGTGTAGCCACTTGAAAAAAATTGAATAAATTCAACACACTATTTTCTTAGTGTACTTTAATTCTGACTTTATGACTTTAGTGCATGATAAATAATGAGTGAATAAAAAGCAACTGCTTTTGTCCACCTCTTGCGCTTCTATTTTTTTTTATTATGCAAGAAACCACGACACCTGAGGAAAAACAACCAAATCAAAGATTTGGTCTTGCAAAAAACAACAGCCAAAAAACAACAACTTCGAGCCAATAACATATCGCCTTATAACAGCAGTCCATTGTGAATACGGAACCATTCTGGTAACTGACACATTGTAAGTGACACCTTCTGTCTCTTATTGTTTTTTTTTTTCTTGGTGCTATGGTTTCCTGTACATCAGGTGCGAGATCATATTTATATTGTGTAATACAGGCTATAACTACTTTTATAACAAATTTGAATAAAACTTTTTTTTTTTTTTGAGGGGCGTGTGTGGAAATTTCCAGCATTCGTTTAAGTAAAATTGGACACGTGATGAGCTCTCATGACACCTTAATAATATGCTTGGGCACAGTTGTTGGAATCACGGATGTCGAGCACAATTCATAACTGGAGAAAATGATGGAATATGTCAAATTCTCTCTTTTTATTCCATCCATCCATTTTCTGAACCGCTTTGTCCCCACGGGGGTCACGGGCGTGCTGGAGCCTATCCCAGCCGTCACCGGGCAGCAGGCGGGGGACACCCTGAACTGGTTGCCAGCCAATTGCAGGGCACACAGAGCCGACCAACCATCCGCACTCGCACTCACACCTAGGGGCAATTTGGAGTGCTCAATCGGCCTACCAAGCATGTTTTTGGGATGTGGGAGAAAACCGGAGTGCCTGGAGAAAACCCACGCGGGCTCGTGGAGAACATGCAAACTCTACACAGGGAGGGCCGGAGGTGGAATCGAATCCACACCCTCCTAACTGTGAAGCGGACGTGCTACCCAGTGCACCACCGAGCCACCTCTTTTTATTACGTCTACTACTCAATTATACTTCCTTCTGTCCACAGATTGCGTACAATTTAAGGATTGTGATCTCATTCTTGGCGGCCTTGCGGACTTTCCTGCCATCTTTCTTGAGAAATTTCTTGCAGACAAACACTTTGTTTGTTTGTCTTTCCTTAGCCAGGCACAGCTCACAGAACTCTTTCCTATACGTCACAAGAACAAGACAGAAAGAGAAATAAGCCAGTTTATTAAAACTCAGTCTTATATTCTTACCACATTTTATTTCAGTGATATAAAATGTTTGAAGGTTTGAAATTAATTGGAAAGCAGTGATATGCAAAATTAAAGAAAAACTTATCTGTTTGCGTTCATATAATTTTTTTGTTGAATTTTTAGAATTCTCATATTCTCTTCACCCTGTGATGAAGCGCACTTAAGTTTGGGCTTGTTTGTGTAATATAAACGAGTGCACAAATTTCTGAGGCCAGATGCCGACATTACCATATGGCCATGAGTGTGTGTGTTGCTACAATGTGTCAAGTCAAGTCAAGTCAAGTCAAGTCAAGTTTATTTGTATAGCCCTAAATCACAAGCAGTCTCAAAGGGCTTCACATAGACAATCAATTGACAAGAAAACGTTTTCAGTAGGGCAAATTGCAGCAGTGATTTTCATGCCCCAAAATCCTACGGTTGGTGGGCCAACTTTGAAAAGTTAACCCATGTAAATCTCCTAATTTTGCCACTTACAGGCTTCATTTTACCAACTTCAGTCCGTCTGAATAAATCATCGCCATCTCAAGCCCTCCTAAAATTGGACTTCCTGACAACAATTCCTTTTTATGCAGCCGGCCTATTATGAATGACACTGTCAATGAATTAAACATTGCAGAAGAGGAAAGAGAATACAAACACATTACACCAAGATTTACGGTACTTACGCTCTGAGGACTTGACCAATCTCATATTTGTCTGTCACATCGGATAAACTGTCATAGATTTGCCCATCTCGCAGAGCAAGGCACCCAAATGGCATGACGGCATTCACCTAATACACAAAGCACACACAAATACAGGAAGCAGAGCACACACGTTATTCGGACGATAATATTGATAAAATGTTTAAGGACAACTCAGGAATGTATTTTTAATGAATAAGTGCAATTCTAATTAAACAATGTCAACTTCGGAACCAAATGCAAATGCGAAAGCTTCCGGTTGCATGCTTACAGAGACTCTGCGTGTCAAATTAGCTTCTCTTCTTCACTCTGTTGATTATTTGCCACATTTATCAAGTTCAAACGAAGCTTCATATAGGTCAAATGAGCAACGCTAACTACAGATTAAAGAAAGTTTAAATTCACACGTTTATTCATATGAGAAGGTAATTTGACTTTTCACTTCTCCCTGAATATGCAGTGTACAGATAACCCACACGCATCCACAAACACACTGCAATATGTCGTCCATTTTAAAATAAGTGTGCCTGAACATCCAGGTAAAAAATAAAAAGTGATGAATCAGCAATCAATACGGTGCACCTTCTCCCACCCACATCCGAGACGCTCTGTGGAAGCTTAACGGCATCTCTTTAACTGCTTGTTCCTGCTTCTTGTGCAGCATTCCAACAGTTACAGTTAAGATACCCCGACCGGTATAGCTGATGATATGGTGCCTGTTTCAAATAATATTACGTGTGTACCAAATATTTACTATCAAATTCCTACGGTCGTATCGTCCCACCGCGCTAATAAACAATTGAGAGGTGATGTCAGGCCTAGAGAACACAATCTTACTTTCATTTCGTTTAAAAATCCTTTGATAAATATAAATCCTGATCAACCGATTACACTTAAACTTGGTTTTATGAATATTAGATTGCTTCATACGAAAGCAGTTCTCGTTAATGACCTCATCACAGAACATAATCTAAATATATTTGGTCTTTGCGAGACCTGGTTAAAACCTAATGAACTGCTACCGCTTAATGAGGCCTCGCCTCCAAATTTTGTGAGCTCGCATGTGGTGCGTCCTCGAAAAAAGGGTGGGGGTGTTGCCCTCATCTCAAATTCCAATCTTAGATTTACGCCTCGTTCGATTAACATATTTAAAACATTTGAAGTTCTCACTGTCCGATCCACCGCTTTACCGTCATTTTATCTTGCTGTTATTTACCGTCCACCTGGGGCTTACTCTGGCTTCCTGGATGAATTTTCAGAATTCGTGGCTGATCTAGTGACAAATGCGGATAATATAATAATCATGGGCGATTTTAACGTCCACATAAATTTACCGTCAGAGCCACTTACTTCGGCGTTTCAGACTCTAATTGATACGTTTGGTTTTACGCAAGCCGTACAGGTAGCAACGCATAAGAATGGTAATACCTTAGATTTGGTATTATCCCGAGGACTGGCAACCTCTAATATAACAGTACTGTCATACACTACTGTTTTGTCTGATCACTACTTAATAAAATTTGAAATTTTAGTTCTTAGTCAAAGACAAGAGAGCAATCAGAATTATAGCAGCCGTAATATTAACTCCATGACTGCGACTGCGCTATCTGGGCTACTGCCACCAGCAACTGCCGTATTTCTCTCATATACCAGCTCTATTGATAATCTTACAAATGAATTCAATGCTACATTGTTAAATGCCATTGACTCTGTGGCGCCGCTACCTCTGAAAACTCGCCGTAGATTGCCTACTCCGTGGTTCACAGATGAAACGTTCGCTTAAGCAATTAAGTAGAAAGCATGACCGCAAATGGCGTTTAACCAAACTTGAGGTTTTCCATCAGGCGTGGCGCAACAGCCTCCTGAAATATAAAGATGCGCTTATCTTCGCTAAAACTCGTTATTTTTCGCAGTTCATTAATCTTCAAAAGAACAATCCTAAATACCTATTTGATACAGTGGCAAAGCTAACACTACGCCAGCCGACCCCCGATAGCTCCTTTCACTCGGCTGACGAGTTCATGAAATTCTTTACTCGAAAGATTGAATGCATTAGGGATGAGATCAAGATGACCATTCCGATCGGTCAGTCGGGACCGCCGATTACCGGCGCTGACGATCATGCAATAACCCTTTCAAATTTTAAAAGCGTGTCCCTCGAAAGGCTTACACAATTAGTTAGTGCGGCTAAACAAACAACATGTTTACTTGACCCGCTTCCAGCCAAACTATTTAAAGAATCATTTCAAATCTTAGGACCGTCCATTTTAAATATAATTAATGTGTCTGTCTCCTCTGGGATAGTGCCAACAGCCTTTAAAACCGCTATCATTAAACCGCTACTTAAGCGACCAAATCTTGACCCGGACTGTCTCAGTAACTATAGGCCAGTTTCAAATCTCCCATTCATAGCAAAACTGCTTGAAAAGGTAGTAGCGCAGCAGCTTATTGATTACATGGTCGCTAAATATCGATATGAATCTTTTCAGTCTGGTTTTAGAGCTAATCATTCCACTGAGACAGCACTTGCTAAAGTGACTAATGATCTCCTCATAGCTATGGATTCAAACACTTCATCTGTATTGTTACTACTCGATCTTAGTGCTGCCTTCGACACTGTTGACTTCGATATTTTATTAGAGCGTCTTAAAGGTTGTGTTGGTATTTCGGGGTCAGCACTAGGCTGGTTTCATTCGTATCTATCAGACAGGACGCACCGAGTGGTCCAAGGCAATGCGTCCTCTGAGCTCTATAAAGTTACGTGTGGTGTCCCACAGGGATTGGTACTCGGACCAATTCTATTTAATATTTATATGATTCCCCTTGGGGATATAAAACGTAAATATAATATTAGTTTTCAATGTTACGCGGATGACACCCAATTATATATGCCGTTATCAATGACAGATCCGCGGGACTGTTGTAATCTTGATGCATGCCTTGCGGAGATCAAGCAATGGATGTCTCTCAACTTCCTTCGTCTGAACCCAGATAAAACTGAGATGTTGATAATTGGTCCAGCTCGTTATCAACATTTATTTAAGAAAACCACTATAACGCTAGATAACCGTACTATCACTCAGAGTGATACTGTAACTAATCTCGGGGTAATATTTGACCAAACGCTTTCCTTTCAAAAGCACATTAAGAATATAACCAGAATAGCATTTTTTCACCTTCGTAATATTGCTAAGATTCGCCCAATCCTCTCGACCGGTGATGCGGAAATTATTATACATGCATTTATCACATCGTGCCTGGACTACTGTAATGCATTATTCTCTGGTCTTCCCAAGTCCAGCATCAAAAGTCTACAGTTAGTACAAAATGCTGCTGCAAGGCTGCTCTCACGGACAAGAAATTTTGATCACATTACCCCAATATTAGTCAATTTACACTGGCTCCCGGTCCATTTTAGATGTGACTTCAAGGTTCTACTATTAACCAATAAATCATTGCATGGCTTAGCGCCTTCATATCTCGTCGACTTAGTTGTTGCTTATGTTCCGTCTCGTAACCTTCGTTCGCAAAACGCTAGTCTTTTAGTGACACCGAGGGCCAAGAAAATGTCTGCAGGGGCTAGAGCATTTCCTATTCGGGCTCCAGAGCTCTGGAATGCCCTACCAATGGATATTAGAACTGCTACCTCAGTAGAAACATTTAAGACACGTTTAAAGACGTATTTGTATGATATGGCCTTTAATTAACCTGTAGTAGCCGATTCGGCTGGAGTTTGTTTTTGCTCCCTCTCCCCGACCCCACTCCCTCCACCACTCCCCGGCTGGGGTGGTGGTTAGGTGACACCCAAGCTGACGACGGCTATCTAGATTCTTGTGGACCAATTCAGCATGAGGGAACTGCAGCGGATTACCCTCCGACAGGACACTGCCAGGACAATCGAAGGCACCTCCGACAGCTCTTCGCTTTGGCCTGGACATCCACTTTTTGATTTCCATATTATGTATTTTATGTGCCCTCTTTGCATCCATTGCAGCCTGGTGATCCTGAAAGGGGGATCCTTCCATCTGTGGTCCCTTCTCAAGGTTTCTCATTTTTCCCCTGGTAGGGGTTTTTGAGTTTTTCCTTGCCCTTTTGGGAGCCCAAGATCAGGGGATGCTTTGAGAATAATTGTCAATTGATTGTCTATGTGAAGCCCTTTGAGACTGCTTGTGATTTAGGGTTATACAAATAAACTTGACTTGACAAGACCATAAATATTGGGACAGTGACACAAATACTCCGGTTTGGCCAGATCAAATGTCATCATCATTGGATGCTGCCCACTTTTTAATGGGATAAAAGTAATGGACAAATTCAGTTGGGCAACTGATTCGCATGCTAAAGGTAATTGAGTTCTGAGATGAGTTCTGAAGCATCTGGCTGAATATGAGCAGAAAATACACTTTAGAAATCATTCAGCTAATTTTGTCAGCAATTATCAATAAAAACAAAAGGAAAGAGTTCTTTTGGCACACCTGGCCGTGGATCAGCTGAGCATAACCTTTGAACTCAGATACAGACTTCTGTAATTCTGCCATTGTTCATCTGATTTGAATGTAAATCCCCTCAAATTAAAGATGAAAGGCTGCACTTCATTCATTCATTCATTCATTCATTCATTCATTCATTCATTCATTCATTCATTCATTCATTCATTCATTCATTTCAAATTCATTGTGGTGGTCTTTAGAACCCAAAACATGCCAATGTTCCTATATATGATGTCAGGGTCCAGGGTGGCATATTTCTTATCCACAGGGAGCAGAGTGCGGAGGGCCCAGGTGCGATTTATCAGTATCTTTAAGGGAGAGCTCTTATGGAGTATGCTGGCAACTGCTCGTTGCCTGAGCGTCCCTACCAGTGTGATCATCTCCACGGTTGTGCCTCTAGCTTCTCGATCTCGCTCCTCGATCTCGCTCCTCGTTCTCGCTCCTAGTTCTCGCTCCTAGTTCTCGCTCTTAGTTCTCGCTCCTAGTTCTCACCTTGCTCATCCACGCCACGCTTTTCATATCCTCTGATTACTTCCACCGATCACCACCAAGATTCACCCCGTTCTGGCTGAACTCCTCATACCCCGCCACTACTGCCCCGCTCCGTGCTACCGGCTCAGATCAGCTCGCTCTACCTCCACCACTGCTCCAATAAACACTCCTAACTCATTCTGGACGTCTAAGTTGGTTTTTCTGCATGTGGGTCAAATCAATCGCTACAACAATGACATATGGACTTTGCTAGTTATAGTACACTTACATTTATGTATTTTCAACCGAGAGCATAGTTCTTGCCACCATATCCATCTGAATTTCTAAAAATGAATCCAGAAAGCGGCGGCTCGGTAGTGCACTGAGTAGCACGTCCGCCTCACAGTTAGGAGGGTGCGGGTTCGATTCCACCTCCAGCCCTCCCTGTGTAGAGTTTGCATGTTCTCCCCGAGTCCACGTGGGTTTTCTCCGGGCACTCCCGTTTCCTCCCACGTCCCAAAAACTTGCTTGGTAGGCCGATTGAAGACTCTAAATTGTCCCTAGGTATGAGTGCGAGTGCGCATGATTGTTCGTCTTTGTGTGCCCTGCGATTGGCTGGCAACCGGTTCGGGTGTCTCCCCCCTACTGCCCGATGACCGTTGGAATAGGCTCCAACATGCCCCCGACCCCAGTGGGGACAAAGCGGTACAGAATATGGATGGATGGATGGATGGATGGATGGATGGATGGATGGATGGATGGATTTGGCGCCTCCTGCCCGATGACGGCTGAGATTGGCTGCAGCACGCCCGCGACCCCCGTGGGGACAAAGCGGTTCAGAAAATGGATGGATGGAATCCAGAAAGCTGACCAAGTAGAAGCGATGAGATCACTTTCTAAAAAGCACTGATCAACTGAGGTTATTAAGTGAACTAATAAAGCTGCAGCCACTTCAGAATTGGGTTTCTGAAGATAAACTGACAGAGGAAGAACGGATAACAAATGGAGAATGGTTAGAACAGAAAACAATGGAAATCCTCAGCGGTAATGACATTCGGAGAGTGCTAATTTAGAATTATGGAACAAGTATCAATGTGATGATGTACCATCACTATTGCAGAGTCGGCGCTTCAGGATAGGCGGGATTTGTGAGAATTGTGTAATCTTGCTGCTGACCCTAATCTCTAATCTGCATCTCTAATCCAGAGCACTGGGATACACGTATGTGTGTCGACATGTGCGTTCATAAATGTGTCGGTTTGAGTGAAGTGCAAAGGTCAACGCAAATATGTCACACACGCTTAAGAGTTTGACTTGATGATGAACCTGCCCATGCGTGGCCATATGTGAGGAGGCAGAGGGGGAAATGAGCGGTGGATTTGACAAAAGACCGAGCCCTGAGAGGAGATTATGTAAATGTAACAACATCCCCCGTGACGGTTTCCAGGACGGTGAAAGTGAGGTTTGATGTGAATGGAGTTTGATCAACAAGCAAAAACTGGCCCAAGTGAAATACTTGGGGGTCACATAGGATGACACACTTGCGAACCAGATGTATGACAAAAATACCATTTCAAATATTGACAAAATATATGCATATGTCTGTATTTTGTTTGTTGAAAATGGACAAATTAATGTTTATATACATAATGTAACCCTTTCCTATATGTTCTTGAGTACAGATGAGGGGCATTGGTGGAGAACAAGTCACTTTGCAGGCACAGATACGATTACTGTCAAGAAATAGTACTGTTATCTTTATCTATCTATGTGAGGCAGTGTCAGTGAAACCATTTTTTAGACTCTTTTTTTATTTAATTTTTTTATTCATGGTCAAACTTCCAAGTAGTTCTAAAATATGTCTCGCCTCTTGACTGGTTTTCAATTCTAATCTAAAGCTATATCGTGTATTTTATTCATGGTTTATGGTAACCTATTTTCTTTGGGTATACGGCTCTCCCGTGAGGTCACTAAACTTTTTTTAATTGTCACAAGGAACAATGTAAAGATACTGTAGAAACACTTATATGCGTGCAGAATACTGAGTCAGAACCAACCTTGAAGTTGAGGCCGGGTAGGAGGCAAAAAGGGAGGGAGATGAGAACAGAGTGGTGAGAAAGATGAAAGATGAGAAAACAGGTGTGAAAGGATGGGGCTCTTCGACTTGGCTCAACATATAGAAAATAGTGGAGCAGTGCAAAAACACGTGCCTTGGTGTGTGTGTGTGTGTGTGTGTGTGTGTGTGTGTGTGTGTGTGTGTGTGAACATGTCTCTTAATGAAGGGCTGTCCCAAATAGACTGACAAGACAGTATGAAATAATAAACAAATAATCAAATAATCAAATAAATAAATAAATAAATAAATAAATAAATAAATAAATAAATAAATAAGATACGATAAGTGGTGCCACAAATAAATGTTGCAATATGTTTGAGCATTTCTGCCAAGCAAAGTTTTTTGGCGCAGGTCAAAATAGGTTGCTGTGAAATATTTGAACAAATAAAGCCAATTATATATGAGCAATATCAAAATGCCACCTGAAATTTTTGTTTGAATGCTTTGAACATGAATGCTTTATGAAAATTACCCCCTCCCTCCACCCCTCTATGATATGAATAATAGGAAATGTCAAGTTTGCATATTTCTTTCAAGACATGTTTACTCTATATTAAAGCTCTCTGGGAGTTTCTGGGAAATACAAAGAAATGAGTGTCATCGTTCCATAAAATGTCGCTGGCTTGTGAGTTTCACAGGGCTCTGAAATGTTGAAGTCAAGCTAAAAAAAGTACTAATGAAAAAGCACTGACTGGTAATTTTGCATATGCACCTCTGCACGTGCAACAACAAGTCGGGTGTGAATGCATAGAGCTCGGAGACATTGCACTTTCATTTCAAATCGCTTGCGCTGTTGTCGTCATGCTTGTTCACAAGTGCAGAGTTGAGGGTGCAGGGAAGCTCTAAAATGAATGGAATGGAACATCTTTTCATCATCTTAGAGGGTGACAAGTCAAGGTTATTCTTAGAAAACTGAATTCAATGTGCTGGAATTTATGTTCAATCCCGCAGAAGTGCAATCGGTTTTTGATGCTTATTCCCAAATAATGTGTTTGCTTTGCATTCATTATTCCTAACCGTGGTTGTAAAATATGCATATTTATGCAGCTAGAGGGGGGCCCACCAGGGCACTGTCCCCAGGTGCCAGACTAGATATTTCATTTCATTTTGGGGGACAAACTGTTCCTAAAGATTAAATACAAATTATTTATGCTACAATGTTAAATAAAATTGAACTGAACTGTAGAGGTGGTTGGATGGATGGATGGATGGATGGATGGATGGATGGATGGATGGATGTCTTCATAAAATGTTTATTTATTTTTTAAATCAATGTCCGCCTGGTTAATGGAGTCCGAGGAGTATGTGGTTAGTTATTTCTGTCTCTGTGAACAAGAACTTACAGGTCTTGCTTATGTTAGCACGGTGCACCTGATACACAAGCATGCGTGAACACACACACTGTAGTGTACATGATTCTATAGATCATCGGTACATTTCTGCTGTGGAACTCTTCAGACGTGACAGCAACATAATCAATCAATGGTTGTTCGTCTCTGTGTGCCCTGCGATTGGCTGGCAACCAATTCAGGGTGTCCCCTGTCTACTGCCAGATGACGGCTGGGATAGGCTCCAGCACGCCCGCGACCCCCGTGGGGACTAAGCGGTTCAGAAAATGGATGGATATTTACTTGAGTGTTAATTTTTCAAATGACTTTTTCTGAAAAAAATAGAAAAAATATTTTGTTTTTTTTCTCCCCATATTGACAAAGCAAGTGTTGTACTATATACTTTTATTCAAGTAAGAAAAGCATCATATTCAGCATCCTGGAACCTTTCTGACACATCTCATAAAACCTGGTCTAATTGCAGCTACAGTAAATCCATCCATCCATCCATCCATCCATCCATCCATCCATCCATCCATCCATCCATCCATCCATCCATCCATCCATCCATCCATCCATCCATCCATCCATCCATCCATCCATCCATCCATCCATCCATCCATCCATCCATCCATCCATCCATCCATATTCTGTACCGCTTTGTCCCCACGGGGGTCGGGGGCGTGTTAGAGCCTATTCCAACGGTCATCGGGCAGTAGGGGGGAGAAACCCTGAACCGGTTGCCAGCCAATCGCAGAGCACACAGAGACGAACTACCATCCGCACTCGCATTCACACCTAGGGACAACTTGGAGTGCTCAATCAGCCTACCAAGCATGTTTTTGGGATGTGGGAGGAAACCAGAATGCCCGACGAAAAACTGCTCCCACTTGCTTCATTTGGAGGCATGATTAGAGTTGATGCAATCTTCAGAGTAACGAGAACGTAATAACGAACGGAGACAGTTGTCATGCGGGTCCTCTCGGCTCACCTCGCGAGGTTCGAAAACCGAATTTCGTCCAAGATCCGAAGCAAAAAAATCTAGATTATTTTGTTCAAGTACCGAATTGTTCGAGAACCGGGACGTTCAAAAACTGAGGCTCCACTGTATTTGATGATTCTTTTTTCTTCTTCTCCAGCTCAGTCTTTATCGATCAATACTTAATATCTTTCCGGATTTTCTCGACCATGCAAGCAGTAAAGAAGACGTTGAAAACCTTGTTTCCGAGTCTCTCCGGTTTGTGATTCGTCAGTAGAAGCGTTATTAGAATCCCACACCCTTATAAGAATTGCAATAGGTGTAATTAGGAAACAATAACGCAATCAATATCCGAGACGCATCTGAAAGCGCGCAACATATTTTGCCATTAATATCACTTTGGCCTGCAAAACATTAAACAGGAATTGGTCTACTGATTACTCCCAAGCTCATTGCCCCAGTTGACAAGCGTGCGTTGGATATTGAGCCGAGCGCTCGGCCGCCTCAGGTCGCTCGCTGGCATTTATTACGATGTTGTGATGTGAAAGTGGAGCTGGAGCAAGAGTTGGTAGGGCAAAAGACAATACCCGGGAGAAATGAAGAGGCAGGCAAAGGGGTAATTTGAAAATAATGTAGGTTGGGCACACAACAACTCACACGTTATGAGGTACAAATCACCATATAATAGCTAGCATGTGTGCGTGTGCGCATGTGTGTTGGGCAATCAATTCAATTGCTTTTATTTCTTTCTCTGTTTTCACTAGGGTGCTTCTCCAGCTTGCACTAAACACTAATTCCCTTACTGCTCATAGCGCCACTCTCATCTCAGCTTTTTATTATGTGTGCTCGTGTGTAGTGCTGCTCTTTGCCTCTGTAAAGAAACAACACATATACACTGAGAAAACAGTCAAATAACCCTCACTCAGCCTGTAAATCCCGTGACAAATAATGGATGCATGTTGTTGGTGTTGTTTTTATGTTCTATTAGACACTTCCTGCTGTTCTCTAGCTATTGTCTGTCGTCAGGTTTCAGTCCCCTCATTAGGTGAGTCAGCCGGCCCAGGGCTTACACCACAGGAAGTGCGTCCTTGGGGAGAAGAGTGTCTCTCATCCCGTGGACAAAAATAAATACAGTAAATGTAAGGCTGAACATGCCTGTGCAGAATTGATGTCCAGCCGTGTGCAATATCTAGGAGTGCTCTTTTTGATAAAAAGAATTGAAGAGCCTAGACCAGAGTCACACACGAGGAGTTGGCACCAGGAAAGGAATTCATATTTTTTAACACTATAAAAATAAATCAGATTTGTTTCTAAATACTTTATACTCAAAGATTAGTTTTGAAATACATTAGACTGAAAACATACAAAAACAGAGCATTGTGGTATTCAATTGTGGCATTAGAGTATGGCATTAAATGGTTTTCACCATTTGTTTTTTTAGTTTTATTTTGGTTGTGACTAAAATGGCGCATAAAACACATTAAAGTCGGGCATTAGTCGCACCTTGTGGACTATATAAAAACTGGAGCACCTTTGTTTACTTCATTGGTTATCTGGGGTATTTGGTATGAGAAGTTAGATAGCAAGTTAAAAAAAGGTTAACTAGTTACGTAGCTAACTAGAGACACTTGGAAAATGCATTTTCCTTCAGTTAGTGTGTTAGCATGGCAGCTTTAGAGCGCAACGTTGTAAGTTGTGAGTGTGCGTGCAAATGCGGAGAAGGCAGAATATCAAGGGAGAATGAAAACTGCTTTGAGTGTCTCGATGTCCCAACATGGAAAATCCCCGCATGTCATGGAGCGGAATGGAGCAGGGCGACCAAATGCAGCTTGGACCAGGGTTTACTGAAGAACTCAAAGACAAACTATAGATGCTTGACTCGTCATGAAGAACTGAACAGAAAAACTAGAACAGACTGCAAACTAGAAACAAAGAGCCGAGAGACAAAAGACAATGGACGAGAACGAGAAACAATCAGACAAGGAGTGACACGCAGACAGGACTGAAATACAAAACAGGTAACGAGAGGCAGGTGATGACAATTGCATAGATTATGAGCAGACACAGGAGGGGAGGCGCGAGCACACGGACACACGAACCGAAACTATGACATTAAAACAAGGAAACAAACTGATCTTGACACCGCAACTAGCCAGTGGGGTACAAAAATCTTGATGCCACTTTTCTACGTTGTGATTTTTTTTCCAAACAATTAACATTGGTGAGGTCATCAATCTTTTCTGTGGTATAGCCAAATTCAGAAGACAGATCTCATTAGATTAGATTTAGGCGTTATGATGGCTATGCTTTGCTCTTTTTTTTTTTTTTGTTTTGTTTTTTTTTGCAAAATGTGTTGTTCTGCACTGGAAGGATTTCTTTGTCCCAAAAGTGAGGACATGAGACATTCAAAATTAATAGATTATTTGTCAATTAATTTGAAGACGACAAAGACGACGGGGGAGACGACATTTCACATGGTCAAGCATGCAAAGTTTTTTTCCAAAAGAATTTCTAAAGTACAACTACCTATATTATATTTATATTGTATTTTATTATGATTATATCTTATTTGCAATCGATGCATCAAAATATCATATTCGTAATAATTCTGTTCTCTGCACCATTTATCTGCTTTACTCTTTTCAAATGTTGAATACATTATGAAAATGTAGATTAATGTGTAATATTCTGCAGATACAATTTTTATTTGTCAACATTGCAAGAAAGAATTCAAACCAATGTTCTATGAAAAAAAGGCAAAGAATGCACACAGCACTGCTGCTCAGATAAACAGTGTAATTAGAATTAATTACCAATCATTAATCACTATTTGAAGGTTGTGTGCGTACAGCTCTATTATGCGATAAATGTACAAAATCCTTCTTTTATTTGTTTGCCAAGACTTTTATATTGTAAATGAAGCTATGCCATAGTGTGATATTCTTAAACTGTATTCCCTCGATGTCATCTCTCAAATTCTTCCTTCAATAAAATTCAATGAGGCTGTTGTTACTTTGAGCTCACTATTGCGTTTATATGTTCTTCACAGCTGATTGAAAAACATATATTTCACGTTCCACTCATGCATGCGACTGCTGAGAAAACCTATATATGCAAAGTTTGTGATGCAGAAGCAAAGCAGTCATGACCATGAAAAATATAAAACCAAGGAATAAAACTCCTCCTGTCTATTCTGACACGAGCACATCGTGCGAAGAATGAGTGCTCCAGTTCTCAGTTAACAATTCAGGGGGTGATGTGGCGCTAAAATGAAGAAATGTGGAAAGTACAGTGTTCTTGCCATTATTGTGACCCACGAAAGCTCTGAAGCATAGGATAGCCGTCACTGTCATTTTGCCAGTGAGACATTTGGAGAATAGAATAGAGAATAGATATGCTTTTTCCATATCAAAAACATTTCTAAACTGCGCCCCCTACCTCACCTTCTCCGATGCAGAAAAGCTCGTCCACGTCCTAATCTCCTCCAGGCTGGACTACTGTAACATTCTGCTCATCGGTATCCTCAACAAACACCTCCAGAAACTCCATTAATTCAGAACTGTGCCTCCCAAACATTGATGAAAACCCGCAAACATGACGATATCACCCCTATTCTTCAGCACCTACACTGGCTTCCCATAACATCAAGAATTCATTATAAGATCGCCCTCATTACCCACCTCTGCATCTACAATAACGCCCCTCAATACCTCAAAGACCTCCTTACCCTTCACTCATCCACCCGTAACCTCCGGTCACAAAGCTCCAACCTCCTCCATCTGCTCTGTACACAACTCTGCACCATGGGAGGCCGAGCTTTCTGCGCTGCTGCCCCCCACATGTGGAACTCTCTTCCTGCGCACCTACGTCAACCCCAGTCTGTGGACACTTTTAAAAAGGAGCTTAAAACGTTTCTGTTTTGAAAGTCTTTCCACGGCTCCTCATAGGTGTCTTCGATCGCCTCTGTGCTTCTATGCCTTTATGCTTTTATTCTGGTTTCTTGTGTTTTTTATTGGTCGTCTTATTTCTGTAGCACTTTGAGATTCTTTTATGTAAAGCGCTTTACAAATAAAATGTATTATCCATCCATTTTCTGAACCGCTTAGTCCCCACGGGGGTCGGGGGCGTGCTGGAGCCTATCCCAGCGGTCATCGGGCAGTAGGCGGAGACACCCTGAACTGGTTGCCAACCAATCGCACGGCACACAGAGACAAACAACCATTCGCACTCGCACTCACACCTAGGGACAATTTGGAGTGCTCAATTGGCCTATCAAGCATGTTTTTGGGATGTGGGAGGAAACCGGAGTGCCCGGAGAAAACCCACGCGGACACGGGGAGAACATGCAAACTCCACACAGGGAGGGCCGGAGGTGGAATCGAACCCACACCCTCCTAACTGTGAGGCGGACGTGCTACCCAAACTATGTGTGGAGGCCCCTCTCGAGAGGGGCTGGACTCTCTTCCACTCTGGAGTTAACCACGGTGAGAGGCGTCAAGCAGGTGTGGTCATACTTATTGCCCCCCGGCTGGGCGCCTGTACATTGGGGTTCACCCCGGTGAACGAGAGGGTAGCCTCCCTCCGCCGTCGGGTGGGGGGACGGGTCCTGACTGTTGTTTGTGTCTAAGCACCAAATGCCAGCTCAGAGTAGCCACCCTTCTTGGAGTCCCTGGAGGAGGTGCTGGAGAGCGCTCCTTCTGGGGACTCCATCATTCTACTGGGTGACTTCAATGCTCACGTGGGCAATGACAGTGAGACCTGGAGGGGCGTGATTGGAAGGAACGGCCCCCCTGATCTGAACCCGTTCTATTGTTGGACCTCTGTGCTCGACACGGATTTTCTATAATGAACAACATGGTCAAGCATAAGGGTGTCCATGTGTGCACTTGGCACCAGGACACCCAAGGCCGCGGTTCGATGATTGGCTTTGTAGTCGTGTCATCAAATTTGCGGCCGCATGTTTTGGACACTCGGGTGAAGAGAGGGGTGGAGCTGTCAACTGATCACCACCTGGTGGTGGGTTGGCTCCGATGGTGGGGGAAGATGCCGGTCCGACCTGGCAGACCCAAACAATCTGTGAGTGTCTGCTGGGAACGTCTGGCAGAATCCCCTGTCAGGAAGAGCTTCAACTCACATCTCCGGCAGAGGTTTTCCCACGTCCCGGGGAGGTGGGGGACATTGAGTCCGAGTGGACCATGTTCCGCGCCTCCATTGTTGAGGCAGCCGACCGGAGCTGTGGCCGTAAGGTCGTTGGGGCCTGTCGTGGCGGCAATCCCCGAACCCGCTGGTGGACACCGGCGGTAAGGGATGCCGTCAAGCTGAAGTAGGAGTCCTATCGGGCCGTTTTGGCCTGCGGGACTCCAGAGGCAGCTGACAGGTACCAGATGGCCAAGCGGAATGCGGCTTTGGCGGTTGCTGAGGCAAAAACCCGGGCGTGGGAGGAGTTTGGTGAGGACGGTTTCGAGGAGATCCACCATCCAGCGTCTCAGGAGGGGGAAGCAGTGCACGGTCAACACTGTTTACAGTGGAGATGGTGTGCCGCTGACCTCGACTCGGGACGTCGTGAGTTGGTGGGGAGAGTACTTCGAAGACCTCCACAATTCCACACCTTCCTTTGAGGAAGCAGGGCCTGGAGACTCTGACAGGGACTCTCCAATCTCTGGGGTCGAAGTCACTGAGACAGTTAAAAAACTCCTCGGTGGCAGGGCCCCAGGGGTGGATGAGATCCGCCCGGAGTTCTTAAGGGCTCTGGATGTGGTGGGGCTGTCATGGCTGACACGCCTCTACAACATTGCGTGGGCATCAGGGACGGTGCCTCTGGATTGGCAGACTGGGGTGGTGGTTCCCCTCTTTAAGAAGAGGGACCGGAGGGTGTGTTCCAATCACAGGGGAATCACACTCCTCAGCCTCCCTGGTAAGGTTTATTCAGGGGTGCTGGAACAGTGGACCAGCTCTACACCCTCAGCAGGATCCTTGAGGGTGCATGGGAGTTCGCCCAACCAGTCCACATGTGTTTTGTGGACTTGGAGAAGGCGTTCGACCGTGTCCCTCGGGAGATTCTGTGGAGGGTGCTTCGGGAGTACGGGGTGTCGAGCCAACTGATAACGGCGGTTCGGTCCCTGTATCACTGATGTCAGAGTTTGGTCCGCATTTCCGGCATAAGTCGGATTCGTTCCCAGTGAGGGTTGGACTCCGCCAATGCTGCCCTTTGTCACCGATTCTGTTCATGATTTTTATGGGCAGGATTTCTAGGCGCAGCCGAGGCGTTGAGGGGGTCCGGTTTGGGGACCTCAGCATCGCGTCTCTGGTTTATGCAAAGGACGTGGTGCTGTTGGCTTCTTCAGGCCGTGATCTCCAGCTCTAACTGGAGCGGTTCGCAGCCGAGTGTGAAGCGGTCAGGATGAGGGTCAGCACCTCCAAATCCTCGGTCGGAAAAGGGTGGAATGCCCTCTCAGGATCGGGGATGAGATCCTACCACAAGTGGAGGAGTTCAAGTATCTTGGGGTCTTGTTCACAAGTGAGGGCAGGATGGAGCGCGAGATCGACAGGCGGATCGGTGCAGCGTCTCTCAGCATCAGGACTCTGTACCGGTCCGTCGTGGTGAAAAGAGAGCTGAGCCAAATGGCAAAGCTCTCAATTTACCGGTCGATCTATGTTCCTATCCTCACCTATAGTCACGAGCTATGGGTCGTGACCGAAAGAACGAGATCCAGGATACAAATGGCCAAAATGAGTTTCCTCCGCAGAGTGTCCGGGCTCTCCTTTAGAAATAGGGTGAGGAGCCCGGTCATCCTGGAGAGACTCGGAGTAGAGACGACCCAGGACACGCTGGAGAGACTATGTCTCTCGGCTGGCCTGGGAACGCCTTGGGATCCCCCGGGATGAGCTGGATGAAGTGGCTGGGGAGAGGGTGGTCTGGGAGTCCCTCCTAAAGCTGCTGCCCCCGCGACCCGAACCCGGATAAGTGGAAGAAGATGGATGGATGGATGGATGGATATTTAAATAAAAATAACTTTCCAATTATATTTTTAATTTTGGTTTTTTGGTCCTCAAGAAAATATTAACTTATAATATATACTAATACTAATTTTATATTAAAAATATAAACAGACTGGACCACTCGTTGCGTCCTGTCTGATAGATACGAATGAAACCAGCCTAGTGCTGACCCCGAAATACCAACACAACCTCTAATAAAATATCAAAGTCTACAGTGTCGAAGGCAGCACTAAGATCGAGTAGTAACAATACCGATGAAGTGTTTGAATCTATAGCTATGAGGAGATCATTAGTCACTTTAGCAAGTGCTGTCTCAGTGGAATGATTAGCTCTAAAACCAGACTGAAAAGATTCATATCGATTATTAGCGACCATGTAATCAATGAGCTGCTGCGCTACTACCTTTTCAAGCAGTTTTGCTATGAATGGGAGATTTGAAACTGGCCTATAGTTACAGAGACAGTCCGGGTCAAGATTTGGTCGCTTAAGTAGCGGTTTAATGATAGCGGTTTTAAAGGCTGTTGGCACTATCCCAGAGGAGACAGACACATTAATTATATTTAAAATGGACGGTCCTAAGATTTGAAATAATTGTTTAAATAGTTTGGCTGGAAGCGGGTCAAGTAAACATGTTGTTTGTTTAGCCGCACTAACTAATTGTGTAAGCCTTTCGAGGGACACGCTTTTAAAATTTGAAAGGGTTATTGCATGATCGTCAGCGCCGGTAATCGGCGGTCCCGACTAACCGATCGGAATGGTCATCTTGATCTCATCCCTCATGGATTCGAACCCTGATCAACCGATTGACGTCGTGTTGTGTGACGTCAGAAGTTGAGCCTTGACTTACGTGCTGTATTTCTGTCTGTTGCAGAATCCCCCCCACACCCTTCATGCAATAATCACGCACAGACACTCCCAAAGACTCACCCATGTACACTACACACATCTGCTTTCATGCGCTTACGACCAAACGTGCGCCTATACCCTTTTGCCAATTTGCCGGTATGCCCCTATGAGCCACAATGCCTGTTACCTTTTGCCAATGATTCAGTAGAGCAATTAAAACTGAACCACATCTTCCCTCCTGTGTTCTGACCGACACCCGGGGGCGAAAAAAAGCATAACCATCCGAGCCAATCCCCGATACAGTCCTCAGGCTCCCCAACAATAGCGGTAGCAGTTTGCATTATTCTATTGCAATGTTTTTCCTTATTCAGATTTGTTTCAAGACTACAGTTACAGTTAGACTTCACTTTGATGGTTAATGCAGTTATTGCAATTTTGTTGTTTTATCATAGTAGATTGGTTTATTTAAATTTCAAAAACCAGAAGCCATTAATTTACAAATTAGTTTACATATTTAAATGTTCAGATATTAAGATGTGATAGACAGTTTTTGCATGATTTGCATGAGGCAAAATATCATGCTTTTTCTCTCGAATATATTGTTATAATCATTTGTTTCAGATGTAATTATTTTCTGTATAAAAATAAAATTTGGTGTTCAAAAAGTCTTTTTTCAAACTTGAGTCTTAAAAAAGAGGGGGTCGTCTTATAATTGGGGTCGTCTTATATTCGGGCCAATACGGTATATTGTTATAATCATTTGTTTCAGGTGTAATCATTTTCTGTATAAAAATTAAATTTGGTGTTCAAAAAATCTTTTTTCAAACTTGAGTCTTGAAAAAGTGGGGGTCGTTTTATAACCAGGGTTGTTTTATATTCGGGCCAATACGGTGAGTAGTAATAATTTCCGGGAATATTTAGGGTGATATATATATAAAAATTAACAGAGCAGACAGTATAACAGTTTAAAATATTTTCATTATTATCACGACTTTCCTTTCCTACCTCGGTAATTATTGTGTTCAATATTTTATTGTTAACACAGCTCTTACACGCGAAATACCTTGGAAACGATTTCAATTAATCTTTATTGCAAAGTTGAGTGACTTGTTTTTCTATCATTCTTTCAGTGAGTTTGTAAGTGTAATAGAACACAGCTGCACTCAGGCTTGACAGCGTCTGACTGAGCCAGTTGTTTGGGTCCCATCTGCACAAGCAAGAGCAAGCATAATGTAGAAACCACCTTGGGCTCCTTATATGTGCACTTGTACTGTGCATTTCACTCTTTTGACTTGCATGGGTGATATCGCTCAAGTCTTAAGAAGTAAATTAGGACATCTGGTCTCGTGGGAAAGTTAGAGTGAGCAAAGCGGAGCATGGGAAGGTTAAGCGAAGACAAAAGAAAAAGATCATAAGGAAAACAAAAGAAGCTGTAAGGAAGATGAGAACAAGGGAATAACAAATCCTCAGCACAAGAACACGGACAGGTTGAAGGAGTTACAGCAGTTTGTAAATACACATCATCCATCTGACGCCAAGCCGCCAGGGACCAAATTAGGGTTCTTAGCAAATTTTGATTTGGAATCACTTGGAATGAAATCAATGCATGTTTAAAAACCCAAAACAAATAAATGAACACATCTGTAGTAAACATTTGTGTGGGCATTTTCCAGAAAAACATGTCTGCATTTCCAAAATGGAAAATCATCCGTGTATGACAACGGCTGTGTGATGTCTTAGTTGATGCTTACGATCACCAAACCGCGTAAACGCTCTTGTGCTTTTGATGAGCACAACTAAGTCTTAATGAGCTTCACTTTTAAATAGAGTCAACCAGGGAGCAGCCCCTGTGCCTCTCTGCCGTTAGCGTGAGGAGGGCGCTTTGTGCTATCAACACCCATAAGGCGGCGGGCCCGGACAACATCCCGGGACGGGCGCTGAAGGACTGCGCTGGGGAGCTGGTGGATGTCTTCACGGACATCTTTACCATTTCCCTGCAGCAGGCCATCGTCCTGTCATGCTTCAAGGCTGCCACCATCGTACCTGTGCCAAAAAAGCCTGCTCCTTCCTGCTTCAATGACTGACCCCCATCGTCATGAAGTGCTTTGAGCGCATGTCAGATCTGTTCTTCCCCCCACCGTTGACTCCTTCCAGTTTGCATTCCGACCCAATTGGTCCTCTGGGGATGCCATCTGCTCTGCCCTCCACTCTGCCCTCACCCACCTGGAGAACAGGGACTCGTATGTGAGATTGCTGTTTGTGGACTTCGGTTCTGCATTCAACACCATTGTTCCACAGCGTCTCATTTGCAAACTCGACAAGCTGGGCCTCAGTACCTCCCTTTGCAACTGGCTACTGGACTTCCTCTGTCAGAGGCCTCAAGTAGTCCGTGTGGGCGACAATGTCTCCGGCAGCATCACGATGAGCACGGGGTCCCCTCAAGGCTGCGTGCTCAGTCCGCTGCTCTTCACCCTGCTGACGCATGACTGCACTGCGACCTACAGCAGCAACCGCGTGCTGAAATATGCCGACAAAACGACTGTGGTGGGTCTGATCACCGGTGGCGACGAGACTCACTACAGATCGGAGGTCGACCTTTTGGCCACGTGGTGCAGGGACAACAACCTCCTGCTGAACGTCAACAAGACCAAGGAGATTATCATTGACTTCCGGAAGGGTCACACCCACCACCTGCCGCTGACCATCGACGGTGCTGTGGTGGAGAGAGTGAGCAGCACCAGATTCCTGGGGGTGCACATCAGTGAGGACCTCTCCTGGACCACCAACGCTGCGTCACTGGCGAAGAAAGCTCAGCGCTGCCTATACTTTCTGCGGAAACTCAGGCGAGCAAATGCTCCTCCCGCCATCATGACCACATTCTACCGTCGCACTGTTGAGAGCGTCCTCTCCAGTTGTATCGCTGTGTGGGGTGGTGGCTGCTCTGAGTACAACATGAAGGCCCTGCAGTGCATAGTGAACACTGCAAGTAAAATCACCGGGGCTCCACTCCCCTCCCTGAAGGACCTTTACGCCTCCCGTCTCACCCGCAAGGCGGCCGCAATTGTGTGTGATGTGAGTCACCCCGCTCACTCTTTGTTTGAACTTCTGCCCTCTGGGAAGAGGTACAGATGCCTGCGCTCCTGCACCACCAGACTCAAAAACAGCTTCATACTCCAAGCTGTCAGGATCCTGAATACCCTACCTCCTCCACCCTCGGCTGCATATCGTCCTGTTCTTTTGCGCTATGATCTGGCTGTCTGCTATTGGCACACTTGCTCCATTTTGCTGCTCTTATTTGTCTATTTATTTATTTATTTATTTATTTATTGTTTATTTATTTGTGTTATTTGCTTATTACTTATTCGTTGCTCTTGTCTGTTCGTTTTTACTCTTTGTGCTATTTGATTGTAAGTGTTGTGTACTGTGTCTAGTCACCGTGGGACGGTGGGAGATATAATTTCGATCTCTTTGTGTGTCTTACCATGTGAAGAAATTGACAATAAAGCGGACTCTGACCTACTGCAATGCAGAGGACAATAATGAAATAATATATAGGCAATACGATCATAAATAAATATAAAAATGAAAAATATTCCCATTTTACTTTTATTCAGTTTTCATTTTTATCGTTTTTTTATTCAAATACTATGCCAATACTATGCAAATACTACTACTCCTACCACTATTACTACTACTACTACTACTACTAATAATAATAATGTAAAATAATAATATTATTAAAAGTATCCATCCATCCATCCATCCATCCATCCATCCATCCATCCATCCATCCATCCATCCATCCATCCATCCATCCATCCATCCATCCATCCATCCATCCATCCATCCATCCATCCGAATCGAACTCTGCACATCTGAACCAAATTTTGTCTCAGCTTCAAAAATATTTGGAGACTCGTTCTCTCCATCTATTGGATGAAAATCTCTAGTCTCATGGATATGCTTTCTTTAATCAATGTATTGGCTGACGTTTCTACAACCACCATCGCTTTATTATTGCTTTTTCGTTCCATGAATGCAGAGGCTGTAAATAAGATATTCATAAATAGTCATCATGTGCTGGTGAATGATGATGGGGGCTGTTTTCAGAGATTCAATTCGAATGAGTTTCTGGTTTGTGCCATATATGCATTTATTTTATTGAATTTATGACAGGCACCTTCCAGTGACAGACCATCTTAGGCTTGTTTTGCTCCCATGCCCCCTTTAGCTGACATGTCAACTCTTTGCTCTGCCAACTGATGGCCAGCGCATCCCTCTGTTGACAAAAACGTCAAGTAATGTCATTTCCGCACACTTCACAGAAGCTTCTATGTGTGCCAATTTAATACTATGAGCAGATGTGTCTCCTCGCGCTAAAAAACTGTGGAATATGAGGACCTACGTTCTTGTGTTTAGCGAGGATCAGGTCGGCTTTGATGTCATATAGAGTGGATAATAATATTTCTGTGAATCCATTGTGAGCACAGTCCTCTGTTAGCGGGAATTACAAATTCATTTCAATAGTACGCAGTGTGATCTGAGAGTTTTGTGCCTTAAAACTCATTCACACAATAGACATGCAACAAATAAGACTTACATGTTCAGGAAGGACACAGTGCGCGTCACCATGATGGAATTAGCCTCCAGGCACCAAGCTGGGCTCCTGAGTAGCATGCCGTTGAGTAGTATACTATGAAATATTAACTGTGAATGTCGTGCAACGGAGGTTCACTTCAAACGTCTCCACCTAGCATTGTATTCCAGATACTGTAATTTTCGGACTATAAGTCACAGTTTTTGTCATAGTTTGGGTGGTGTGGGGGGGGCGACTTATACTCAGGAGCGACTTATATGTGATTTTGTTTCACAAATTCTCAAAATTAAAAAATCCGCGATGTAGTGAAACCGCGATAAACGAACCGCGATGTAGCAAGGGATTACTGTCATTTGAACTGCAAGTGACGTTACCCGTGCCGCGCGGAGGTTGTTTACATAAAGGACAAAGGATTCGATCACGGGATGACGAAGATGACGAAGCGCCCCATGTAATGCCGGCATCATTAGCGGCTTTGTTTGTAAGTGACACGGAGGATGAAGAGTTTGAAGGATTTAATGATTTAGAGTGACACAGAAGGTTTGAAAAACTATTATGGCTTTTACGCATGCCCGGTCCTTCTCGACGGGAGCTCTCTTTCACCTCCGCGGATGGAAGTCGGGGGCCGGCGCTCGGCCGGGTGGCTGTCCGGGGACAGTGGATGGAGCTTGGAAATGGCTTTTACGCACGCCCGGTCATACTCTACGGAGCTTTCTTTCACCTCCGTGGATGGGAGTTCAGTAGTTGTTGGCTCGTTGAACTCTTGTTTTGTTAAATAAAGAGCCGTTTACCAAACCCACGTCTTTCCTGGTATTTTGTAACGCTACAATATAGTTATATACTAGATCTCTGCAGTGCACGCGCGGCATTGTTGACATAAAGAACAAGGAATTTGATTGATGGATTTAATGATTTGGAGTGACACAGATGGTTTGATAATATTGTTGTAATATGATAGTTATTTGAAATATACTTTATATATTGTTATATGGGTCTGTGGAATAATTCGAAATGCAACTCACAACGGGTCCGACGTCAGCATATGCGGCGCATACGTGGCATTGTTTACATAAAGCACGATTGATGGATTTAATGAATTGGAGTGACACAGATGGTTTTATAAACGTGTTATATATGTAATACTTACTTGAATAACTCTGAATGTTACGTCAGGCCCGTTCTTAGCTCCTCGTTTGTGTATATGTCACGTTAGCATACCGTATCGTTTAGCCTGTTGTTGCTGGTTCATGTCTGTTCTCCGGTGCGACTTATATATGTTTTTTTTTTCACTTTATTATGCATTTTATGGCTGGTGCGACTTATACTCCGGAGCGACTTATAGTCCGAAAATTACGGTAACTTGGGCATGTCATTGCAAAGAGAGGAACAGGATGACGAGCTCAGATGAAGAACAATAGTCGTACAAAAAGACACCCGATCGCTCTTAATTCTTTTTGAATATTTCAGAGGAGATCTCACATATGGGCAATAATTATGATTTGTGATTAAAATGAGGAATCATATTTCTGAGATGAAACCAACTGTAGGTGCAGAATGATGCTGATGAAATAGAGCCTGCACCCCATATAAATGATTCATAGGAAAGAGAAAATGCCTATGAGTCTAGAATGATGTGTGCGCTCATTTACTATTGGGTTGGTACCTTTATTGAACGTCGTGTTAACAGAGCACATTTCTTACATGTCTTGGTGGTCTTGATCATGAGCAATGATCAATGAAATTTAGGATTAAATATACACTCATTAGCCCTAACATCAGGAACACCTGCACAGTGTGAAATAGTCAGTTTTGAATAGGAATGTCAAACTCTGGCCCGTTGGTCAAATTTGGCCCCCAGTGTAATTATATTTGGCCCGTGAAGACAAATTGTGCATCAACTTTGTGTCAATACCAAAATTGCAAATTGTCCTAACTTAAAAGACAACAACAGTTGTTTCAAGCAATTTTCATTATCATTAATCTTTTTATAAATTTGAACAGTTCTTACTAGACTCTGTTTACATAACTAGTTGTTCATCAGTTTGTTGTGTAGCCTATACTGTATGTGGGACGTTCATACATTTATTTGGGTTGGAAGTCATAATGCCCCTCCGAAGGAATCTATGACTACTATGCGGCCCACGACAAAAATGAGTTTGACACCCCTGGTTAAGAAGCATGTTAAGAGTGCTACCGGACCACTGCACATTTCGTACTGGACCACACAAAGTGTTAGTAAAAAAAAGTTATTGAGTTCCCAAAAAGTTTGATTGCAAAACTAACTCCTCGAAGACACTGCCAGTACGATCGAGAGCTCCTCCGACAGCTCTTCGCTTTGGCCTGGACATCCATTTTTTGATTTCCATATTATGTATTTTATGTGCTCTCTTTGCATCCATTGCAGCCTGGTGATCCTGAAAGGGGGATCCTTCCATCTGTGGTCCCTTCTCAAGGTTTCTCATTTTTCCCCTGGTAGGGTTTTTTTGAGTTTTTTCTTGCCCTTTTGGGAGCTCAAGATCAGGGGATGCTTTGAGAATAATTGTCAATTGTTTGTCTTTGTGAAGCCCTTTGAAACTGCTTGTGATTTAGGGCTATACAAATAAACTAGACTTGACTTGACTTAAAGGGCCTGTGTGAATCAATTCTCGCTATAATGCAGTTCAATTTTACGCCATGCATTTGAATGCGTTCAATGAAAAACTGTATTCTTGGTATTTTACTCCCCCTTTGGTCTGGTTCACGTCATAAGTCAAAACTGAAAAAAAAAAAAAAATTACAATACACTGCCTTCAAGGATATTTCCGGCACAGGTGTGATGGAGCCAAATTTAAGCTGAGACCAAGTGAGAAGTCGAGGGAGAAGTACCCACAGTAAAAAGCGATGATGAATGAGCTGCGGCGTCAGAAGATGAGTTGTGATCGGAGGGGAGCATAAGATTGAGATGGAGATGACAAAGAAGAAGAAGACCAATGACTGACGTAAAGGGCACGGAGGAATCAAAGCGAGAACTGCTCCATGAAAGTCCATGAGTCCAAGCCAGTACAATTCTTTTTTTTTTTTTTTTTAATACTCAGAAAGATTGAGAACTAATCACTTTTGGTGATGGAGAGAAGAAAACTAAAGGCAACAACAAGAAGAAAGCAACATTTATGAACGTTTTGGACAGGAGAGAGCAGAAAGCTTGCTGTAGTGAAGCGGGGTGGATGGCTGTCAGGGCCTTTTTCTATTTTTGGAAAGTGTACAGTGTATACTGCTCCTGCCATATTGCATCCAGTATACCTGTGGAGCTCGAATTAACTGCAGGTTTGCCATCTTTGGGAGAGGCGAAGTATTCTGCTCATTAAATAAAGATGGCCTTTCATCTTGAAATGGAAATTTGCCGGAACCAATTCCCAGAATAGTTCAATGTCCATATGCATTCATGGTGTATCTAGTTTTACCTTTGATCCATCAAACTTACACTGTATATGGGGAGTTATTTTCCTTTGCAGATGTGTAAATGAGTGTCTTGTGGAAACGGTGATATCTAATCTAATTTGTTTAATTTGATGATAACCTGCTTAACATCCAGACTTTCTGAAATATTTAAAACTACTGTGAGAAATACTGTACATTGAGGCAGGCGTACACAGAAAAACTCACAGCAAATGTCTCTATAAATACAGTGTGGAGGTAATGTTCATCGTGCAAAGTGGGCGGATTAACTGGAACCAGGTCAGAGCAAAAAGCAGAGCATCTCAAGCTTTTCTCATATTTAGTTGCCTTTCTCAACATTTTCTTTTAACGCTCCGACCTTCTCCAGTAATCTGGTCCACCTTACAAAATATTAGCAGAGCAGATTACTCATTCTGTGTTTGTTACTTGACATTGCTCATTTATTCAATTGGCTTAAAATAAATGAGAGAAAATAATAGCAGGTAGGCCCCAAGGTACAAGATATATATTTTGTATTTTTGGAAAACGTGTATTTTGTGGTGATGGTCAAGTCAACAAACAGTGATGATCTCTATATATACTTTTATATTACATTTTTTTGGACCATTAGGCACTGTATCATTAGGCACAGGTCAATGAACGGGTCATTTTGAGTGCATCGGGCGCATTATCTTTGTGAAAATTATAGGTTAAACAGTTAATTGTAATTGTACCATACATTTAATTAATAGATTTAGCACTTTTATGCTAAATTCAGACCAGACATGAACCTTTGTGCAGCGTGTTGGACAGTTCAACAGCTGTATGCAAGTTCATACACTCAGCATAATGCAACGCCTTTTGCTCGCTATCAGAAAATGCCTATCGTTTACCTTGCTATCTCACATTTTAGCATCTAAAACCCTCCGCCAGCTAGCATTCGGTCTGACCGCAGAATTAGGCTCGCAGTGCTACATTTATGCTACATTGCTGATTCTTAGACACAGAAGCAGGAAGTAGTTCTAGTGCCAGCCCCACGGTGACCATCTGCATGGCCCCGACTGGGTGCCCAGGACGCTGCTCACAGGTTTGCCTGTTTTGTGATGTTTTACCGATTCACAACCACGGTCCATTGGCCGCCGTTGAAACGACTGCCTTTACCCCTGTTTATGGACCCCGTGGATGCTATTTTGAATGTTTTGGGGTGCTCTTTGTTATTGGGGGGGGGGGGGGGGTTGGCCGCTGTTACTTTTTTCTTTTGTCTTGTTGCTTTGCTTTGATGGGTTTTAACTTTTGCACTTACTGGCTTTCTTTGTGGCACCATTGTGTGGCAGCTTTATAGGAGCCTATTGAGTTGCGCTCATGTCATCTGTGTGTCTTTTATATACCCGCTCTGTGGTATGAATACTACTGGGGCCTGAATTTCCCCACCCCTGGGGATCAAGAAAGTCTCAATCAATCAATCAATCAATCAATCAATCAATCAATCAATCAATCAATCAATCAATCAATCAATCAATCAATCAATCAATCAATCAATCAAGTAGCGGTATGACAAAAACAATAGACGCCTGCTAGCGATCTGCCACTACTTTGCTGCAACGAGTAGGATGTCCACGTTGTTAATGCCAAAACACCTGATCGGCAATCAATTGTCTGCAAGCTATAATCATTGTTGCGTGTTGACTAGTCTGTTCAACCTCAATTCTCGATAGCTCTGTGATTGTGCATGCGGTTATCTGGATTCAGTCAAATAGTGCTCTAAAGCGCATACATTCTTGTCAATACCTTTCCCTACGTTCTTATTTCTTGTAGATGAGTTCATCCATTCATCCGTTAATGAGAAGCTCCTCGGCGGCACAGCAAAGCGAGGGAGTTGAAAAGTAAGAAAAAGCCAAAGGACAAGTTGAGCAATTGGTTTAGAGGTGGACAAGGGAGCAAGAAGGCCTTGGTGTTATTTCTTGAGTTAGCCAGAGTGAAAAATACACCGTGGTGAGGCAAACTGTCTTTGTTGTGAAGCACTTATGTATTAAAGTCATCCATCCTGAGAGTGAGACAGGATGAGAAAGAAAATATCTGCAGAATAGTCATCATTTACCTTTAGCATAGCATAGCTTGCTTTGCATAATGTGAGCACAGAAAGTCCTTACGTCCAGCACAGCCAATAAACACAGACCAGCTCAGACCTATTGTTATTTTCTCCTCTCATCTAATTCTATTTTCAGCATAGAATCTTAATGTTTCCGCTTTGCTCCTTGAAATAGAATAACTAAAGAGACTGTGATGCTGACCATTGACCATAAAGTGGAGGTGCTTGACACTTAGTATTACCTGATCAGACAAAAAAACCAAACATTTACAATTGGGCATATTTGTCAAAGTGAGGGGACAGACTTCTGGAGTTTTTTTTGGCATCTTGAATCATGATCGGATGGTGAGCTGCAATTGAGGGACTGATAAACCAGTGCCATGTTGGAGCCATCATTACAACAGATTGTGGTGTTACGTAAGCGCTCATATCTTGAGATGAGTTAATACCGTAATTTTCTGACTATAAGTCGCGTTTTTTGTCATAGTTTGGGTGGGGGTGGGGGGTCGACTTATACTCAGGAGCGACTTTTATGGAATTTTTTTCAAAAATTCTTTAAAATTCAAAAATCCGCGATGTAGTGAAACCGCGATAAACGAACCGCAATGTAGCAAGGGATTACTGTCATTTGAACTGCAAGTGACGTCACCCGTGCCGCGCGGCGGTTGTTTACATAAAGGGCAAAGGATTCAATCGCGGGATGACGAAGATGACGAAGGGCCCCACATACTACCGGCATCATTAGTGGCTTTGTTTGTGACACAGAGGACGAAGGGTTTGAAGGATTTAATGATTTGGAGTGACACAGAAGGTTTGAAAAACTATTATGGCTTTTACGCACGCCTGGTCCTTCTCGACGGGAGCTCTCTTACATCTCCGTGAATGGAAGTCGGGGGCCGGCGCTCGGCCGGGTGGCTGTCCGGGGACGGTAGATGGGGCTCGGACATGGCTTTTACGCACACCCGGTTCTATTCTATGGAGCTCTCTTCCACCTCTGTTGCTGGAAGTTTAGTAGTTGTTGGCTCGTTGAACTCTTGTTTTGTTAAATAAAGAGCCGTTTACCAAACCTACGTCTTTCCTGGTACTTTGTTAACGCTACAATATAGTTATATACTAGATCTCTGCAGCGCACGCGCGGCGTTGTTGACATAAAGAACGAGGAATTTGATCGATGGATTCAATGATTTGGAGTGACACAGATGGTTTGATAATATTGTTGTAATATGATAGTTATTTGAAATATACTTTATATATCGTTATATGGGTCTGTGGAATAATTACAAATGCAATTTACAATGGGTCCGACGTGAGCATATGCGGCGCATACGCGGCATTGTTTACATAAAGCACGATCGATGGATTTAATGAATTGGAGTGACACAGATGGTTTGATAAACGTGTTATTTATGTAATACTTACTTGAATAACTCTGAATGTTACGTCAGGCCCGTTCTCAGCTCCTCGTTTGTGTATATGTCACGTTAGCATACCGTATCGTTTAGCCTGTTGTTGCTGGTTCATGTCTGTTTTTGGTGTTGGATTTTGACAAATGAATTTGCCCTAAAAGTGCGACTTGTACTCCGGTACGACTTCTATGTTTTTTTTTCACTTTATTGTGCTTTTTATGGCTGGTGCGACTTATACTTCGGAGCAATTTATAGTCAGAAAATTATGGTAATTATGATGAGCGGCTAAAGAAGAATTCAAGTAGTTGGCAATTACACATAAATTGTAATTTACCACTTTTTTTTTCATTTAGGATATAGTAAGTATACAGTAAACCCATACAGTAAAATTCTGTTGAACTCCACGATTGACCATGAGATGGCGCTATTGATGTTGGATAATTGAGAGAAGAAGAATGAAACAAGAAGTGTTTCCACTAATTTTTGTTGAATATTATTGAATGTCTTTGGCAGCAATCGTGTTTTTCAGGCATACAGAAAACGACAGCTGCAGTGTCGATATATAATGTTGATTTTTTGGGCTTCGTAACTATTGATGTATATTTTGTGATGATAAATTTATGAGTTCAGAAAAAATAACGAGATTTGTTTACTGTAAATTCTGAAATGGATAGATAGACTGTTACATTTTTTGTACAATATATTGGTTATTTGTTTAAATGTGTTTTTATTGTTTTCAAAGTATGTGTATAAAGCTTTAAAAAGGTAAAAATATTAAAAACTTAAAAAGAATAAAAACTTTTAAAAAAAAGAAGTACCGCAAGAAAGATGAAAAATAACTAAAAGTAGTCAGCAGAGAAATGATAGATGGTGACGGTATTTTAGTGATTAACTCCTCTTGTTGCTCCTTTCTTTCTATCCAATCTATTTCTTCTACTGCACTTGTAATCGCTCTTCTTGCTCCTGTGGCACTACAGAGCAATAAAGGAATGGATAACTAATAACTAATTCATAGCTTCTTCCCATATATGTATTTACAAGGCCTTTTGAATTCCAGTTAATTCAGTATCTTACAAAGAAGTGTAGAACAACATGTTTTTTTTTCACTTTATTGTGCTTTTTATGGCTGGTGCGACTTATACTTCGGAGCAATTTATAGTCAGAAAATTATGGTAATTATGATGAGCGGCTAAAGAAGAATTCAAGTAGTTGGCAATTACACATAAATTGTAATTTACCACTTTTTTTTTCATTTAGGATATAGTAAGTATACAGTAAACCCATACAGTAAAATTCTGTTGAACTCCACGATTGACCATGAGATGGCGCTATTGATGTTGGATAATTGAGAGAAGAAGAATGAAACAAGAAGTGTTTCCACTAATTTTTGTTGAATATTATTGAATGTCTTTGGCAGCAATCGTGTTTTTCAGGCATACAGAAAACGACAGCTGCAGTGTCGATATATAATGTTGATTTTTTGGGCTTCGTAACTATTGATGTATATTTTGTGATGATAAATTTATGAGTTCAGAAAAAATAACGAGATTTGTTTACTGTAAATTCTGAAATGGATAGATAGACTGTTACATTTTTTGTACAATATATTGGTTATTTGTTTAAATGTGTTTTTATTGTTTTCAAAGTATGTGTATAAAGCTTTAAAAAGGTAAAAATATTAAAAACTTAAAAAGAATAAAAACTTTTAAAAAAAAGAAGTACCGCAAGAAAGATGAAAAATAACTAAAAGTAGTCAGCAGAGAAATGATAGATGGTGACGGTATTTTAGTGATTAACTCCTCTTGTTGCTCCTTTCTTTCTATCCAATCTATTTCTTCTACTGCACTTGTAATCGCTCTTCTTGCTCCTGTGGCACTACAGAGCAATAAAGGAATGGATAACTAATAACTAATTCATAGCTTCTTCCCATATATGTATTTACAAGGCCTTTTGAATTCCAGTTAATTCAGTATCTTACAAAGAAGTGTAGAACAACACATTTTTTATCTGAATCATTTAGCTGCTTCCCAACCGCCACTTTGAATAAAGTTTGTCATCAGGCTTTCTTTGGTTTTCTTAAAACAAACTGGCGTTTTAACTACAGCACTGCGGGAACATTTGAATTGAAGATAAGAATATGTTCAATGTGAATCACATGATGTTTTAGTCTGTGTCTGAAAAAAACAAATGAATCAATGCAGCCTTCCACGTGTAAATAAAATTAGATTTTGATTGTTTCATTGCTTCCCATATACTCTGAGAGAAAAAAAATGGTTTACATAAAAACTGGATTGTTTGAAATGTGCAAGTACGATAGTAGCTTGAGTAAACTGGCTGCCTGAATGCTGCATGTATACAAATGCGCACCACAAAATTTCATGAAGAATTCACGAGTTTAGCATCTTCTTTCCCATACTGTGGTGGTGTGTTTATGAGTGTCCCGGTGGAAGAGTTGCATAGAGCTTTAAATTTTTAGTTTTAGTTAATCCATCTATCCATCTTCTATATTGCTTGTCCTCACCTGCGTATGAAGAAAAATGCATTCATATTTGTGCCATTGTGTGAGAATGAATGACGCTACTGACATTGAACATTTTTGCCTACGTTTGTCTGTTTCAGCTGGTCATTGGATCCTTCTGGTCTCATCAGTCTGCCAATCGGCTTGCTGTCTGCTCGCTCGTCTCAATGCTGTGTTTTTATTCTGAATTTAGGCCTATCTGATCCTTGTTGTTCAAAATCTCCCTCTTTGACCTTTTCTTTACTTGACTCGGCCAGAATTTTGAGTCGTGGAATGCATTTTCAGTCTTTTCATCACTATCTAAGAGAGAGATGTTACATACCACTCACAGATCACAAATATTGATACCATGTTACCGATACCACAAGTAAAATTTCCATTAAACCAATAAGGGATTATTTAATTATATATATTTATATAATATAAATATTATATTAGGTATAATATACATAAATAATATTTATATATAGTTATATATGATATAAAGCTCAGTGGCCTAGTAGTAGAGTGTCCGCCCTGAGACTGGAAGGTTGTGGGTTCAAACCCCGGCCGGGTCATACCAAAGACTATAAAAATGGAACCCATTGCCTCCCTGCTTGGCACTCAGCATTAAGGGTTGGAATTGGGGGGTTAGATCACCAAAAATGATTCCCGAGTGCGGCGCCGCTGCTGCTCACTGCTCCCCTCTCCCCCAGGGGATGGATCAAAATCACATGGGGATGGGTTAAATGCAGAGGACAGAGCCCTTTGAGACTGCTTGTGATTTAGGGCTATATAAACTTGACTTGATTGATTGATTGATAAATATACCGTAATGTTCGGACTATAAGTTGCATTTTTTTTCATAGTTTGGGTGGGGGGCGACTTATACTCAGGAGCGACGTATGTGTTTTTTTTCACAAATTTTCAAAATTCAAAAATCCACGATGTAGTGAAACCGCGATAAACGAACTCCAAGTGACGTCACCGGCGCGGCGTGGCAGTTGTTTACATAAAGGACAAAGGATTCGATCACGGGATGACGAAGATGATGAAGGGCCCCACCTTTGAAGGATTTAATGATTTTGAGTGACACAAGGTTTCAAAAACTTATTTATGTTATAGTTATTTGATATATTTTATTTCGTGTAGCAACTTGTATATGTTTTTATCGTTACAGTTCAGTAGTTGTTGGCTTGTTGAACTCTTGTTTTGTTAAATAAAGAGCTGTTTACCAAACCCACCTCTTTCCTGGTACTTTGTTAACGCTACAATATAGTTATATACTAGATCTGTGTGGCGCACGCGGCGTTGTTGACATAAAGGACGAGGAATTTGATCGATGGATTTAATGATTAGGAGTGACACAGATGGTTTGATAATATTGTTGTTATATGATAGTTATTTGAAATATACTTTATATATTGTTATATGGGACTCTGGAATAATTATAAATGCAACTTAAAACGGGTCCGACAGCGGTGCGGCGCATATGCGGCGCATACGCGGCATTGTTCACATAAAGCACGATCGATGGATTTAATGAATTGGAGTGACACCGATGGTTTGATAAACGTGTTATTTATGTAATACTTACTTGAATAACTCTGAATGTTACGTCAGGCCCGTTCTCAGCTCCTTGTTTGTGTACATGTCATGTTAGCATACTGTTTAGCCTGTTGTTGCTGGTTCATGTCTGTTCTTGGTGTTGGATTTTGACAAATAAATTAGCCCCAAAAGTGCGACTTATACTCCGGTGCTACTTATATATGTTTTTTTTCCACTTTATTATACATTTTATGGCTGGTGAGACTTCTACTCCGGAGCGACTTATAGTCCGAAAATTCCGGTACATAATATTGATATAAAGAAAGACCTTTCATCTATTTCTCTCAAAAGGCAGAATAGTCACTGCCATACAGAACTTGGGTTAAAAAATCAAATAGATTCTGAATCCAACCTAAGCATCGCTCAGGCTTTGAATGGAAACAAACTGATGATTCAGAATCACTTGGCCAGTGGGTGGATGTCATCTGCTAGCATCAATTATAAACTGTGCCACAATCCAAAACTCTTCCCAGGCATCTGTAATAAAAACATCCAGGTGGCATCGTCATGTGCTGATTGTAACTGTTCATTTTGGTAAATGTTTAATCGTGTTATTTTACACAGCACAAAAAAAAAAAAAAAGATTGGGTAGTTTCAGAGAAAAAAAAAGAGACAAGAGACAAGAAAGACCTTTTTATGGATGAGGGCCTCAGATGGACGAGGATGAGCCGCAGATGAGATGCAAGGAGGCATAAAATGAACATGGACAGAAGGAACCTCCGGCACCAAATGAAGTTTGGGGGAAACATATGCCATGTTTCCAGCATATCCTGAAGCTGACACTCATCTAACATAAATGTGAATAAAAAAAAAAGTTGTTTGTTTACTCATATTCGCTTGCCAGTATAAGCAGAAGATTCAACCACGCCGAGATCTTCTCAATAGGAAAACACGAAGCATACGAAATCAGACGGCTTTTCTTCCTGCTTTTGTGGCGCAGTACACTATAATGAGATATTGATGTCTATGGAGCACCATGCACACATCGTGCTGTTATATCTTCTATGGAGGAAATCATAAATCTGTTCAAATGCTATTTATCTACTTGGACGCAACCACGTTTGCGGCACTGTCCTGACCTCGCATTGAATAATTTAAGTGATAATCTTCATTTTTTCGATATGTTATTTTTAGGTTTAAATTTTTTTTAAACACAGTATTGTTACTGGTTACACCATGTTTATGTTTCCCTGTTTGTCCTTTAACCGAGAAAAACAAATGGAATGAATAAAAACCTCAAAAAGCAGCAGCTCTTTTAATGGGCTCTTTAGCGACTTGCATGGAAAACCCGACAAAGCAGTAAAAATATATATCTGCGGGGAAATTGGAATATGAATAGATGGCCATGAAATACTTGCTGAAGCTTTTTCTGATTCAGCAAGGCCACCGGTTCAAGACTGCGGAATAGAAAGCAAATAAAAAGCAAGCTTCACACCTGTTTGGTGATCTGCACCAAAATGCAGACCATGGACCTACGGCTTAAGTTGCCTACCAAACATAACTGAAATGGATTTAATTAACAGATTTGCAAAAAGTATGTGATTAAATCACAAAAGTATGTGTACAGTAATTGGACATTTTATTAGGTACACTTGGCCATTGTAATCATTGTTAGTTATATTAACACATTTGACACAAAAAATGAATTTTTTCATTTACCAATTTGTTTTCTGTTTATTTCAACATACTTTGCATTGATTTTAAAAGCTTATGCTAATCATAAATCTAAAGACTAAATACACCCACATTTTTGAAAAACAGATGTTCCCCCGCCACTACTTTGACAACAAAGGAAAACATAAACATACACTTGGCACCCATTTCGTAAATAAACTCCGCATAACTCCAATCCCGTCTGCGAGCAGGTTGCACATCCTTTTTTTTTTTTTTTTAAACCATTAAAAAGTGAACACATACAAAAAAAAAAAGCCAGAACACACTGCTTTGAAAGCCTTTCACCCTTTGGGCTAAAACCTTTCTACAAACTCTAAATGAGATCTCTGGAGATAATTTCAAAGGTACAGTACTGCCCCTGCAAACTGGGGAAGGGGAGGGGGGGAACGACTTGATAGATGAAATTAATAGGTGAACATCCACACTACCCCCCCCCCCCCCCCCCGCTAATCCTTTTTGTCATCCTTTTACTTTCCTAGCTGTTGACTCTTCATTTTGGTTGACAAAATGATCATCGACAAATGAAGATGATTTGAATTGTTGCAATTAGAAACATTGCCGATGGCAGCTAACACACATATTGTACTTTAGCGCATGCAGATTAACTGCCCCCTCCCTCTCCTCTCTCGCTTAGCTATCCAAGCTGGCTGCTTGCAGTTCTTCCCAATGTGCACTTAAAATCCCCAAGCATCTGCCTTGATTCAACATAAGCCTTCAGTCAACATAATTCCAGGATGCAGCAAGTAAAGCGCTTGAAAGTGAACGCAATCATAAATGGGACTGTATTTGTGTCCATCCGCCACGGAATAGAAAAAGTGTATTATTGTCAGTACAAGGTTAAAAAAAACTCGTTACACTTTTGCACGATATAAATGAAATGTGCAAATCAACAAGTTTGTTTAGAACTGAACACACTTTGATTTTGCCATGCGCATCTCATCATCATCACATGACAAAACCTTTTTTTTTCTCTCTTCTCACTTGGCGTGTCAGGCATGCATACATCATGCACCAGTGAGTTCTCACCTTGACTTGTGGCGGCTCTGGAGAAGTATGGGTGCAGCCAAAATATCCAAAATGAAACCCCAAGTATCTGTCTGGACTTGAGTGGGCAACAGAGGATGAGCGGAAAATGCCAGTGGTCTCAAGCGCAAAAGGAGAGAAGAGGGGATGTAACCGCTGCTCCTGCTCCAGCTTCGCCGTCTGCGCTTTGCTGGGAAGAATTACTTTGCTCCTTTCTGACTGCCACCCCTCCCTGCTCCATTCACCAACTCACTCGCTCACTAGAACAGAAATGGTCTATTATGTGGGATCTGGTTGAAGCGCAACACGCCCAAATGTGTGCTACCTCCCTGTCGAAAACTTACACAACCAAACAAATAGTCTCTCTGTGTAGGCACATCAGAGGAGTTAGGATTAAACTGTGGGATTATGCCTGAAAGGTTCATCATTTCATCTCATGCGCTGTTGGACAATGACATCAGCGTTTGGCAGATGAGCGCCGCTATTGTGTGGCCAAAGATGGGGAGGGGGGAGGCAATGAATGACCTTCCATCATTGATCCTTGTGAATGTAAAGCATCATGCGGGAACCCTGGCGACCTGCCGTTTGTTAGGTGGGGTCATGGGGGTCATGGGTGAGCTATTTGGCACGCAATGTGTGATGTGTGTGGGGGCATAAATAGCACCAAGGCGGTGTGCCTGCTGACAGATGGCTACTGTAATGATGCAGGAACTAACGCCTGGTGGGTTCAAGCAAATGTATTCTTGGATTATGCAGCGAGTGGAGAGGCACTACTTGATTTCATTTATATTTGATAATGCTGTACCTCTTAAAAATATTTTGTAAGTGTTATGTTTATGATGGGCTGTAAAGACGTTTGCTTGTCGAAATTGCTGGCAACAAAGGTGAGTAGACCCCAGAGTGAAAATGTCAAAACTTGACTTGACAACTCATTTTGTCTGGTGGTGTCATGTGACTAGTCAGTATGTATTACAAGGTCGCAGGTGTGAGTGGGCTGCAGGTTTGAAAAGTTGGTGTGCCGCTCTTACGGCCTCTCAATATTAGGGCTTGATTGATTAATCAGTCAGCTTGATTAAATCAGTTGATTATTGACCTTGAAACATCGACCAAAATAATCAATTATATAACAAGATCAGTGAAACATAAATTGAATCTAAATGTGTTAAATATTACACGCATTCAACTGCTGGTAACACAAATGCATGTATGACTTTTTTTTTTTTAGCAAAATATTTACAGTTGACGCTTGCAATAGAGACCAGGCCGGCTCGCCAAAAGCAAAAATTAGTGTATAATTGACACCCATTAAACTCCATTGGTGGGAAATTGTTAACATAATAACACATGCACATTACAATTTTTTTTCTGCCAATAATTGGCATCAACCTAAAAAAAATCCATATTCTTTTATTCAATATGGCACCTCATCAAATAGAACTCTGCAAGAGTGAGAAAAAAAATTGTTGCTCAACATAAAGGTGGCCTCAACTGTAAACATTTTTCCATCCATCCATCCATCCATCCATCCATCCATCTTCTTCCACTTATCCGGGTTCGGGTCGCGGGGGCAGCAGCTTTAGGAGGGACTCCCAGACCTCCCTCTCCCCAGCCACTTCATCCAGCTCATCCCGGGGGATCCCAAGGCGTTCCCAGGCCAGCCGAGAGACATAGTCTCTCCAGCGCGTCCTGGGTCGTACCCGGGGTCTCCCACCGGTGGGACATGCCCGGAACACCTCCACAGGGAGGCGTCCAGGAGGCATCCTGATGAGATGCCTGAGCCACCTCATCTGGCTCCTCTCAATATGGAGAAGCAGCGGCTCTACTCCGAGTCCGGATGACCGAGCTTCTCACCCTATCTCTAACGGAGAGCCCGGACACCCTGCGGAGGAAACTCATTTCGGCCGCTTGTATCCTGGATCTCGTTCTTTCGGTCACGACCCATAGCTCGTGACCATAGGTGAGGGTCGGAGCGTAGATCGACCGGTAAATCGAGAGCTTTGCCATTTGGCTCAGCTCTCTCTTCACCATGACGGACTGGTACAGAGTCCGCATTACTGCCGACGCTGCACCGATCCGCCTGTCGATCTCGCGCTCCATCCTGCCCTCACTCGTGAACAAGACCCCAAGATACTTGAACTCCTCCACTTGGGGCAGAATCTCATCCCCGATCCGGAGAAGGCATTCCACCCTTTTCCGACCGAGGACCATGGACTCTGATTTGGAGGTGCTGACCCTCATCCCGACCGCTTCACACTCGGCTGCGAACCGCTCCAGTGAGAGCTGGAGATCACGGACTGAAGAAGCCAACAGCACCACATCATCTGCAAAAAGCAGTGCCTCGATACTGAGGTCCCCAAACCGGACCCCCTCACTGCCTCGGCTGCGCCTAGAAATTCTGTCCATAAAAATTCTGAACAGAATCGGTGACAAAGGGCAGCCTTGGCGGAGTCCAACCCTCACTGGGAACGAATCCGACTTACTGACGGAAATGCGGACCAAACTCTGGCATCGGTGATACAGGGACCGAACCGCCCTTATCAGTTGGCTCAGCACCCCGTACTCCCGAAGCACCCTCTAGAGAACCTCCCGAGGGACACGGTCGAACGCCTTCTCCAAGTCCACAAAACACATGTGGACTGGTTGGGCGAACTCCCATGCATCCTCGAGGATCCTGCCAAGGGTGTAGAGCTGGTCCACTGTTCCACGGCCAGGACGAAAGCCACACTGCTCCTCCTAAATCCGAGGCTCGACCTCCCGACGGATCCTTCTCTCCAGCACCCCTGAATAGACCTTACCAGGGAGGCTGAGGAGTGTGATTCCCCTGTAATTGGAACACACCCTCCGGTCCCCCTTCTTAAAGAGGGGAACCACCATCCCAGTCTGCCAATCCAGAGGCACCGTCCCCGATGTCCATGCAATGCTGTAGAGGCGTGTCAGCCATGACAGCCCCACAACATCCAGAGCCTTTAAGAACTCCGGGCGGATCTCATCCACCCCCGGGGCCTTGCCACCGAGGAGTTTTTTAACTACCTCAGTGACTTCGACCTCCGAGATTGGAGAGTCCGCCTCCGAGTCCTCAGGCCCTGCTTCCACAATGGAAGGCGTGTCGGTGGAATTGAGGAGGTCTTCGAAGTATTCGCCCCACCGACTCACGACATCTCGAGTCGAGGTCAGCAGCACACCATCTCCACTGTAAACAGTGTTGACCGTGCACTGCTTCCCCCTCCTGAGACGCCGGATGGTGGACCAGAAATTCCTCTAAGCCGTCCTGAAGTCATTCTCCATGGCCTCGCCAAACTCCTCCCACGCCCGAGTTTTTGCCTCAGCAACCGCCGAAGCCGCGTTCCGCTTGGCCATCCGGTACCTGTTAGCTGCCTCCGGAGTCCCGCAGGCCAAAACGGCCCTAAAGGACTCCTTCTTCAGCTTGACGGCATCCCTTACCGCCGGTGTCCACCAGCGGGTTCGGGGATTGCCGCCACGACAGGCACCAGCAACCTTACGGCCACAGCTCCGGTCGGCTGCCTCAACAATGGAGGCGCGGAACATGGTCCACTCGGACTCAATGTCCCCCGCCTCCCCCGGGACGTGGGAAAAGCTCTGCCGGAGGTGGGAGTTGAAGCTCTTCCTGACAGGGGATTCTGCCAGACGTTCCCAGCAGACCCTCACAGAGCGTTTGGGTCTGCCAGGTCGGACCGGCATCTTCCCCCACCATCTGAGCCAACCCACCACCAGTTGGTGATCAGTTGACAGCTCCGCCCCTCTTCTCACCCGAGTGTCCAAAACATGCGGCCGCAAATCCGATGACACGACTACAAGGTCGATCAACGAACTGCGGCCTAGGGTGTCCTGGTGCCAAGTGTACACATGGACACCCTTATATGCTTGAACACGGTGTTCATTATAGAAAATCCGTGTCGAGCACAGAAGTCCAATAATAGAACACCACTCGGGTTCAGATCGGGGGGGCCGTTCCTCTCAATCACGCCTTTCCAGGTCTCACTGTCATTGCCCACGTGAGCATTGAAGTCACTCAGTAGAACGATGGAGTCCCAGATGGAGCGCTCTCCAGCACTTCCTCCAGGGACTCTCAGAAGGGTGGGTACTCTGAGCTGCCGTTCGGTGCATAGACACAAACAACACTCAGGACCCGTCCCCCCACCTGAAGGCGGAGGGAGGCTACCCTCTCGCTCACCGGGGTGAACCCCAATGGGCAGGCCCCCAGCCGGGGGGCAATAAGTATGCCAACACCTGCTCAACGCCTCTCACCGAGGGCAACTCCAGAGTGGAAGAGAGTCCAGCCCCTCTCGAGAGGGCTTGTACCAGAGCCCAAACTATGTGTGGAGGCTTTCTGCCTCACACACCAGCTCGGGCTCCTTTCCAGCCAGAGAGGTGACATTCCATGTCCCTACAGCCAGCCTCTGCAGCCGGGGATCGGACCGCCAAGGTCCCTGCCTTTGGCCGCCGCCCAGCTCACTATGCACCCGACCCCTTTGGCCCCTCCTATAGGTGGTGAGCCCATTGGAAGGGGGACCCACGTTTTCTTTTCGGGCTATGCTCGGCCGGACCCCATGAGCGAAGGCCCGGCCACCAGGCGCTCGCCTTCGAGCCCCACCTCCAGGCCTGGCTCCAGAGAGGGGCCCCGGTGACCCGCGTCCGGGCGAGGGAAAACTACGTTCATATATTTCATTCATCATAAGGGGTCTTCTGAGCCGTGCTTTGTCTGGCCCCTCACCTAGGACCCTTCTGCCATGGGTGACCCTACCAGGGGCATGAAGCCACAGACAACATGGCTCCTAGGAGCACACAAACCCCTCCACCACGATAAGGTGACGACTCACAGAGTTTTTTTTTTCCAAACACTCAATTTAAAACACAACGCTTTCTCTATCTAAAATTCAACATTTGAATTTTGGACCAGGGATACAAATACCTCCAATTACATACACTGAGCTCTTGATATAAGAAGTAATAAGCCGCATACACAAATGGTTTTCATTCCCACCGACGTTCACCTTGAGCTTGCAACGTTGCACCACCTTGCAGGCAACGTTCATTTCCTGAAAAAAAACATATCTGTGAATGTGAGAGAACGATAGAACAAAAAGACGGGTCAATAGAGAGAGAGCGAACGGGTCACAAATCGACAAATAATAGTTGTACTAAGTTCATTTTGTTTTACTTGTAAATCACTTCAAGTCAAGTCAAGTCAAGTTTATTTGTATAGCCCTAAATCACAAGCAGTCTCAAAGGGCTTCACATAGACTAACAATTGACAATTATTCTCAAAGCTTCACTGGTTTCTTTATCTCAAACAATGTATTTTAGGTTGCATTACCTGACATGTTTCGGCGTGTACTTCCGCCTTCATCAGAGTGTCACTGTTGTGGTTGTGACGCGTCTTTAGCAGCTGATGGATGAAGGCGTGGCTCACCTGTCAGATTTGACAGGTGAGTCACGCCCTCTGCTGTCCATTCACCTCTCCAAAATGCTGCTCCAGGTGGTAGAGAGCATGTAGGCTCCCTTCGTCCCTGTTGATGGTCCTCGAGCCCCGCTTACGGATCTCAATGGCCTCCCTGATCCAACGCTAATGTTTATTTTCTTCGGTGCAGATGACTCTGGTCTTTTCCCAGTCCATGATGTGATTTTCTCTTTTGCAGTGGTCGGTAATGGCTGACTTGTAGTGTTCATGTTCTGCTCGTTGCTTTATTGCTCTTGTTTGTCTTGTTGCTGTCTCCTTCTCACACTCCTTCTTGTGTTCTGTTTTCCTTGTGATGAAGTTCCTCCCTGTCTCCCCGATGTATGATTTATTGCAAGATTTGCATGGTATCTCGTATATAGAGTTGCATTTATTTTCCTGGTTGATTCTGTCTTTTGGGTGAAGCAGTATCTGACGGAGTGTTGTGTGTGGTTTGATAAGTGTGTTTATGTTGTGTTTTTTTCATGGCCCCTTTGATGCGTTCCGTAATTCCTCTCACATACGGCAACGTCACCATTCCGCTGGGTTCTTGTTTTCGGGTTTGCTTTTTTTCTTTCCCCCTGTGTTGTGTTTTTTTTTGTTTTTTACCTGTTCTGCACCTTTAGTTATTGCCCATTGTGGATACTGACATTTTTTGAGTGCGTGTTGTATGTGTTTTTCTTCCTGTGTTATGTCTTCCGGGTCCGTGATTATTGTTGTGCGTTCGTATAGTGTTCTGACTACTGACAGTTTATGTATAGTGGGATGTTCTGATGTCCAGAGGAGCTATTGGGTGATGTGTGCCGGTTTTCTGTGTACTTTTATTTGTACGTCTCCGTTGTCTGTGAGGTGTATGTTGATGTTCAGAAAGGCTATGGATCGATCTGTTTCTTCTTCATGAGTGAATTTTATGTTGCCGATGGTGTCTATGGTGTTGAGGTGGTCTGTGAGGTGTTTATGTCCTGTTTTTGTTTTTTCTAGAACGTCATCTAAATAGCGTCTCCATGGTGTGGGTTTGTATGTGTCCGGGGCTGTTCCAAATCCTCCATAAAAAACTGCACATGATAGCAGAAAGAGGGTCCCATGGGGAATCCCTCTTTTTGCCTGTAGATTGTGTTTCTGTATTGGAAGTATGTGGAGGTGGCAATGAAATGGAGTAGTTGAGTGATGTCTTGTGCTGTGAGATTTGTGCGTTTCTTGAGTGTCCTGTCTGCTGCTATAACACATAGTTATGTACTATGTGTATGGTGGCCTGTGCGGGTGTTTTTGTGAAGAGTGAAATGACGTCGTGTGATATGAACATTTCATCTTTCTGTACCTTTATGTGCGTGAGTTCTGTGACGAGTTGTTTTGAGTTTTTGCAGTGTTGGTCTGTGAGTCCTAGTAGTGGGTTAGGGTTAGGGGATGATGTTTGCTGTGGGTATTAAGTGGTTGTATGACTTTGTCTATCTTATTTTCACTGAGTAGTGGTTTAAGTAAAGCTTTGAGTTTATTTTTCTTGTCTTCTCTTGGGTCTTTTTTTTTTATTACTTCATTGGTGTCGTCCTGTAGTAGCTGTTGCATCTGTTCTTCGTGTCTGTGTCCATAATTACTGTTGTTCTGGCTTTGTCTGCTGGAAGGATTGTAATGTCTTCATTTTTTGCTAGTGTGATCATAGCGTTTGCTTCCTGTTTTGTAATATTACTGGGTGGTGATTTAGCCGTTTTTGATATACCTGCAACTTCATTGCGTAGTGCTGCTTTTTGTCCTGGATTATGTATTTTTTTGCATGCTAACTGTGAATGAAACCATCGTGGGGTGGGGTATGTTTTTGGGTGTGATCGCGTAGTTGAGTCCTTTGGCTAGTAGGCTGCGTTCTGCCTCGGTGAGTTTGTGGCGTGACATATTGTGAATCCATTTATCGTTGATGTGTGTGGTCCAGTTGTGTCTTCTTTTGTGCGATGAGTCTGTCCAATTTCCCGATGTCGTTTTTTTTCTGGTGGCAAATTCCTGTTCATGTATGTTATCTAAATGTCCGTGTAATGTTGTTTCCGTGTTGTTGTCCAGGGCATACCGGTGTTTGAATTGCTCCGTCAGTCACTGTAGTTCCCCGTTGATATTGTTGAATTTCTTGGTTGTGAAGCGTATCCGTTCTTTTACCAGAGTCATCCGCACTCTCCTGATAACCACCTGGAGCAGCAGTTTGGAAAGGTGAATGGACAGCAGAGGGCGTGACTCCTGTCAAATCTGACAGGTGAGCCACGCCTTCATCCATCAGCTGATAAAGACGCTTCACAACCACACCAGTGACACTGATGAAAGCGGAAGTACACGCTGAAACATGTCAGGTAATGCAACCTAAAATACATTGTTTGAGATAAAGGAACCACTGGAATGATCGACAAATAATAGCCTAATCATTGAAGGTTCCTGGTGGTCATCCACCGATAGCGACCATGTGACAACCATCAGGGCAATGAATTTTGAATCAACGAGGAACACTGTCGGGACTTGCTTTATCCTTAATACATGCAAAACAACTAACAGTACATGTCTCAGGTGGCATCTGCAAATGTTCTGCTCAGCTTTGACGTTTTTGGAACATGTTTCAGGGTGCTTGTCATCATTAAGGTATGTTGGTGAGCAGGAGGCAGAGCCCATCTGAGCTGGCATCAGGAAAGAGCCAACATGAACCTAACGTGCAGACTCAACACAGGAGGACCAGAGGTAAGGTTCAAACCCGGGATCCCCCGACTGTGTCTCAAACAAGACAACCACTACTCCACTATGGTGCAGACAGAAACGTACAAATTCATCCATCCATCCATTTTCTATACCGCTTGTCCCTACGGGGATTGCGGCCGTAGTGGAGCCTATTCCAGCAGTCATTGGGCAGTAGGCGGGGGACACCCTGAAACGGTTGCCAGCCGGGCACACAAGAGACGAACAACCATTTGCACTCGCACTCACACCTAGGGGGAATTTGGACTCAATTGGCCTATCAAGCATCTTTTTGGGATGTGGGAGGAAACCAGATTGCCCGGAGAAAACCCATGCAGGCATGGAGAGAACATGCAAACTCCACACAGGGTCAGAGGTGGAATCGAACCGGCACGTGAGGCGGACGTGCTAACCAGTGCGTCACCGAGCTGCCCCAGAAACGTACAGATAATATTTAAAAAATATTGCAAACATTTTGAGCTACAGAAGTCTATCGGTACTTCTCAATGTAGTAGATAAGAGTAATAAAAAATGAGACAGATTTTACTCTTAAAAATTATATTTAGAAATTATTGTGAGCCACTATAACATGCACAATATTTTAAGAAATTTAAAGAAAAATTGTACCTGAGTAGATGTTTAAAAACAAAAGTATTTATGGTTAAATGTTGTTTTATATATAAAGATCAAATACAATCAAACTGTGCACTTAGGCATGATTGGAAACCCATTCAGACGTTTTACAAAATATAAATTAGTAGCTATCATAATTTCCTAAAAGTCTCTTTACTGTCTCTTTTTCCACCTCAATATAAGGCTTAGTTATTTCAGTAGACTCTTTTTTATTTCTTTAATTTGCTTTTAAATTACAGTATTTTCGTTAGTAAATACCTTTAAATGTTATAATTTTAATTATGTGGAGCACATTTGTGCTGTACAAATAAAGATGTCCTGCCTTAACTGTATCTGTACATTTTTTAGCAAATAAAAACAAAAGTAAAAACATTTAGCTTAGGCGTGTATAATGAGTGTAGATAGGACATTAAGGGAGGATGGAAATTTACACCTATTATAGCCCTTCCTCACAGCAGCGTGATAAATGTGTACAGTGTGGACTATATTGTCTTTAAAGCGCGTCCACATAGTACGCGTCACAGAGCGAATGCCAGCAAGACTTGTAAAAGGCAAACAGAGGTGTGAGAGAGCCATTATGTTTTGTAGTGAATGGCTGTATTCTTAATGAGAAGCACCTCTGTGGGTGCTGTGAAACCAGACTGAAAAACACACTTATCATTAAAACGCCTGAGAGAAGAGAAAAAAAAAAGATGGAAATTATGTGGTCAACTAAATTGTGCCACTAAAGAGGAAGCAAAAGCACAGCTGTATGGATAAAAGTGAACTGCATCATTGGTTTCAAGGACTCAAAGCAAACATGTCTTTATGCCAAAAGTGTCACTCGAAGCTGCCAGGCAGGCTTCAAGGCCAAAAGCCATTGAAAGAGAAGTGAGAATTTTGGCTTCACTCACTCACTCACTCACTCACTCACTCACTCACTCACTCACTCACTCACTCACTCACTCACTCACTCACTCACTCACTCACTCACTCACTCACTCACTCACTCACTCACTCACTCACTCACTCACTCACTCACTCACTCACTCACTCACTCACTCACTCACTCACTCACTCACTCACTCACTCACTCACTCACTCACTCACTCACTCACTCACTTTGTAACCGCGGGCTTTGAAATTAAATAGAATCTCAAACAGGAGTGAATCTCCCCATGCAGCATGTTTCTTATTTTGGCATAAAGCACTTGATCAGGGCACGCGCACACACACACACACGCACACACACGCACACGCTCACACGCACACACACCGCCCCTCCCCCCTCCCACACACTGGTGTTTTGGTGTTTTTACTGGACAGTGTCCCACTTCCGCTCTCCTTTCATCTTGCAAGCCCTCTTCTCACCTTCTGTCCCCCACCAGCATCCTTCATTGGTTCACTGCTCATGCACTCTGCTTTCCCTATTTTTCTGCTACAACAAGATGTTTAAGTGGGCCTCCGCACTCATGTTTCTTGGTCTCCCCTCGTGTCCTGCCACAGTGTGGCCAGCGTTGACCCACACTGATGTTTTTCTCAGTAATAATCAAAATCACTTGAGTTTCCTCAAAAAATATGTCTAATAATTTTTCTTCCCTACAAATTATGCGTGCACCCGCTCCCAGATTGAGAGATAAATAATAGGCGATATTGAATGCTTTGTCTGCAATGCTTAATGTAGCATAGGAGAGATGGCCTTAATTGGCAAAGCTATATTTGAGTTGTAATGTAGGGCGACCAATGCCTCCATGACTTCAGTGCTGGTTTGGGACACATAAGAATATCTTTGAAATGAAATCACACAAAAGGTGGAAACAACCATGACTTTAGAATCTGTTAGTTGAAGTTTGTAACTAGCACGATTGTTACAAGATGCTCGGCTAGATATCCTTAATCTTTAAGCAATGCTATTCATTACATTTATAAATGCAGAAAGCAGACTTTCGGTGCTGGCAGCGTCTATTTTTTTTCCTGTCTGATCAGAGATACTTCCCTCCATCTGTCTGCAGTCACATCTTTTCCAGACAAGGTCCTCAATTACGAAGCACCTATACCTTTCTTTCTTTCCTTTTGCCATAGTTTACCCCGCTTGGCTCATCTTTCATCAGGTGCAGATGAATTGAACAAATAAAAAACAAACACAGTCGTGAGGAAATAAGGCAACGACTTGCAGGTTTTCTGTACTCAATTAAGTGTATGAAAGCATCTGAAATTTGGGGGCCATATTTTTTTATGTCATATGACCTTATCATGGAACGTAGCTCATTCGCAATGGTTGAATTCATTTGAATAGCAGATGAGGCCACTAGCCGTGTCCCAACTCATCTGTGATGGAGCCACGCATTATAGAAACGTGCAGCAAGAATGCCGCATTTGTGGAGGAGCCATTGAATTGGCATAACCTTGGCACAATATTGTGACATACTCAGCCGTCAATATACTCTTAGAATGATGGAAGTGGCGTGCTTTCACCTTGCAGGAATTGCTGGCATCCGAGCCACATGGGTCCATGTATTAGCTTTCTGCAAAATCTATTGTCAAAAGAAAGGCACACTATATCCTAAAATTATATATATATATATATATATATATATATATATATATATGTTTCACCAACCAGCTGGATGAATTATTTGTGCAATAGAGAAATGTATACTAATAGAGATTTTAAATCATTTCTGAATCTAAATTGACACACAAACGCTTGCACAAATAAATGTGTTTCATTCTTATTTTGTAGAATTATAAATCATCTCTAAAAATAATTCCAAAAGGGCTCAGTATGAAGCCATTGAATACAATGAAAACTATAAGCTTTGAAACGGCATGTAAGTAAAATGCTTTGTAATTTCATTTAAGATCGTTATTTGAAAAATAATCTCAATATAAAATAAAAATACAGCAAAATTGTCGACTGGTAAACGTTCTCCCCCAACTTGGCTTCTTGATTTGGAGCCTCGGTGGGGACCTTGAGCGTCCGTGTGAAGGAGGTGGATGATGTACACGGCCCAAAATTCGGTAAAAATAGTAATAACGAAAACATTTGCATAGAAACTTCAAATTAAACGTGGGCAGGAAGGCGGGAGGAATGGTGTGCGATGATCTCCAGATTCCTGAGGTTATTAATAAGTCTCTCCAAGGACTGCGGAATGATTTGGGTCAAACTATTTCCTTTCTCATGAGAAGTCTCTTCCCGAAAAAAAGAGCCCCAAAAATCTCAGTGTGCTCAGCTCCGGAACAAAACTCAGTAATTCATTTCTTTTCTTTTTTAACTGGATTTCTCTTTGTTATAGGATGTACTTTTTTTTTTTTTTTAACTTTTGCACTTTTCTTTTTCAATGACTCATTTGTGCCACTATATATCTACCAGAGCCTTCTGGTGTTGCGTTTAAAAACAATGTACAAGTAATGCAATTTAGCTTGAATGCGCTCACTGAAAAGGAAAATAAAATATACCCATTAGGCATTATGTTTGATAGCACGCCAGGTGGCCATTCTCATCTACCACCTGTTCTTTTGAGTCTCGGCATCATGTTTATGCCATGCATTTAGTTTAAGAGGCTGTTTGGATAATATTGTTTCGGTTACAGCCACCGGAAAAACTGTTGGACTCAACGCCACTCAAATGCACTCGAGATTGTCCTTTGCTGCCTTCTGGTGGTTCAAATTGGCGAGCTGCTATGCTTGCATTTAAATATTGATTACCATTATTTTGGAAAAGTGTCACGGGTCCAGGGAAGTGCACTACCGTAACAGTAATGTTGACCTGCTTGAACAGGTATAAAGGAGAACGAGATGGGACGATGCGTACTGCTTTCTCTATAGATTGGTTGTTTTACTAAACACGCCACATATAAACATAAATCATCTCGGTACATTTCTGTTCAGCTATACAATTTTTCAGGTGCTTTCTCAAATTCACCATTCATCCGTATGTCTCATCATGCTCAACATTTTAAAGCAAAATATTAATTTCCCTATATACATGAACATTTTCCCAAAATCTCTACTTAATCCCATTGGGGTGCACAACAACAACAACCTAACTTTATCTCACAAGTTTCACACACATAAGGGTTAACACGGTTTCTTTAGCACTCAACCGATAGCCATACACTCAAATACAACATCATAAACAGAGGTATTTGCATTTTGTATACCATTTACTGACGTGTATGAACAGGTGGAAAGGAGAAAGAGATGGGAAGATGGGCACTGAATTTTCCCCAGATTGCGTCTAAGGAACTAATGTGATCACCCTACCTCAGGGGTGTCACAAAAGTATGGGCAAATATATATTTATATAACTGATAAACAGTAAGCTAATAAAATTTCTGTTATGGGGTCGTTTGGAAAAGAGCTTGTGTGCCATAAAGATTTAATGTACTCACAGTAATCTTTTATTGTAGAATCAATTTATAACTATTTTAAAACCTAGTTGGTAGGTAATGCGCTAAGCTACATATGAAATGAAGCTTTGCTGCGTTGAAGCTGCTCACCACAAACATCTAGCAAGATAAAGTAATTGCTCAACTACCGTAATTTTCGGACTATAAGTCGCGTTTTTTTTCATAGTTTGGGAGGGGGGGCGACTTATACTCAGGAGCGACTTATATGTGGGTTTTTTTCAAAAAAATTTACTTGATCATTAACACATTACTTACTAGTACAGTTGATCACCTCACATATTATTTTTAATACACTGAAAAAACGAATAAAGCAATTCACTCTTTAAAGCACAATATTCAAGTTCATGAAACAAATAAACAAAACAACAAAAAAACAACTGAAAAAGAAATATAGTTATTTTCAAACTAAACTGAACGAGCGTGATTTAAATTTCACCATTGGCCGTGACGCAACAACTGGGAGGGGAAAGCACTGTTTTTTTGAGTTTTTAAAAAGCACAGGTCTGGTGAAGAGAATTTAGTGTGGTGATGTAAAAAAAAACAGTAGGGGCAGCAATGCAATTTAGGATGCAAGCTCTGCTTGTGATGGACAGCATGCGAGCACACATCACGCCAGACATGCAAATCACGAGTCCGACGGCGCGCGTACGCGGCATTGTTTACACGATCGATGATCGATGTATTTTATGATTTGGAGTGACAGATGGTTTGGTAATATTGTTGCTATATGATAGTTATTTGAAATATACTTTATATATCGTTATATGGGTCTGTGGAATAATTAGACATGCAAATCACGAGTCCGACGGTGCGCGTTGCGCGTACGCGGCATTGTTTAGATGATCAATGATCCATCGATTTTATGATTTGGAGTGACAGATGGTTTGGTAATATTGTTGCTATATGATAGTTATTTGAAATATACTTTGTATATCGTTATATGGGTCTGTGGAATAATTAGACGTGCAAATCACGAGTCCGACGGCGCGCGTACGCGGCATTGTTTACACGATCGATGTATTTTTTGATTTGGAGTGACAGGTGGTTTGGTAATATTGGTGCTATATGATAGTTATTTGAAATATACTTTATATATTGTTATATGGGTCTATGGAATAATTAGACATGCAAATCACGAGTCTGACGGCGCGCGTACGCGGCATTGTTTACACGATCGATGATCAATGTATTTTATGATTTGGAGTGACACAGATGGTTTGACAAACGTGTTATTTATGTAATAATAATTTGAATAACTCTGAATGTTACGTTAGGCCCGTTCTCAGCCTCTCGTTTGTGTATGTCACGTTAGCATACCGTATCGTTTAGCCTGTTGTTGCTGGTTCGTGTCTGTTTTTGGTGTTGGATTTTGACAAATACATTTGTCCCAAAATTGCGACTCCGGAGCGACTTATATGTTTTTTTCACGTTATTGTGCATTTTATGGGTGGTGCGACTTATACTCCGGAGCGACTAATAGTCCGAAAATTACGGTACATCAAAATATCAATGAGGAACCAATTTTTGAAAGAGTACTTTTTGGGTATAAAAACCAGAATCATAACTGAAATAAAACATTCAGTATTGGATGAAGAGACTTTTTGTATCCTTTCCAGGAGATGAAATGTCTTTTAATATTGCATCATGTTGGCTCTTTCTTTCTTTCTTTCTTTCTTTCTTTCTTTCTTTCTTTCTTTCTTTCTTTCTTTCTTTCTTTCTTTCTTTCTTTCTTTCTTTCTTTCTGTGTGGCCCACTGGCCGCGGTTCAAATTTACAAGAAGAAAGTGACACCTACGGGTCATCAAACACTTGTTATGGGCCTGCTATTCACTAATGACTGCTTTCACTTCTAAGAATAGAACTGTTGACAAGTCATTTTATTATTGCTGTAAAATAGAAGACTCTGATTTAGAAAGTATTTCCGCCTGACAACCTTTCTGATTGTGGTTTGCTTTTGGCAGTCCAGTGAGGACCCAGGCTCCATTTTGTGGCTAGCATAGCAGGGGGCGTGAGTGATGCGAGTGGAATTCATACCTGGAAGCGCCGTGTTAAACTTGTCTATATATACACAAGGCAGAGCCACTCTTTGCTCTTGCCTTGCGTGGAGCCTTACTGAGACGCTTAGCTGCTCATCTTACGCCGTTGTGCTTTTGCACACACAACAATCCAAAATCATGACCCACCAGCAACAGATGAGGTAGGAGGAAGATGCCGTCCATGTGTAATTTCTTTTTATTTTTAGTTGGTAAATTAGGTGACCCAATGTTGCAATTCTGCAAACAGTTACTAATAACACATGTACACTCAAACCACAAATGATCACAGTTGTTTCCCAAGTGGTTGTACTCACTTGTGGTGCCCACACTGTGCTACTGATTACCAGATCCTACTTGTTAGTGTGCACTCAAAACCAGGGTGTGTAGACTTTTGCAGTTCACAAATAATAAGAGCAGCAATGATTGCTATATGTATTTGTGTTTAACTTTTCCGGATTTTAGCTTGCCAGCAAAACTGATTAACGGAGGAATTGCAGGCATGGTTGGTGTTACCTGTGTATTCCCAGTCGACCTGGCCAAGACGCGGCTGCAAAACCAACAAAGCGGGCAGCAACTCTACAAGAATATGTAAGAACACCACCCCCATTTACATGCGTGAATACCAACCCCCTCCCAAACACATTTATTAAGAAATTTTTCATATATAAGCAGAGATTCTTATATTATGGGTAAAAAGTAAAGGTATTTCACTATGTGCGTATTTAAGTTATACCATTTATGAATTTCACTTTTTGAGTTGAATTACCGGTACTGGAATAAATTTGGGATTTTTCTTGCAGCATTTTAATTAGTTTTTTACATATGCCTGTGATGTATATTGGTATCATGTCCCTCAGTGGTCCGGGTAATCTTTTCATTTCTGCTATCATTTTCCAGTCAAGTCAACTCAAGGACGCATGAATTTAAAATAATTAAATCAAATGTAATTAAAAGCAATCACTTGAAGAGCATTACTCAAATATACATGTATAAATGTATAAATATTGTGTTGAGTGTGTGTATATATGTGTGTGTTGAGTATATATATATATATATATATATATATATATATATATATATATATATATATATATATATATATATATATATATATTTTTTTTTTTTTTTTTGCAAGGTGGACTGTCTTATAAAGACGGTAAAATCCGAAGGTTACTTTGGAATGTATAGAGGTAAGTAAGCTTCATTTGATTGTTTTTGGTAAAAATAATAATGCACCATCACAAGGAGAAATGTTTTCCCCACAAATAATCTACAGTCCGCTGTCCACTTTAAACATTTTAAGTTTACAGCACAACTGTCAACAAATACAGTGTAAGGGTTTGAATAATAATGTAATGGCATTAGGTATTGCCAATGCGTCACAAAGCGTTTTTCATTTTCCATTACTTTGTAATAATATTCATTCAGTGCCAGCCCAGTTAAAATAGATGCTTGATGTCTATAGTTGTCAATGGCAGTGAATGAGTTAATAAAATCCGCCTTGTAGGCGCTGCCATCAATCTCACCCTAGTGACTCCTGAAAAGGCCATTAAACTTGCCGCCAACGACTTCTTTCGCCACCAGCAGCAAAGATGGGTGAGTTCTCCAACAAACAAAAAGTGGATCTTGCTTTCTTTGTTTGAACTCACGCGTGTGTCGTCAGTGGTAAACTGACGGTGTTTAAGGAGATGTTGTCTGGATGCTGTGCGGGAATATGCCAAGTGGTTGTTACCACGCCTATGGAGATGCTCAAGATCCAGCTCCAAGATGCCGGCAGGCTAGGTGAGCTTGGCAATTATTTATACAAACATGTACAAATACGCATACAGACAGATTTTAAAAAAAATTGGAGCAGTAAGAAGAAACTACATATACCTTCCTTCGCCATGCAGCAGCGCAGCAGCGGGTGATGCCCAGTGTGGCGTCATCTCTAAAGATGGGCGGGACCAGCACAGTCCTTAGTCGTTCTTACAATGCGAACCCTGCGCCTCAGGTCAGGACGGTGTCAGCTATGCAGATCACACGAGACCTGTTGAAGACCAAAGGTGTCATGGGCTTGTACAGAGGACTCGGGGCCACATTAATGCGGTAAGACCATTTTGCAACCTGGCTTGCCTTCTTTGGTGCCTAACATGTTTGTTTGTTTTCTCTTTAGGGACATTCCCTTCTCGGTCGTTTACTTCCCTCTTTTCGCACACTTGCACCAACTCGGCCAGCACAAACCCATCGATTCCTTTCTATTGGTCCTTTGTTTCTGGATGCTTGGCTGGATCCGTTGCAGCTGTGGCTGTCAGCCCTTGCGATGGTTAGTGTTTAAGAAATGTGGCCACACAGCAAGGCCAACTCTGGTTGCGTTTGTCTTCATAGTGGTCAAAACAAGACTACAATCTCTGAAAAAGGGGACAAATGAGGAAACATATCATGGAGTGGTCGACTGTGTCAGGTAAATTTACTTTCAGGAGCTGAATCCTAACCTGAGATGATATGAAATATTTGCTTTTATTGCAGAAAAATCATGAGAAAAGAGGGTCCCTCTGCTTTTCTTAAGGGGGCCAGTTGCCGGGCCCTTGTCATCGCACCTCTCTTTGGCATCGGCCAGGTCGTGTACTTTGTGGGAGTTGGAGAGTTGCTGCTTGGTTACACACCTTATAGTATCTGTTATTCTGCATAGACAAGTTTCGGGATCCTGTTTATGATAGGGAACGAGGTTACGAGACATTTTTGCCCAAATGGTGCGGGATTTTGCCTTTATTTTCATGAGCCAACCCCAGTGCATTCACATAGAAATGAAAATTAGGATACATACAACTGTAAATAGATCTTGTAGATGTGATATTTTCTCAAAATTGAAGGAGAAAACGTAACCAATTTTGAAAAAAAAACAACCTCAAATTGAGGGACTGAAAGATTTTGCATCCACCATGTTGTCGTTATGTTCTGATTTATTTTAAAATTACACATGTAAATACAGGAAAAATAAATTCTGATTCACTCTTGACTCATGCATTGGGTGTGTTTTGTTTCACACGAGTCAAACATTCAGATGCAAAGTGTCACCTTACCTCAACGTGCACGCAGCACTTGCGTGGACACATTTGTGGCTGTAGAAAGCGCTTATACTGCAATGTTGGAGTAACTCTACCCTGAGTGAGGCCTCTGCAAGATCACTCACATAAGTCAAGTGTTCAGCTGTCTTTACTACTCTGCTTAGTACAGTACCTTTTTTAACTGAGGGTGTATCCAACACAGTCATATAGGAAATTAGTCCAACTATGGAAATCACATACTTCAAGAATCAAAATGCACAACACAAACAATAATAACACAAATACATCACAGTTTAAAAATCACATGAAGGAAACAGGTTCCTTTAATATACTATACACTATTACAAAACATTATCTACACACAGTGCTATTAGCCACAAAAATGTAAAGCTACAACACCCCCCCCCCCCTCTCTTGGTGGATATGTACATAATGGAGCGAATGAATGACAAAGTTTGAAAAGCACAAAGGGAAAGCAAATGAATTGGCAAATTTGCTGATCGTCTTCAAAGAATGGATTTCTCAACCCTGATGCTAAGAAAAAAAAAACATGTCTGTGTTTTTGTTTAGCCTGGTCACATGTTTTTTGGACTTGCATGAGGGTCCAGATTTACAGATTATAAAATAAAGGGGTGGCAATAATTAGATATTTATGGCACTGGGTTATATCCAACTAAATGACCAGCGTGAATTTTTTTATTTTTAGTTCCCACAAATTCTAAAATTGCACTGCAGGCAATGTTTGGTCTCTATTTCAAAATAACAAAAACACAATATGATGTTAAAATAAAAAATAGAAATAGAAAATAAAGAGGAATTATTGATGAAACATAATCATACAGTAACCTAAACAAAAATACCTAAAATTAACATCAAACATTGAACTGGATATAAAATAACCTACCATGTATCCCTCATAGCAAATTGTCTTCAGTTTTGCATTATCGTGACTCAAATAGGTATTTTACTTCAATGTCTGTGAAAGTATGTCGGTTCAAATTTGTCTGCGGTTGACCATCTGAAAGCTCAGAAGGAGCATCCCATGTTATGACGTTGTGAAATAAAAGACTAAAAAAATAAAAGGGAGATCCATTGAGAGCAGCTGCGAACTTGTACTGATCCCCGGATCTCTCAGTAGATGATGGATACATAATGAGCTTTGAATGAGGACTGCCGGGCTCGTTCATATGACCTCCCGACTGTTGCGTACTGCGCAGCAGAGCACCATGCTGAAGATCATCCCGATGATCTGATTGAGAAAAAGGCAGCTTTTTAAAAAGAACATCAAATGGCACACATCACATGACTTTTGTCAACTCACCATGACGCCAGCGATGCCAATGCCAACATACCCAATGATGTAGAGTTTACTGTTGAAGAAATCCTTGATAGCTGTCTCGCAGTCCTGCATAATGTACATGGTCATGTAGGAAATATCGCTCAGTTCAGTATAAAAGAAAAAGAACAGAGGCTTACCTTTGTTTCTGGTTCTTGAGCTGGGCAGTTGTCAGCTAGCGTGCCACAACAATTCAGCTAAAAACGCAATGCAAAATGTTTACAATCATGCAGTACTATTATTATTATTATTATTATCATTATTATATTATTATTGAAACAGAATACTCATTGCTAATTCAAGCACATTTACCACTATTAGCAAGTGCTTCAAAAAAATTAAATAAATTTAACTACCTATATATTGATTGATTGATATATCTTTATTTTGAACAAATTTAAAACGTGAAAATAGAGACAAAAAATAAAACAAATAACACTTTAATGTGCCATATCTAAGTCCATGAAACAAACCAATAATCAATAAACCAACAAACTGAAAAAAAACACAACAAAATAGAATGCTTGAAAAGGAGTAGGAGGAAGCATAGCTTTTTGTATGAAAAACGTTTTGTGTGGATATTGACAGACAAAAACCATTATTTTAGTCTCCCCTAACTTACTACTTTATGGTACGAGATCATCAATGTGCTGTTGTTATTTTCATTGATGGTTGTGGTATAGAAATTTTGAAGATCTTTGATTATCTAGAAGTGAGAAAAAAAATGTTAACAGGCACACATACTACAAAAAGAGTATGACAAAACCAAGCTATTAATTATTTTATGTACCTTATCTTTATTTAAGAATCCAAACACGCCTGCTGCCACCTCAGCGCCAAAGATGATCAATAAACAGGCAAAGAACTAGAAGAAATCCGCACAGAAAAGCAATAATTCAGACATGTCCAAAGATCGGCTCGCGGGCCAAATCCTGCCCCTGGTCAGATTTCATACGGCCCGCAGCTTTGGTCTTATAATGTATTATTTATCGCCTGCCTGCACTGTCAAACTGAAGAAGAAAAAAAATAAAAACCTTGAAACTGTAATTCCTTCTATTACCAAAGGGTGGCATCACCACCCACTCCGTTCATTACTGCCATGGCGACAGCAAAGAAAACGAGGAAAGTTGACATTGAGGACCGTCACTTTCAAGAGAAATGGGAATAACAATACTTTTTCACTGAAAATCATTGTGTTTGTCTAATTTTTAAAGAGACAGTTGCCTTGTTCAAGGATTTCAACCTAAAGAGACACGATCAGACTTAGCATGCTAACACATACGACAAGCGAACAGGGAGTGACCGCGCTGATAAAGTGAAGCAGCGCCAAGCTGAACTGGCATCACAACAGCGATTCTTCACACGGGGCTGTGAGTCAAAAATAAATCAAAACTAAATATTAAAAAGTGGCCATGTTAATACTGTTGATGTTATGAACCTATAGACGTGAAGCAAACTATTACTTTCTGAAAGATATTGTAAATGAGAAGAGCAAAATTCATCATCAAGTCCGTATTTTTCGGACTAAAAGTCGCTCCGGAGAATAAGTCGCACCAGCCATAAAATGTACAATAAAGTGAAAAAAAACATATAAGTCGCACTGGAGTATAAGTCGCACTTTTGGGGCAAATTTATTTGTCAAAATCCAACACCAAGAACAGACATGAACCAGCAACAACAGGCTAAACGATACAGTATGATCCATCCATCCATCCATCCATCCATCCATCCATCCATCCATCCATCCATCCATCCATCCATCCATCCATCCATCCATCCATCCATCTTCTTCTGCTTATCCGGGGTCAGGTCGGCAGCTTTAGGAGGGACTCCCAGACTTCCCTCTCCCCAGCCACTTCATCCAGCTCATCCTGGGTCGTCCCCGGGGTCTCCTACCGGCGGGACATGCCCAGAACACCTCCTCAGGGAGGCGTCCAGGAGGCATCCTGATGAGATGCCCAAGCCACCTCATCTGGCTCATCTCAACGTGGAGCAGCGGCTCTACTCCGAGTCTCTCCCGGATGACCGAGCTTCTCACCATATCTCTAAGGGAGAGCCCGGACACCCTGCGGAGGAAACTCATTTCGGCTGCTTGTATCCTGGATCTCGTTCTTTCAGTCACGACCCATAGCTCGTGACCATAGGTCAGCGGTTGGCAAATAGGGGCCCACGGGCCAATTTTGGCCCGCCATCTATTCTGTCTGACCCGCGAGATGACGTTAATATGTATTAAAAAAATAAAAATAATAAAAAAACGTTTTTTTCAACCCCATAATTTTTTTAAAGAATAAAAGGGCATACATAGTTGTACTAAGTTCATTTTGTTTCCCTTGTCAATCACGTTTTTTGGTTCTTTTATCACAAACAACTTTTTAATTTTAGGTTATATTTACCTGACATGTTTTGGCATGTACTTCCGCCGCAGAATCATGGCTTGAAGAAACCAATTGCGATGCTGAGGTCCCGAAACCGGACACCCTAAACGCCTCGGCTGCGCTTAGAAATTCTGTCCATAAAAATTATGAACCCTCACTGGGAACAAACCTGACTTAGTGCCAGAAATGCAGACCAAACTCTGGCATCGGTGATACAGGGACCGAACCACCCTTATCAGTTCCTCGGCACCCCGTACTCCCGAAGCACCCTCCACAGAACCTCCCGAGGGACATGGTCGAACGCCTTCTCCAAGTCCACAAAACACGTGGACTGGTAAGGCGAACTCCCATGCCTCCTCGAGGATCCTGCCGTGGGTGTAGAGCTGGTCCACGGCCAGGACGAAAGCCACACTGCTCCTCCTGAATCCGAGGTTCGACCTCCCGACGAACCCTACTCTTCAGCACCCCTGAATAGACCTTACCAGGGAGGCTGAGGAGTGTGATTCCCCTGTAATTGGAACACACCCTCCGGTCCCCCTTCTTAAAGAGGGGAATCACCACCCCAGTCTGCCAATCTGGAGGCACCATCCCCGATGTCCACACAATGTTGTGTGACTTTGAGACCCCAGAGATTGGAGAGTCCGCCTCAGAGTCTCCAGGCCCTGCTTCCACAATGAAAGGCGTGTCGGTGGAATTGAGGAGGTCTTCGAAGTATTCTCTCAACCGACTCACGACGTCTCGAGTCAAGGTCAGCCGCACGCCATCTTCACTGTAAACAGTGTTGACAGTGCACTGCTTCCCCCTCCTGAGACGCTGGATGGTCCACCAGAATTTCCTCGAAGCCGTCCGGAAGTCATTCTCCATGGCCTCGCCAAACTCCTCCCACGCCCGGGTTTTTGCCTCAGCAACCGCCGAAGCCGCGTTTCGCTTGGCCATCCGATACCAGTCAGCTGCCTCTGGAGTCTCGCAGGCCAAAACGGCCCGATAGGAATTCCTTCAGCTTGACGGCATCCCTTACCGCCGGTGTCCACCAGCGGGTTCGGGGATTGCTACCACGACAGGAACCCACGACCTTACGGCCACATCTCCGGTCGGCTGCCTCAACAATGGAGGCGCGGAACATGGTCCACTCGGACTCAATGTCCCCTGCCTCCCCCTGGACGTGGGAAAAGCTCTGCCGGAGGTGTGAGTTGAAGCTCTTCCTGACAGGGGATTCTGCCAGACGTTCTCAGCAGACCTTCACAGAGCGTTTGGGTCTGCCAGGTCGGACCGGCATCTTCCCCCACCATCGGAGCCAACCCACCACCAGGTGGTGATCAGTTGACAGCTGCGCCCCTCTCTTCACCCGAGTGTCCAAAACATGGGGCCGCAAATCCAATGACACGACTACAAAGTCGATCATCGAACTGCGGCCTAGGGTGTCCTGGTGCCAAGTGCACAGATGGACACCCTTAGGCTTGAACATGGTGTTCATTATAGAAAATCCGTGAGGAGCACAGAAGTCCAACAATAGAACACCGCTCGGGTTCAGATCGGGGGAGCCGCTCCTCCCAATCACGCCCCTCCAGGTCTCACTGTCATTGCCCACGCGAGCATTGAAGTCACCCAGTAGAACGATGGAGTCACCAGAAGGAGCGCTCTCCAGCACCTCCTCCAGGGACTCCAAGAAGGGTGGCTACTCTGAGCTGCCATTTGGTGCATAGACACAAACAACAGTCAGAACCCGTTCCCCCACCCGAAGGCAGAGGGAGGCTACCCTCTCATTCACTAGGGTGAACCCCAATGTACAGGCGCCCAGCCGGGGGGCAATAAGTTTGCCCACACCTGCTTGACGCCTCTCACTGTGGGCAACTCCAGAATGGAAGAGAGTCCAGCCCCTCTCGAGAGGGCATGTACCAGAGCCCAAACTGTGTGTAGAGGCAAGTCTGACTATGTCTTCTCTGAACCTTTCTGCCTAACACACCAGCTCGGGCTCCTTTCCAGCCAGAGGTGACATTCCATGTCCCTAAAGCCAGCCTCTGCAGCCGGGGTTCTCTCCGCCTTTGGCCGCCGCCCAGCTCACTTTGCACCTGACCCCTTTGGCCCCTACAACAGGTGGTGAGCCCATGGAAAGGGGGACCCACGTTTTATTTTTGGGCTATGCCCGGCCGGGCCCCATGGGCAAAGGCCCGGCCACCAGGCGCTTGCCTTCCAGCCCCACCTCCAGGCCTGGCTCCAGAGGGCGGCCCCGGTTACCTGCGTCCGGGTGAGGGAAAACTGGGTCCATATATTTTACTCGTCATAAGGGGTCTTCTGATACGGTATGCTAAAGTGACATATACACAAACGAGGAGCTGAGAATGGCCTGATGTAACATTCAGCGTTATTCAAATAACTATTACATAAATAACACGTTTATACGATCGTCTTTTATTTAAACAATGCCGCGCCGCTGACGTCGGACTCGTCGTGAGTTGCATTATTCCACAGACCCATATAACGATATATAAAGTATATATCAAATAACTATCATATAACAACAATATTATCAAACCATCTGTGTTAACAAAGTACCAGGAAAGATGTGGGTTTGGTAAACGGCTCTTTATTTAACAAGACAAGAGTTCAACGAGCCAACAACTACTGAACTGTAACGATAAAAACATATACAAGTTGCTACACGAAATAAAATGTATCAAATAACTACAACATAAAATCACATCATTAAATTCTTCAAACGTGGGGCCCTTCGTCATCTTCGTCATCCCGTGATCGAATCCTTTGTCCTTATGTAAACAACCGCCGCGCCGCTGACGTCACTTGCAGTTCAAATTACAGTAATCCCTTGCTACATCGCAGTTCGTTTATCATGGTTTCACTAAATCGCAGATTTTTAAATTTAGAAAATTTGTGAGAAAATTCACATTTAAGTTGCTCCTGAGTATAAGTATAAGTAGAGTATAAGTATAAAACGTGACTTATAGTCTGAAAAATATGGTTCTTATAACTCTTGTTTAAAATGTTCATGAGGCAAAAATCATTTTAAACACATGTAAATTTAAGGTATTTCATACAGTTTGTTCAATGTTATCTGACTCTTCAGATATGAACGAAAGGCAGAATTTGTGTTTTTAGAGTTGTTCACATCTGCCTGAGTGGATTATGTTTAGTTGTTTTGTCATTTAAAAAATAAAGACAATTGGGACAATGAAATTAGTTTTATAATAGTGTGTATTTGCATGAAATTTTTGCGGTTCAAAAATGTCCGAAAAAATTATTGGCCCCCGGGGCCTTTCACTTGATCAAATCTGGCCCTCCTTGCAAAAAGTTTGGACACCCATGCAATAATTAAAAAACGATATATCTGTTGATACAAGATCAGAGGTTCTGTATAGACTCACTGAACCCAGTAGACATTGAGATTCCCGAACAGCTCCACAGCAGCCAAAGAAACCCACCAACATCACCAGACTGCCAGCTCCTATCAGGATATATACACCTGCAAGAAGAGGGAAATTTTTCTTTCACTCTTTATCACTCAAGTCACTCTGAAATTGTGTGAGAAATTACTAATTATCAATCTCCACCCCACCCCCCTAAATAAAAAAGCGAAGCTTCAGGGGCCAAATAGGGAAAACTGTGGGGGACGGGTGATCATATTTTAGCCATACATTGCTTTTCGTCTTCGTTTTACTGGATTGTGTTTCTAATGAAACTGCAGGGATAATTCTCCCCCATGCCCAGCGCTATCTGCGCCTATGAGGAAAACATGGGAATGCTCTCATTCCCTGTTGTTTTGGCTATTTCTGTTTTTCACCAGCATGGGGCAGCATAAATAAGACTAATGGATAAAATCGTCAAGACCTTCCTTGTGCCATCACATTTTGAGAATGTAGTGAACAAAAGGCAAGAGTGACGATTATCCAAAATTTTGGATTTGATTTGCAAGTAAGCAGAGTGAAATCCAATAAAAGCCTCACAGAAAAATTCATTTGGGGAATCGTCAAGTGAGATGACGACACCCATATATCCCATTAAAGGTAGTCGTTTGGAAAAGTATATTGTGGGTCTGCAGGGACGAAGCAAGCTGACGATGGTTTGGTTCTCTTGTGTTGCTAGGCTACACCCCAATATGCCCCTAGTGATGTGGGCTCAGGTGTCAAGGAAATACCTTTACACAAGCACAATAACCCAGTTGAATGCAGTGTTGTTCTTCATTGCAACTGGGAGACTTAAGTTATTTATGTGTCCATTTGAAACCGTTTGGAACACTTACAAGACCTGAATGATGTGGAAAACATGAATTATTAAATATTAAATTGCATAATTATATTATATAGCATATGTATGTATGTATGTATGTATGTATTTATTGAATTATCTATTTATTTATTTGTTCATTTATACCTCTGGTTAGGAGGTGTCTGTGATCATATGTGGGCCTCCAATAGCAAAAAAAAAAAAAAAAAAATTCCATTGGTCACATGATATACAAGCGGCTTTGGACTCTCTGTGCGCTCTTGTACCATCCGTCCTTGTTTATGCAGTCAGTGATCTGTTTAAATAAATGCTATTGTCACTTCTGTGGGCGTATCTGGCTTGTCCAAGCTGAACATCTCTCTTCCATAGCCCTGACCACACTTGTCACATCTGCTTTAACAGCTCACTCTGCGGTTTGCTGTTTTGAAACGATCTACTCTGAAGGCCAGACAAGTCGTCCTCGGCGAAAGCAAAATCACCCGAATGTGGGGATGATTCAGACTGCGATTGTTGAGACTACCGTATTTTTCGGACTATAAGTCACTCGGAGTAAGTCGCACCAGCCATAAAATGCACAATAAAGTGAAAAAAAAACATATACAAGTTGCACCGGAGTATAAGTCGCACTTTTGGGGCAAATTTATTTGTCAAAATCCAACACCAAAAACAGACATGAACCGGCAACAACAGGCTAAACGATGCGGTATGCTAATGTGATATACACAAACGAGGAGCTGAGAACGGGCCTGACGTAACATTCAGAGTTATTCAAGTAAGTATTACATAAATAACACGTTTATCAAACCATCTGTGTCACTCCATTAAATCCATCGATCGTCCTTTATGCATATGCGCCGCGCCGCTGACATCGGACCCGTTATAAATTGCATTTCTAATTATTCCACAGACCCATATAACGATATATAAAGTATATTTTGAATAACTATCATATAACAACAATATTATCAAACCATCTGTGTCACTCCAAATCATTAAATCCATCAAATTCCTTGTCCTTTATGTCAACAACGCCCCGCGCGCGCCGCACAGATCTAGTATATAACTATATTGTAGCGTTAACCAGGAAAATACGTGTTTGGTAAACGACTCTTTATTAAACAAAACAAGAGTTCAACGAGCCAACAACTACTGAACTGTAACGATAAAAACATATACAAGTTGCTACACGAAATAAAATGTATCAAATAACTACAACATAAATAATCATTAAATCCTTCAAACGTGGGGCCCTTCGTCATCTTCGTCATCCCATGCTGACGTCAATTGCAGTTCAAATGACAGTAATCCCTTGCTACATCGCGGTTCGTTTATCACGGTTTCTCTACATCGCGGATTTTTGAATTTTGAAAAGTACCCCCCATGTTAAGTCCCCATGATCATCGTCACACACACATCTGGGTGTGGTGAAATTTGTCCTCTGCATTTAACCCATCTCCATGTGATTTTGATCCATCCCCTGGGGGAGAGGGGAGCAGTGAGCAGCAGCGGTGGCGCGCTCGGGAATCATTTGGTGATCTAACCCCCAATTCCAACCCTTAATGCTGAGTGCCAAGCAGGGAGGCAATGGGTTCCATTTTTATAGTCTTTGGTATGACCCGGCCGGGGTTTGAACCCACAACCTTCCAGTCTCAGGGCGGACACTACCACTCGGCCACTGAGCTGGTCGCTCCTGAGTATAAGTCGCCCCCCCATCCAAACTATGAAAAAAAACGTGACTTATAGTCCGAAAATTACGGTACTTCGCCTCAGACGCTACAGTCACAAATGTATAAGCTAAAATTATGATGAATTTCTGAGAGATCAAATATAATACACACGTTTCCTGAAATGCATTATTGGCTACTAAAAGATTATTTCTAAATGCTCCTCTTTGCCAGCAAGTTATGTCATTTGACATTATCGTTGCCATCATTTAGTACGCTTCCCTTACTAACTACAGGAGACTACAGGGGAAAAATCAGGAGGTCTCGTGAATGTTTTTCCGTTGTACCCAAGATTAGAGCACGTGGCTTTTATGTGTGTGGTCACTGAGCATTTGACCACAAGACGGTGGTAGGAATATCTCGATTGATCTCGGCCTTTAGCCGAGAATAGCACGGAAACATGTCAATGGCAACAATTTAAGCCCCTTTCCAGACGGAGAATAAGGAAAAAGCCACGTGGCTTCTTTTTGTCACCAGTATTAAGGCTGAACAGGAATCTGACAGCTAAGTAGCAACTCTTTCTCCATTCTCAGGACTGATTAATTAAATAAAATGGATTAATGACATTTTCATTTATCATCTTGAGTTACACTCCTGATTATGGAATGAATTTAATTCGTATCTCAAGGTGCCACTGCAATTATAACAATTAATTTGTTTGGCTTTTGGGTCACGCATCCAGACATTAGACGTGAGCACCATGGAAAGTAAAGATACTTACCAATGAAGTATGTGTCTGGAGTCTTATCGCCGTTGAGCAGGGACACAGTTTCCGGGTCAAAACGTAACCACAGCCCCACTGCCAGAACAAAGGAGCCCATCAGCTGTGGGTGGATGTAGCAGAAAGATTAGGATCACATTAAATGCGATTCCAACTATAAAGTACAAATCCACTCAGTAGAGGAAGTCAAACATGCTGTATGGCCAAACCATATTTACTTTCATGAGGAATGATTCTTAAATACCTAAAAATACATTGACAAAGTGAGACGAATAACAGCTACAAATGTGACATTAAAGAGGAAGTCAAGCCCTGTTAAGATGAAGTCTAGTTTGTGTTCGTGTACTCAGATGCAGTGATCTGTATGACATTGAGGGTGCGCAAGTGTGCCTCATGTGAGTTGAAAGAAACCCTCGGTGAGTGTACATAGTTCCAAATAAAGCAGCTAAGAAGAGCCTAAAAAGGGAAGGTTTTTTTGTCTCCAACGCACTCGTTCTTCGAGTCACACTACAACAGCGCGCAGCGCAACAAGCCTTAAAATGTCTTTGTATGTGCATTCACTAGTCTAAACACAGCATTCTGATTAATATTGAATTTGTGGAATATGAGTTAAGCAGCAAAATTCCCTCATTTCTATCCATCTCAAGAAGCGGCCATTCTGCCACTTGCTGTCACATGAAAATGACATCACAGTTGGCAGCTTGCGAGTCACAACCAATCACGGCTCAGCTTCAGACAACTGGTGAGCAGTGATTGGTTGTGATCTGAGATCTGGCAACTGTGATATCATTTTTAGTCAATAGCAAGTGATAAAACAGCTGGACTTTGCCCGTTTAATTCATATTCCACAAACAAAACAATCAGAACACTGTTTTGACTAGTTTGGCTGCACACAATATATTATTACAAAAAATTGTGGTTGACTTCACTTTAATAAAATCAGTAGACAAATGAAACTTAATGGTGCTAATAACAGTGAAAAAACATATAACTCGTCTTGTGAACATGATGAAGGATACTGTTGCTTTGTTTCAGCAACAGTCTTAAAAAAGAAAGAAACACAGTAAATGTTTTCTGCTTAATAGACAACTTGTTCTCTTTCTCTGCCTAATTGTGGTTTTCCACCAAAATAAAACGAATGATGACAGGAAGTTTCCAGACGGGCCCTTCACCCTTTGCACTTAAGCAGTTGTATATACAGTACAAGTGTAATTTTGGTGCAGTCAAAATAAAATCTTGACCTAAGACTTGTATTTGTCAGATATACGACCTTCTGTGTTGACCACCGGATTGCATTAAGAAGAGCATTTACAACACTCCTAACCATCTCTGGCTGTGCAACTGCAGCAGTGTGGCACCTTGAGCTAAACCAGGTCCCCATGTTTGTTTGGAAAAGTGGTTTCATGCTGCTCACATTTTCCTTCATTCGTTGAATAAGTCTTCTCTGCACAAACCTTATTGGACACGCCTGACATCATGCTGAGATTTTCGAGGGCATACATTTGGTGGCTGCTACTCTGACACATCAATACAAGCAGTCAACGAAGACCCTTGCTCTTTGAGGATTTTCAACTCTTTGAAATTCTGAAATTATTGCTCGCACTGAAGCCCTAATGAAACTCCAATGCCACCCACTAGGAGATGCTTACGCAAGCTGCCTGGGGTTCTTGGTTGCCACTCGACTGCTTGCAACTAACAGTCAACATGACATTTAAAATATGCGCTTTGGGGTCTTCTGTGGTAATAAATACCAGCTCAAGGCACTAAAACTTCCCATCAACCCCCCCAATACTTTTTGTCTTGAATCATTTCCCTGCCTAACAGCAAATACACCCAATCCCCGCCTACGTCTCTCATCCCAAAGGGCTCCACCCGCCCTCTGACTTTCCCCCATGTCCCACCCAACTCCACCCCACCTTGTTCCACGCCTCCCACGCAATCCACCCCAGAGGACAAAGACCCAGTGTCTTCCTTTGGCGCACAAAAGGAGGGAATGTGACAACCGCAATGAATGAGATAATAAAAGGGTGGGTGTTTGTCATCACCTTTACTTTGCTGTGCGTAACCAAACTACACTGCTCACAAAAATTAAAGGAACACTTTGAAAACACATCAGATTTCAATGGTGAAAAAAAAGTTGGATATCTATACTGATATAGACAGTTTAACGTCTCAGGAACAAAAGGATGCCACATCTTTTGATGGAAATAAAAGTTTTCAGCCTACAGAGGGCTCAGTATATAGACACCCCAAAAATCAAAGTGAAAAAATGATGTGGCAGGCTCGTCCATTTTAACGAGCAACCTGGCGGCGTCTGATGGACCGAAACATTATGTCCCAAAGGTGTTCTATCAGGTTGAGATCAGGTGATCGTGAGGGCCATTCAATTGTCAATTCCTTCATCCTCCAGATACTGTCTGCATACTCTTGCCACATGAGCCCGGGAATGTCGTGGATCAGGAGGAACCCAGGACCTACTGCACCAGCGTAGGGTCTGACCATGGGTGCAAGGATTTCATCCCGATACCTAATGGCAGTCAGACTGCCATTCTCTAGCCTGTAGAGGTCTGTTCGTCTCTCCATGGAAATGCCTCCCCAGACCATCAATGACCGACCACAGAACCGGTCATGCCGAATGATGCTGCAGGCAGCATAGCGCTCTCCTTGGCTTCTCCAGACAAGTCAAGTTTATTTGTATAGCCCTAAATCACAAGCAGTCTCAAAGGGCTTCACATAGACAATCAATTGATAATTATTCTCAAAGCATCCCCTGATCTTGTGGTCCCAAAAGGGCAAGGAAAAACCGTACCAGGGGAAAAATGAGAAACCTTGAGAAGGGACCACAGATGGAAGGATCCCCCTTTCAGGATCACCAGGCTGCAATGGATGCAAAGAGGGCACATAAAATACATAGTATGGAAATCAAAAGGTGGATGTCCAGGCCAAAGCGAAGACCTGTCGGAGGTGCCTTCGAATCTATCCATCTATCGTCTATCACAGGTGCTCAGGGTAAACCTGCTCTCATCTGTGAAAAGCACTTGCCAATTCTGGTGTTCTATGGCAAATGCCAATCGAGCTCCACGGTGCTGAGTAGTGAGCATAGGGCACACTACAGGACATCGTGCCCTGAGGCCACCCTCATGAAGTCTGTTTCTGACTGTTTGGGCAAAAATATTCACATCAGTAGCCTGCTGAAGGTCATTCTGTAGGGCTCGGGCAGTGCTCAACCTGTTCCTCCTTGCACAAAGCAGCGGATATCGGTCCTGCTGATGGGATGAGGACCGTCTACGACTCTGTGCAGCTCTCCTAGAGTAACTGCCTGTCTCCTGGAATCTCCTCCATGCTCTGGGGATTGTACTGGGAGACACATCAAATCTTCTTGCAACAGCACGCATGGATGTGTCATCCTGGAGGAGTGGGACAATCTGCGCAACTTCAGGTGGGTTAAGAAATCGCCTCATGCTTCCAGTCAAGAAAATCATATATATATATATTATATATATATATATATATATATATATATATATATATATATATATATATATATATAATTTTATGTCTGCTTTCAAATAGCTTTCCCAATAATTTGATCTTCATCTTTTAATTCTATTTATTGATGTGCTTACATTCACTGCAAAGTGATAACGAGCTGTCTTTAGATAAAAAATAAATAAATAAAGTGTTGTTATCAACCCTGCCAAGTTTGTGTAAAAAAAAAAAAATATATATATATATATATATATATATAAAATATATATATATATATATATATTTTATATATATATATATATATATATATATATATATATATATATATATATATATATATATATATATATATATATATATATATATATCGTGCATGTTTCTATTGAGCAATTTTAACCTTGCACTGTTTATATCTCTAGATAAACTGTTGCTAAAAACAGCAGCTGTTGAACTACGCCAACCAGACATTCCAGCAAGATTTTCTGCTTAAGTGTTTACATGGGACACACACAAAATAAACATCTTAATAGCAAGAGAATCTCTGCAGGAACTGAAAATCAAGAACAAGCAAGCTTTTGCCCTTCTGCTCCGACGGATTATTGTTTTGAAGCGAGCAAAATAATAGCTTGTGGTGCTGTGACATCAACACAGTAGCCACATGACATTCTGTTATCCTCACACTGATTTTTTTGCCATTATCTGGGTCAAGTTCATGCCGGCTGACCCTCTTTTGCAATGTGAGCCAGTGCAACACGCCAACATCCCTCACAATCCCCCAATGACCTCTGTGTCACCCTCATCTTCTCTCACATTCGTCTTCTGGCCTCCATTATTTGTGTGCCTTTTTTTTTTTTAATTTACATCAGCCGCACTTCATCAAGATACAAGATTAATTATTCTATGTGGGGTTAGATCAACTCAACTGGAGGGGGTGTTGCTGCTTTTTGGAGCCGAGCCCCTTGTCCGGGCTGGAGCAGCAGGCTATAGTGATGCTATTGTCCCGTTGTCACAATGGATCTATTCACACTGAACTTCCGCCAAAGACACTCGCTGGAAAAGCTCTCTCTCACGTATACAAAGAAAAGTTCCATTGGAGAACATTGCTCGCGTTTGAAAGCATGCACCCACGCGCGCGGGCGCGCGCGCGCACGCACGCACGCATGCACGCACACACACACTTCATGTCCACCTGGCTTCCGAGCCTCATTCTGAAGTGTTTTGTGCTAAAAATGTCCCAGTAGCTTGGAGACAACTCCTGTACGCTGACTTTATCAAATAACTCCACATTTTGTGTTAACGAGGTCATGTGGCGCCAACTACTGACTTGGTTTCCCTAGCTGTCCCACAATCTCTCATTCTTCATTCATTCTTTCCTTAAGAAAAAAAAACTTGCGTGAATGAATGCTCCTTTTTTTTCTTATATGGAAAATCTGATTTGCGCAGTTAAATAACAACAAAAAGCTCTTTCTGTCTCTTCAACCGCACTGACCGACTGCAAAATCTAACACTTTAGGCCCCACCGCACACCAAGCGACGGAAGGAGTCAGCTTGTATGTAAACAACCTCAAGCACGAGTCACACAGCTCCACTTGCTGCACCTGCGTGAACGCGCAGCTCGCGCCGGTGCAATCTTCACGGCCACTTACCCAAAAGATGAAGTTGAACACAAACAGAAGATATTTCACACACTTCATCCCTCCTTCCACTTTTCCCATGTTAACTGGCTTTGCAGTTATCCGCACACTACGGCCTAAAGGGAGGGCTGATGGGAGTCGGTTCCGTTACAAGGATCGTCCCAGCGAGTCACAACACTTGTGCATCAAGTAGCGATGTCATGGTGGCCTCTCTCTCTCGCTCTCGCCCTCTGATACACGCGCACACTCAACACACACTTCTTTCCAGACCGCCCCCTTCTATAATGCAGACGGTGAGAGGGAGGGCCGGGCTGCAGGGGGGCCTGCAATGAGGATTTGGCAAATGTTTACAAAGCAGTAGAGAGAGAGGGAAAAATGCTCCCTCTCATTTCACCAATACGCCATTAAAGATTGTAGCCACAGCTGCATACATTTGCAGATATTAAAAAAGAAAAGAAAATGTGACTGGGGCAAGTAAAAAAAAAAAAAAAATGTCAGTTTATTTTTTCCAAATAAGGTGATTCTTTTGGGGACATTGTTGTGTCCTGTGCTCATGAATATTTTAATGTAAATATGCAAAACAGTCTTCTTAATGGTAAAGCTGCTTCAATTTATTTCTAAAGAGCATGAATAAAACATTAAGAACAAGAAAACTCTCAAAAGAATGGAGCGTAAATAGCAGCTGTTTCAACCACACTAATAAAATAGCGACATTTTATTTGACTGTACAAAAAAAAAAGACAGAAAGCTGCGCTAGGACTAGCTAACACAAAAGCAAAATAAAGACCCTGACAGCAACTCAAAGCTTAAGATGAAATTGATTTGCTCCCTTTGTGTTGTTGCAAATAATCAGCACCACCAGGTCAGACATAAAAATCACCCCGAGGGAATAAATGGTAGTTTATCTTATCTTTTCGAGAAATGTGGCCATGCTCTGAAAATGTCCTCGCCCAGGAACAAAGCCAAGCTGAACTGTGTAGGAGAGGAGCAGTCGGACAAAAATAAGTGATGGGTGTACATGCGTAGGTAGACTCATGGACATGCATCTTTTCTGAGCCTCATAAATATGTGAGGACTCACATCGCGACCTCCTGATAACATCAAATTAAATTTCATTTGGGAAATCGGGGAGGAAAACAAGAACAATACAGTATCGTCTGGACCTTCACCAGAATGGTGCCAAAAATGGAAACACTGTTAAAGTGGGGACAAGCTTGTTTGCTTGCTTGTGTGTACTTCCAAGCATGTTTAGTACAGATCATGCTGAATTGTACACTGAGCAAGACGCCATCATTTCTGGTCTTGGGTCACCTTGAACACAGTTTTGTAATCCAGTCACCCCTAATTTACAGATAACACACATAAGGCCTTTTTTATTGTGCCCCAAAATGGGTGCAGGGACATAGCAACAGTTTAATTTCAGTACATATGCCAACGTGGAATGGCAGAAGACTAATTAATAACATGTCAATATCTAAATGGCTATATTTTACTGTTGTACAGTAGGTTTAAAAAAAAAAAAAAGGGGTTGAGATCCCATTTGTGGTAGTACAGTGCTATCTTGTGGTAGAACCGCTGCATGTCCGTGGCCTTGTTTCCGGTAACAGTATTTACAGTTGAGTGAAACTAGTCCTCCATCCATTCATGTTTTTGGGCTGCATATCCTCAAAAACGTCATAAATGATCTGAAGCTGACTTAAGGCGAGAAAATTGATGGAGGGTTAGAAACATACAAACATACAGGACTAGTGTATTTTTTAACTCTGCTGTCATCCTCGTCACAGATTAGAATCTTGGGACGGGTTTGTGCAACTTCTCTGCTGATGAAAAATTCTACAAATGCAGATTATCTTTTTAGCTAGATTAAAATATTTGCCAGAGTAGTGATTCTTACCTAGTGTACTGTGTGTGTGCATGTTTCACATTTCACTGTTGTCTTCGCTGCATTGTCCTCCACGCGGGAGCATGGAAAAAACAACTTGCGTTTTCACCTACCATTTCACTTCTATTGTCTTTATAATTTTTGGACGCAAGTAGAAAGGGGTGTTTGCGACATTATGGGAGGAAACTGAGCCGACCTGTTTGCCTGTTTGGAACGGATGCACACTTTACATATTTATAATTGAAATAGGATGCTATCCACCAAAGACATTCGCAGAGTTTCGAATTTGTCTGCCAGCACCTCAATCAAATTGGCCAAAACTGCGTTTCACCACAATTTGGTCTTGCTTTTTGATGGTCCAAATTCTAGTCTACTTTCTGTCGACAAATTCTTAAGTGCGCCGGAGGCAGCTAACAAGAAAATCCCCTCGGTCAACCTGTGACTCCCAGCATCACACAATGCACTCTGCGAATTCCCAATTTTGGTAAGTGAGATTTGGCCTGGCATGAAGATATGCCTGTTTTGACGCTGAGCAAATGCGCCTGTCTATGAGCCAATTTCTAACACCTGACTAGAAGTAACAAATGGCCAATTGACGAATGTTATATGATCACTGTTGGTGGCCCTATATTGTCCAAGTTTTTTTTAAGTTGTTGCTTTTCTAGAATTAAGCAATGTGTAATAGACATGTGTAATAAATATACAGTATGTATTTTAGACTACCGTATTTTGCGGACTATAAGGCACACCTAAAAACCTAACATTTTCTCAAAAGCCAACAGTGCGCCTTATAGTCCGGTGCGCCTTATATATGGGTGGCTAATGCTATAGTGATAGCTGCTATACGCACGAGGCTATTTCATGTCAAAATCGGCTGCTCTGTTAATGTTTCGAGTAAATTTACGGATCGATATGGAAGGGAAACATAGGTAAGCAGTACCAAGGTGTTAGATCAAACTTTAGTCAGTTCTGATCATTTTATGCGATAGTTTGAGAAACGGGATTGTTTACAGAGGGTTCATTGGTTATTGGCTAGTGGATGCATATCACAACCGTAGTCAACCGAAGTTTGTTGCAGTACAGCTTCTATTTTATGCGCCTTATAATCCGGTGCGCCTTATATATGGACAAAGTTTGAAAATGGGCCGTTCATTGAAGGTGCGCCTTATAATCCGGTGCGCCTTTTGGTGAGGAAAATACGGTAGCTGAGTTTGGATATGTTGCATCCAGAAACCTGAATTCAAGAGCAACCTGGTTAGCAGAATAGAAAATCAGCACAGGAAGTCAATAAAACAAGTGTAGAGTTGGTCATTTCCTTTTATCCATCATGTAGAAATTCTGAATGTGCATATTTAAAATTGACAAAACAAACCAGGCAAGTACAGATGTGTTAAATAAATAACAATAAGAACAACAAAACAACAATGACAACAATAAAAGCTCATTTTGTTTGTATACAAACACACACACACACACACACACACACACACACACACACACACACACACACACACACACACACACACACATTTACACGCGTACTATATAATTTCATATTTCACTGTATAAGTCATAAATATAACATGCAGTCCAGACTAGGACTTCTCGGGCTGAGGTAGGGTGAGGGGCAGGGGTGCCATGGGGCTGGAACGATGAAGCCATGTACGTGAATGTGTGTGTGTGTGTGTGTGTGTGTGTGTGTGTGTGTGTGTGTGTGTGTGTGTGTGTGTGTGTGTGCGCGCGTGTGTGTGATTGTGAGGCGGGGACAAGGTTTACAGTATTGGCAATAAAGCTGTAGTGGTCGTCTAGGGGAAATGTGTGTGCTAGTTTCATAGCTGGCCGGGCGGGGGCCATCCTTCCTCGTCAGTGACCAAGTCGCCCCGCCCAAGACTTTCTGCTGAGCACGCACACACATGCGGCGTTGATGCGGATGAAGCGCCAGGCTGTCCGCTCCTTGAAAATAGTGAGGGCGCTTACGAAGATGTGTGTGTTGGTGCAATAGGAGTTCCAGTGGCGACTGTCGATGCCGAGACAGCCCGAGTTGCCCGATTTGGAGCCCTGCTTGCCGCCTCGACCCCCCGCCCTCGCTCTGTGCGTTGGGGTTCGGCAGGTGGTCTCATAGAAGAACTGCTTCTTCACCACGTTGTTGATGGTGACATTGGGCAGCACCGTCACCTCGTTGCCGGCGATGTCCGTGGCTCGGGTCATGTTGCCCACCCAGGTGTTAATGCTGTCGCATACCGAGTACTCTCCTCTGTGCATGGTGTGTGAGCCGGCCTTGCGCCTCACCCGTAGGCCCCTCCCCCCCCCAGTGTCATAGCCCTCGGCCTCCAGGGCGTCATGCGAGGGTGGCACCTCGCTGAAGACGACGCGGGGCGAGGAACGGTATCGTCGCTTGGCGAACAGTTTAGGGTCCACCGCCGGGATGGAAGGGTCGGGTGTGTGGGAGGCTACTCGTTGACGCCTCTTGGTCCTGTGGTGGCTGGTCCTGTGAAGTTCCCCGTGCTGGTCTCCCGCCACCGCCAGAGTCTGCCGCTGATTGGCTCTGGTCTGCTCTCCCACTTTGTGGTTGGCGCTGTGGGCCAGTCCACCTACCATGTTCAGTACAGCCTGGACGCCGATCAGGAGGACCAGGACCAGTGGTGTCGACCTCATGGGCACACGTCCTGAGGATCAACACAGAGTTCAAATGACGGCGCGATACAGCGGCCAACATCAATTTCTACCCCAAAAGATGCACCTGTGGAATGTGTCCAGTTAAAGTGGGAGCCCTCAATGGACTCTAGAGCCAGACTCCAGTGCAGGCCGCCCCCCTTATGCCTGCCATCTGGACCCCCCTGAACCACAGCTCTGCAACACGCACGTACTGTACAGAAGGAACACAGTATACACATTGAGCATCTCTTCTTTAAATGTACATATTAAAACACTTGAAATTGAAATCTACTGCACACTGTTATTAGAATTTGAGTCTGAAAAGCACAATTGCTTGTCATGGAGAAAAAAAAAAAAAGATGATATACTGACTTAAATTATAAATGAATGAGTATATCATCCAAAAGAATGACAAATGAGAAAAAAAAGATTCTATAATTACACAGTGACATCACAGAATAAATATGGTTGCAATCAGTGTTCCCTCTAAGCTTTGCAGCTGCGCAATTGTGCACTGCTCGCTCAGTCTCTGCGCATAAGAAACTCCATGCTACACACACAAAATAATATTTTGCATATACTGATTGATTAATATCTAATGTTAGACGTAATCTAATCCAATTCAGTGAACAAATGATTTTCTTTCTGTGCCTTTTTGTAGTGAAAATCAAAGTCAAAGTCTGCTTTATTGTCAATTTCTTCACATGCTAAGACACACAAAGAGATCAAAATTTCGTTTCCCCATTGTCCCACGTTGTCCCACAAACAGTTGTCGGAGTGTGTGCAAATAAAACAGCAAACGGTGAAACTGGGTGTGATTTTCTCTTTTTCGAGTGAGATTGGTCTCTCATGCAAAACATGCAGTGAAGCCAAAGTGGCGGGCGAGTTTACGGAGGTAAAAATATGGACTGAAAGTTTGGCTACCTCTAGGGTCACATTAAGCAGAAATGTAATTTGAAAGCTGTTGTACAAAGACTCAAGATGGGACGGGATCGGTACACTATTGTGGGAGAGCACAAAAGACAGACAATAAAGGAACGAGCTGTCACACAAAATATCTGTCTATCTGTCTATTTATCTGTCTATCTATCTGTTCATTCATTCATTCATTCATTCATTCATTCATTCATTCATTCATTCATTCATTCATTCATTCATTCATTCATTCATTCATTCATTCATTCATTCATTCATTCGTTTTAGTCATTTATTTATTTAAGTGTTGCACACAGTGGTCCACAGTGTGTACAGGGAGCTTGTGTGTTTGCACAGACACCTGAAAAATTAGAGGGAATATTGATTGCAATCGTTTCCTGATAAAAAAAAAAAATTCTCAAAAAACAGCACTCTGTTAGCACCCTCTATTGGTCAAATGTTCACACTGCAGTCAGTGGGATTTTAATTTTTTTTCCCTTATGGGAAAACAATTTACAATAAAAATAGCAGGCCAGCGTGACGTCGGCTCATTCATGGCGCCGAGATCAGTCAACATATTCAAGTACATTAACTTGTGAGCGAATGCCGTGACAAAGAAAATCCAAATCGTTTTGCTTTTTTCCAAGTTGCTGCAATAGACAATATAATAATACTTTGATATTTTCAACACTGAATAATCTTATTAAGGGATGAATTGTGTGAGGAACCACTGTTTTGGCTTGAACAAGCCTGCGCGCGCGCGAACACACGGGCACACACGCACGCAGATGGAGTAGGTCCAAGCTGATCCAGGCTGACGTGTAAAAAGTCTCTCTGTAAAAAGTCCGGCGTGAGCCAGGAGACTCCTAATGTTAAAAATATGAGACTAGTGTTTAATGCTGGTGGAGCCAGCACATACGCTGCTGTGGGAGCAAACGGCTCCATGCGGTTTACTGACTACTCCCCATCCTTGTGGACTGTCTGTGATCCTGTTATGTTTGTATTATTGTTAATGTGTTCTCCAAAGTGCTGTGTTTCAGTGCCATATGAATAAAGCTGAGTTGAATTGAAGCTACAAAAACAAGATTTCTGCTAGAACGCATCTCTTCGACAACCTTGTGAGATACTCCTGAGAACTTTGAATATTTCTGTAATTAGAGTCTGAATGGGGCAGCTCGGTGGCGCACTGGGTAGCACACTAGGTAGCACATCTACCTCACAGTTAGGAGGGTGCGGGTTAAATTCCACCTCCGGCCCTCCCTGTGTGGAGTTTTCATGTTCTCCCCCAGTTCTCTCCGGGCACACCGGTTTCCTCCCACATCCCAAAAACATGCTTGATAGGCCGATTGAGCACTCCAAATTGTCCCTAGGTGTGAGTGCGAATGGTTGTTCGTCTCTGTGTGCCCTGCGATTGGCTGGCAACCAGTTCACGGTGTCGCCCGCCTACTGCCCGATGACAGCTGGGATAGGCTCCAGCACGCCCGCGACCCCCATGGGGACTAAGCGGTTCAGAAAATGGATGGATGGATGGATGGATGGATGGATGGATAGCGTCTGAATGTGCACCAGGTGCCAATTGCTTGTTTTATTGTTTGCTGAAAAAAGAAACAATTTCACTCCAGAGAAAGTCTGCTTCTTACAATATAAAAAGAGTAAAGTCACAATTTCAGAATCCTGCATTCATCTGAAGCAAAAACAAAAACCAAAAACCGAAAGGGTCCAGGGAGTTTCTCTTATTTTCAATATCACAATATAATCATATGGAAGTGATAAAGCTGCGACAGGGTGGTGTGCAAGCATCCCCCCCAGGCCGGAATCTCAAGAAAAACAAAAGGTTTTGCTCTCATGTGCAATTCCAATTATACCAAAAGGGTCTCCAGGTTCATATGTGAAAACATCTCACAAGTGACAAACACGATGCTTCGCATTACATTAATACAGTCCAGCATAAACAACGCAGTTATTCAATCTGGCTTTTATGGTATGAGTCATACCTTGTAAGGTTCCTAAATTAGCACCATAGGGGGATGACTTAGTGTCCCCTCGCACTCACTGTAAATCAAGACCATTCCCTGTGAGTCTCGTATCACTTTCTACCATCAATGGATAGTTTTGTCTATCGTGGTCCTATAACGTCAAAGAGAAGACCATCTAAGCCAGGGGTGTCAAACTAATTTTTGTCAACCGCCGCATCGTAGTCATCATCTTCGGCGGGCCATTATGACTGTCAACCCAAATAGATGTATGAACGTCTCATATTATATAGAGTGTAGGTTACACAATAAACTGATGAATAACTAGTTTTTAAACTAGAGTCTAGTAAGAACTGTTCCAAATTTTAAAAAGATGAAGGGTAATAAAATTGATAGGAACATCTCTATTTTTGAAAAATGAGGAATTTGTCATTTTCATATCGACACAAAGTCGATGCACAATTTGTCTTCACGGGCCAAATATAATTGCACTGCGGGCCAAATTTGGACCCTGGGCCAGGGTTTGACACCACCAATCCAAGTTTGCTAAGTGCTAAGTGCTCGTTTATGACCTGAAAAAGGAATTGTTAGGGAGACAAGAGAGGAAGGTAATTACTTGGCCCCAAGGCTGACACAATTTCATGTTTAGTGCTTGTTTGGCCTTTGCTACCACAAAACGTTGGGTCAAAAGCGTGATGAAACTCGTTGTCCGTTGAGCATCCCTTAGCATGTGATACTGCAATTATCAAAAAAAAAAAAAAAAAAGCTTCCTCCAGCAAACATAGCTCACATCGGCAGGTGATGACAGCAGCTTCAGATAATCGGAAGGTGTGAAAGTCAGCAAGACAGCTGTGGCGAAAGAGCGAGCAAATGGAGAGGATGCTAAATGTTTTCACTCAATGTGTCGCTCATCCAGTGAGGCCAACACATTTCCCTTTTCTGTCTTCAAATGGAAATTATTATTGTGAGGGATGAAAGGTCACCACACCTGCTTTCAAATCTGTGACGATAAATCCGTCTGTACTGCACCAGAATTTCAAAGCCAACAAGTAGAAAGTTCATTTTAGGGGTAAATGACAAAGTAATTCAAAATGAAAGGAATTCACCTCATAGGGGTGAACCAAACTAATGAATGGTATTAAAACAAGTTTCGTTCTACTCCTACTCACAAAATTGTCAGGCCGTATTTTACAATAATAAACCAGACAAACAAGTCTGTCAAATGTAATAAAAAAACACCACCCTCCTGATCCAACAAAGCTGTTGTTAACATTTTAATAAAATGTTATGTCATACAAACTTTTATTGTCCTGCCAACTGGTGCCTTCATAAAAAAAACAACAAGTCCGGGATCAATTGTACATTACATCATTGTATTATGGTATTATTTAAGAATTTCACAAAATTAAATAGGCCAACGGCATGGTGAACGAGTGGTTAGACTCTCTGCCTCACAATTCTGAGCTTGGGGTTTCAAATCTGGCGGTGTCTTGCCTCTCTCCAGGTACGCTGACTTCTTCCTATCTTCCAAAATCCATCCATCCATTTTCTGAACCGCTTAGTCCCCACGGGGGTCGCGGGCGTGCTGGAGCCTATCCCAGCCGTCATCGGGCAGTAGGCGGGGGACACCCTGAACTGGTTGCCAACCAATCGCAGGGCACACAGAGACAAACAACCATTCGCACTCGCACTCACACCTAGGGACAATTTGGAGTGCTCAATCGGCCTATCAAGCATGTTTTTGGGATGTGGGAGGAAACCGGAGTGCCCGGAGAAAACCCACGCGGACACGGGGAGAACATGCAAACTCTACACAGGTAGAGCCGGAGGTGGAATCGAACCCACACCCTCCTAACTGTGAGGTGGACGTGCTACCCAGTGCGCCACCGAGCCGCCTTCTTCCAAAATCAAAATTGAAAAAAAAAAAAAGTATTCATTTTTTCCTGAAGCTTAAGATATGTTGCTATAATTGTTGACAGCTTCAAATATTTTAAGTCAACAAAGTTGTGGCAAGCCATTTACAGTCCCCAGTAAAAGGAATCTGTCTTGAATCAGAAATCCTTGAAGTAGTTAGACGTTTGTCTTTCTGCATCTGGCTTCACTTTCACGTCAACAACTTGAAGAAACCATGGACATGAGAATCTGAAAATCAGTCACTCAGTAGTACACAGCAAGTAAACTCAGTTGTGCGGTCAGAAAACCTCTCAAATTTTATAAAAACTCAAGCTGACTGTTGACATACCCTTTAAGTGCCGTGGTAATATTCAAATTGTGAATAATGATACAGTATCAAACATTCATACTTTGTGGGAATTCAATCCACAGGCGGAGGTAGAGGAAGGGGAGCGCAGGGGCACTGTCCCCCTTTAAAATATGCTTGGACCCTATAAGTGTTAGGCCAGATAATTGCTTTTTAGGTGTTTTCCGATTTTTTTTACACAATGTTTAATTTTTTTTCAAAATTTCTTCACATCCCCTTCAGGAAACACCTAATGAATCCTCATCAGCAGTGTCTGAAGAATTATCTGGGTTTTAAAAAAAACGCGACTTATAGTCAAAATTACGGTATATATACATACATATATATATATATATATATACATATATATATACATATATACATATATACATATATATATACATATATATATATATATATATATAAGTCGCGTTTTTTTTCATAGTTTGGGTGGGGGGGAGTGACTTATACTCAGGAGCGACTTATATTTGATTTTTTTCACAAATTTTCAAAATTCAAAAATCCGCGATGTAGTGAAACCGCAATAAACGAACTGCGATGTAGCAAGGGATGATTGTGATTTAAACTGCAAGTGACGTCACCGGCACTGTGCGGCGGTCGTTTACATAAAGGACAAAGGATTCGATCGGGGGTGACGAAGGGCCCCACGAAGGGCCCCACGTTTGAAGGGTTTAATGATTTGGAGTGACACAAGGTTTGAAAAACGTATTTATGGAATAGTTATTTGATATATTTTATTTCGTGTAGCAACTTGTATATGTATTTATCGTTACAGTTCAGTAGTTGTTGGCTCGTTGAACTCTTGTTTTGTTAAATAAAGAGCCGTTTACCAAACCCACGTCTTTCCTGGTACTTTGTTAACCCTATACAATATAGTTATGTATATACTAGATCAGTGCGGCGCGCACGCGGCGTTGTTGACATAAAGGACGAGGAATTTGATCGATGGATTTAACGATTAGGAGTGACACAGATGGTTGTGTGTTGTTATTTGAAATATACTTTATATATCGTTATATGGGTCTGTGGAATAATTAGAAATGCAACTTACAACGAGTCCGACGTCAGCGGCGCAGCGCATATGCGGCGCATAGGCGACATTGTTTACATAAAGGACGATCGATGGATTTAATTAATTGGAGTAACACAGATGGTTTGATAAACGTGTTATTTATGTAATACTTATTTGAATAACTCTGAATGTTACGTCAGGCCCATTCTCAGCTCCTCGTTTGTGTATATGTCACTCCATTGTGCATTTTATGGCTGGTGCGACTTGTACTCCGGAGCGACTTATGTCCGAAAATTACGGTGTGTGTGTATATATATATATATATATATATATATGTGTATATATATATATATATATATATGTGTATATATATATATATATATATATATATATATATATATATATATATATATATATATATATATATATATATATAAATATATATAAGCGGCTCGGTGGGGCACTGGGTAGCACGTCCGCCTCACAGTTAGGAGGGTGCGGGTTTGATTCCACCTCCGGCCCTCCCTGTGTGGAGTTTGCATGTTCTCCCCGTGTCCGCGTGGGTTTTCTCCGGGCACTCCGGTTTCCTCCCACATCCCAAAAACATGCTTGTTAGGCCGATTGAGCACTCCAAATTGTCCCTAGGTGTGAGTGCGAGTGCGAATGGTTGTTCGTCTCTGTGTGCCCTGCGATTGGTTGGCAACCGGTTCAGGGTGTCCCCCGCCTACTGCCCAATGACGGCTGGGATAGGCTCCAGCACGCCCGCGACCCCTGTGGGGACTAAGCGGTTCAGAAAATGGATGGATGGATGGATATATATATATATATATATATATATATATATATATATATATATATATATATATATATATATATATATATATTTACATTTCTCCTTTGCCCCTCCACTGCCGCCCCCAAGGAAAAAAAAATCCTAGCTCCGTCAATCATAAGTTTTGGGGATGAACACCATTACGGCATTTCAATGATGGTACTTTGAGAGCGAAGGTTGTACACAATTTATAAGAAGCACCGCTGAACAAAGTCCCACCAGTGCTTCCTTTGACAGCCACACTGTCTTGTTTTTCAATTGGTAATTTCATGTACACAACTCACATTTACCTTCAGCTGCTTTTCCTAATACTCAAAACTGTTTTTTTTTTTTATCTTCCCCAGGTGTGTGTTGGAAAAATAAAACCCCAAAGCACATTTTTTTAGTTACTAAATTAATGACCATACCATAATTTCTCATGGACTATTCCTTACTCTGGAAAAGAAATGATCATCTTTTACAATCAAGCGGAATAGCAGTCTTCCATAACCCACAAAAGTCTCACTTTGAGAGCAATGAGACATTAATGAAAGTGATCCCTGACATGTTGGCGTAAGAAGTTGTTACAGGCAACTCAATTTATATCCCCCATAATAAACTTGACTTCTGTTTTGGAACACTCCGGCCATGAGAGGTTCCTCTGGCAAGAGAAGCAAAACCACATTAAAAAACCTGTGACCGCAATAATGAGGCCTTCTATGATCCATCTTCACTAGCCAGAGCCAAGCCCATTCCACTTCCTGATGACTCTCCCAGTATTTGACCGGCAGATGTGGGAGTCCTCGTAGCTGGGACGAAGACAATGCCTCAACATGTTTTCCAGACTTTCTTATGACCTTGACACTGAACAATCCACACAAGATTTAACACTTGAATCTTTTGGCAAGGCTCTACTTATGACTCCCCTTTGCTGTTAAGAATCCAAAATCTCCGGCATGTCTGTGGGACCCAGAAAATGATAAAGGAGGGAGAGGAAGAAGTTGGGAATATCAAGGGATGGGGAGAGGCAACTATCGAGGGTGGCCGATTAACAAATAAAGGAACTTTTGAGAACAAAGACGGGGGGAGTTGGAGCACTAGGGGAGTTGTGTAGTTTCATCTAGTTGAACAAAAAATCTTTGTTCCACCTGTCAGCAAAACCCACTGCAGCAAAGTTGTTGCAGCACATGTTGCGTATTTACTGTAACGGAATTCGACAACGCAAACACTCCAATCTCAGATTACTGGTGTGGCTAATCTTCCTGGAAAGGACAGGAATACCCTCCGGAATCTGATTGCATAAAACAAACGGTATATTTTAGACAAACATTACTAACTGATGCTCGGTGACTCGGTTTTGTTTTTATTGGGTGACTTTTTGCCCTTTGCGAATTCATCTTGGCACTGCTATGAATTAGCTTGTCAGAATTTGCACAGTGAGCATATTCATGGTGAGGGACAATGTGAGATTTGGCCCAGTGGTGGAAGAAGAATTCTTGGGATTATTTGTCTCCCCATTTAGTTTAGCTTGCTATGATTTTCTTTTTTAAATAATACAGTTAGCCTTAGTTAGGAGGATTTTTTTTTCCAGATAAGCCATCATTTGGCTGTTTTTTTTGCCTTGACTTGTAAGCACACATTTCAGATACAAGTTTTGTATGGCAGCTGTAAACTCAACTCAACCCAAACTGACCTAACCCAACCCAACCCAACCCAACTCAACTCAACTCAACTCAACTCAATTCAATTAAACTCAACAAGAAGTAGTTTAGCATGAGACTTCAAACTGAATAAAGCAACCCCCGGAGAAACTAAGCATACAACTAATAGAATGATTTTGAGTTTTTTGGGACCACAAGTCCATTTAGCTGAATGATAACAAACAATGAAAAATGCCATAGACCGGTTGACAAATAGCATCAGTCTGGCAGTGTTATAACCCTTTCAATGGATATCTAAGCAAACTCTGCAGTCACACATGTAGATAATACAGCAATACTCACAGACATATATTATTTATCCTCTGCGAAGACTTACTCAGCAAGTGTGAGAGTATATCCTTCATTTAACTCCATGTCTGTAATATACTGCACCCAGCTGGCTAAATTGCACACATTTGAAGGAGCAGCACCATGCCCACTGAATTGAAGCAAAAAGATGTGGCAACAATGGGTTGACAGTGGTATCTGTCTTACACCCCCCCCCCCCCCCCCCCATTTTACACATTTTCGCTGTCATTCATTTGGATGATTTGTTTTTGCTTGATTGACTGATTCTAGAAAAGCAACAAGCGCAGCCCTTACAATCCAGGGTCTCATTTATTTAAAGTCGACTATACATGATATTTTTGAAAGGGACACAAAATAAACTAAGCACCTACTGAACTCAGTCTTCTTCTTTCACCTTTGGGCCAAATCTCACTCTTGGGGACACGTCATTTTTCCATGACGCATGACTTACGCTGTGCTCAGAATTAGGTGTGCTATGCGTCAGACCTCAGGGTATGCATGCATGTGTGCATGGCTTTCTTTCAATATTCCCAACTGTAGTGAAGAGGCAAATGCACTAAGCAGTTACCGTGAATTATTCCCACTGTGCAGAGCCACTGAGGAGATAAAACATAAGATATTTACGTTTTGAAGAAATTAACTGTACACAGACTTGAAAGTCTTGGATTGTAACAAATCAAGTTTAGTGCTCAGCAATGCTTCTTTAATGCAATTTAAAGCTCTTTGAAATATGTTATATACCGTAATTTTCGGACTATAAGTCGCGTTTTTTTTCATAGTTTGGGTGGGGGGGCGACTTGTACTCAGGAACGACTTATATGTGAATTTTTTCACAAATTATCAAAATTCAAAAATCCGCGATGTAAACCGCGATAAACGAACCGCGGAGTAGCAAGGGATTACTGTCATTTGAACTGCAAGTGATGTCACCGGCAAAGCCCAGCGGTTGTTTATATAAAGGACAAAGAATTTGATCACGGGATGACGAAGATGATGAAGGGCCCCACGTTTGAAGGATTTAATGATTTAGACTTATTTATGATATACTTATTTGATATATTTTATTTCGTGTAGCAACTTGTTTATGCTTTTATCGTTACAGTTCAGTAGTTGTTGGCTCGTTGAACTCTTGTTTTGTTAAATAAAGAGCCGTTTACCAAACCCACGTCTTTCCTGGTACTTTGTTAACGCTACAATATGGTTATATACAAGATCTGTGCGGCGCGCGCGCGCGGCGTTGTTGACATAAAGGATGAGGAATTTGATCGATGGATTTAATGATTTGGAGTGACACAGATGGTTTGATAATATTGTTGTTGTATAAACCCACGTCTTTCCTGGTATTTTGTTAACGCTACAATATAGTTATATACTAGATCTGTGCGGCGCGTGCATGCGGCATTGTTGACATAAAGGACGAGGAATTTGATCGATGGATTTAATGATTTGGAGTGACACAGATGGTTTGATAATATTGTTGTTATATAAACCCATGTCTTTCCTGGTACTTTGTTAACGCTACAATATAGTTATATACTAGATCTCTGCAGCGCACGCGCGGCGTTGTTGACATAAAGGACGAGGAATTTGATCGATGGATTTAATGATTTGGGGTGACACAGATGGTTTGATAATATTGTAGTAATATGATAGTTATTTGAAATATACTTTATATATCGTTATATGGGTCTGTGGAATAATTAGAAATGCAATTTACAACGGGTCCGACGTCAGCATATGCGGCGCATACGCGGCATTGTTTACATAAAGGACGATCGATGGATTTAATGAATCGGAATGACACAGATGGTTTGATGAACGTGTTATTTATGTAATACTTACTTGAATAACTCTGAATGTTACGTCAGGCCCGTTCTCAGCTCCTCGTTTGTGAATATGTCACGGTAGCATACCGTATGGTTTAGCCTGTTGTTGCTGGTTCATATCTGTTCTTGGTGTTGGATTTTGACCAATGAATTTGCCCCAAAAGTGCGATTTATATGTTTTTTTTTTTACTTTATTGTGCATTTTATGGCTGGTGCGACTTGTACTCCGGAGCGATTTACAGTCCGAAAATTACGGTACAATACATAGTTACTGTTTAACCAAAGGGAGAAAAACTAAGCATAAGAATAAGAATAAGTCTTTGCTTGCATGTCTAACATCAAATGGTAAAAAAAATAATCTGTTTAAAAAAAAAACTTTTTGAGCCCAACAAGTAACGTTTGTTTTCTTTTCTATTGATTCTCCTGAAAAAAGAAGTATGCATGAGATTGATTGATAGTTATTAAATTTTCCCGGAATGTGAAATTCATCTTTTACTGGGATAGACAAAAAAAAAAAAAAAAAAAAACCTGTCGCTATTGTTTCCAAAGTAACACATATTGTTTTGTTTGCGCTGGGGTTACTGTTCTGAGTTGTGTACACAAACTTTACTGCACAGTAAATTGATCTGTCAATGTTTAATATTGTTTATGACACATGGTTTGTGTTAGTGTTCTTTGGTTCTCCTTCGTGAGTTTTATAAACTGATGCGGATACCAGTATCGGGTATCGGTACCTTAGCAAACCTCCTTGACATGAAGTAAGTGATCATAATGATTGTTACATTTGAGCAAAACATATTCTGTGTTCTATAAAGGTTTGTGTTTATGAACAATATTTGATAAAAGTAAAACACATTTTTGTTACAATTACAAGATGTCCTATATCAGAAATTGTCAAGTATCTGGAATGAGTATCGCACTCGGTTTCAAACTAGTTGTACTGGATGCATTGTTACTTCAGCGTCTTTCAATGACAGTTAACAAATACTAGTTTCTCGGTGTCAGATTGTATTTTCCACATTATCATGTAAATTAAAACATACATTTTGGATTTCTAGCACGCAAGATTGAGTACTTTCCACAATGACCAACATTACTTTACATACACACACACAAAAACAAACCTACACTGAGTTTTCTTCTCTCACGCTTTTTTTTTTTTTTTTACTTCGGTCTCACTCCAGCTCCTGAAGACATAAGCAGGCCAATTCTGTGTGGTCCTCACATCGTTCTGTCATCTCTTCCCACCTGCATCCACACCGCTGCCTCGCAATCTCTCTCACCCCCACAACCGTCCGTCGATCTAATGCCAACCACCTGTCCCTGTGAGACCTCCCAGGCCCGCACTCTGTCTGTTAGCGGCATGCGAGCGAATCTACACTCAAAAGTTCCCAGTATGACCTGCTGCTAAAGCACAGATGGTCTCATATTTACTGATGCGAGCGCAGGCGTCACCGAAGAAACATTCGACAACTACTGCTTCCTCTACAAAACTCACAAAACCAGGGAGAAGCCAAAAAATCGCTTACTTCCGTCAGTAAAAGTCTATGCTTTACTAATTTGCAGTTGTGTCCAATGACTCATCATTTTACGTAGTGTGCATTCCAGATTGACATAATTCGAATAAGTGCATAATAAGCGGCTTGGCTTGTCGACTTGAGGCTAAGGCGTGTGCGTGTTTGATGCGTATCCAACACAAACATACATAATTGTGCTCACGTTGACATTTGACACACTTGAGCAGACAAAGAATCAGTTGCCTCTCACTACAGTTCATCATTTTATCCATCCATCCATCCATCCATCCATCCATCCATCCATCCATCCATCCATCCATCCATCCATCCATCCATCCATCCATCCATCCATCCATCCATCCATCCATCCATCCATCCATCCATCCATTTTCTATATCGCTTGTCCCCACGGGGTTGCGGGCGTGCTGGAGCCTATCCCAGCAGTCATCGGGCAGTAGGTGTGAGACACCCTGAACTGATAGACAGCCAAGCACAGGGCACACAGAAATGAACAACCATTCGCACTCACACCTAGGGACAATTTGGAGTGCTCATAAGCATGTTTTTGGGATGTGGGAGGAAACCGGAGTGGCTGGAGAAAACCCACGCGGGCACAGGGAGAACATGCAAACTCCATACAGTGAGGGCCGGAGGTGGAATCGGACCCACACCCTCCTAACTGTGAGGCGGATGTGAGGCGGAATTCAAATTATTTATTACATTAATATACAGTAATCCCTCGTTTATCGCGAATAATTGAATCCCATAAGTGAAATCCGCGAAGTAGGGTCAACCACTCATTTTTTGTGTGTCAATTAATGTACATGAAATGATTTAAGTGCATATTTTATCATTAGAACATTAAAAAATTGTTTCAAACATGTAAATACAATAATAGTATAAATAACATACAGAACATTTTGTATAAATATTGAAAATTGAAATATTATACGTATACTGGGCAGACTAACGAGTTAGGGGAAATATGCTAATTCGTGATCGTGTTAACACGCAAAAACGGACCTCTGAAGAAATGTAAACCAACATTTGGAGCAATACAACATTGTCCGAAAGGTTAGACATATGTGATCGTTCATTTCTCATGTTAGGAGACCCACTTACATCGTCAATGACTGCTGTACCATATGTACACGAACATGAAAGAGGAGGTGGTATCGCCTGAAAACAGCCTTCAAAATAAAGCAACATACCTAAAATCAAAGCACGACCGAATAACATAACATGGAGAATTCTTGGGGAAGATGGACGGCAAACTTCACGCGGTCTTCCCTGTGAGTAGCAAAGTCAGGGTGCAAGACCCGCTTGTGAAACTAATGTCGACAAACAAACGCAGAGCACGCAGAGCCGGCAGACTGAGGAATGGCAGACGGGCAGCCATCCTGACCGTCGAAAACCGAGGCCTGTCGGTGCTTCAACTTAATGTCGAGGGCCTTATCATCGCCAAACTCGAAGTCCTACGGCACCTGGCCGACTCCAACGGGGCCGCGGTCCTGAGAGGCACTGCACGACCAACAACATCTTCAAGATCCCTGGGTTTCATCTCGCTGGGTCCATCAACACCAAGCAGCACGGAGTGGCAACCTTTGTACCCACTGGAATAAACTGGGCAGCCTATAACCAATCCCCACCAGGCTCCAACATCGAGTGGCTGGTTACCAAAATCCAGGAAACCTTAGTCATCAACGCTTACAAGCCCCCAACATCGGAGCTAACCACAACGTCACTCCCATCTGCAACTGCACCCGCAATCTACGCAGGCAACTTCAACTGTCACCACACAGACTGGGGGTACAACTACTCAACACCTAGCGGAGTGGCGCTGTGCGAATGGGCTTCCAACACTGATGCCCAGATGCTGAACGACCCCAAGGAACCCCCAACCTTCTTCTCCGCACGCTGGAACACCTCCACCAACCCGGACCTGGCCTTCGTCATTTGCCGCAGCAACGACCCAAGACCGGAGAGGCGTGTCCTTGACAGGTTCCCCCGCTCACACCACCGACCTTCCACCATCAAAGTCCCATCACTGGTGGAACCGGTGCTAGGGAAGCCTGTGAAGAGATGGAACTTCCGAAATGCCAACTGGGAGACGTATGCTGAGGAGACGGAAAGGAGGTCAGCCGGCGTGGCAGACACAGAGTCCACAGATGTGGATGCAGCCTATGCAGCCTACTGCCAGATCCTCCTGCGTGCGGCAAAGAAGAGCATCCCACGTGGATATAACAGGAACTACATCCCAGGCTGGGATGAGGAGTGTAGCTGCCTCCCGAGGGAACACCAGAGAGCTAGCTCTAGAGAAGAGGAGGACGCAACGGCAGCAGCACTGCTCGAAAAGCTGGACTTCTCCCGCAAGGCGAGATGGACAGAAGTCGTTGAATCAATCAACTTCACCCATTCCAGCCGGAAGGCGTGGCAGACCATCAACCAGCTCACAGGCAGAAATACATCAGTCCACAGATGCCCAGTCACTGCAGACGCAATCGCCTCCCAACTCCTGAAGAATGGCCGCTTCCCGGATGCAGACAAAGACTTTGCACGACTGATATCGCGTGAGGTGTCTTGTATCTCAAGAGCGGCCAACGTCGATTCCAATCTCTCGGGACCCTTTACAGCAGAGGAATTCAGTGAGGCCATGAGCAAGCTAAAGCCGGGCAAATCCCCGGGCCGTGACAATATCCACCCGGAGTTTGTCATCCACCAGGGCCCAACAACATCTAGATGGCTTAGAGCTTTCTTCACATTATGCTACCGGAGACTAAAGCTCCCGAAGATCTGGCGTAGGGCCTCTGTGATAGCTCTGTTGAAGCCAAATAAAGATGCGAAGGACCCAAGTCATACAGGCCCATCTCACTGCTAAGCGCCCCATTTAAGATCCTGGAAATATTGATACACAGCCGCATAGAGCCAGTGGTGGACCCACAGCTCCCACCGGAACAAGCTGGTTTCTGACGAGGAAGGTCAACAGCAGACCCGATCACCCTAGTCTCCCAAGACATAGAGAACAGATTCCAGGATAAGGAGAAAGCTGGAGTGGTATACCTGGACTTAACTGCCGCATACAATACAGTCTGGCACCGGGGACTCCACCTGAAGCTGCTGAGGACCATACCGGACCGGCACATGGTGCAGTTCATCATGGAGACGCTTTCCAACCGCAGCTTTACTCTCCAAACCAGCAGTGGGCAGTCCAGAGGCTCCCAAGACTGAGGAGCGGGGTACCGCAAGGGTCAGTTCTCTCACCAATGCTATTTAACATCTATACATACGATCTACCGGACACAGCATCCAGAAAGTATGTCTATGCAGATGACCTTGCCATCATGCTGAGCCCACCAACGTGGAAGGCGACGGAAGACGGTCTGAATGAAGATATGCGCACCATGGTAGCATACCTTCGAAAGTGGCGTCTCCAGCTCAGCGTTGGAAAGACTGTTGCTGTGTCATACCATCTCTGCACCAGGGAAGCAAGGAAAGAACTTGCAGTGAGCATTGCGGGCAAACGCCTGGAGGTTCAACGAGCCCCGAAGTACCTTGGCGTGCGTCTGGATCGGACCCTATTCTTCAAACAACACCTTGAAGATCTGAAGGCAAAGGCGACATTCAGGGTTGCACTGATCCGCCGCCTTGCTGGAACAACGTGGGGAGCCTCTGCTAAGATCTTGCGGATATCTACTCAAGCGCTGGTCTTTTCTGCAGGAGAGTACTGTGCCCCAGTTTGGAACAGAAGCCCCCATGCCAAAAAGGTGGATGTGGCAATCAACAACGCCCTCCGAATTATAACAGGATGCCTGAACCCCACCCCTCTGTCCCTCTTGCCTGTCCTTGCGGGAATAGCGCCGTGAGGCTGCCACCCTCATTCTCGCCAGGAAGGCAAAAAATAACAACTGGCACATCCTGCATAGCACCACAACAACTCCAGCTCCACCAAGCAGACTCAAGGCGCGCCACGCCTACAACATTGTAGCACAAGAGATGCCCAATTCCATCCCCGAGGACATCTCCAGAGATGCTTGGCTGGCAGCAGCTTGGAAGCAGGAGTGGGAGGCAGCTGGTCCCTCCCTCATGCACCGTTACATCTGGGATCCAGGAGACGGCGCCATAGGAGGAGACGACCTACCTATATATATATATATATATATATATATATATATATATATATATATATATATATATATATATATAGATAGATAGATAGATAGATAGATAGATAGATAGATAGATAGATAGATAGATAGATAGATAGATAGATAGATACATATACACATATAGATATACATATATAGATATAGATATAGATATATACATATGAGGTCATTTCAGGACTCTCAATAGCAGCAAATTAGTTTCATGTTCCAACAAGCCATAGATGATACAGTAAGGAAGTGAGGCCGCGGCGATGTCAACACAATTTTACAGAAACAATTTCGAACATAACTGCGGCACTAAACCGACACAGTAAGACCACAAGAGTATTATTTGATCTAGCTAATTTCTGCATTGACTCTGCACGTCCACGCATGTGGACTCAGCAGGCCCGTCTGCACACTTAAATTCCACAGATGGAAATGCAAGCATGCATTTGCCTACAGGCAAATGTATCTCTTTTGACGAAGCACCTGTCAAAGCTTTCAGTTGTACTAAATGCAAAAGCATGTGCTAACATTACTGCTTGGTTTTCTATAAATATGATAGATTATTAATGTATATTCCAAACAGTGCAGGACTAAAAGCAATATGGGGTCATTCTGTTGTATTGGCTTTCAATGTGATCTGTAAACAGTCAGATTATCGCGCTTACATTGGGCTTTTCCATTCGTTGATTTGATTATTTACAATGTAGACTTTGAATATTTGTTCAGTTTGTGTTGCTTTGTTTTTGCATCAGTTGACTGTGTGTCATTCCTTTGCTTCTCTTGCCCAAACCAATCAGTTCCTCTCATTCCGTCAACTTCTTGTCAACTGTGCTTCGTTCCGTCAATTAATCTGATTGTATTTAGCTCTCCAGCATTTGCTCTTAGCTTGATCGGTTCGTGGTGTGTGTCCAGTTTAGCCAGGTGATTTTTTGTTGCTGCGCTATCCCCAGCTTTTTCTGTTTTTGTTGTTTGCATGCTTTATTGGTTCCATCTGCGTCACCACATATACCACATATAGTGCCATCAAAGTGAGTTTACAAATTAAGAGTGCTGCTTTGATATGGAAGGAGAATAGATCTTCCTCTATATCGGGGGATATGCTGGACATTGAGTCTGCCTAATATTGTGCCCTCAATATATCTCACAATGAATCTTGAAAAGTAGTGACTCATGGATGATCAAAGCTTTAGGATATGGATGATTAATAAAATAAATATAGAGTAGCTACTTTTTGGATTACGTCTGTCCTGTGTTCATGCTTGTGTGGTCTGGAATAATAAACGTAACAAATGTTGGGTTACGAGTACACTATTTAAAATTTCTATGTAATGATTAAGGAGTAGGCAAAGAATCATTTATTCCGAACGTTATCCCAACATATTGAACAATGCATCGAGAATAATAGCGGACAACAACTAGTAAAGCAATAATTCCCACGATGTATCGTGCTAATACAGAAACAAAAGAAAAAATGGCACACATGCTTTTCAATTCTGAGTTCCAATGACCTCCAGATTTTAGTTTTCCTCCACCAACAGCTATCGTAACCCTGAGGTCACACTCTGACCTTTCACCAATCTGATGAGCCCACACCAAACAGCTCAGCTGGTTCACTTAACACCAGATGTGCTCAGTCCGTTCACATTTTTTTAAGACCATCAATGCATATTTTTTCAGGACAATCAAACAAACCTGGAGCAGCAAGGGTGAAAAATCAACAATATGAGAATACAAAAAGGACTGGAGTGGTGAAGTCAGCCACTTGCCTTGTAGCAGGGGTCACCAAGTTTGGTCCTCATTGGCTCCAATCTAGTCTGTTTTAGATGCATCCCCACTGAAACACACCTGATTATAATCATCAGGATCATCCATCTATTTTCTTATGCCCACGGGGTTGCAGGCGCGCTGGAGCCTATCCCAGCAGTCAACGGGCAGCAAGTGGGGGACACACTGAACTGATTGCCAGCCAATCACAGGGCACAAGAGACGAACAACCATCTGCACTCGCAGTCACACAGGGCAATTTGAAGTGCTCAATATAAAAAAAAAAAATAAAAAAAAAAAAATAAAAAAATAAAAAAATATATATATATATATATATATATATATATATATATATAAGCCAAATAAAAAAAAAAAAACAACAACTATATATATATATATATATATATATATATATATATATATATATATATATATATATATATATCACTGTGATGCTTATGCCCGCGTACAAAGAGTGAGAGCTTCCAGGCTGGTTCGCAAGCGGGTAAAAGTGTGGCCTGAGCGGTATACTGATTCTGTGACCTCTTACATCGCGAAGTGCATTGATGATGTGACTCTCACAAAATACATCGTCACTCGGGCTAACTGGAAGCCATGGCTGACAGGGGCTGTCCTCGGGCTGCTGAGGGCCAGACACAAAGCCTACAGGGCTGGGGATGAAGCGGGCATGAGATCAGTTGGGCGAACCTGTCCCGGGGCAGCAAGGAAGCGAAAAAGGTATTCTCTTCCAAGATTACCGCCCACTTCAAAGACAACGGGGACGCACGGAGCCTGTAACAAGGCATTCAGACCATCACGGACTACAAGCCCGCGCCGCAGAGCTGTGAAGCTGGGCTTCAGTAGCTACCTTTGCAACTGGCTACTGGACTTCCTCTGTCAGAGGCCTCAGGTAGTACGTGTTGGCGACAATATCTCCGGCAGCATCACGCTGAGCATGGCCCCCCCCCCAAGGCTGCGTGCTCAGTCCGCTGCTCTTCACCCTGCTGACACATGACTGCACTGCAACCTACAGCAGCAACCGCATGCTGAAATATGCCGACGACACGACTCTGGTGGGTCTCATCACCGGGGGCGAAGAGGTCGACCTTCTGGCCACGTGGTGCAGGGACAACAACCTCCTGCTGAATGTCAACAAGACCAAGGAGATTGTTGTTGACTTCTGGAAGGGTCACATTCAACACCTGCCGCTTACCATCGACGGTGCTGTGGTGGAGAGAGTGAGCAGCACCAGATTCCTGGGGGTGCACATCAGTAAGGACCTCTCCTGGATCACAAACACTGCGTCGCTGGCGAAGAAAGCTCAGCGCCGCCTGTACTTTCGGCGGAAACTCAGGCGAGCAAGTGCTCCTCCTGCCATCTTGACCACATTCTACCGTGGCACCATTGAGAGCGTCCTCTCCAGTTGTATCGCTGTGTGGGGTGGTAGCTGCACTGAATACAACATGAAGGCCCTGCAGCGCATAGTGAACACAGCTAGTAAGATCATTGGTGCTTCACTCCCCTCCCTGAAGGACATTTACACCTCCCATCTCACCCGCAAGGCGACCGCGATTGTGTGTGATGTGAGTCATCCCGCTCACTCTTTGTTTGATCTTCTGCCCTCTGGGAAGAGGTACAGAAGCCTGTGCTCCCGCACCACCAGACTCACCAACAACTTCATACTCCAGGCTGTCAGGATCCTGAATTCTCTCCCCCCTCCACCCTCGGCTGCATAACGTCCTGTACTTTTGCGCTATATTCTGGCTGTCTGCTGTGTGCACGCTTGCTCCATTTTGCTCCTCTTATTTATCTATTTATTTATTATTTATTTATTTTGTTTATTTGCTTATTACTTATTCATCGCTCTTATCTATTCGTTTTTACTCCTTGTGCTATTTGCTTGTATGTATTGTGTAATGTGTCTAGTCACTGTGGGATGGTGGGAAACGTAATTTCGATCTCTTTGTGCGTCTTAACGTGAAGAAATTGACAATAAAGCAGACTTTGACTTTGATCTACATACACACACACACAAACACACACACACACACACACACACACACACACACACACCGTATTGGCCCGAATATAAGACGACCCTGATGATAAGACGACCCCCTCTGTTTCAAGAATCAAGTTTGAAAAAAGACTTTTTGAACACCGAATTTATTTTTTATACAGAAAATGATAATATCTGAAACAAATGATTATATCAATATATTTGAGAGAAAAAGCATGTTATTTTGCCTCATTCAAATCATGCAAAAACTGTCAATCACATCTTAATATCTGAACCTTTAAATTTGTAAACTAAAGTGCAATCACATTTGTAATTGGCTTCTGATTTTTGAAATTTAAAGAAACCAATCTACCTTGATAAAACAACAAAATTGCAATAACTACATTCACCATCAAAGTGAAATCTAACTGTAACTGTAGTCTTGAAACAAATCTGAATGAGAAAAAACATTGCAATAAAATAATGCAAACTGCTACCGCTATTGTTGCGGAGCCTGAGGACTGTATAGGGGGTTGGCTCGGATAGTTATGTTCTTTTCACCTTAGAAGCAGGGGTTAGTATAAATTAAAATATAAATATAAATAAACGTTGGCACTCTGACTAATGTCCTCCTGGACAGGCTTTTCGGAGCCTTGTTAAAGAGACATTACAATTTAAAAAAGGAGGAAGTTGTCATTACAAAATTTCTCAACATTATAGAAGCAGGGGTTAGTCTACCAAATAAACCTTGACACTCTCTAACGCCTTCCTAGACAGGCTTTATGGAGCCCTGTTAAGGAGACGTTTACAATTAAAAAAAGAGGAAGTTGGTTCTCTTTTGGACCAACCATGGACTTCCATGTAGTTCACTTGCATGGAACTACTACTCCAGTAGTTCCCTTTTTTTTTTCTTCTCAATAATCTCTGCTTTTGGTCTTGGGTAATGGGACACACAAGGCATTGCTGCACTATTGTGCTTGACCCTCCCCCTCCCTGAGGATCAAATTTCCTCAAACAAATTTATCCTCAAATTTACACTTGCAAATCAATCATAATGTTAGATTAGCAAATTTGGCAGGTGTGTTAAAATGACAAAATTTCCACATCTAAATTTGCACCCTTCTACATCACCGATGGTGGGGAGTTACCCCGTCATCTCAACGTGCCGGGACAGTGAGCATACTCACTCACTAGTTCCCTATTTGTTTTGTATAACATCTGGAATTCCAGGGCCAAAGAGGCTCTGGAAGTCGTCGAAAAGTCAGTCCACGTGTCATGTCTACGAAGCACCGGCATGTCTTTCTTCTGGAGGCCTGGGTCTTCACTTTAGACTCCTTCCACTTGAGGACGATGCTCACAGATGCTCACACCGAGTCACGCCGCCCAGGGGCACAACCCTGCATGGCTCTCCTCAACAGGTCCAGGGCCCGACCGGCCATATTTCCATTCTGTGTTCTTCGTATGATAACCACACCTTTGCATGAGGCCAACCACACCAAGGCGGGGACAGCTAAGTTGTCAGCTGTGATCTGGATCTTTTGGTTAAATCTTAGTTCAAAGTGGGTCTGCTGGCAATGGTTTCAACTGCCTGACCCTCTGGATTCCTTTTCTTCTAGCACCTTGGTCATGCTGTTGGCATCGGCTTTACACAGCTTTCAGCCCTACATATCTCGACAAAGAGTCCACAAGCACAAGGTACTTCTCATCTCTTGCGCCATCAACTTGCATGGGTCCAGCAACACACTGGCCCCCATGGCACAGTGCTTGAAAGTCAATCTGTCTGTTCGCTGTCCTCTGCGACCTGTGCTGTACCTGTTACACAGTTCACGTAAGGCAGCACAAATTGCACTTTCGGAAATCCAGAGCTCCAGCTTCTCCAACTCCTTCTGTATAAGCAAGGGGCCCCTGTGGCCTAGCGCTAAATGTACGGCCGACACCACTTGCTTCACGGACTCATCTGGGACCACTTTCCACGAGGGGTCTTGTACCACTTTTCTGCTCCTACAACTATAATTCTTCTTTCCCCGGATGTATCTATGAACTTTGTTTCTTTACCAGCGGACTCCCTCCTAGGGCCCAACAGGTGAACAACATCAAGCTTCATGTTTCGCTGCACTCCGGCTATCTCTTTCCACACTTTGCTGTGGGCTACCGGTTGTCCTTTCACATCCTCATAGCCATTTTCTTCCCAAATGGCCAGGACTTCATCGCGGGCCTGCGCACCAAAATGACAGTCGGTTATGATCCTTACGCATCCCGCGTGTCCGTTCACAGCCTCTAACAGTCTTTCCAGCACTGCAACTGACTCCTCTTGCTTGCGGGCCGCCGGGTGTGCTTCCTTCGTGTTGCATCACTCCTCTTCGTTATCCTTAAGGATGAAGCCCAATGGGCTTTCAGTCCTCCATCCTTTCTTGATCCATCTCTTTTTGCGGTGTCTGCATCTGCGGGTCCGTTTGCCAGCTCGTTCTCTTTCGACGTCTCATCAGTCTTGTGTGTGTGTGCGCTGGACACGTGCATACAGCTTCTGTTCGTGGCAATTGGACTGCCACCACAACTTTTCTAGCTGGTAAAGCGTCTTTAGTCACTCTCCAATCATTTAAAGGATATCGCGTTAGTACTGAACATTGACCAGTGACAGCTGTGCAAATGATGCATTTATCAACTTGAACTGACCAGTAGTGCAATAATTATGAAACAAAACCTGTTGACATGACTTCATGTTGGTACTATTAATAAATATTAATATTTTGTTTTATTTAGTGTAAAAGGTGTAAAAAGTTGGAGAACCATGGTTTTAGTATACATTGTCATTAGTTTCAGTTAAATATGATTGATCTAGTAATGAATTACTGCACAGTTTTTATTGTCTTATCTAAATGCTCTTAAAACTCAGTTGGAATGTATTAACATGCCTCAGACTGAATCGTTTCCCCAAAAAGCTCGAGGCAATTACCGCACGTACAAGATGTTGTTTTGCTGGCCACCGCTGCTGTTAAGGAAACAGTGAGGCAGCCTCGTTGAAAGCAACATGGCGCAGAAAATAACAAGCAGTGCTTAAAAGATGTCAGTGCTGACACTTTAGCAAGTTGGGATTCCAATTTGGAGTTTAACTGTAAGGATAAATTTTAACAGGTGATTCATAGTGGCAACATTATAAATCATTAGATTCATTCACCACAGAGGATGAATTAAATCATCAATGTGGATGTTTTTTTTTCTCCGTATGAAAGATGTTATCTCTTTGATTCAAAGTATTTAAGTCATGAAAAGTAATCACACAACACTTCCCGAATTAAAATTCCGCTGCCAACTGGCACTGCCCCAGATGTCAAATTGTCTGGTGGCACCAGTTGATCAAAAGGCCCCATGGCAACGGTTTATGGAGGCGTTGCACAGCAGGGAACGTGTACCATTTTGCTCGACTGCGTCATGCATATAAAATTGCAGTTAGGTTCACTTGCTAAATTGGTACTGCAAGTTTTTATTTGGCTGTTAGTGTGGCCATCAAGTTATACATTCCAGACACTGTTAAAAAGTAATTACAACCTCAAACTGTATCCATCCGAACGTGAGGATAGAGACCAAGTGCACAGAAATAAAACCTGCACATCAAGCTTATATATTTTGATTTAACTGCATATGAATGGAGCTTTGACTACTGTATTTATATAAATAATGAATGCATATTTTGTACACTACTAGATAGATGTTGGAGCTCATTTTCTCTCTTTAGACTCCACTCCCACCCCCCCTCCCACGCAAGCATAGGGAAAACTGTAATTCAGCTTCAAAGGGAACCTGAGCTGGTTATGAATAATCATAGACATCTTTGTCTGCACTGGAAAACTCTCCATCTGCCTTCCATTCAAACACCAGTTTGTGTTTACTTTACTTGGGGTTTAAAAAAAAAAACAGACCTTCTGTGATCATAGAAACAGCTCAATAAACAAATATTGATGGAAAATTAAGCAATTCAATTCAATTCAATTCACCTAGCAATTTACTGGTGTAGATACATGTAGACAGATAACGGTACTCACAGGCATGTATTCTTTATCCTCTATGAAAAATGACAAATATTATAGCACCTTTTTGACCGTAGAAATAGAAGTATTTTTTTGTGAAGTGTAAGATTAAATAAGTCTCCAATATGTATTGTGTCCTAAAGTAAGATTCTCACGACTCCTCCCCGTGTGTAATTTATGTGTATATTGTCATAGTTTCTGTCCCTGTGTCCGTGTGCTCGCCCCCTCCACTCCTGTGTGCCCATGATATATCTATGTACTAATCACAGTCACCTGCCTCTCTCGGTCAGTTCAGTTGTTGGTTTGGTTAGGTCGTCGTGTTAGTTTGTCCGTTGTCTGTTCCCCTTATCCTCCCTTCCAGCTACCTTTTCTCTTCAATAAACCCTGGTCCAAGCTGTATTTGTGCATTTGGTCGCCCTGCTCCATTCCGTTCATGACAAAAATACATTCCAAACGTCAGTTTGACCTTAAGTTGGAGCAAAATAAATGTTAAAAATCAATCCTGAAAGTTCATGTTAGAAATCAATTGACAAAGAAATGTACTAGCTCGTTTTAAAAAAGTAAAATGTCATTTTTACAATTGCCACTTTTTTTTTTTAACACTGTCACAAACAATTGAATTCTTTACATTCTATTTAATTATATTATTCCTTTATGTTTTTATGAATTACTTTAAAAAAGGGAGAGTGATATATGTTCCATATTAACACAAACAAACATGTTGGTTTTTAAGGTGGAAGCTGGAACAGATTAATGACATTTCTAGGAATTTCAATGTGGAAAGATGGGTGATGAATAAAACTTGTATATAAGGTACGACTATGTACTTAAGAGGTCAGTAGTGGTTGGAGGAGGCCTCTGGTTTGACTGCTCAAAGATTTAAAGTAAATTTGGGTCCTGGATGACATTCCTCTACTGTCAAAGCCAAAAAGGATTTCCCTGGTAGGAGTGGCAGGCCTGAAGTCTCGCTACACACACAGACAGACACACACACACACACACACACACACACACACACACACACACACACGCACGCACGCACGCACACACGCTTGTATACACAGAAAGGAATGCATACATCCAGTATACCTGTCAAGGTATAAACAATGACAATGGCATGGGCCCACCTAGACATGTGTAAGGGGGATCCTCAACAGCATATTTCAGACAGGACATTGGAGCTCATCCTAATCTACAAGCCCTCGAGGGTTGTGTAACATGAGCAGTCAGACAGACAGACAGACAGACAGACAGACAGACAGACAGACAGACAGACAGACAGACAGACAAACAGAGGGGGAAAGACAGGACAAAAAGGGGGTGAGCGAGAAAGAAGGTAACCTGATGTCTCGGGGTTTTTGGAACACTAAGCTGCTTCCAATCGAAGCTTGGAGAAGCTCCGTGTTCCTGCCAGTTCTCTCCTAACCAGTCTCTACTGTGGCAATTCTCACCCTTCAGGTTGTCTTAGCTGTCTGTATATCCAAATTCCAGAAAACAATAACTTCCCCACCCCACTCACTTTTTATCAGTAAGAAATCATGTGTTTGAGGTGAAAATTCAGCAGAAGGGTCACTCTGGCCTCAGTGTAAATTCAGATGCTCCACTTTCACTTAATAACAGGTGTTGAGAAGGCGTAAAGCCAACTTCTCTAGAAAAACTCTGTCCTGCTTTTGACTATCCAACATCAAGACCACACATGCTTATATTTAAAATGAAAAACTCACCAGCCTCTTAGCGCTCCTTCTCCTTCTCTCCCCAGTGAGTGAAAACCTCCAGAAAAAAAGTTATTTGGATATTCCAGCACACTCTCTTGCCAAAATTATCCCAAAGTCCGATCCTTGCTCTTAATATCACAGCTGTGCATCCAGAGCCGGGGACATTCACTTCTGTGTGTGTGTGTGTGTGTGTGTGTGTGTGTGTGTGTGTGTGTGTGTGTGTGTGTGTCTCGCTCTCCCACACTCCTGGAAAATGGATTGTTCTAAAACTTTAGTAACAAGAGTCCCAATATTGCTCCCTCCCTGTTGGTGTTCCTCACTGCAGGTCCTAGTGCCGTCTGTTCCCATGTGCTGCCTTATGGAGGAGGTGTGGAGGTGAGAGGTCGTGTTGAGAGGTAGATTATTTTGTTTTACAGAAAAAGCACAAACGTTCAGATGATTTAAAAAAATCTTCAGTGAAATGCGCATTTACAAAAGTAAAGGTAAGCAGAATATAATGTGAAAATGCTGTGGCGAAATCAATGTATTCAAGTTTGGTGAGTGGCAATATAAAATGGCCACCGGTGGCTTCACTGAGGCCAGTAAGCGATAGCAGCCCATTCATATATTAATTCTAATGTGTTTTTTCTATTAAAAATTGTAATGTTTGTTCATTTCAAGTGTACTGTGAAAACAACAGCACAAATTTATCTTGCTCCAAGTCTGAATTTACACATTGTTTACATCACCAGAATTCCATATTTACTTATTCTCAAATTGCCATAAGTCAGTCAAAGTATGAAATGCATGTTACTGAAATTTAAAAACAACCACAACAAAACCACAATGTCAGAGTTCCCTCCTTTTGTATCAAATGCTTCCCAAGATAATCGCTGGAATCTTAAATGTCTTTCCAGATTGGCAAAGGTAGTGCAGACTGCAACAACTATGCAAGAAATGCGATCCAATATTCATTCCCAACTTCTGCTTGATGGCAAAGCGAAATATGAAAAGTTAACCCACGCACCTCGAAGGGTAAGCCACACCCACCATTTGCTCGGACCCCCAGACAACAGTGCCACTTCTTTCTTGCTCTGGCTCTTTAGTTTGTCGCTTTCCATTCTTTTGCTTCTAAAGTGCTGCTGTCTTGCGCAGCGTCACTTTGACCCGAACCGTATCGTTGTCAGACAGAGCAGGCAGTCATCCTCGCCTCGCTTCTCTCTAACAGATAGAAAACTGAGAGAAAGGAAGGATTGTGTGTTAGTGTCATCTTGTCATTCTCCCCCTTGAGCGAAAAGAATTGCTCAGTTTCACTTGATATGTTAATGCTGCTTTGGTGTTAATGAGGAAACTTTATTAGGGTGCAAACCCGAAAAAATAACACAGGTGCTAACTTGAGAGGATTCTGTCGCTCTTTTTCTTTGTTTCTTCTTAAGGTTATTGACCCCTGCATTTGAGTTATAACCCTGGCGAGCATTTGCCGAATGCCCCAAGCGTGTCGCTGTCAGATTTGCCAAGGCCCTTGTTATCGGGGCAAGGGTTGAAAGGGGAAACCCCCAGACGGTGGACTTTGCCCTCGCACTCGACTCTGAGGTTGTTTCAGGGTGAGAAATGATGAGGGGGTGGAGGACGGGCTGGTGCGCCGTAGAGGTCAGGAGTGCGCTAAAATGCTCATATTTCAAACTTGGTGTCAGTGAGTCCGCTTCACACGTAGACCTGCATGCAGTTTATCTCCTGTTTTTAATCTTAACACCTTTGAACGAGTTGGAAAGGTTGGAGGGCAAAAATGTTTGTCAATGGTTTGACATCAAGACTAGGTGCATTAGTGCTATTCCAGAATATGTTAACTTAATCATTTTAACAGTGCATGCACATACATGCATTCCCAGCAATAATCGGGAGGAGTCATAATCAATTTACTGCTCGATGAATTACTGCAAGGATTTAAGTTGCTCTAGATGCACTGCATAGCTGTCTTTGAATTAAAGGGCACATCGTAATTATATTCAGGACCTGAAACAATGTCTAATACCTTCATTTTACTTTTTAAGTTTGAGTAAGTTTAAGTTTGTGATACAGTAAAAAATTCAAAGGGTGCCTAAAAACACAGATTTCACAAAGGCTAGATACAGAGGTGGCACTAGGAGGTGGCCATCGCCATCCCTGAAAATGTATTGGCCACCCCACAGCTGATTCAATAAATACAAATACATTGTGTTATGTCTCGACCAAGTGCAGTGTGAAAAGGGGTTTAAAAAAAGAGAAATTTGTGCAAAAAGTACATCTACATTCAATAATTTGACTTCAAATTAAGTTAACCTATAAACGTTTTTTTGGTTTGGTTTTAGATTCAACCTTAAGTTCTCACCCAAAAGACCAAACATGCTTGGTATACCCTTGATTGTTTGCATAGTGTATGTGTGACATCCTGCACATTGTTGGTTTGCCAGGCTTGTCCTCCTACACCCTCGCGGTGGCCAAGTGCTGACGTATCTGGAAGCCTCCTCATTCATTGACTCCACTGTCGCCTTCCTCCCACAGGCTCCCTTTGTAGAATCCCGCTATTGTCCCATCAAGGACGGTCTGTGGCATGCACAAGCTAGAGCGTAGCCCTGCACACACTCTCACGCACTGCGTGGCATGCAATGGCTGCTGCAGTTTGAACGACCATTCTTACTCTTCTTATTCTTATTCTTATTCAACATTGCACATGACATTTTGGCAATTATTTAATAGAGCGCCATGGAAGTTGACAAACACAATTTGCTTTTTTGGGCCACATAAAATTATGTGGTGGGCCCAGAGGCTTAAGTTTGACACAAGTGGTCCGGGACCCTGCCAGCACCACTGTAATAAAAAAAGCACTTCACAAATCATGACATCATTCGGATCAGACGATATCCCATCCGATGCCACTACTCCACTAGGGAGCAGGAGTTCAGAAATGTGTCAGTCGAGAAATGTAGACCATGTCCAGCCACAGATGAGCCATGACCAGGAATCAAGTGACTTTTACAGATTTTGCTGAAAGGGTGTAGCATGAGCCAAGGAAGAAGAGCTCATCAACTTTCGTGAGTGATCCATAAATATCCTGCTTTTATAGGCTATGCGCGCTTTGCCTAAAATGTGGCTTTCTCGGATGTTAAACATTCCTGCTTGGCCTGAGTGAGGCGTGGGATTATTGGTGAAATATAACAGGTGAGCAAGGAGAGATGAGAGCAATGGAGAGTTAAAAGAGACACCTGGGGGTTGAACAAAGCAGCAGCTGGCGAGGCTTTACTTCTCCAAAACGTCTTTGCAAGTCTTTGTCAGGGTTCAACAGTGTTAGTCGATGAACTCCTACATAAGCAATCACACCTGGGAATTCACATGGACACTCTTGCTTCCTTATGCTAGAGTAAAAGGGGGAATATGTGCCCCTGTCATCTTAAAACGGAGACACTTTGTCTTTAGTGCAAAGTGCTGAGTGGTAAACATAACTGACCACATATTCCCCTTTTATGTATTGTTCAATTCTACAGTCCCATTTTTTATCACAAAGTATGACCAAAAGCAACACTTTCAAACTATCCTAATATCTCCTTTTACAAAACCAAACATCAGCTTTAGCCAGAGGTGATTATGTAATTTTAAACAAGTGGAAGGTAAACGAGTTAGCCCCTGTTAGCTTGTTTATCTGCGAGCTCGTTTGTTTGATTAGAAGCACCATTGACAAATTGTGGCAGGGTTTTTTCTTTCTTGACACCTCTGTCATTATGTTACATCACCCTTAAGATATCGAAATAACTGTACCTTAATTGTGATTGTAATAAATGCAATTTTCTTTTTATTTAGCTCCCGCTGGTTTGAATACTAGCTTGTTTGTTTGATTAGAAGCACTGTTGGCAAACTGTGGCATGATTTCTTCTTTCTTGACTTGGATTTGACACCTCTGTCATCACGTTACGTCACAATTTAGATACCGATATTTTTACCTTTATTGTGATTCATTCTAATTTGGACCCAGAGTTGAAAATGTTTTGGGAAAACCTAATTTAATGACTCAAAGCAACAACAAAAGTAACAAACTGAGATCCACTCCGCTAAATATTTAGAGAGAAGAAAGCATTATCAAACGTTTTTATTGGCTTTTAGGCTCGTTCTTTTGTCCTGAGCTGTCCTTTGGTGTGCTTAGACTAATGGAGATCAATGTCAGAGTGAGTATGCACAAGGGATTAGATTATAAAATAGCATTGTCACATTCAACACGTCATGAAAATGAGCTCAGCCGGCTCGAGATTTCACAGGCCCGAGTGCATAGAAAAAGGTTACACGTGAACTCTAACATGATCCAACTTGAGCGAAGACGTTTTTGTGGTTAATTTACCCGTAACCACAACACAATGTTTCCTGGAAAAGGCCAAATGCAATGCAGTCATAAACAGAGACATGTAGAATATTCTGTAGAATCTTTCAGATGCTCATGTTGGGCCTGCTTTAGAAACATGCACTCCGAATTACTGTGGAGAGTCTCATAACAACGCTTTTGTTTGGTGCTGCACTGTATCATGGGCAAAAATCTTTATTTTGCTGCTTATCCTGGTCGGGTTGGCATGTACACTGGAGTCCAATGCTGTTGACTCTGGCCAAGAAGCAGCATTAACATTGGACTGCTTGCCAGACAACTCGATGAAACGATTATGATGGGAGTTGTTTGTTTCAGAAAGTTGCTTTTTTCCCAGCTAATCATCTCCAATTTTGACATGGAAAGGATATGTTTGGACTGTGAGAGAAAACCAGAGCATTTAAACAGAAAGGTCTGAACTACAACTGCTTGATGGAACACCTTAGAGCAAAAAGTTGAGGAAATTTAGAAAGAAAGAAAATACGTATCATATCGTCGGCTGACTGAGCTCATCACGTATATAAAGTCAAGTGATAACTTTAAGAGGGTTATTTATTTGGTCCATCCCATGAGAGACATTTTCTTTGAATTTCACTGTATCTGGCACTTGACTTGACACGCCACGGTAAACTGTGGACAGATGTTCCCTTCACACATAGTACAGTTCACCCTTCTGGTTTTCTTTCGAGCAATTTGCTGTAGCGAACAGCACCTGTGAGCTTTCTCAAATGGCTGGAGTGAAGGTGAGTGAAACAAGTAATTGGAGAAAAAAAATATGGGTGATGAGTGAGTCTAGGTTGATTACAGTCTGTCAACACTGACCATGTGTCATCAGATGAGCTTCGCCTTATTGGTAACCAGACAAAGGAGGGCATTCCACCCTTTTCCAACCGAGGACCATGGACTCGGATTTGGAGGTGCTGACCCTCATCCCAACCGCTTCACACTCGGCTGCGAACCGCTCCAGTGAGAGCTGGAGATCACGGCCTAAAGAAGCCAACAGCACCACGTCATCTGCAAAAAGCAGAGACGCGATACTGAGGTCCCCAAACCGGACCCCCTCAACACCTCGGCTGCTCCTAGAAATTCTGTCCATAAAAATTATGAACAGAATCGGTGACAAAGGGCAGCCTTGGCGGAGTCCAACCCTCACTGGGAACGAATCCGACTTACTGCCAGAAATGCGGACCAAACTCTGGCATCGTGATACAGGGACCAAACCGCCCTTATCAGTTGGCTAGGCACCCCATACTCCCGAAGCACCCGCCACAGAACCCCCCGAGGGACGCGGTCGAGCGCCTTCTCCAAGTCCACAAAACACATGTGGACTGGTTGGGCGAACTCCCATGCACCCTTGAGGATCCTGCCAAGGGTGTAGAGCTGGTCCACTGTTCCACGGCCAGGACGAAAGCCACACGGCTCCTCCTGAATCCGAGGCTCCACCTCCCAGCGGATCCTCCTCTCCAGCACCCCTGAATAGACTTTACCAGGGAGGCTGAGGAGTGTGATTCTCCTGTAATTGGAACACACCCTCCGGTCCCCCTTCTGAAAGAGGGGAACCACCACGCCAGTCTGCCAATCCAGAGGCACCGTCCCGGATGTCCACGCAATGCTGTAGAGGCGTGTCAGCCATGACAGCCCCACAACATCCAGAGCCTTTAAGAACTCCGGGCGGATCTCATCCACCCTCGGAGCCTTGCCACCGAGGAGTTTTTAACTACCTCAGTGAGTTTGACCCCAGAGATTGGAGAGTCCGCCTCAGACTCTCCAGGCCCTGCTTCCACAATGGAAGGCGTGTCGGTGGAATTGAGGAGAACTTCGAAGTATTCTCCCCACCGACTCACGACATCCCGAGTCGAGGTCAGCAGTACGCCATCTCCACTGTAAACAGTGCACTGCTTCCCCCTCCTGAGACGCCGGATGGTGGACCAGAATTACCTCGAAGGCGTGTGGAGGTCATTTTCCATGGCCTCGCCAAACTCCTCCCACGCACGGGTTTTTGCCTCAGCAACCGCCGAACCCACTTGGCCATCCGGTACCCGGCAGGTGATTCCGGAGTCCCGCAGGCCAAAATGGCCCGATAGGACTCCTTCTTCAGCTTGACGGCATCCCTTACCCTCGGTGTCCACCAGCGGGTTCGGGGATTGCTACCACAGGCACCCACGACCTTACGGCCACATCTCCGGTCGGCTGCCTCAACAATGGAGACGCGGAACATGGTCCACTCGGACTCAATGTCCCCTGCCTCCCCCTGGACGTGGGAAAAGCTCTGCCGGAGGTGTGAGTTGAAGCTCTTCCTGAAAGGGGATTCTGCCAGACGTTCTCAGCAGACCCTCACAGAGCGTTTGGGTCTGCCAGGTCGGACCGGCATCTTCCCTCACCATCGGAGCCAACCCACCACCAGGTGGTGATCAGTTGACAGCTGTGCCCCTCTCTTCACCCGAGTGTCCAAAACATGGGGCCGCAAATCCAATGACACGACTACAAAGTTGATCATCGAACTGCGGTCTAGGCAGTCCTGCTGCCACGTGCACACATGGACACCCTTATGTTTGAACATGGTGTTCATTATAGAAAATCCGTGTCGAGCAGAGAAGTCCAACAATAGAGCACCGCTCGGGTTCAGATTGGGGGGGTCGTTCCTCCCAATCACGCCCTTCCAGGTCTCACTGTCATTGCCCACGTGAGCATTGAAGTCACCCAGTAGAACGATGGAGTCCCCAGAAGGAGCGCTCACCAGCATTTCCTCCAGGGACTCCAAGAAGGGTGGGTACGCTGAGCTGCCGTTCGGTGCATAGACACAAACAACAGTCAGGACCCGTCCCCCCCACCCGAAGGCGGAGGGAGGCTACCCTCTTGCTCACCGGGGCGAACCCCAATGTGCAGGCGCTCAGCTGGGGGGCAATAAGTATGCCCACACCTGCTCGACGCCACTCACCGTGGGCAACTCCAGAGTGGAAGAGAGTCCAGCCCCTCTCGAGAGGGCTTGTACCAGAGCCCAAACTATGTGTGGAGGCATGTCCAACTATGTCTAGTCGGAACTTTTCTGCCTCACACACCAGTTCGGGCTCCTTTCCAGCCAGAGAGGTGACATTCCATGTCCCTAAAGCCAGCCTTTGCAGCCAGGGATCGGACCGCCAAGGTCCCCGCATTTGGCCGCCGGCCAGCTCACTTTGCACCCGACCCTTTTGGCCCGTCCTATAGGTGGTGAGCCCATGGGAAGGGGCTTTTTTTCCTCTTTGCCCCAAAACAATTTAGACAAAACACGTCATTGTACAGCCGGGAAAGGTTTTTAAAATAGTTAAAAAAGAACATGTTGGAAAGCTGGAAGAACAGAAATTATTATGTTTTCTCTTTATGGGGTGGAAGAAATGTATGGCCTTAAAATGTATGCGCGTACCTCTAAAGAAAAACAATGACTGAAAGTTTTGAGATGATTGAGGTGGAATTGTTGCTTAGTGCTTCAATTATGTCCTTGACACTTTGTGGGAAAAGTCATGAGAAAGCCATTTTTGGCTTCAGCTTGACAGTGAGGTCACTGTAACAAATTAGGTGCATACATGCATAGTAGAGCTTTAGCAGTACATTTTACTACCTAACTGACCTGTGGTGTAAAACAAAACTGACCCTGACCTCATGAAGGAACGTTTTGAATAAATTTATACAAATTTCACCACAAATCAAAGCTCTAGTCAAAAGTCTTCCCAGAAGAATGAAAGGTGTGATAGCAACAGTGTCAAATAATTTAATTAACTGTTTGTCTCATTTGTAATCGTTTCCTGAAATTTCTAATTAATCATCAAAATAGGAAATGTCACTTTAAAATGTGAAAATGATATGAACATTTTTGCATGATCCCAGTTGAGATTTTAGTACTGAATTCTTCAAATTAAGGGTGTAGCTGTATATTATGGGCCAAAAATAAATCTGTGTGTGCGTCTGTGTGTGTGATTAGGACTGGGAAAACACACCCTTCCTCAGTGCCAAACATTTCTCCAATCAGTGAAGGCCGCTGGAGTTCGATGGCTGCTTGTAAGCCTCTCCAAGTGAGAAAAGATGTGGTGGCTTCGTGCTCGGCACAGGACCTTGGTCAAAGATGGAGACAATTTACAGTCATTTTTCGGGGAACACTACTGTATTCCAATGTCTGACAGTCTGACTCCTCGCAGTGAAGGTGACGCTTCTCAACTTACTCCGAGGATGTTGGTTTATAAAACAGTTGAGTTTGCGATTAAAGTAATTGCTGCTGAATTTTCCACTTGGCTTTTTTTCCCACTATAAGGTGATATTTATTGTTACAATTTATAGAATCATCTTAGCGATGATTAGCAATGTACTTTTATTTTTTATTATTCTTATCACAGGAGTTAAAATTATCGTTAAAGTGCATGTAAAGAACCGGGGGTGGGAGGTCCTGCTGGTCTGCTAGGCCAAGTCCTGCTGGTGTTTAGTGTTATGACGTGAGCGCTGGCCTCAGAGTAATAAAGATGCCTCCCCAACTTCAAACTTAAAGGTCTGACTAACATAGTCTGACTTCAGTCGGACCACACAGGAAAGCCACTGGCGGAGTGAAGGGGGTAGGGTGGGGTGTTACTGGCCCCCTATGAAATATTTCTCTCCAGGAATTTGTTTCCACATTTCCAGCCGTCCCCCGTCGAGAACACAAAATGAGTATCACCATTTTTTGAAGACTTTGTGGAGTTTGTAACTATTTTTTTTATTCTTGGCCCCCCAAGGAAAAATTTCCAGCTCCGGCAATGACAAGATCACAATAGAATTGGACTGCAAGTGATTGGACTGCAAGTCTTTCTGCCTATGGACATCCGAGGTGGATACTTGTTGAATGACATCACATTTAACAAAATCTCATAAAAGTGAGTTTGTTTCACATATTTTATTGACGTCATCCAAAGCAAGGGCCTTCATTTTTTTCCAACCCATTTTATCAGCTTGTACTTGTGGGCTCTATTACAGAAAATAACTGAGAAGCACTGATTTACAGTAACACAATAAACGATAAACACATAGCAGATGGACCAGAGGCAGAACATTTGTGTATTTGTCGGTCACAATCATACAGCAACCTCGTTTTTTACATAGTAGTTTTTATTGGCTATGCCGAAATGAGTGGTTTATGTCAGTCAACCTTTTCGCAAACACACGATACACGACAACATTTTTCTCTTTAAGATTCCGAGACACTTTTGTGTACAAAGGAACATCTGGCTTGAAATGGTTCACCGCTTTGTAAATCTGGTGCATGCCGATGCCCAACTTTATAAGGAGCAATCGAGACTCGGGCCCAGAAAGAAAATGTTGGAGGAAGTTTCGCAAATATTAACCGGACAATGAATGACAGATGTCCCGTTTGCATTATGTCCAGCTACCCGTGAATGATGTCATGTGTTGCCATTGCCACATCGCAGGTCAGCACAATGTTGGCGGAGGCTGAGGCAGCGACAGCACGTAGCCTCGGTCTGGGAATCCGACAACAATCCAGGGAGCATCTTACATGACACTACAACAATGACCCCACTCAGTCTTGCTGTTTAATCTCATCCACATATTGCCGAGTCTCCGTCTGGCACGTAAATGTTATGCAAAGACGGGTATGGTTGTTACTAATTCTCAACCTCATCCTGCTACTGACAGGAAATGGGCAAACCAAACTCAAATAATGGTTCGAGCTGTCAAACAGTTTAGAAGACTCAGTTTGGCTTTAACAGATTCTAAAGGCTCCTCTTACTTGGAAACTGAAATGGACACGTTTGACTGTGTGTGCGGCACGTGGTTAGCCCACGTGCAAGTTGGGTGACAACTCTACATGTTTATCTTCCTGTTGGTGTCATTTCCAGCTACCCCCATGCTTTTGTCCAAATTGGGCATGATTTAAATTTTTGGTTGTCAAACTTTATTGAGCCAAGTGGCCCGTTTTTCACAAAGAAAATCTTACCTTACACCACCAAAAATGAATATTAATTATTATTCTAACTGTTAATACAGAATAGAATAGTATAGATTTTTTGTCAAACACAAAATGTGACCGGTAAAACCAGTCATTACCTGCCAAAAGAAAACTAGGCCATTATTCCTTCTGTAAACTGGCAGGTCCAAATCGCCTGGTAGTGATGGATGGAGTGACACAGGTCATGCTGCCAGGGTCTGAATGCCTTCATGTTATATTTGTGAAAGATGTGTGTTTATGTTTGTGTGTGTTTACAGGAATGTATAAATGGGACTTGCCTTTCAGCCAAAGGGCTGACAGTTGTTTAGATTAACCTCCAAAGTTGCCATTTTTGTTCCAGTGTCTGCTGCTGTCAGTGTCGGTCCGCTGCCTCGCTCTTCAAATTGTTTGATAGACAAAGAAAGTGAGAAGGAATTCCACATGTTTGTGTTTTACTATGTTAGCAGACAGCTGCTGTTGATTATCCGGAGATCCTGAGATTGTTAGTGCATAGATAAGGTGTGTGTGGCTTTAGCATTACATTCCAGAGTTAAAGGTCAGCTGTAAGATGTCTTGCCAAGAGGCTGTCTTGCCAAGAGGATCACTTGAATTGATTTTGTGGCATAAAATGACATTCTGATCACAAGATTTGTTTTTTTCTGTTGTGTCATAAATCACCGTAGTCTTTGGTGTCCTTCTGGAATTTCCATCCATTTAACGCCCACCTGCACAAGTTGTATCAAGAGTAGTCTAGAGTTGCACCGTTTGTCTTTTTTGCTGGTCCAAGTGTTTGCCTACAAAGTGTACATAAAATTGTGTTAGAAAAAAAATTCACATATGTGTGAGAAACTACATGTTTTAAAAGAAAAGTGAATTCGAGTCTATAATCAAAACCACAAATGCTGATGATGATCTAATCTGAGCAATTTTTACTGGAAAGAGATTCAAGCTGTACTGGTATGACCACAAAATTTCCCAGATGATCAATTAGGCCTTAAATACTATTGAATTGGCACCATCTGACGTTTGGACAAAAGGAAATGGTGATTCCATTCTTTTCTAAACATTCCAAACAAACTCATTTCCGACAAAAGGCATTGCGGCATTCCCAAAATTAGTCATGCCTAGACTGTATTTCCAATCAGTCTTGTGGTAATTCAAATATTTTCTTTTCTATATTAGTCTCATATTATCCTGACATTTTAGTCACAATAGTCAGAATTAATTCATACAGTTTTAGAAAGTTCCAACCTTTTTATAATCCAAGTCCAGCTTTCTTCCTGCTTCCCTAGGCCCTCCAAGCAACGTTTTTTCCCCCACATTAAAGACAATGATTTTAACCCCTGGCCTTGACTGATTGCGACCAGGTGCTCCGCATCACCGTCTGACTGCAGCAGGCAGCCCCCCATTGCAGGAAGAAGAAAATATGTTGTGCCTCATCCAATTCGACGCCAGGGCTATAAATAAGATCATTTGTCTTTAAAAGCTGTTATAAATACACCTCGTCATTGTATTTTTATTAACACTAAAGACAAATTGAAACATAAAACTGCTGAATAACTTTATTGACACAGTTTGTACTCCCGTCGCAAGTTCTGATGATGAGAGCACCACTGCCATCTACTGTTGTGGATGTGAAAGGACACTCTTCTAGTATCCATCCATCCATCCATCCATCCATCCATCCATCCATCCATTCATGCATTTTCTTCTGCTTATCCAGGGTCGGGTCGCGGGGGCAGCAACTTTAGGAGGGACTCCCAGACTTCCCTTTCCCCAGCAACTTCATCCAGCTCATCCCGGGGGATCCCAAGGCGTTCTCAGGCCAGCCGAGAGACATAGTACAGCGCCTCCTGGGTCGTCCAGGGAGGCCTCCAGGAGGCATCCTGATGAGATGCCCAAGCCACCTCATCTGGCTCCTCTCAACGTAGAGGAGCAGCGGGTCTACTCCGAGTCTCTCCCGGATGACCAAGCTTCTCACCCTATCTCTAAGGGAGAGCCCGAACACCCTGCGGAGGAAACTCATTACGGCCGCTTGTAGCCGGGATCTCGTTATTTCGGTCATGGCCCTTAGGTCGTGAGGGTAGGGGCGTAGATCGACCGGTAAATTGAGAGCTTTGCCTTTTGGCTCAGCTCTCTCTTTACCACGACTGTAAGTGGAGTACAAATATTCACCACAACTCCATAATGAGTGTTAAACATTGTTGTTAAGTGGATAGTGAAGTAAACACAACAAAGTTGACAACCCATAGAGATAAATTTGGCCTGAAACCACAGCACTGAGACCAAATGACTTCCTCCCACTTCTCTGTTGGTTTCCTGGTTATTAATGTTAACAGATTGGTTGCACAACATATTTACAACTTTACAACCAAATGAAAATTTGTCCATATGTGTTTGCTTTCAATCGTCACTTGTGACTGGATGTGCTCTGGCGGTTGACATGGATGCAAACACCGCTCACTACGTATGACTGAGGGAGGCCAACTCTAATAAGTAGTAATTGCCATGTTGCCTTTTCATTTTTAATGATGTCAGGGTTATTACAAGAGAGCCATTCAACCCTTTGGTGTCAGGTTGCATCCTTGTTCAGATGAGTGTGACGGAGGCAGTGACATCTACTGAATAAGAGATTATGCATATGCACACGCACACGCTGATGTTCTCCATATGTTCATGAGTCAGTATCAGATTTTGCCAAAAGTTTCTCAGTGACGTTCAGAATATTGTACATTGTCGATCCCTCTGTGGTTCTTTACAGACACGGGGTCAGTGTGTTTGTGACACACCCACACCCGCCACGCAAGCGCTTTGACACGTGCTAAATAAAACATTGCACTCGTAAACTAATCCAGCCCACATATGCGGAGCACAGCATGGGTAGCGTGCTGCTTTGTATGGCTGTATGACATGAGGAGGGCTTGAGTTTCAATTTGGAAAGGCTAACGCACCATTTGTATTTCCCAAAACCTCTGTTGATCAAAATCATGTGGGTTCTTCAATTCCGCCAGCAGGTGTTTTGGGGGTCTAAGAGTGAGAATAATAGTCTAAAACCAGGTTCTTTGATATGCCAGATGATGGAGTGAAGATGAAAAAACTTGGAGATCAGATGGAAAACATCTGGATGGATGTGGCTGGAAATCAGGAGATAAAGCAGAATCGTTTTTCAAAACTGACTAAATTGACAGATTGGATTGTAGTCACTGGTGGCGATAGAGGGGAGGCGTGGGGGGACTGCCCCCCCCCCCTTTAAAATATGCTTGGACTGTCTGGGTGCCAGGACAGATGATTGATTTTAGGTATTTTCTAATTTTACCTGTGCTCCCGAAATATGCTTGAGACTGTCTGGGTGGCTCGGTAGTGCACTGGGTAGCCCCTCCGCCTCATAGTTCAATTCCACCTCTGGCCCTCCCTGTGTGGAGTTTGCATGTTCTCCCCGTGTCCGCGTTGGTTTTCTCCGGGCACTCCGGTTTCCTCCCACATCACAAAATCAAGCTTGGTAGGCCGATTGAGTACTCCAAATTGTCCCTCGGTGTGAGTGTGAGTGCAAATGATTGTTCGTCTCTGTGTGCTCTGCGATCGTCTGGCAACCGGTTCAGGGTGTTCCCCATCTTCTGCCCGATGACGGCTGGGATATGCTCCAGTACGCCCGTGACTCCCATGGGGACAAAGAGGTACAGAAAATGGATGTCTGAGTGCCAGGACAGATAATTGACTTTTAGGTATTTTCTAGTCAAGTTTCAAGTCAAGTTTATTTGTATAGCCCTAAATCACAAGCAGTCTCAAAGGGCTTCACATAGACAATCAATTGACAATTATTCTCAAAGCATCCCCTGATCTTGGGCTCCCAAAAGGGCAAGGAAAAACTCAAAAACCCCTACCAGGGGAAAAATGAGAAACCTTGAGAAGGGACCACAGATGGAAGGATCCCCCTTTCAGGATCACCAGGCTGCAATGGATGCAAAGAGGGCACATAAAATACATAATATGGAAATCAAGAAGTGGATGTCCAGGCCAAAGCGAAGAGCTGTCGGAGGTGCCTTCGATTGTCCTGGCAGTGTCCTCTAGGAGGGTATTCCGCTGCAGTTCCCTCATGCTGAATTGGTCCACGAGAATCTAGATAGCCTTCTAATTTGACCTGTGATTTATTTTATTTTATACTTATATATATATATATTTATTTGAATTGGGGTTTTTTTTTCAATAGCCCGTGGGGGAAAATATAGTCACAGTTGTTTTTTTTAAGAAATTTGAGGGTTTGTAGGAAACGTTTAGTTTTGCACCCCCCCTTGGCCCTCCAAGGAAAAAATCCCAGCTCTGCCAGTGACTGTACTGTTCATTTTGAAAAGACTTCCATGGTGGGTCGGAGGTAGGTTCACACCCTGGCTTAGTCACCAGCGCAGGGAAACCCAATTTCTGCATTTTCTGACTGTGCAGAATCCATTGAGCCTCAAGGTGCTATACAGTCATATATAGCAACTGTAATGGATGGGAGGGGATCTCATAAAGTCACAGTTCTGACTGCTGGACCACAGAAATGCCAGGCTACAGCAAGAGTAAAACAAAAAAAGATGTGTGGAATGTGTACCATAGCCACAATCCGCTGTACAGTACGTGACTAATATCCTACTAGAATTTTTTTAAATCATTTGTGGTATTTAAATTGAATTAATTCCTTCTTGATAAAAAAATTTTATGTGTAGATTTGTTGTCTGCGACCGACCGTCTCACATATGTGCACAAAGAATCTTATATTATATGTTTAATTCTTGGACGGAAGCATAAAATATTTACAAGTCAAGAGAATACAGTTTACGTACAGTCCACATAGCATCTGTGTTTGTGTGCGAGCAAACACATAATCATCTGTTTACAGACGGCGTCCGGCAGACCAAACAAGCACTTGAGATTACTGCGGCGAGGCCACAATCAGAGCCGCGCTACTATTTTGGAATTCATGAAGCTAGAGTGCAAAAAAAAAAAAAAAGCCGCATCCGGTGATTGGAATTCCATATGCTTGGAAGTCAATTGGGTTTGTGTTAAAACTGTAAAAATTCCTACAGAACACATATGGCCTCCGGGGTGCGCGACTATTACATGACCAACCTGACCTCACAGTGACTTGTTAAAATGCTTCGTACATACCAAAAGAATGTAACCAAAAAAAGAGAGCAGAAGCAAAGAATAGAGCAAAGGGAACAACTTGAAACCTATGACGGCGCTTTAGAGCCAGAGTATCATTTATACAACCCGAATTGATGCTTACTGGATTTTTTTAATCTTTTGTTTTGCAATGCGCTCATCAATAAAATCTATTTTTTTGTGAAAAAATACTGATGGTGGCAAAACATGACATTCTAAGAAGTGTTAAATTTGTTAAAGTTGGGAAATGAATGGCACAAAATGTTTGAGAAGTTTGGCATGCTCAATCTTGGTAAGAAGCAAAAACGCTAACCATATCAAAGCTGCAGTTACCGTAATTTTCGGACTATAAGTAGCTCCCGAGTATAAGTCGCACCAGCCACAAAATGCACAATAAAGTGAAAAAAAACCATATATAAGTCGCACCGGAGTATAAGTCGCACTTTTGGGGCAAATTTATTTGTCAAAATCCAACACCAAAAACAGACATGAACCAACAACAACAGGATAAACGATACGGTATGGTAACGTGACATATACACAAACGAGGAGCTGAGAACAGGCCTGACGTAACATTCAGAGTTATTCAAGTAAGTATTACATAAATAACACATTTATAAAACCATCTAAGTCACTCCATCCATTCATCCATCCATCTTCTTCCCTCTCCCCAGCCACTTCATCCAGCTCATCCCGGGGGATCCCAAGGCGTTCCCAGGCCAGCCGAGAGACATAGTCTCTCCAGCGCGTCCTGGGTCGTCCCCGGGGTCTCCTACCGGTGGGACATGCCCGGAACACCTCCCCAAGGAGGCGTCCAGGAGGCATCCTGATGAGATGCCCGAGCCACCTCATCTGGCTCCTCTCAACGTGGAGGAGCAGCGGCTCTACTCCGAGTCTCTCCTGGATGACCGAGCTCCTCACCCTATCTCTGAGAGAGCCCGGACACCCTGCGGAGGAAACTCATTTCGGCCGCTTGTATTCTGGATCTCGTTCTTTCGGTCACTACCCATAGCTCGTGACCATAGGTGAGGGTAGGAGCGTAGATCGACCGGTAAATCGAGAGCTTTGCCATTTGGCTCAGCTCTCTCTTCACCACGACGGACCGGTACAGTGTCCGCATTACTGCTGTCGCTGCACCGATTTTGCCTGTCGATCTCGCGCTCCATCCTGCCCTCACTCGTGAACAAGACCCCAAGATACTTGAACTCCTCCACTTGGGACAGGATCTCATCCCCGATCCAGAGAGAGCATTCCATCCTTTTCCAACCGAGGACCATGGACTCGGATTTGGAGGTGCTGACCCTCATCGCGACCGCTTCACACTCGGCTGCGAACTGCTCCAGTGAGAGCTGGAGATCACGGCCTGAAGAAGCCAACAGCACCACGTCATCTGCAAAAAGCAGTGACGCGATGCTGAGGTCCCCAAACCGGACCCCCTCAACACCTCGGCTGCGCCTAGAAATTCTGTCCATAAAAATTATTAACAGAATCGGTGACAAACGGCAGCCTTGGCGGAGTCCAACCCTCACTGGGAATGAATCCGACTTACTGCCAGAAATGCGGACCAAACTCTGGCATCGGTGATACAGGGACCTAACCGCCCTTATCAGTTGGCTCGGCACCCCGTACTCCCGAAGCACCCTCCACAGGACCTCCCGAGGGACGCGGCCGAACGCCTTCTCCAAGTCCACAAAACACATGTGGACTGGTTGGGCGAACTCCCATGCACCCTCGAGGATCCTGCCGAGGGTGTAGAGCTGGTCCACTGTTCCACGGCCAGGATGAAAGCCACACTGCTCCTCCTGAATCCGAGGCTCGACCTCCCAGCGGATCCTCCTCTCCAGCACCCCTGAATAGACCTTACCAGGGAGACTGAGAGTGTGATTCCCCTGTAATTGAAACACACCCTCTGGTCCCCTTTCTTAAAGAGGGGAACCACCACTGCCAATCCAGAGGCACCGTCCCCGATGTCCACGTAGAGGCGTGTCAGCCATGACAGCCCCACAACATCCAGAGCCTTTAAGAACTTCGGGCGGATCTCAGCCACCCCCGGGGCCCTGCCACTGAGGAGTTTTTTAACCATCTCAGTGACGAGAGTCCACCTCAGAGTCTTCAAGCCCTGCTTCCACAATGGAAGGCGTGTCGGTGGAATTGAGGAGGTCTTCGAAGTATTCCCCCCACCGACTCACGACGTCCCGAGTCGAGGTCAGCAGCACACCATCTCCACTGTAAACAGTGTTGACCGTGCACTGCTTCCCCCTCCTGAGACGCCGGATGGTGGACCAGAATTTCCTCGAAGGCGTCTGGAAGTCATTTTCCATGGCCTCGCCAAACTCCTCCTACGCACGGGTTTTTGCCTCAGCAACCGCCGAAGCCGCGTTCCGCTTGGGCATCCGGTGCCCGTCAGCTGCCTCCGGAGTCCCGCAGGCCAAAACGGCCCGATAGGACTCCTTCTTCAGCTTGACAGCATCCCTTACCGCCGGTGTCCACCAGCGGGTTCGGGGATTGCCGCCACGACAGGCACCAACAACCTTACGGCCACAGATCCGGTCCAAATTTGCAGATTGGTGCTGTCCAGTGGCACTCGAATGGTGTGTTATGGGTGTGTTTGTCATCTGATAAGAAGGCTGCCGCCTGCTCACTCACTACTCACACACACCAAGAAACGTAAATTCTGACAGAGCAAGGATTCTTTATGGGGGAGGGGTGATATGTCCGGTGATCCGCCAAACTTTTTTTTTTTTTTTTACCAACCCCTCAAATTCTTCGGAAAATTGAGACATGTGAACACGAAAAAAAGATTCCAAAATGTGAGAAAACATTTTTCAGTTTGTAGAGTCAGTGCTTGAGTCTGCAAAAAATGCTGACACAGATATTGTCACTTTCAAGAATAACAGATTTGATGGGTTCATTTTCTTATTTTTTTTTATTTTTTTTCAAGCAGAAAATGTGCAATGCATTTGAGTGCAAATTTTAAAAAAAGCCACTTCCTTACACACTCTGCCATTATTCTGGACACAATGTACTGCACTATATGTCTGTTGTGGTTTATACGCTCGCATGTTATTTGGCATTCTTCACTTGTATTGTTCCTTTCAAACAGATGCCTACATCATTTTTTTTTATCCTTCGGCCTTGATTCTAAACCGCTAAAGTCGTGTTTATCTACTTGCCAAGACACAATAGCATCGGACCGCACAGTGGCCAATTATATTCAGTCTTTATTTGACATGGGAAAACATTTCACTCGAACACACTGGGGAGTTGTTAGCATGTTTTTGTAGACAACCAGTATGATTTGGTTGATATGCAGTTTTGCTGATGATAAATTCTGATATTGTGGATCGTTATTTTTATAGCCATTAGCATAAAGATGCAAAAACAACCACGAGCATGAAAATGATTCTTTGAGAGTAAGCTAAGGAGCGGCAAATATAAATTGCCGCGTTGTGGTCAATTAAGGTCTTAAGCCGGAATGATCTGGCGGTGGCGATGACCAAGACAACAGAAATCTTGCAAGCGGTTCAAAACTAGCACAGGCCAACTTCCAAAATGCTCACATTCCATTTCTGGTGTACACTGTGCTGGTGTCGGCCTGCACAGTTGACATATTCACACCAGAGGTGGGATTACAAAGGAATATCCAAGATATACACTGGTTTGAATCAGATGGCCCGTTTCCCCTTCCACCCTTCCCGATTGTCTCACTTGGGTTCTGTTTCAGTTTTTTCTTTTCTTGTAAAACCTGACTTGTATTGACAACAGAACTGCACATGGCTGTTTTTTTCCAAGCATAAATTCGGAAAAGCTCTACATGGGAAGAGTGCTCGCAAGGGAGCATTTCATCACTTCCCTGCTGGCAGAGTACCGCTGACATGTTGTTTTTTTTTTTTCAATTTCACCGACAGCTACCTAATTCATTATACAAAACATATAAGCGTACATTTTAGGGACAGTAAATCTCTCATCGCCTGTTTTCAGTCTGTCAAAAAACAACATGCATATGCGTTTTGTGTTATTGTTGCAAAGTGGAATTCATGGAGAAGTAATAGTATAAGCGAGTGTGTGTGCGAGTGTGTGTGCGCGTGTGCGTGCGTGTGTGTGTGTGGGGGGGGGGGTGTGTCTGTGTGTGTCTGTGTGTGTCTGTGTGCGCGTGCGGGGGTCCACATTTTATATGATATGAAAGTAAAACATATTAGCAGATTTCATAAAAAAATACACATTTAAAATGAGCTTGTAGTAATGCATTAATAATTGATTGTAAAATGAATTGTAAAACTCTGACTCTCCTTGTCAGTGGGAAGAAAACACGACTAGTCCTTTTTAGCTCCCCAGTATAGCCAGAAACTTTGATGCAGAACAGTTTCATGCTGCCCTCTAGTGGGTAATAATAATATTACATGTTCACGTGCAAAAACAACTAAACAATAAAGTCCATTTCTCAAAACCATATTTGAGTCATACAAATAGTATGGTTAGTGTAGAATCATTCAACTCCCCTCCACCGGGCCACTGCACACGCAACAGGCAGCTCTGGAAACCCAAACCCTCATTACAGCCGTCATCCGTAAAAGCTGCACAATGGGGACCCTGCTTATCATTGCTCTCACAGTCCCCAGATAGAACGTTCAGATACACATGCACATGCGCTTCATACCCTCGTGGCTGTCTTTCTCTCTGGGCTGATCAGGTGTCTGAGGCGCTTTCTATTCTCTTTTGTAGTGTGACACAAAGAGCAGCTCTTTACCTGTCGCCTTTCATCTTTTTACATTATCCACTCATCTTACCTGCATGCATCTCCTATTTAAATCTCGTTGCCCTCATATGAAGGGCAGTCTGCTCAGTTCACTTTAAAGACCACCGGGGAGCAGCAGCGGCTGGCTGTCATTTGAATGGAAAATGGTAGATGCGATGAAAAAAAGGAGGTGGGGGGCAACAGTTCGTCTGAGTGCCTCGTTTAGCACCAGTGAAGCTCTGCCTTGCTGCTAAATGATTAATAATTGAGATTACTAGATTGACTCGAGTCGCATTTGGAGTATAGCTTTCAAATGATGGCATGGCATGGTTAGAAGCAGTAGAAAAAGTAGAACTTTCTTTCTTTCTTTCTTCCCTTCCTTCCTTACTTCCTTACTTCCTTCCTTACTTCCTTCCTTACTTACTTCATTATATTGCGCAATGATGTACAGAACATTGTTCTGGTATGTTAGCAGTGAATAAACAATGGACAGTGAAGAGGAATTGAATTGTTAAGCTCTCACAGCGAGAGTCTCCATCTGGTTTCCTGAGGCGCAATTCCATCATGTGGCAAGAAAACTCAACAAAGCGCAGCAACGTCTTGCTGTTCTAAACACACACACAAGCACCACACTCATTCTTGCACACTTACATTCACATTCACGATTATTACTTTCCCTTGAAAAAGAACACTGCACAATCTGTGAATACCCTGTTATGTTTCGGGGCTACTACCATACTGCATCCGGAGCAGATTGTCTTGAATCTGTGCAAGGTCCAATTTTTATTGGGATTTTTCCCAAGACTACAAAGGCATTTTGGAGCAAATTGTGTTGCCCAGGATCACACAGCTATTATTATTATTATTATTATTATTATTATTATTATTATTATTATTATTATTATTATTAGTGATTTGGGGTAAAAGTGCAAACTCGCCTTTTAACGAAAGGATGCCAAAGATTTTATCCACAGGTGTTGATTATGCACATGTGCAAAGAGTTTGTTTGATTACCCACAACGATGGGAAGAAAAAAAAACAAGTGGGTCATAATGGAAAGACTGCAGTGTGTTTACAATCCCAGCACATATCGACTGCTGCGTTTTCACACTCACTACAGCGACCAACTGAAATATTTTCACTTTGAAAAATGTGTTAATGAAATTTTCATCACAGTTTTCTTACCAAAGACACATGCTATACAGCACATACAAAAAGAAACCAAAGGCCTGTTCCAACATTCCCCACTGATGATTGGAAAGAACATTCTTGACCTCTTACCGTGGAAAAGCCCCTTGTGCGCACAACCTGCATGTCAAGAGCCTGCACGTGCCAATGATGTGGCTTTCCATTGCTGCAGCGCATTTACAGACCCAAAGCAGCCATATTGAAGCAATACTTTACTCATTGACTCCTAATGACTTGCACTTTCCCAGGAAACGAACAGACCACGTTTCTTTGCAAAATGAGTGTTAGCAAAGACAAGAACTGTGTCTTAGTAAGCAGTTGCAGTGCACTTTTTCCAGTGTATTTCATGTTTGCCAACACACACACATATACACACACACACACACACACACACACACACACACACACACACACACACACACACACATATACACACACACGCACACAACTTTTCACTTGTATTTTGTCATGTCATGAGCTGTTTTCAACCTGCAGCTCGCTCCTTACTCTTGTGCGTTACATAACAAGCGAATACCGTTTTTTCCGGCTCACTCACATTCAGTGACATCAGCATCAGCTTTGTCATGCTCTTTCCACGATTTTTTTGTCATTGGCTTTCTCCACCCTATTTTTCCTGTTCCAATCAGTGCCCATGATGAATACCGTAATTTCGGACTATAAGTCGCTCCGGAGTATAAGTCGCACCAGCCATAAAATGCACAATAAAGTGAAAAAAAAACATATATAAGTCGCACCGGAGTATAAGTCGCACTTTTGGGGCAAATTTATTTGTCAAAATCCAACACCAAAAACAGACATGAACACGCAACAACAGGATAAACAATACGGTATGCTAACGTGACATATACACAAACGAGGAGCTTAGAACGGGCCTGACGTAACATTCAGAGTTATTCAAAAGTATTACATAAAAAACACGTTTATCAAACCATCTGTGTCACTCCAATTCATTGAAACCATCGATCGTGCTTTATGTAAACAATGCCGCGTATGCACCGCGTATGCACCGCATATGCTGACGTTGGACCCGTTGTAAGATGCGTTTCTAATTATTCCACAGACCCATATAACGATCTATAAAGTATATTAAAAATAACTATCATATTCCAACAATATTATCAAACCATCTGTGTCACTCCAAATCATTAAATCCATCGATCAAATTCCTCGTTCTTTATGTCAACAACGCCGCGCGTGCGCTGCAGAGATCTAGTATATAACTATGTTGTAGTGTTAACAAAGTACCAGGAAAGACGTGGGTTTACATGACAACAATATTATCAAACCATCTGTGTCACTCCAAATCATTAAATCCATCGATCAAATTCCTCGTTCTTTATGTCAACAACACCGCGCCTGCGCTGCAGAGATCTAGTATATAACTATATTGTAGCGTTAACAAAGTACCAGGAAAGCGTGGGTTCATAGAACAACAATATTACCAAACCATGTGTCACTCCAAATCATTAAATCCATTGATCAAATTCCTCGTTCTTTATGTCAACAACGCCCGCGTGCGCTGCAAAGATCTCGTATATAACTGTATTGTAGCGTTAACAAAGTACCAGGAAAGACGTGGGTTTGGTAAACGGCTCTTTATTTAACAAAACAAGAGTTCAACAAGGCAACAACTACTGAACGTCCAGCCACGGAGGTGGAAGAGAGCTCCATAAATAGGATCGGGCGCGCATAAAAGCCATGTCCGAGCCCCATCCACCGTCCCCGGACAGCCACCCTGCCGAGCGCCAGCCCCCGACTTCCATCCACGGAGGTGAAAGAGAGCTCCCGTCGAGAAGGACCGGGCGTGCGTAAAAGCCATAATAGTTTTTCAAACCTTGTGTCACTCCAAATCATTAAATCCTTCAAACTCTTCGTCCTCCGTGTCACTTACAAACAAAGCCGCTAATGATGCCGATAGTACGTGGGGCCCTCTGTCATCTTCGTGATTGAATCCTTTGCCTTCTATGTAAACAACCGCCGCGCGTCACTTGCAGTTCAAATGACAGTAATCCCTTGCTACATCGCGGTTTGTTTATCGCGGTTTCACTGCATCGCGGATTTTTGAATTTTGAAAATTTGTGAAAAAAATCACATATAAGTCGCTCCTGAGTATAAATCGCCCCCCCCCCTCGCCAAACTATGACAAAAAACGCGACTTATAGTCCGAATATCACGGTAATTTACCGGAAATCGGAGCGACCGGAACGCTATGATTGGCAGTTTTATTCTCTTGTCTGTTTTATTATTAATGCACTTCTAATAGGCCTTCGTTCTACGGTGGATGCCATTTCAGACAAAAGGACAGTGGGATGTGAGCGAGAGCAACCCCCACCATCTCTGATCACACACCCATTTTCTCCCCTACCTTCCGGCCCGCCATCCTTCACGTCGTCTTCATTTAGTTCTCCTGAAGGTCAGTAGCGTGCAGAGAGCCTTTTCGTATGTGCGGCCTAATCGACATGGAAGTCATGAATATTTGGGAACCTCGATGAAGGAAAAGCACTGACATTTCAAATGAACCAGTTAACCTGAAAAGTAATGCATGTTAATATTAGAAGTGGGCAGGAAACCGGTTATTGATTGTTGAAAAATTAATCATGTCTTGAAGCGCACACACACATGCATTTTTACCTCCGTCTTCATCATGACACACTGATACAGGGATCCACGATAAAATGAAAAAAACAATGAAAATGAAAAATAAAACAATAAACAAATGCAATTTACAGAAAATATGACAAAATGAAATAACTGGAGGAAGGAAAACATCTTTCAAACAAACCTCTCAAGCAAAAAAATGAAGTCTACTTCACACCACCTTGAACTAGCAAATAACTCGTCAAGAGCAGCTGCACCCTCTTTGTGGCGATTTGTTGCTGCTGAGATTTCAAATCTCAAGCCTAAGAACTGTGAGCCGGACGTGCTAACCGCTAGCCCACACACTCATGCCTTATAAAAGTCCACAAAGGAGATACAACTTCTGTTAGTCTTCAGCTTGGTTACACAAGCTAAAAGATTTGGCTGCCGAATGATGCAACATTTGGCAGCTAAGGTGCTAAATATTTTCCTCAGCAGCTGTTCGAGATGAGGTATTTCTGCCACTGTGACGGAAAAGCACCCGACTTTGAAATAAATATTTTCTCTCCAAAAATGTGAAAAATAAACGAAGGGAATAATAACTTCAAATAAAATTTCCCAGATATATTTCCACCCTAAAGTCACCACACACTGGCTGTCACTTTCACTGCTGTCTGATGTTATAAATAAGGTCAGGCATAGGTGGGACGCTGGGAAGTGTATTTATTTCTGCTCCAAGTTTCAGAAATAAGTTCCCCAAGAACCATATTGCTCACATAGCCTGTGCCACAGATTGGTTTTTTCCCCCTCCATAGAGTATTTCAAATGCAGCTTTTCCCCAAAGACACACTATCACATGCGCATAAAATACACACACACACAAAAATAGGCGAGGTGAAGGGCATACTGTAGCTTCAATATCTTCTGTATCTACATTTGCAATCAAGGTGAGCCCACGCTGAATTGCATTCTGAGTCATCTGTCAAAGGTTGGAGCTACGGAGGGAGATCTGCGGCTTGCTTGTGAGACTTGATATTTTTATGTGCTTCAATTTCTTTGGTGGTTATTATTCATTTTATTTTGAAGCGATGATAGAATACGCATGGTAGCGCTATTTGCTAGAAATATTGTGAAACACTTTAAAGGGAAATCTGCTTTTAGCAGTTTGCAAACATATTTTTTAAGGTTGTGTTAAACTTATAATCATATCAATATAATATCTAGTATTGGAGTGCTCGTGTGGATTGGTGGGGGTGAGGAATGTGCAGGCACACTGGATGAACTTGTCTTCTTTGAAGTGTTGTGGAACAGGCCCAGGAAGGGAGTACCAGACGAAGGGAGTACGGGACGAAGGGAGTACCGGACGATAACACCTCAAGTCGGTGAGGAACGAGAACAAAGAACAACACCACGTCCAGGTAGTTGGGCTTCGAGAGGAAAAAAACCAACCGCCTGACCAGAATGATGACACCTCGACGAGGAGGAGATGGCCATCGACCAATCATCACACAATGTTTTGCATGTTTTAATATTCATATTGTGTTTCTTTAAAACTGGGCAACCTGGAAGAATGTGTCGTCTTTTGGTGGTCACAAAAACGCACGAGTTTTAGTGTGAGGGACCCGGGACCCAGGCCTGTATTAGTGCGCTTTGTTAGGAATAAACAATTGGTAAATTTGGTCTGATTGATCTACTGGTCTTCTCTTTGACAGAACGAACTCGCAAAATTGTTAGATGCGTCAGTGAGTGGATTGGGACATAGCGACTTGTGTTAAGTGTTGATCGCAATTTGGAGTCAGATCAATAGCTAAAATCCGTATCCTAACAACTTGAAACAATCAGGGGAATGCTTCAGCAGCAATGGAAATGGGAGATTGTCAGAATGGAATTCCATGCAACTGCAATGACTTATGTTACGGGCTACATTCAAGTATTGGTACTTGATATGGCTAAAAAAAATAAAAATGGTATCCCTTACAATAACGTTGCATGTACATGTTTCCCCTTCTGCTCTTCTGTCCTCATTTCTCCAAGAATAGAATGAGCATGGGGTCCCAGCAGTGGGCAGCAGAGGTGAGTGAAAAGCACGGATGTATTCACTTTGTTGTCTCAGACAGGGGAGGGGAAGGGGGGAGTACTTGAGGACACTGCATATGTAGTTGTTTTTATTTTTTAAAGAAAAAAATAATAATAACAATGATTCCATTTGGGCCGCTCGGTGGTTCACTGGTCAGCACGTCCGCTTCACAGTTGGGAGGGTGCCGGATCGATTCCACCTCCGACCCTCCCTGTGTGGAGTTTGCATGTTCTCCCCTTGCCTGTGTGGGTTTTCTCCGGGTACTCTGGTTTCTTTTCACATCCCAAAAACATGCTTGGTAGGCCAATTGAGCACTTCAAATTACCCCTAGGTGTGAGTGCGAGTGCGGATGGTTGTTCGTCTCTGTGCCCTGCGATCGGCTGGCAACCGATTCAGGGTGTCCCACGTCTACTACCCGATGACTGCTGGGATAGGCTCCAGCACGCCCGCGACCCCCGTGGGGACAAGAAAATGGATGGATGGATGATTCCTATTCATTTTTCAATCCAATTATTTAATTTTTGTTCTCAAGTCTGTGCTGTGATTTTATTTTTCAATCTAATAATGTCAACAATGCCATAAAATAGCCAAATTTCTATAATTCCTGTTGAAGTAGATTGGGGAGAAGGACAGAGCAGCTGCTTGAGCCTCACTCGGTGCCTCAAGCGATGCCGCCCACATTAAAGCAAGTGGGCGTTTATTGACTGTAGCCCTCAAACAAGATACCGTAATTTTCGGACTATAAGTCGCATTTTTTGTCATAGTTTGGGTGGGGGGGCGACTTATACTCAGGAGCGACTTATATGTGATTTTTTTTCACAAATTTTCAAAATTCAAAAATCCGCGATGCAGTGAAACCGCGATAAACGAACCGCGATGTAGCAAGGGATTACTGTCATTTGAACTGCAAGTGACGTCACCCATGCCGCGCGGCGGTTGTCTACATAGAAGGCAAAGGATTTGATCACGAAGATGACGAAGGGCTCCACGTACTACCGGCATCATTAGCGGCTTTGTTTGTAAGTGACATGGAGGACGATGAGTTTGAAGGATTTAGTGATTTGAAGTGACACAGAAGGTTTGAAAAACTATTATGGCTTTTACGCACCCCCGGTCCTTCTCGACGGGAGCTCTCTTTCACCTCCGTGGATGGAAGTCGGGGGCTGGCGCTCGGCCGGGTGACTGTCCGGGGACGGTGGATGGGGCTCGGACTTGGCTTTTACGCACCTATTTATGGAGCTCTCTTCCACCTCCGTGGCTGGACGTTCAGTAGTTGTTGGCTCGTTGAACTCTTGTTTTGTTAAATAAAGAGCCGTTTACCAAACCCACGTCTTTCCTGGTACTTTGTTAACGCTACTATATCGTTATATACTAGATCTTTGCAGCGCACGCGCGGCGTTGTTGACATAAAGAACGAGGAATTTGATCGATGGATTTAATGATTTGGAGTGACACAGATGGTTTGATAATATTGTTATATAAACCCACGTCTTTCCTGGTACTTTGTTAATGCTACAATATAGTTATATACTAGATCTCTGCAGCGCACACAAACCCAGTTGACTTCCAAGCATATGGAATTTGAAATATACTTTATATATAATGTTATATGGGTCTGTGGAATAATTACAAATGCAACTTACAACGGGTCCGATGTCAGCATATGCGGCACATACGCGGCATTGTTTACATAAAGCACGATCGATGGATTTAATGAATTAGAGTGACACATATGGTTTCATAAATGTGTTATTTATGTAATACTTACTTGAATAACTCTGAATGTTACGTCAGGGCCGTTCTCAGCTCCTCGTTTGTGTATTTGTCACGTTAGCATACCGTATCGTTTAACCTGTTGTTGCTGGTTCATGTCTGTTTTTGGTGTTGGATTTTGACGAATAAATTTGCCCCAAAAGTGCGACTTATACTCCGGTGCGACTTATATATGGGTTTTTTTTACTTTATTGTGCGTTTTATGGCTAGTGCGACTTATACTCTGGAGCGATTTATAGTCCGAAAATTACGGTACTTAGTGCTGTTTGCACATGCTTATGTTTTATAGTCAGTCTAATATATTTGATGAATGTGTGTGATATTATGTAGCCTTTCTTATTAACCAGAAAAGTGAGTGAATGTTCTGAACATCTGGAAAGTACCATGCTGCTTTGATGGGGGGCAGTGCTGAACTTCATTAACAAAATACAAAGAAGAAGCAAAGTGGTCTTCCACTATAGTTGATGCTTTCCTTCCTCCTGTTTTAATTTTTGGAATTTTAATTTACATCCATGTCAGGCTCTGGCAAGCACGAATCCATAAAAGTAAAAAAATTTTTAAATGCACGAGCATTGGTTGAAGCATATTCTTGAAGCTTGGGAAACAATCATTTGAATCTAGGTCAAAATAAAAATATATGCTAATTCTATGTTTTGATTTCCAATTTTTCTATCTAACTCTGTGCCTCACCAGTCTTGAACCTCACTGGTGTCAAAATAATGCCAGAATTCATAATCTTAAAGTTCTGATATAGTTTGCAAAGTTTTGTAATAGAAGTGTCCTGCTCTCTAATTACTCAAGCTATCAACCCTATTAAAAAGAGAGATAAATCATCAGTGTGCTTGGGTGAGGGTGTGTGTCTTTTTACGGGATGCTGTGAGAAAATTGGGTTATTATCTTATCTCATTACACTCCTTTACAACAGGGACCCAAAAGCTAATTAACAAGGAGAGCATCACGAACCTAAATTGTTCCAAGGAATTAAAAGAAAAAAAAGCAGCTACGAAAAATACAGTAAGAGCTTGAAGGGGTTTTTTTTCTTTCTAAAATTGAAATAGTGCATGTCATTCATGCACCAGTTTCCCGACATCCGAGGACGAGGTGTTAAGAGGGCCTTCTGCTAGCACAAATTTGCGAGCACAATCACGTGGTTGGATTGAATTTCCATGTATCAAGGTTTTGGAACTGAAAGTGAGCACGGGTGTTTCATTTAGTCTCGCCGCCTGTCTGGTGTTTGTGTCCAGTCTCAATCCTTGGACGGCACAATGAGAGAGGTAACATTCATTGTTATGGTTTGATCTTAGCCTGTTAGCAACTGGTTTGAAGACATTTTTTTGCAAGCAGGTGGTGCCCACGCATGACTCTAATCTAACTCGGAGCCCACCCTGATGTGGGTAATGTTGCCAACGGCAACCACAAGCTGACCCACTTACCAAGATACGCGCAAGCCGGCACCCGAGGATCTCCGGCCGTATATATAGCGTATATATTTGGGGGTCTAAGCTGGAGTCTTTCAGTGCTGAGTTAGCCTGAAAGTCTTTCAGTGCTGAGTCAGCACTGAGCAGTGCCGAGATAGCAGAGCTTGTGCTCTTTGAGTACTCTTTGAGTAATCTGTCGAGAACAGCGAATGTTAGGTCACTTATTTGAACACTGTAACGTGGCAAAGCGTGAATGGGAGTGTAAATGGTTTTCTGTCTATGTGCCAACAGTGCGTTGGACTGCTGGCGTCTATGAGGCAACCCGCTATTCGAAATGCCACTCATCACTGTTATTGGAGCTTTTACATAGGTAAAAGTTGACGCTATCCTTTCATTTCTTTACTGTGAAACTTGAAAGTTTTGGGTTATCACCAACTTGTACTTTGAAAGAGGGTATCTGTTTGTGTTATTTGTGTCTGCATCTAGAGTTGCCTCCATGCAGATCTGAGTCCTTTAAGAGAAAAGCTGTTTTTGATTCGCAATGGATGGCTCTGTTTACGCCCTCAATGGCGCAAACCACCTTTTTTTCTTAAAAAAAAAAAAAAAAAAAAGGCCATCATTTTTTCACAATTAAACGGATAGACTTGAATGGCTATTTTATATCTTATTGTGAAAAGCTCACATCTTTATTTGTATAATTATTTTTCCCTTTTGCCTTTAAAGTGATTGAGGTGAGATCCAAGAAGACCTGATATTTTTTTTTTTTTTACTACTGGATCATCCATCCATTTTCTCGACTTATCCTCATAAGCGGGTTTCCCATCCGATTTCAAGGATGAGGCTGGCTATGCTTGGCTGAACGCCCGCCAATCGCAAAGCACTCAGACCAGCAACTATTCATACTTACAAGACAGTTTAGACTCTTGAATTAACCGAAGAAGCACTTTCAGGTGGAGCATGCAAACTCCATCACAGAAATTTGAACCCGAGCCTCAGAAAAGTGAAGCTGCTGAGCTAGCCACTTTGCTGCCTCTTTACAATAAAAATAATAATTTACTTTTACTTCTTGCATTTGTCTTCTGAATGTGTCTGATATGTGTGATTAATTACTGTTCCTCCTCCATTTTGTCCTCATATGCTCCGACACCACAAACAAAACAAACTGGGTCAGTCATTGTGTCTAATGGATAATTAAGAGGTTTTATAATTCATCAAAGTCTTCTAGTCTCCAAATGGCCACATTATCTGATGGCTCCTTCATATGGAGATTTTTTTTTTTCGGCTGTCATTGAATGAATGGAATCCGCAGGTTGAAATAGGGTCATGCCTCTCTGTCTTGTCCTGCTTCAGCTGAAATATTCTGGCAGGATGTCATTTATTATGCACACATATAACTGCCTCATGTTCATATTCATTACACTCAAAGTCAGGCTGAAGCTCTTGATAAGTAAGGACGTCGTCAGTATTTGCATGGCCGCTCTTTGTTTACGTCCAGCCCAAACAATAATAGTAGTGTCACAGCCTGTCCGACTTCTTCCTCCCTATCCCCCGTTGCCGAGGTTACAACAGGATGTGATGCAGCTTCTGTCCAGTCGGGCTTTTGTTCCACATATGTCTCGGTCCTTTCTGATTTTCTTCCGCCTCACTTTTGCCTCTTCGTCATGGGCAGCTGGATGACGCAATGAGATGGCCTGGCGAATATTTGAGCAGTTCATTCTTTAGTCCAGGTGTTTTTTTGTTTTTTATCATTATGACATCATGAGGAGAATACTGGGTGGTGAAAGCATGTCACAGCAAAGAAGTCATAATTATAATCTGGATCTGATGATGACATTCAGCCTTTTGGGTAATATCAAATGAAATATATAGTTCAGACACCCACTCATAAGTGTGGACCACAACACCGAGATGCCTTGTTATCCACCTTATTAACATCCTGTAAATTAACTGGAACCTCATCCTTTTCCAGGAATTGTCTGAGTGAATTCAGGAGGGATCCAAAGCAAGGCATTTTCCCAAGTGCAACCAGATGTCCATGACCTCAGCCAGCTGGAGTTATCCTTCCTACTTAATGAGCCCCCCTCCCAACCCCGCCCCATATATGTTTCCAATGCCTGTTTTTTTGTCATTCAGTTTGAACGAGCAAGGGTACAGCACAGCTTTGCAGGCCGGCTTGGGAGTTGAAGTTGTTCTATATTCATTGTGGAGAGTAGAAGCCCCATTTTGATGGCCTTTAGGTGTCTCTGAGCTCCGTCCCAGTGGAGCAACTGGCCCTTTAATGCAAGACTTATTCAGTGTGGCCTCAATCAGCAAATGGTCTTTTTCACTGTCCCAGTCTCAGCGGAACGAGCATTTTGAGGTGACACTTGAAATGCCCTCATTTGAAATTCATAAACACTCTATGAATTAAATGGAACATATAAATATTTTCAGTGAAATGTTGATTGGTGCTCGGAGTTACTCAGTTAAATTACACAATTGGGTTGGCAATCTAATACGATCCAACGCAAGAGCTGCTTAAGAAAGCAGCTGTCGAAAAAAAATATTTTCTTCATGAAATTGTTGCCAGACGTCATACGATGCTCATCTGGTGAAAGCAGACCAAGGTCAAGGTCGTTTTGCTTCCTTTCTCCATTAGAAAATTATTTTCATTTGTTGCTCTCGGTGTGTATGAACACAAAATATGATGATGAAATTTTGAAGAGAGCTACAGATTCAGCATGCTTCAATGTTTTTATTCTCAGCTCACAAATCTACAACCACCCACTTGACTACACCCACACATGAGCAGGGGTGCACACAGAAGGGGTCAACATAGTTACACTTATACTTTCTGTTATGCCCGTGTCCCATGTGAGGAAGAGCGATAAAGAAAATGGATGGATGGACTTTCTATTCTTGTTTTCTTCACATGAGGATTAGCATTTATTGAGTTTGCTTTGTGATCTCACTGGTGATGATCATCGGGTGCACATGCCAGCAAATATTTTTCAAAGTAGCCTCAGTAAAAACTGGATTGAATAGAATTATTATTATTAAAGTGCTGTAAAAAAAATACAGCACTTTTGCGGTTTCTTTCCCCCCCCCCCCCCCCTTTTCATTTCAGAACCCTGGACAGCAACAGTTCTGAACATTTCCGCAACCAGACTGGAAAGAATCTATACAAAGTGTCATTTGGATCCCTACATGCATACGTACGTTCTGAGGAAGGGATTTACTTTCGTTGGCTGTCAAAGCGAATGGGCCTGTTTTATTTAAATATGCTTTCCATTCAGCATTTACCTTTTCACGTCCAAAGCAATTACGTCTTAAATCATCATCTAACAACTGGGAACGACTGGTATTTTTGTGGGCACCACCGCCTCGGGTTCTATCTGTGAGCAACGACCTTGTTTGAAAAGCAGATTTGATACGTGCATGCGTGCGGGCGTGCTTGGGGCGTCCATGAGTAACAAAAGCGAGAGCGCGACGGGGAGGCGTGTTGAATGACGGCTGACGTTCTTGCGCGCCGCTATTGGCCGAAGAGGAGGGACATGTACCCATGCGCTTCGTGCTGTGGGCGGGTAGAAAGCTTGTTTATACCCTCCACGTCTCCGGTGATGGGCGGGAACAGCAGCCACGGAGTAGACAGAGTGAAGGAGGACGAGTAAGACGCCAGGCACCAAGCTGTAGCGGCGGCGGTGGCGGCGGGGTCCGCGGAGGGGGCGAGGCGGCCGTCCCTGGATGCGGAGTGAGCCGCGCATGGACGACCACCTGAGCCTCCTGCGATCACCCCCACCGAGCGTGTGCAAAACACGGGACGACAACCTGGTGAACCACGGCTACACTGAGACGGAGCAGGACGTCATGACCGTTGCGGCATGTGACAACATGTTGGAGGAGTCGGCGGCTCTCCCCGGCCACCACTCTCTGGATCGATACGAGCCGGACCACGAGTGCTGCGAGAGGGTGGTCATCAATATATCCGGCTTGCGCTTCGAGACGCAGCTTAAGACGCTCTCGCAGTTCCCGGAGACCCTGCTGGGGGACCCCAAGAAGAGGATGAGGTACTTTGATCCTCTCAGGAACGAATACTTCTTCGATCGGAACCGACCCAGTTTTGATGCCATTCTGTATTACTACCAGTCAGGAGGGCGCATCAGGAGACCCGTCAATGTCCCCATTGATATCTTCTCAGAGGAGATTCGCTTCTACGAGCTGGGCGAGGAGGCTATGGAGAAGTTCCGGGAGGATGAGGGCTTCATTAAGGAGGAGGAGCGGCCCTTGCCGGAGAATGAGTTCCAGAGACAGGTGTGGCTGCTGTTTGAGTACCCGGAGAGCTCAGGACCGGCGCGGGGCATCGCCATAGTCTCCGTCCTGGTCATCCTCATCTCCATCGTCATCTTCTGCTTGGAGACGCTACCTGAATTCAGGGACGAGAACCGCGATTCAATCCCTATGGCGCCGGTGATTAACGGCACCCTGCCCTATTTCATCAGCCCCTTCTCAGACCCCTTCTTTGTGGTGGAGACGCTGTGCATCATCTGGTTCTCTTTTGAGCTCCTGGTGCGCTTCTTTGCGTGTCCGAGCAAAGCCACGTTCTCCAAGAACATCATGAATATTATTGACATCGTGGCCATCATCCCGTACTTTATCACTCTGGGGACGGAGCTGGCGGAGCGACAAGGCAACGGACAGCAGGCCATGTCTCTGGCCATCCTGCGCGTCATTCGCCTCGTTCGCGTCTTCCGCATCTTCAAACTCTCGCGTCATTCCAAAGGCTTGCAGATTTTGGGTCAGACCCTCAAGGCCAGCATGCGAGAATTGGGCCTGCTCATCTTCTTCCTCTTCATCGGTGTCATCCTCTTCTCCAGCGCCGTGTACTTCGCGGAGGCCGACGACCCAGACTCGGGTTTCAACAGCATCCCGGACGCTTTCTGGTGGGCCGTGGTCACCATGACCACCGTTGGCTACGGGGACATGCATCCCGTCACCATAGGAGGCAAGATCGTAGGCTCTTTGTGTGCCATCGCCGGCGTGCTGACCATCGCGCTCCCCGTGCCAGTCATCGTGTCCAATTTCAACTACTTCTACCACCGGGAGACGGAAGGTGAAGAGCAGGCCCAGTACCTGCACGTGGGGAGCTGTCAGCCTCTGCCCGAGCCCGAGGAACTGATGAAGACGCACTCGTCTTCATCACTCAGCAAGAGCGAGTACATGGTGATAGAGGAGCACGGCATCAACAGCGCCTTCAAGCACCAGCCAAACTTTCCCACCGGCACACTGAACAACTCGCAGAACTGCATCAACATCAACAAGAAGATCTTCACCGATGTGTAGTAGGTTCTGGTGTCACACCCGTCAAGAGAGGACGCGCCAAGGTTCAGATGTCATGGAAGAGGTGCGAGATCAGTGAGGGGTTAAAAAAAAAAGAGAGAGAGCGAGAGAGAGCAAGTCCCGTCGACTCAGAAAATTATAGTAACAGTCCTTACAATTAAAAAAATAAACCAAATTAAATAAAATGACGCATACGGAGGAAAGGCACACCATAAAAGCCTGCAATAGAAAGCGAACCTGTTGTAGCCGGTAAGGGAAGCTTTAAAACTGTGACACACTACAAATGTATACTCCAATGACTTTCACCTTGTATTAACCAGAGTTGTGATTCGTCAGTCGTAGCCGATGTGCATTATCCAGGATCGTTTCGATGTGTTCAATGTGTCTTTAAACACACGTAGTGTCTGAAAAAAAAAAAGTTGACCTATATATCAATTAGACTGTGCTATGCCTTTATCGTGCGTTAAAGTCTAGTCCAAAGTGGTACATGTGTTAAAAATCAACCCCCGTCTAGAGTAGAGGCTTTTAGCCATGCCGCGTGGGATCAGTGGACCATGCTCATCACCCACTCAAGACACATGTGAGACAAAGAGAGGCAGAGCTCTTCCACGCGCACACACGCGCTTCTCTTTGGATGCCTCAAATATAGCCTGCTGTGATGCAATCTCCATGGCGACGGCTGTTTCCACGGCAACCCCAACCACCGTTGCCATGGCGCCCCTGTTTCCACAGAAACCTCCCAGATGGCTTGGAAAGGTATATTGAAGATTAGCATCTGAATTAGCACATCTTCAAGGACAGCTGTTGATGACGTCAGGTGTGTTTGTGCGTAAACACCAACGCGCTCATCGAAATTCGACTGTGATGATCCAAATGGTGCCAACTTTAATTATTGGACCAGTCTCAAACCAAGGAAGTGGATGGAGAGGGAGGCGGCCTTCAAGGAATTCGGAATGGACTGTCTGGCTATCCTTGTTGCAATACTGATAGCGCCCAGCAGGAGTTGCTCTTTACCCACCGATGGCACCAGTAAGTACGCGCACGTTTCCTTTCCATAATTGCACGTTTCCCTTTCGCCACTAAAAGTGTCTGCGAATTTACCGCTGCTCTGTGGACCTGCCAATGCAGACATCCTGTTTGTTTGGACTGGTCCCAAAGAGGACGCGTTCAACACTTGGTGTCGTTTGCTGGTGTCTTTGTTTCTTTGTATATGGCGTGTCCTTCAGTTGACTTTGTGTATGAACACTTTGGTGCGCTCGCTACTGCCCCCTGGCGGCCATCGTCGCTAGCCAGTAGAACAGGTGGCTCGTATCCATTTGTTACCTTGTTTACCAAGAGAGAGACGTGACTGAAAAGGGAGAGCTCTCCACACATGCATAAGCTACGTGTAGTTTTTTTTTCTGAATAGAATATAGTTGGCATCCTTAGAGTCCGTATCTTGTCAAATGGTATCAGCTAAAATGTGAGATAGTGCTACAGGTCCATAAATATTGGGACATCAACTCAATTCTCATGTTTTGCCTCCAAACGCCACCATATTAGATTTAAAATGAAACAAGGTGTGCTTTACCTGCAAATATTCATATTTAATTTGAGGGGATTTTCTTCCAAATTAATTTGGAATTAGAACAGTTGTTTATATTCATTCATGCCTTGCATACTTTTAGGAAACCAAAGGAATGAGACAATTGGCTGATCAGTTGTTCCATGGACGGATTCCCTTGTATTTATCGCTGACAAAAGCATCAGTATGAATTCTGAAATAGGCAATGAGATCATCTTCTTATATTCGGCCAAATGCTTCACGCTGCAGATGGACATTGACACAAAGCATATTGTGGAAACAACCAAAGAGTTTGTGAAGTCACAAAATTGGAATGATATGCAATGGCCAAGAAGCCCATCTTTTGTCTGTGTCCCAATATTTTGGGCCCTGGCTGTATGCAGATATATGCAGTCAGGTCACTTTCACTAAGTCAAATGAGAGGGAGTCTCACAGAATGACCCACATTTCTGATTATTCTTTTGTGACCTTGCTTTTCAAATCTTCTCGTGAAAACCTCATCAGCGAAATGGTATCCTCACTTCTCAGGTCACATAAAAGCTCCACTGAGGGGAGATTGTATTTGTTTACCCTAATCTGATTGGTCAGGCTGTTGAAACGGCAATCAGCTGGATGGCTTGGCGAGAATACAAATCCAGTGGCGCTCACTGTCTTGCCTCCCTTGCCTTCTCTTTCCTTTCTTTTTTTTTGCAACAGTCATGCATTTGCTATGAGGGAACCGGGCGTCTGCTTTTCTAAATGGCAACTTGGCAAACGAGCTTCTCCTCTCATCTTCTTTTGAAACATTTGGGAGACACAATTTGGCGACAGTGTCTGTGTGTTTTTTTTTTCTCTCTAGTCTGGGGAAACACTGCAAAATACTTGGCTCAGTTGTTCCAGACAAACAGTTCTTTCTTTGCTCAAGCAGTCAGCAACTATTATTATTATTACTATTACTATTATTATTATTATTATTATTATTATTATTATTATTATTATTATCATTATTATTATTATTATTATTATTATTATTATTATTATTAAAACATTATCAGTGTCGTACAAGCACTCATTTTACATTCTCAAAGGCAAACATTTGTATGAGTGCATATTTATGTGTGTCAAAGTTGTAAATTCGGGGTTTGGGTTTGTTCATGTTAAGAAAGGAGAAAGTGGAATTTCTTACAATCACCATATGACTATTAGCAATACTGCTTTCCATGTCAGTTTCTCAGGTGGAAGCTGCCCAGGCCGCCTGGAAGACTTGATGCTCCCTCGTGGACTGTCTCTCGTGCAGGTATATTCCAAAAGCAACCTAAGAACGTATAGATTAATTATTATATTTTGCTGGCTTTTTTAAAAATCATCTTTTTCGCTCTGCCAGGGATGTAAGACAGTATTTCTGTGGACCAAGTGGAGTAAACTTGATTGACAAAGGATTCCCCCTGGAGGAGAATTTCCGTCTCTGCCTTCTCGCTGGCGTCCTCTTACTCGGTGCCTATATCGAAGCTCCACCCTGCCGCTTGATCATCTTGCAGACCAAAATTCAGGAAAATCACAAGAATTATATAAATAAATAAATAAATAAATAAATAAATAAATAACATCAGTACAATTGATGAAATTTTTTTTCCTATTGAACGCTGCAACAAAATAAGAGGCCAAACTTTTTGAGTGATAAGAAACTGTGATACAAATGAAAGACTGTTAACCACATGCCTTTGTTAGCTCGGTGTGCTCTGTATTGCTAACATTTAAACTTTATGTATGTTTCATGTGATGTCTGCTGCTATTCCCCAGGCCTGAATGATTAAAAAAAAAAAAGTGCACACAGCACAGACATGCAAGCACACAAAGCTCGCATCTGTCCTTGAGTGCTCTGCTGCAGAATGTTGGCAAGGGGAGGCTGCGTATGTCACTATTTGTTCTGTTATCTGTGCTGTCTTTAAAAACGACCCATTTAACCAGATCATGACTTGCACTGTCATTATTTCAAACAGCGCATCGTCAGTGAACGATTTATAGACCATATTAACACACTTAAAATGTTACAAATCAAATTGAAGGTCAGAGCTGACATTTTTTTGAATTTGTAACAGAATATTCTATACTGCCAAAAACTATTGTGACAGCCATATGCAATGATACCAAACTGTGGAATTACATGCATAATGCCAATAAAATGCGCAGCTTGCCCAAGGAGTACAGCAGGAAATCACCATAGCAACAAGAGCAAGCTCTTGCTCACGACGTATATATGCACAGAAGGAGAAACCACCGAACGTCTCACATTGTGACCTGTTTACACTTTCTGACACAAAGATGGTTGGCTGTGTGTGTGTGAATGTGTGTGCGCATGTGTTTACTTCCTGGCAGAGAAACAGTGCGTGATCCCATAAGCAGACACCGACTCCATTTGTAGGGGAGTTGAACACGATCCATGGACCACATTCGTGAGCCAGAATCAGCACAAAACAGACAGCAGGTGGTTCAGCTTGCAGTAAATTATGAAACCGTAACTGACAGTGTTTAGAGATAGCAAGAGAAATTAGGTAATTGTAAAATGAAATACAAACTATGTATTTCAAGGTGCAATGCAAACAAATCAAATCAACAGCCGTCCATCCATTTTCTCACATGGGTGAGTTGGAGCCTGTCCGAGGCGACATCATGTGAGAGGCAAGAAAGACTTTGCCAGCCGATCAGATGGCACGATAAGCAGTCATACTCACATTTACGCCTAAGGAGTCATAGAATCAAATCATACATGCCGTGTGACATAAAGATGACCGGATTTATGTCAGATTAGACTAATTCTTGTTTTCTATATGGACCAATAAAGCTCTGAGTGATTTATTGTTTCCAGGAAAGATGACGCTGTTGCGCATGTTATGATGCATGTTTGCTCATAGTTGTTTTGTTACAACAAAAAAGCGCTGTCACTTAAAACACAAACCATCACACTTGATTAGTGTGGTTGTCAGACCACAGCGAGGGTGCATTAACTGTTGATTTGATTGTCCTGACCAGACGGAGAGCACTTAAGTACCACCCACAGCCCGAGGAGCAAACATTTGCCGTGGGAATGATTTCTTCACTTCATACATGATTCACAGTCACATTAAGTCCAGTGACGATTTTGTAAATAAGGAAGGATTAGAAAAAAGGATTGGCTTGCTAACTTCTTGGCCTTTTCTGGCACTATCTGAAGTATGCACTGGGGGAGGTAGGGGGGGACTTGGGGGCAGTGGCCCACCCTGAAATATGCTCGGACAGCCGGAGGTGCTAGGCTAGATTTCTGAAAAAGGTTTACTTTTGCGGGACCCACCAAAAATATATTTCAGTAGCTGATAGGTGAATGAGCTTTGCAAATATTGCATCATCTGGCGTGTAACACATCAGCCAATTCAACAAAGACGATACAAAATACACAACAACTAATCCTACCCGTAGAATTCTTTTAAACGGGGTTTCTGTTTAAGGCAACAAAGATGACTAAAAGGAAATTAAATGTATTTTTTCCACATATTATTACATGTGCTAATACTGTTTCTATATAATAGTGTCCTCTAAGTTTATTTTTCAACCTTCACAGCAGTTGACGCATCGATTGCTCTGTCTGAGTCCAGAACTAACAACTGCCAGTGAAAGCGCATCCAGAATCAATAGAGTGCCTTGCCTGTGATGGTAAGAACATATCTCACCATGAGAGCAATGATGGCTGTTCTCAACAGTTAAGTAGACTAGATTTGTACTTCCAAGGACAGTGTCTAAATATATGGAGCTGAGGTCTTAATGATAAACATATTAAGCATTGTTTCGAAATAAAATGAAAAAGCAACATTAGAGTAAATGAATTTCAAGGTAATAATAATAATCCATAATTGGACAGTGTGTACATGTCTTGTTATTGAATGATCACCTGCTGCTGCAGCAGCAGTAGAGGTCATCCAGAACTCCTCCCCTGCAGTGTGCTGTCATAAGTTGGATCCACGCCCTCTTCTCACCTTTTCCATGTTTCACTCCTCGTCCTTGTCTCACTCCTCGTCCTCGTCCTCGTCCTCGTCCTCGTCCTCCTCCTCCTCCTCCTCCTCCTCCTCCTCCTCCTCCTCCTCCTCCTCTCCTCCAAATGTCCTCCTCTGTGAAGGAAGGAGAGGAACTGCACAACCATCATTAAGATTATTTATTGTTCATGCTATACTCTTAGAATATGTAACGCCCTCATATGCCCCCAAACAGCAACATTAAATAAATGTGCAACATTAAGGTCATCAAATAGTATTAAGACAAGCTGTCAAAAGACAAAATTGGACGGCTGCCAAAAATAAGAGTCTGAGCCACTGATCATTAATTTTCTACTGCTTCTCCTTGTCATTGTACAAACAGGAGTGGCCAAACAACCATTCACACTCACGTTCAGGACTTAGACTCAAATGAGGTTAAAATGTATTTTTGGATCGGCAATTGAAGGAAAGGACATTCAAAGTCCACACAAATGCATAGTGAGCCATCGATCATCTCAATGATCCTTATGGAAGGACGATGAATTGGACAATTGTGTGCAGGCTCCATTGCCCCTCCATTTAAAGACTGGCTTTTTCTTCATTGACATTCAAGAATGATACCGGTTTAAGAGTTTCTGCCCATCAATCAGTCCTCATATGTGAAGTATCACCTGCTTTCCACATACACCTTCAGTCTTGGTGCAAAACTGATTAGATCAATGAGCTAATGTTACATCTTTGGCGGTCCTAAATGTCATCATCCTAATCAGGACGATGACACGTTGATTGGAGCAGGGTTGCCTGTGCTTGGATTGTGCAGAATAGCAGAGCAAGGAAGAAGGCTGGAACATGATGTAGCCCCCCTCGAGGGAAACTAGAATTGCAATGTGGCCCACAACAACAATTAGCTTGAGTTTTGGGAAACACTTTAAAAAAAAAACTAACTACATATTCTATGTTCCTTCTTTTATATTGAGTTAAGTTTAATATTAAGTCCACAAATAATTGTATTTAAAATGGTTGATACATTATCAGGAGTGTCAAACTCATTTTTGTCTCGGGCCGCATCATAGTTATAGTTTCCTTCAGAGGGCCATTATAATATTCTATACAGCAGGTGCTCTCGAGGACCGGACTTGGGCTCCGCTGATATACAGGACACAACAAACAAATAAGTAGTTTTGAAAGCAGAGATGAATAAAAACTGTTCAATTTTTTTTTAATGAATGGCAATAAAACGTGCTAGTGTTAGAGAAGACAATTTGTAATTTTAGTATTGACATATCAATGCAAAATTTGTCTTTGGGGCCAAATATATTTACACTGCATGCCAAATTTGCCCCGCTGGCCCAAGTTTTGACATACTTGCATAACATTTGTTGTCAATTTATAATTTGGATTTAGTAATTTTGCCTTAAACGTGACTCACCATGTACATTTTGAGTAAAATATCCAGAGGCTATGTTCCTCTGAACAATGCAATTTGCTGAGTTGCTGACAATGTTCTGATTATTTACAGACCTCCTCACTGTATCACAGTCCACTGGCCAGACCTGTTAGGCACATGCAGGCATACACAGAAGTCTCTAATGCAATCATGAAGTACAATTGCTGGAATTAATGTGCACATGCAGCAATGACATATTTCATCCCCTGCTTGGAATTACAACAACTGGAAATCCAAATACACTACAAGTCAAAGTGCTACTGAATGAGAATTTTTGTCCAAACACTAAGATTTAATTGGCTCATTAATCTAATTTAATCCAGCCAATACTACCTTTTTTCAAATTTGTGAAAATCAGAGAGAGAGAGAGAGAGAGAGAGAGAGAGAGAGAGAGAAGCCTTGAAAAGGGGCTGCGGATGGGGGAATCCCCGTTCCAATCAATATGTCGCTATAAAATGTTAGTTGCAATAATGTAACAGCCCATCCACACATTTTCGGAACCGCCTAGTCCCCACGGGGGTCGCGGGCGTGCTGGAGCCAATCCCAGTCGTCATCGGGCAGGAGGCGGGGGACACCCTGAACTGGTTGCCCGCCAATCGCAGGCCACACAGAGACGACTCGCACTCACACCTAGGGACAATTTGGAGTGCTCAATCGGCTTATCAAGCATGTTTTAGGGATGTGGGTGGAAACCGGAGTGCCCGGAGAGAACTGGGGGAGAACATGAAAACTCCACACAGGGAGGGCCGGAGGTGGAATCGAACCCGCACCCTACTAACTGTGAGGCGGACGTGCTACACAGTGCCCCACCGAGCCCATTTAATGAAATTGTTGAAACAGTTATAAAAAAAATAATAATTCCAGCCTGCACATTTTACCTAGAAATGGCGTAGATGAAAACATAACATTTTTAAATTTTGTATCTGTTTTCGTGCATACAGTACAGTGTAAAATCAACAATTTGTTTCCCTTCTGGATTTAGCGACGCTTCCCCTTTAACTTGAACCACTTGAGTGTCGGGAAATGGGGTGGGTGAGTGGATGGGGGCGCAGCAGTGGGGGCGAGGCGCGCCAAGCAGAAGAAGCTCTTAGTATGCGCCGCGATGCCCAACTGCAGCCCATGCATTTCCGCGGTGGTGGATGTAAATGACAGATGAGAGACGCGGGTCGAGCAGGCAACTCCACACGACCGTGACAAGATGGCACAATCGCTGGACATGCGAGTCAAATAAGGAAAGAAAAGAAAAGAGATGACCACTCACCGCCGTCACTTTAAGAGGAGCCAAACTGAATACAATCTCGTTCATCTGTGCATCAAACGAATCACGGTGAATTCCTGCATGCGTTTAAGCTGAAACGATAACAAATAAAGCTTAGATCTGCTTTGATTAGTGCATGGACATGATGACCGTGGCTAGATCAACAGAAAAGGGCTGCAAATGGCTGAAGCATGTTTGGCACCTGTCACTTCCAACTCATTCTCCCTCCTTCGGTGTGCCAATAATCATCAACAATCACATTTGGCATTTTATGTTGGAGTGACCTAGTGCATGAACTTGGGGAGTAAACATTTTAACCTCAGTGATGTGCAACCATATGTGTTGTCATACGGACATCCACGTCCAGAAAATTTCAGCGGAGGGTACAATTTATGGATTTGGTTTTGATTGCAATCACAGGTATACATAATGACGTCAGCATGGGGGGCACAGCCTCCCAAGCTCAAGTCTGCCGGTATGATGCTTGAAGAGTTCCCCCGCTGCATCTTTCGCCATGCTGAATAAAAAAAACTCTGATGTGACGCCTGAATTTGAATGTCACCATCAGCACTCCAACCTGTAGGCTGCATCTCAGCATGTATCCGTGACGGGAGGTGAGGGCGGTAATTCCTGCGTTCTCATCCCTTGTCCCCATCACTGCTTTGCTGCAGAGTGCAAGATTTGGGTGATGTATGGCTGGAAGAAAAGGGAAGCTGCTGGCTGGACGGCGAGGGGTGACTTTGGGCACTTCTGCTGGTCCTGTTGTGTTTCGGCACCGTCGATTGTAAGTCAGTCTTACAAAGGCACAGGTATTGGACTTTTTTATAGCACACTAAATGCAGATAAAATTAAAACTGATACACATTAGCAGGAAGGGGAAAATAATCTGAGCGATTGTATGGAGCACTCATCATATAATCGGATCCATTGGTTGTAATTGCAGCCTGTGAAAGCTGATACGATATTACTGGCTGGCATATTGATCCAACTGCACGCTCATGCAAGAGAGAACTCATAACTCAATACTCAGAGACAAAGTGGAGCCAATGTGCTCAAATGGTCGGGCCCCACCTTGCTTGTGTCTTTCAAATGCCCCCGCAGACTTTCTTGCCTGCAGGAATGTTTGACAAATGCGGTCTTTCGCGGCGTTACTGTCAATATTAGCTGGCGACTATCAAACCAAAATGACGTTTGTTCCCTTTTTCCTACCTTTTAGATCTTTATAGGCGTATCTCCTGTGGCCAAACGTGGCCCCGCCCCATTTAAAAGCTGCAGGTTCCATCGCCCTCCAGCATGACGGTTGCGACCAGCGACCCGGCAGACGAAGCGGCCGTGCATCCCGGTCAGCCGCACGACCATTACGACCCGGAGCCAGATCATGAGTGTTGCGAGAGGGTCGTTATCAACATCTCGGGCTTACGCTTTGAGACGCAGCTCAAGACCCTGTCTCAGTTTCCAGAGACGCTTCTCGGCGATCCTAAGAAACGGATGAGGTATTTTGATCCACTTCGGAACGAGTACTTTTTTGACCGCAATCGGCCGAGCTTTGATGCCATTCTTTACTATTACCAATCTGGAGGGAGGCTGCGCCGGCCCGTTAACGTCACTCTTGATATTTTTTCCGAAGAGATTCGCTTCTATGAACTGGGTGAGGAAGCTATGGAAATCTTCAGGGAGGATGAAGGTTTCATAAAGGAAGAGGAGCGGCCGTTGCCAGAGAATGAGTTTCAGCGACAGGTGTGGCTGCTCTTTGAGTACCCTGAGAGCTCAGGCCCAGCTCGGATCATCGCCATCATCTCCGTCATGGTGATTCTCATCTCTATCGTTAGCTTCTGTCTAGAAACACTGCCAGTTTTCCGAAATGAAGACGAGGAGTACAATTATCCCTTCCAACCCAATTCCAACGTCACCATCACCTACGAGACCTCCCCGTATTTTACTGATCCTTTCTTCATTGTGGAGACCCTGTGTATCATCTGGTTCTCGTTTGAGTTCCTTGTTAGATTCTTTGCTTGTCCCAGCAAAGCTGGATTTTTTGGTAACATTATGAACATCATCGACATCGTGGCAATTATTCCTTACTTCATTACCCTTGGCACAGAGCTGGCAGAGAGGCCGGAGGATCGAGAGGCGGGACAGCAGGCTATGTCCTTGGCTATCCTCCGTGTTATTCGTTTGGTCAGGGTCTTTCGCATTTTCAAACTCTCCCGCCACTCCAAGGGGCTGCAGATTTTGGGGCAGACTCTGAAGGCCAGTATGCGCGAGCTGGGACTCCTCATCTTCTTCCTCTTCATTGGTGTCATCCTTTTCTCCAGCGCTGTTTACTTTGCTGAAGCAGATGAGCCCCAATCCCAGTTCAGCAGCATCCCAGAGGCCTTTTGGTGGGCAGTGGTATCCATGACAACTGTGGGCTACGGAGACATGGTCCCTACAACCATCGGAGGAAAGATCGTGGGCTCTCTTTGCGCTATCGCCGGCGTTTTGACCATCGCGCTACCAGTGCCAGTCATTGTGTCAAACTTCAACTACTTCTACCACAGAGAGACGGAGGGCGAAGAACAGGCTCAGTATCTAAATATCCAGAGTGTGCCTAAAGCCAGCTCAGTTGATGACCTGAAGAAGACCGGTCGGAGTGGCAGCGGGTCAACCCTTAGTAAGTCTGACTATGTGGAGATTCAGGAAGCTGTCAACCACAGCGCTGAGGACTTCAGACCAGAAGGCATGAAAACGGGCAACTGCACTCTCGCCAACACCAACTATGTCAACATCACCAAGATGCGCACGGATGTATAATGTCATTTATAGGTGTTGATTCGCCTGAGGTGGAGTCTGTAGAGACTGGGAATGGGAGAAAAAGTATGGCCATAGATGACCAGTATTTGGAAGCCCAGAACAGATGATTCGGCACAAAGGTCAACAGGAGTAGACCTCACTATCACCCGTATCTAAGGGACCTGGACCTCATCGTCCTTCTGGGATATCATCAGCTTCTGCATGGTGATGATCTTACTTTTCTGACAGTAGTTATCCAGCTGGCAAAAGTAGCCAAATAGTAGCCTAAGAAGTAATAATCATTAGAAATCATCGAATGAGACGAAGACGACAACGTTCAATCAGATCATCGTAATGTTCATTTCAATGTAAATTAGGAATTACTTGAGTCCAAACTGGTTGTTCCGAATGGCCAGAGCACAGCAACCCTGTCATGGGAACAACCGAGATCCTCATACCTGATTACTTGATGATTAAAATCTGTAGGGCACTTCCCCCTTGCTCTGGTCCAGACCACCGGCCTCTGCTGAGCCCAACACAATGGACCACAAGGAAGTGCTGAATCTGCGAACCGCAACAACGCATTACCTTGTCCCCCTTTTCCTCAGTGCTGCATTAGTGGGTATGCAGTCGTGACGCATTACCAAGCCTGGTTTGGTTTTTAGTCAATGCAAACGTCTCTTCAAAGCGTGAATGTCTCGTTCGTGAATCACATTTCATCAGGTGATACTTTGAAATGAACAATACAGGATACAAAAGTATGTAAAGCGCATTCAACATTAGTGCCTATTTGCGTATTTTGTGTTTTGTTTGTTTATCGTTGTACCTTTAAGTGTCTCTTTAACTGCCACACAGACCAATTGCTACAGAAATACTGCGTAGTTTAACACCACTGCCCAACAAAAACAAAGCTGTTCTTAACTTCATAGCATTCCATCTTTGTAGAAATGGACACAATGTAAAATTATGTGGTGATATTTTTGCATTTTTTTAAGTAACGCTTGCGTCAGCTGAGGTAACTGCTTAAATGTGACGCTCAGTGTATTGACCCTACAAGCCCAAGGAAGCATGAGTGACAAATGATTAATAATAGAAGAAAAAATAGCAAGCTTTGCAGTAGTATGGTTTGGCATTCAATACAGTAATAATGAAATTATTTGATTTGCTCGCTGTTATATATTGGAAGAACGCATATGTCCATGAATTGGTAATACAGTATAAAGCGCTGGAAAAATAACAAGATTTGGCTATATATAAATAAATGTTTGCTTAAAACGAATTTTCTGAGTGATTTTAAAAACATGATCTAACTCTCAAATTCACTCCAAATAGTCGGATTATTTGCAGAAAATTTGGAATGGTGAAAGTAGAGAAAATCATTCCTTTGATCTCTCAATTTTTCTGCAGCATATATACTACATAAGGATTAACAAGAAACCAAAGACAATCATAGCGCCACCTAGATGTGCATCTTGGGTTGTAAAATAGATGCAAGTTCAGCATTTCTAAAGTACACTTCAATGTTTGTACCCGTGCACTTTGAACAATCGCTCCAATGGTGCCCATGAGCTTTTGCAAAACTAGCTTACATTTTTCATCAGCGTTGATCAAACTTATGTTATCCTGCTTTTGTAGTGCTGCATGTCTTTGGACGTTATCATTGTAGCATGCATCAATATGAATAATATTAGCAGTTGGACTCAAATATACTCCAATGTATTTATGGGCACCGGCATAATATGCAGAATGTGGAAGACATTAATGTTTTGTTCCATTATTTCAGTGTGGAATGCATCTTTGCTTCTGGTCAGTGACATGAGCTTTGAGCCACGTGAAAGCACTCATTTTGCCAGTTCAGGAAGACAAAGGTCGACGAGCATTATGGTAGAAACCACAATTGCCAATGTCATTATTTTTCTTCAGTCAGGTGTGTCTCCATCAAAAAGAGTCTGTCAATGAGGGGAAAATATTGCGCAGCTTGCATACGGCAGTGCAAAACACCCAATGCCATTCTTTACTCTGCAAATTCAAATTCATCGCAGCACACTGTTGACAGCGTGAATGTCATCATTTGGCAGAAGTACACATACAGAGCACAATAAAGTAGCGGTGCAACGGTTTGCTAACTGGGGATCAGGTGCGGATTCATCAAAATGAAGTCCCAGGAATCAACATGAGCATAAATAAATGAAACTCACTGCCCATATAGGTTTTTTTGCCCAATGGGCATTTTTATAGCATTGTGCTCCTGTGTGTCCCCATGTTAACATTTGCTGTCGAGACTGACACTAAATTTGAATGGCAATCAAAGAAATCAGCACTCACGTACACAATTATTGCTTTCAATGATATCAAAATGTCCCAAGCTTCAAATTTACATTGATTTCTTCTATGTAAATAAGGGATTGTAGTGGGTGCTTTCACAACTTTATCCAACATACAGTACCTGCAGTTAAAGTGTATTTTGTACATTTAGAGTGCTCTGTTATAGGAACATCTTGAAAAAAATATTTGGTAGGCATAGCTTCAAGGAGAATATACATATTCACGAGGCACTGCATTGTTTTGCACAATTTGTTATTGTTTGCTTTCCTGTGTGTGCATGCGTGCATGTGTGCGGGCGTGTGATTGTGTGTGTGTGTGTGTGTGTGTGTGTGTGTGTCTGTGTGTGTGTGTGTGTGTGTGTGTGTGTGTGTGTGTGTGTGTGTGTGTGTGTGTGTGTGTGTGTGATGTGCAGACTGTTGATTATCGCAAATTAGCATTCATCATGCCCTTCACAAGGACTTCCAGTAAATAACTACAAACGCACTATCTGTCTAGAAAATATTCAGTCATTCAAAATGAAAATTGACCTTTTAAATGTATTATTCGTCTTTATGATAAAACAATAACAATATCCTCAAGCTATTGTGTCTTTTTTTCTTCTGACCTTTCACACCCACTGATGTGACGAAATTGTTACCGTTCTTAAGAAGTGAATTATTCCAGTGGTCAAGATCTAAATATAGTGACTTGTCACCGATTTGATTTATTTTCCTTCAAGATCACAATCATCAAGATGGATGAATCTTTCAGTACAGTATTGATGAAATCCCAACTGACCATTAGAGGAGGATCGTTTTAGTCAACTGGAGAACTTTGCCTTGGCACTTTTCTTAAGTGAGTCTTCATGCTGCTGGTCTGTGATTTACAGCCAACGCAAAGTGCTCTATTTATAAACTGCAATACAGTATAGCGAAAAAGGAAGGTTTGGCATAGGGGAGAGCAAAATGTTCAAGTACAAACAAGTTCACAACCTGTGTGAACCGGTGGTCGGCTTCCTGTAGTGACCAAAAAATCTTGTTTACTTTGTTGACGGTTGCTAAGTATGAAGCTCTTCCTGCTCTGTCCGTCCTTCTCACGTTTCATTAAGCACACATTTCCTCTCATGTTTCTCTTTGTGGCAGCTTCCCAAACACAAGAGTAGACGTGCATGCACATTATCCGGAGTGATGGACCTCCTCTCCATCACATTTGTCTGCTTTCCAGTAAGTCAGCTAAGGAGAGCTGTCAGGGCAGTAAGTGGAAGTTGACTCAATCCGTTTTCAAATGTCCTTGAGCAAGACATTGGACACGACGTGGCCCCACTTACATTCACACATTGGTGGCAGGACAATATGGTGCGAGAACCACAAATCACTATATGACTTTGAATAGGACTAAATAAAAATGAAAAAAAAGTATGTCTATTTTTCTTTTATTTCCATCAAGGTTGACTTATGTGTGATGTGTTCCCCCATGTTGGGCCACAGAGCTGCATACCACAGGTTGATCTGGGAAGTTAGAGAATAATTGATAAGAATAGAAATTAAATCCATCAATGTTCTATACCACTTGGGGGTTGCGGGCGTGCTGGAGCCGCGGAGTCTCAGCAGTCATCGGGCAGTAGGCTGGGGACACCTTGAACCGGTTGCCAGCCAATATAGCAACATAGTATATATATATATATATACATGATTATAATCAATATTATGGAAATATGGTGTACATCCGGTGTCTTTTTTATGAACACAAGTGTGCCGGTGATTGCGTGTTCCATGAGGCAATCCCCAATGGACCCAGCAAATGCCTCACATGTTGGCAACATTAGATCAGTGTCGTAAATGCTGATTTATAACCTCAGACGAGAGCCTTTTAATGAGCTGTCAAGATTTACTTTCTTTACAGCAGAACTGTTTCCAAGGGGGAAACCTGTATCATTTATGTGTGTCCACATGGAGGGGAGCGATGGAGAGGGGGGCATTTGTCATCATTCCTGTCGCAACAGTGGAAGCCCCCTTGCAGTTATGTTCTATTTATAGCGCATTCTGCTAATTCCCTCTCTGTTCCCCCCACCTTGCTTGAAATAGATTAAAGACTGTGATGTACTCTGTGATCAATTTGGTCAAGTGACCTGAAAAACATTGGAGTAGCCTATTTCTTGTTTCAAACTAGTTATGCAGAAAGGATACACTGATAAAAGAGCCAAGGAGTAATAAGATGCAGCGATGGACTGGAGAAATAGGTGGGCAATGAAAAAAAAAAAAAAAAGTCTCACGGGAATTCTAACCTGACACTTTGTATAACGAGCCCAATTGATTAATGGGTTTGGTCTACATTCATAAGACTGCTTGCAATTATACACATTTACTTACATTTTAACACAGGAGTGTATCTGAGATTACACTGGGCTGGTGTGTTTCTTTTGTCTGGCGTGTGTTTGGCGTGTGTTTGTCATGTGTTTGACCATGTGCATGGGTGACGTTTTTCTACTTTTGATACTTTCATAGACAGCCGCTATTAGAAAGAAGTGTTTGTGCCATTGTGGGAGTGAACACAGCCATTTGTTTTCCAGGACAATCAAAGCTGCTCGTCTCATTTGCTTTCTATTCAGTGTAGTTGAGAAACTTTTGCCTTTGACATTGTGGATTATTATTATTATTATTATTATTATTATTATTATTATTATTATTATTACTATTATATTGTTGTTGTTATTATTATTACTGTTATTATTATTATTATTACAAAAGAGTGCTCTTTCGCAGTTAGACTGTGGCTATGTACAAGTATAAGACAGTGTGGGGCTTTCCTCAAGGATTCCTAGTCCGTAAATTTTAATTCGCATTTCATTCCATGGATCATAACCTCAACAAGGGAATAAATCACGTATCATGATTTTTCTTCTGAACGTAATCTTTTCTACCCTCTGGCGGCCACGAGCAAGTTTAAGCATTTAATTATGTGTCGCTTTACTTCATGTTAATATTTGTATATCATTCTACATACAATATTATTTTCAACAAAGGTATCCTTATAATTAGCACTGCCATGGCAGTTAATGTAAATGTTAATGATATTTTAATGAAATATAGATGTCCTATTCAATATGAGCATGTTCAATTGCATCTGTGTGTTTTGTTCTGTGTTCAGGCAGTCATTACAGACACATGTTCTTGTTTCCACCCGCCTTGCCTCCTCCCACTCACGGCTCACAAACATGATATAGAGAGCTTTAAATATCTGAGGCACATGAATAATTCATGAGCTTTAAAATCGTGTTTCATGAGCCCCTTCAGGTCTCTCGTGCTCTTTCCATCTTTTTAACCTACTCTGTACTGTCTGCAGGTGCACTTTATAGTTTATAGTGTGCCCACATCGGCCTTTATAATACCTCTTACGTAGAGTATTGATCAAGTAGGCATTACATAATGGATCGGTGACTGCATACAGCATTAGTAGCCAACACTTGTATAATTGTATCTCAAACTCTAGTGCTCAATGACTTGCACTCCATTAGCTTCCTCCATCCCAAAGCATTCCCTCGCCTCACCCAATGTCAATAATAATCATAACATTGATTAATAATAATAATCGTAATAATAATAATAAAAAATATGAAAAAAATGTGGAAATTATAGCAGTATATGTGCTTAATGTATATATATATATATATATATATATATATATATATATATATATATATATATATATATATATATATACATATATATATATATACATTAAGCACATATACTTACATATATATATATATATATATATATATATATATATATATATATATATATATATATATATATATATATATATATATATATATATATATATATATATATATATATATCACTGTGATGCTTATGCCCGCGTACAAAGAGTGAGAGCTTCCAGGCTGGTTCGCAAGCGGGTAAAAGTGTGGCCTGAGCGGTATACTGATTCTGTGACCTCTTACATCGCGAAGTGCATTGATGATGTGACTCTCACAAAATACATCGTCACTCGGGCTAACTGGAAGCCATGGCTGACAGGGGCTGTCCTCGGGCTGCTGAGGGCCAGACACAAAGCCTACAGGGCTGGGGATGAAGCGGGCATGAGATCAGTTGGGCGAACCTGTCCCGGGGCAGCAAGGAAGCGAAAAAGGTATTCTCTTCCAAGATTACCGCCCACTTCAAAGACAACGGGGACGCACGGAGCCTGTAACAAGGCATTCAGACCATCTTTATTTCTTCATCCAATAAATTAAATTTAAAGTTGAACAATGTCAAAGTGGCCCTTTTATCTGTATGTGACCCTCAGGGTCACAAAAGAGTTGGACATCCCTGGGTTAGAGTCATGCAATTAATCACTATCGGGGTGAGGCCCCAACAAACGTCAGCAGAGAGCAGCATCTCCTCACGCTACGGTGTCGTCTGATCAGGCTGAGGCTTCAAGTATGGCTCAATAGTGTTACTATATACACGTACTTGACAATAAAGTGAATGGCTCTTCCTGACCTACAAATACTGCCGGTGATAGAGGGGCGTGGGGGCCGCGGGGCTCTGCCCCCCTCCCCTTCTGAAATATTCCTCAATTCCATATTCTGCCATTTTGTTATGGTGTTGGTTGCTTTGGTTTGGCATCACAGACTATTGACAAAAACAGACTAAGAAATGACAATGACAGAACTAAGCTATATCACATCTAACAAACACAAATGACTTTTTGTCTTAATCAGAGATGAGAATGATGAAAGAGTCATCATGATGGAGTGGGTAGCTTTTAACCGAGGTTAGGAAAGAACCTTTTTTTTAATCTTCTCTCTCTCTCTCTCTCTCTCTCTCTCTCTCTCTCTCTCTCTCTCTCTCTCTCTCTCTCTCTCTCTCTCTCTCTCTCACTCTCGCTCTCACTTGCTCACTATTGACCACAGTTGTTGGGTTTTTTTTTTGTTTAACGTGGGTGAAGACGATTAGGGAATCGGCCAAATAATACGTCATTATGTTCTCGTTATATCACTATGACATCTGGCCCCGTCGTGACCTCCACCTGTCCGCGGGGGGTGAAGTTGTGCCGGTGGTGCAACAATGCAAGCTCTGGATGTTCTGGCTGGGTGCAGTGTACACTCAGTGTGCCTCCGGTTCGGCCCGGAGAGCCAGGAGAGCTGGACCTATGCTAGCCGAGTGGAGTTTTAAAGGTCTCTGCGGAAATTAAGGTGAGTTGTTGAGTCGTGACTTTTCCATCCTGACACGCAATCTGTGTGACAAGTGCAACAAACTGTGTAAGTGAGGAGAATGTGCAATAAGATATCATCATCAAGACATCATTGTCGGATACATCATCAATTAACTCTCCACAACGTGATGCTTGAACAAAATGTCTTTCAATCGCAACGAATTTTCAAAATTTTTATCTGCCTTTATTCTCATTTGTTTGTTTTGTTTTTGTGATTTATTACCAGGTTTATAATTACGACATACAGGTAATATTTGAATAATCATATATGTACAGTATATTACTATAATGTTGGACTGTTGTTATCATACAATATAATAAAAAAAAGAAAAAAAAGGAAATGACCATTCAAGGATAGCACAAGACTGCTGAATAAGAAAACGACATTAAGGCCCAGGCTCATTGAACTATTTTTGTTTCCGCCAAAATAAACTCAAACTGTTCCAAACATTTTTAGGCCTACTTACGTTCTGATTTGGGCATGAGACCTACTGTAAGTGCAACTAAGACATTTTTGCTGTCTAATGGTATAATTGTAACTTAAAACTGTTTAGCGCCATGGATTTGCATATTTTCTGTTTTTCTTTCCCCCTCCACATTTCCCACATTTTTGAATGGAAAATGTACACTCAATGTTTATTGATTTAATTTTTTTATCTTTTCTTTTTTTTTTTCAAATTTAATCAAGGAGCCAATCAGTGTGGTCGTCATTTGCCCATTCCTGTTGTAGGCGAGTAATTATTGGAACCCAAGGTGACTGTTTAAAATTGGATCTATTTGAGTGGCAAAATAAGGCAACTACAATTTACTGTTCCTAAAAGTAAAGGTTGATGGGTAGAAAAAATACTTGATGATTACCAATCACGCTTGTGTTGAGTTATTATGTCCTTAATGTTAGATTTTATTTTGATCTTTTAAGTACTGTTAAACAACTTGATTTGTTGCAGGTTTGTTGAGTTAAAGAATGATTTATTCAGTCCTATCATATGTTAGCATCTTAGTGTGTGTGTGTGTGTGTGGGGGGGGGGGGTTTATGTGTGCAGCTGGCTACTTTATATGATTGTGCGACACCTGGGATTAGTGTTATAGTCAGTCCAGATGGCTAGATTTCCCTGTCTGGCATAAAAAGTAGAGTTCTGGAAAATAATGTAACATTTCTGTAAATGAGACAGACTTAATCTTCTTTGGAGGAGGGGGGGGTTGTTGTTGGCTATCGGGTTGATGTGTTTTGTAGTTAGGGTTATGTATCCAGATTAACCAATTTTGCCTTTTGTGCAAATGTTTTCTTCCAGATTATAATGAATCTGTGACATTGATCACAAAAAGGAAGTGATATGGCAACAAGATTTACGCTAAATGGGGTTACATCATGATACACTATTATAGTAGTATTATCCTCATTTAGAAATGTAATATAGACTTTTATCCAGCCGTCCATCTGTCCATCCATCATCCATCTGTCCATCCATCCATCCATCCATCCATCCATCCATCCATCCATCTGTCCATCCATCATCCATCTGTCCATCTGTCCGTCCATCCATCCATCCGTCCATCCATCCATCCATCCATCCATCCATCCATCCATCCATCCATCTGTCCATCCATCATCCATCTGTCCATCTGTCCATCCGTCCATCCATCCATCCGTCCATCCATCCATCCATCCATCCATCCATCCATCCATCCATCCATCCATCCATCCATCCATCCATAACTCCTTTATTGCAACTCTGATGATTGACAAATTACTAACCATAGTATGCTTCCTACACTGTTTTGGGTGTTTTAACAGGGAGTTTTTGATTCATTGGAAAAAGGATTCCGTTTTGCTCTGATTGTTGTTTCTGTGTTTGCAAACGCGCATGAATGTGTGCGTGTGTGCGTGTGTGAAAAGGCCAAAGATGGATTTTGGACCCAGCTGCTGTGCACAGGATCTTGGCCTGGTGCCTGCTGACACACCCCTGTCAGCTTGGATCTTCTAAATGCCTCGCAAGGACTGCACATCAACAACACATGTACCCCACACATGTGGATGGGGGGGAAAGCAGTGAGGTGCAGTGTGTTATCCGTGAAAGATAGCTAAGGTCTTTCACAAATGGAAGTACGGTTCCATTCTCTTTTAATTGCGGTTTGTGGAAGTGTTGTGAACGAGCCGCATCCAAGTTTTGGGCCGTACTGCACTTTAAGATATGTTGCTCATATGTCATATGTTTATGTGCTCCTGTCATATGTTTACATCCATTGTCAATTTTGTGTCCCCATTGAACCAATCTGCATGTTTGTAAATCCTGCAAAAAGAACTTGACTCAAGATTTGAAATCTGAAATGAGGCAGACTCGCTACTTCTCTCCTTATTTGCTCAATTTTGAGAAAACGATTAGGCGACTCGGTGGTACATTGGTTAGCACGTCCGTCTCACAATCAGGAGGGTGCCAGTTAGAGTCCACCGCCGACCTTCCAAATTGCCCCTAGGTGTGAGTGCGAGTGTGGATGATTGTTCGTCTCTGTGTGCCCTGCGATTGGCTGGCAACCAGTTCAGGGTGTCCCCCGCCTACTGCCCAATGGTCGCTGGGATAGGCTCCAGCACGCCCGGGACCCCCGTGAGGACAAAGAAAATGGATGGATGGATGAAGACGATCATACTTTTTATCACCATCACAACTATTTCAATCCACAGTATTGAGGTTGTGTGCATTAAAAAATAAGCATTTAACTTTGCATGTAAACTGTCTTGATTTTGGCATATTTCAGGAGGGCCCTCCCTCTTGCTCCACCACTGCCTTCTGACTAAAATAGAACGTTTTTGTTTCATTTCAATAATTGCATTCAGTGCTGTGGTGATTCGTGACACAAGTGTTTTTTTTAGATCCGAGCGTTGCTGTGAAATTAATTAAATTATTAAATTACCTCAATTATTATTAAATTATTAAATTACCTCCCCCTCCGTGAGTCGTCACCTTATCGTGGTGGAGGGGTTTGCGTGCCCCTATGATCCTAGGAGCCATGTTGTCTGGGGCTTCATGCCCCTGGTAGGGTCACCCATGGCAAAAGGGTCCTAGTTGAGGGGCCAGACAAAGCACAGCTTACCAAAGCCCCTTATGATGAGAAACAAAAATGGACTCCGTTTTCCCTCGCCCGGACGCGGGTCACCGGGGCCCCTCTCTGGAGCCAGGCCTGGAGGTGGGGTTCGAATGCGAGCGCCTGGTGGCCGGGCCTTCGCCCATGGGGTCCGGCCGGGCATAGCCCAAAAAGGAAATGTGGGTCCCCCTTCCCATGGGCTCACCACCTGTAGGAGGGGCCAAAGGGGTCGGGTGCAAAGTGAGCTAGGCGGTGGCCAAAGGCGGGGACCTTGGTGGTCCGATCCCCGGCTGCAGAGGGTGGCTCTAGGGACATGGAATGTCACCTCTCTGGCTAGAAAGGAGCCCAAGCTGGTGTGTGAGGCAGAAAAGTTCCGACTAGACATAGTTTTGGCTCTGGTACAAACCTTCTCAAGAGGGGCTGGACTCTCTTCCACTCTGGAGTTGCCCACGGTGAGAGGCGTCAAGCAGGTGTTGGCATACTTATTGCCCCCCGGCTGGGCGCCTGCACATTGGGGTTCACCCCGGTGAGCGAGAGGGTAGCCTCCATCCGCTTTCGGGTGGGGGGACGGGTCCTGACTGTTGTTTGTGTCTATGCACCAAACGGCAGCTCAGAGTACCCACCCTTTTGGAAGTCCCGGGAGGAAATGCTGGAGAGCGCTCCTTCTGGGGCCTCCATCGTTCTACTAGGTGACTTCAATGCTCACGTGGGCAATGACAGTGAGACCTGGCCCCCCCGATCTGAACCCGAGCGGTGTTCTATTGTTGGACTTCTGTGCTCGACACAGATTTTCTATAATGAACACCATGTTCAAGCATAAGGGTGTACATGTGTGCACTTGGCACCAGGACACCCTAGGCCGCAGTTCGTTGATCGACCTTGTAGTCGTGTCATCAGATTTGCAGCCGCATGTTTTGGACACTCGGGTGAAGAGAGAGCGGAGCTGTCAACTGATCACCACCTGGTGGTGGGTTGGCTCTGATGGTGGGGGAAGATGCCGGTCCGACCTGTCAGACCCAAACGCTCTGTGAGGGTCTGCTGGGAACGTCTGGCAGAATCCCCTGTCAGGAAGAGCTTCAACTCCCACCTCCAGCAGAGCTTTTCCCACGTCCCGGGGGAGGCGGGGGACATTGAGTCCGAGTGGACCTTGTTCCGCGCCTCCATTGTTGAGGCAGCCGACCGGAGCTGTGGCCGTAAGGTTGTTGGTGCCTGTCGTGGCGGCAATCCCCGAACCCGCTGGTGGACACCGGCGGTAAGGGATGCCGTCAAGCTGAAGAAGGAGTCCTATCGGGCCATTTTGGCCTGCGGGACTTCGGAGGCAGCTGACGGGTACCGGATGGCCAAGCGGAACACGGCTTCGGCGGTTGCTGAGGCAAAAACCCGGGCGTGGGAGGAGTTTGGCGAGGTCATGGAGAATGACTTCCGGACGGCTTTGAGGAAATTCTGGTCCACCATCCGGCGTCTCAGGAGGGTGAAGCAGTGCACGGTCAACACTGTTTACTGGTGTGCTGCTGACCTCGACTCGGGACGTCGTGAGTCGGTGGGGGGAATACTTCGAAGACCTCCTCAATTCCACCGACAAGCCTTTCATTGTGGAAGCAGGGCCTGGAGACTCTGAGGCGGACTCTCCAATCTCGGAGGTCGAAGTCACTGAGGTAGTTAAAAAACTCCTCTGCGGCAGGGCCCCGGGGGTGGATGAGATCCGCCCGGAGTTCTTAAAGGCTCTGGATGTTGTGGGGCTGTCATGGCTGACACGCCTCTACAGCATTGCGTGGACATCGGGGACGGTGCCTCTGGATTGGCAGACGCCAGCCTCTTTAAGAAGGGGGACCGGAGGGTGTGTTCCAATTACAGGGGAATCACACTCCTCAGCCTCCCTGGTAAGGTCTATTCAGTCAGGGGTGCTGGAGAGGAGGATCTGTCGGGAGGTCGAGCCTCGGATTCAGGAGGAGCAGTGTGGCTTTCGTCCTGGCCGTGGAACAGTGGACCAGCTCTACAACCTCGGCAGGATCCTCGAGGGTAAATGGGAGTTCGCCCAACCAGTCCACATGTGTTTTGTGGACTTGGAGAAGGCATTCGACCGTGTCCCTCGGGAGGTTCTGTGGAGGGTGCTTCGGGAGTACGGGCTGCCGAGCCAACTGATAAGGGCGGTTTGGTCCCTGTATCACCGATGCCAGAGTTTGGTCCGCATTTCTGGCAGTAAGTCGGATTCGTTCCCAGTGAGGGTTGGACTCCGCCAAGGCTGCCCTTTGTCACCGATTCTGTTCATAATTTTTATGGACAGAATTTCTAGGCGCAGCCAAGGCGTTGAGGGGGTCCGGTTTGGGGACCTCAGCGTCACGAGACTGCTCTTTGCAGATGACGTGGTGCTGTTGGCTTCTTCAGTCCGTGATCTCCAGCTCTCACTGGAGCGGTTCGCAGCCGAGAGTGAAACGGTCGGGATGAGGGTCAGCACCTCCAAATCCGAGTCCATGGTCCTTGGTCGGAAAAGGGTGGAATGCCCTCTCCGGATCGGGGGTGAAATCCTGCCCCAAGTGGAGTTCAAGTATCTTGGGGTCTTGTTCACGAGTGAGGGCAGGATGGAGCGCGAGATCGACGGGCGGATCGGTGCAGCGTCGGCAGTAATGCGGACTCTGTACTGGTCCGTCGTGGTGAAGAGAGAGCTGAGCCAAATGGCAAAGCTCTAGATTTAACGGTCGATCTAGGCTCCTACTCTCACCTATGGTCACGAGCAATAGGTCGTGACCGAAAGAACGAGATCCAGGATACAAGCGGCCGAAATGAGTTTCCTCCACGGGGTGTCCGGGCTCTCCCTTAGAGATAGGGTAAGAAGCTCGGTCATCAGGGAGAGACTCGGAGTAGAGCCGCTGCTCCTCCACGTTGAGAGGAGCCAGATGAGGTGGCTCGGGCATCTCATCAGGATGCCTCCTGGACGCCTCCCTGGGAAGGTGTTCCGGGCATGTTCCACCGGTAGGAGACCCCGGGGACGACCCAGGACGCGCTGGAGAGACTATGTCTCTTGGCTGGCCTGGAAACGCCTTGGGATCCCCGGGAAGAGCTGGATGAAGTGGCTGGGGCGAGGGAAGTCTGGGAGTCCCTCCTAAAGCTGCTGCCCCCGCAACCCGACCCCGGATAAGCGGAAGAAGATGGATGGATGGATAAATTACCTCAAGCCATTTTATTTGATTAATTTAAACATGTCTTGGTTGCATTAAAAACCAAACAAGTGGTGTGTCTCCTGGTCAGGTTTTGTATAATTTATAATATTACATAATAAATATATAATATATAATAATATTTAAGGCGGCTCGGTGGAGCAGTGGGTAGCACGTCCGCCTCACAGTTAGGTGCGGGTTCGATTCCACCTCCGGCCCTCCCTGTGTGGAGTTCGCATGTTCTCCCCGTGTCCGCGTGGGTTTTCTCTGGGCACTCCGGTTTCCTCCCACATCCCAAAAAACATGCTTGATAGGCCGATTGAGCACTCCAAATTGTCCGTAAGTGTGAGTGCGAGTGCGAATGGTTGTTCGTCTCTGTGTGCCCTGCGATTGGTTGGCAACCAGTTCAGGGTGTCCCCCGCCTACTGCCCGATGATGGCTGGGATAGGCTCCAGCACGCCCGTGACCCCCGTGGCGGTTCAGAAAATGGATGGAGGTTTTATTCATGTTTTCGTGTGTATGTGCATGCGTGGAGGAGGCTACTTTCTGTATCTATGACAGCTAGCTGGCATCTGGCACAATCTGACACAAATGATCCCTCGGCTTATGGCACTGCACTGCCCAGCCTGCGTTAATCCCAAAAATCTTGTCCAAAAATATCATCTCTACCAACTAAGGCCCTCCCACAACCAAAGACACCCCTGCCGCCAAATCATAACAAAGAGTGGACAATGTTCAAGGTCGCGCATCTGAGTTGACATTAGCTCATTGCGCGCTAAAGATACCGTACATATGATAATGACCAATATTTAGTGTGCTCATACAAGCCCGGCAAAATGCAACCCCAAAATGAGTTTCCAGAGGAATTTGCTTTCTTTGATTAAACTCAGCGGATACAATCTCGACTATACATGTTCAGCATATGTAGGTCAGGACCGCCCTTATGCGCCATCTGTTATTTGTTGTTCCAACAGTATATGAACACTCATTTATTCCTTTGCCCTAATCCACTCCACGTAGCATATAAACTATAACTATGGGTAACAAGTTGACATTTTGGACATATTGTCTCCCCTTTGAAGCTAAACCAGATCTGGCTGAACATCTGCTGATGTTTACACACATCTGGTGAAGGTACAGGGGTTAGCTCACAAAAAATGTGACGTTTAGCAAAGCAGCTGGCCACACCGTATTTCCGTTGCTACATCAAATATCTCACTTTCTATTTTTTTCTGTATATTTGCGTCACATGTGGTCGCATGCTATGGACCTGCGTCTTTCTCCTTCAGTGTTGTGTATTAGAATGGCAGGAATAGACAGAACGCCAGGCGTTCACATGGGCCCCATGTGACACCTCTGTTTTAAGCTGTCAAGGTCATGCGCTTTCTTTACAATAAAATTAAACTCCATCATGTTTATTGTATGGCAACAAACATAACTATTACTTTGTTCTTAATATTCTATTTTTGTGATTCACAATCCTGGCAACCCTGAAATAAATGTAACCGACTTTTCTTTTTTTTTCTCAGATGCACATTATAGTGGGGAGGGAAATGATTGTAAAATGAGAGTGACACTAAAGACACAGCGATTAAAAACCTTGCAGAGGTTGTTCAGGCATGCGCTTGTAACAACCTTCCTCACATGCCAAAGTGTTTTACAGTGTGTGGACAAAATGGTATGCTAATGTGATTCGTGCATTCCGGAATGTGACATTTAATCATTCATAAGCTCTGCCGTTGCATTGTAATGAGGGAAGATTGTTTGGACGGAACAGCTAAGAGCGATGAAGGGTCAGTCTCATTTCTCATAAGACTGCATGGAGACGACTATAAAATATGGGGATGTAATGAACGGATCATGAAAAATGTATGGCAAGTTGAAAATAGAGGATAGGAAACAAGAGGTGAAAAAGTATACATACATTCATCTCCCTTTGTCATAATGTGTGTATAAATAGGCTCAGTCTTACTTAATAAAGCACAAATCGAATTTGCATTAAAAAATGACATTTGATCAAAATGAGTGTCGATTCAATCCTGTTTCTCTTGACCTCGTCCTTGTCGGTAATTGAGCTTGTCATAAAAATTAGGACCAAGCCTTTGTGCTATTATTAGAGTTCACATGTTACATTATGTGGGTGTGTACTGTTGTTTTCTGCACAAGGTCACTGTATGTGCAAAAAAAGAGAAAGTAAAAATGAATTGAAATTTAACAACCATTTCATGAGGTTTGATGCACAAAGTTGATGATTTAAATCAGTAGATTTGTTAAAATCAACATTAATGTCTGCTCCAAAATAGTCACCATTACTTCGATCAAAAGAGATAAAAATTGCCATAAACACTATTCTATGATAATAATAACAGTGTGAAGAAAGAAACATGAGTGGGGAGTCTTTTTCGGTCTTTCAATTTCTCTTTTTGGGTCTAGCATACCACATTATGCCTTGCGGAGGATTTTTAAATAATTGTCATCATTTGTTTGTCAACATGACTAACTTCTTGTGTCTCTCGTTTCACAGGTGTAGACGAGAGAGAGAAAAAAAAAGAGTCTGTCTACTACAGCTCTGCATGGTGATTTTCATCCTGGGTAATGTTGATCTTCTTTAGCTGAACTGGATCCATGGACATGGCCCTGGTAGACTTTGGGAGCCTAGATGAGTTGGGCCTCGAGGATGAGGACACTTCTGCGGATGAGACCACGGCTCTTAGCGTGGACATACCCGCAGGAGCGGACATGCCTGTTGGCAACCGTCGATTTCGAGCCCCACCGTACCACAACAGTCCTGTTCCGTCATGCATGTGGGAATCAACATCGTCAACACCACTCCGACTTCTACAGACGCTGGATGTACCTCATTCCCCATTGCTAACTCAGCACACAGGTAGTCACTCGAGTATGATCTCCAACTGGAAGCTGCTCCTAAGCAGCGAAGGCACAAAGGAAAGCGAGACAATCTTCAGCCAACTCACTAAGGAGTGTTGCGAGGACCTTTTTGTCGATAAAAGAGGACTGGACGACGGGGATCAAAAAGTTATTATAAACATCGCCGGTCTTCACTTTGAGACTCAGCTCAAAACCTTAGACCAGTTTCCCGATACACTCCTAGGAGACCCTCAGAAAAGGATGGACTATTTCGATCCAATGAGAAACGAATATTTCTTCGATCGGAACCGACCCAGCTTTGACGGGATTTTGTATTACTACCAGTCCGGTGGCAAGGTCAGACGTCCAGCAAATGTTCCTCTGGATGTGTTTGCAGATGAAATAATATTCTACGAGCTTGGGAACGAAGCTATGGAGAAGTTTCGGGATGAAGAAGGATTCCTTAGAGATGTCGACATACCACTGCCAAATAACGACATCTCCAGACAATTCTGGCTGCTGATGGAGTACCCGGAGAGCTCCAACGCGGCTCGATGTGTTGCGCTAGTGTCTGTGCTTGTTATTGTTATATCAATTATTATTTTCTGCATGGAGACGCTGCCGGAATTTAGAGATGACACCGACATTGTCTTGCCTTCGACCCTAAAGCCTGTCAACCTATCTGACGTTCACAGTTCTGCAGCTCCTCCTGATGTCACACTATTTTCCGATCCCTTCTTCGTGATTGAGACCGCCTGTATTGGCTGGTTCTTCTTCGAGCTATGTACAAGATTCCTTGTCTGCCCAAGCAAAAGAGAATTTTTCCACAATCTTATGAATATTATTGATATCATATCCATCATCCCCTATTTTGTCACCGTGGTGACAGAACTGGTCACAAAACCCGAAGAAAGCTCCGGACAAAACATGTCTTTGGCTATCCTTCGCATTATACGTCTGGTCAGAGTGTTTCGTATCTTTAAGTTGTCACGCCACTCCAAGGGACTGCAGATCCTGGGACAGACCCTCAAGGCTAGCATGAGAGAGCTTGGTCTGCTCATCTTCTTCCTGTTTATTGGAGTTATCCTTTTCTCCAGCGCTATCTACTTTGCGGAGGTCGACGAGCCCAACACGCAGTTTGTCAGCATTCCTGATGGCTTTTGGTGGGCGGTGGTAACCATGACGACCGTCGGCTACGGGGACATGTGTCCCATTACCTTGGCGGGCAAAATGGTTGGGACCTTATGCGCCATTGCAGGCGTATTGACCATTGCTCTACCTGTTCCTGTCATAGTCTCCAATTTCAACTACTTCTATCACAGAGAAACAGAAGCGGAGGACAAGCTGACCTTGTCGGATGCTGTCGAGCAAGCCATCATGGCGGACATGGGTGTGAAACAAAAGAGCAGCTCCTCGCTCAATAAGGTCAATGGCATTTGACTTATTTTCACATATAAAGGGTATAAAAAAATTGTACGAAATGCCTTCCTACTTGCACATGTTCAGAATGAACTGAAATTTCTTGTGTATTCTTTCAAATTACGTTCCAGTTTTTCCAAAGCTAAGTCAATTCCTGTTTGGAAAATATATTTGATTTAATTTATTCAATTCTGCTATTTTATTCTCTATCGGCCTTGTACCGCACGATAAAGATTGTTCATGTTGTTCTTATTCTGGATCTTCTCGGGTGTTGCAAACGTGGCTCATATGGGCTAACTAACTTCTGTAACGTTTGGCCAAAAGTGATACACCGAGGTTTCAGATTGAATGTAGAACCTATGGTAATGCTCTAATCCCCACCCCCCCTAAAATAACTACCTACGAGAACTACCAATAGAGAGTTCAGACTAGTTTTAATACCATGTACATAAACAAAAAGCATTCAAAGAAAACAATAAACTGATGGAAATACAGCATTCCTTTAATTCTCCATCCTTCCATCCTTCCATCCATCCATCATCCATCCGTCCGTCCGTCCGTCCGTCCGTCCATCCATCCATCCATCCATCCATCCATCCACTGCTTACCACTCAACCTAAACTTTGACCCACCCCCCCAAAAAATGTACTTTTTTTTAAATGTTAAATAATTTACCTTTCAACCCAGGATTCCAATGTATTTGTATAATGGAAAACTGTAACAAGAAAGCCATTGATAATACCAATCAAAGAATACCAACAATTTGTTCCAGATTAAAAAAGAAAAAAAAAAAACATTCCCTGAAAGCAAAGTCATGTTTCTGCGAGAACAGGAACAAAAAAAAATATATATATATATGTTTACCCTTTTCCGTCACCACTATGGAAATGTCCTGAAGCACCGGATCCATCGGTGGTTACACAGTATGAATATGTACTACTTTCGGGATATTGGCTATTATTTGAAGGAGTCAAAAAAAAGTTTGCAAATATGTCTGACCAATAAAAAAAAAATAAAAAAAAAAATCAACTGTGCATTGGGACTTTTATTATAAATATACTGAATACCTAACTGGGCGGCTTGGTGGGGCAGTGGGTAGCACGTCCGCCTCACAGTTAGGAGGGTGCGGGTTCGATTCCACCTCCGGCCCTCCCTGTGTGGAGTTTGCATATTCTCCCCGTGTCCGCGTGGGTTTTCTCCGGGCACTCCGGTTTCCTCCCACATCCCAAAAACATGTAAGGCCGATTGAGCACTCCAAATTGACCCTAAGTGTGAGTGCAAGTGTGAGTGCAAGTGCGAATGGTTGTTCGTCTCTGTGTGCCCTGCAATTGGTTAGCAACCAGTTCAGGGTGTCCCCCGGTTACTGCCCGATGACGGCTGGGATAGGCTCCAGCACGTCCGCGACCCCCGTGGGGAATAAGCGGTTCAGAAAATGAATGAATGAATGAATGAATGAATGAATATCTAACTTCCCAACATGAAGAGAACTTTTACAAGTAGCAGTTACAATGACTCCTTGTGAGACCAATTCATAACCAAACTGCAATTCATTTCATGGAGTCATCTGAAATACTAAACGTAGAAAGTGACTGAAGACTCCAAATACAACCCAATATTGGAAAAATACAGTATGTGAAAAACATCTGTTTGAAAGCGCTGGGCCTTTCGTGCGACCATGCTCAAGAGCAGAAATTCTCCATTCAGAAAAGGCAACGTTCAAGGTTCTTTGAAAGTCCGGATCTGTATATCATCATTGAGCAAGAAGGGGAGACTATTCCTTAAAAACCGTATGAGGTCAAATGAAGTATATTTTTGTACTATTCAGGCTGTTGCCATGTTTGATAGTGTCTTTGGTGTATGAACCTCCACAACACCAAGCAAAGAGGTGACATAATGGTCATTCCAGGAATGAGGGCATCGGGAAAGTTCCCGGTAGGCCAGGCAAATTTGTTTGGCCCCTATTCTGAACCCTGAAGCAAATTTTTTGAATACTGAGAATGTGAACCACCAATGACGCAAAAACTCATAATCTTGCCAAAAAGGCCACAAATTGATTTATTCTTTAAAAGAAACGGGTTCATCTTTATTATATAAATTGAGTAATTAGCATGGCCTTGGCTCTGAGCAATACTGGACAAACTGAGAATTACCATTTTGAATGAATCCACACGCACACACACAGTGTATTCTTCAAGGACTTAATTGACCTTCTCCAAAGTGAATGGCTCATCTGTTTGATAATTGTGTGACTCTTTAGACAGGTTGGTTTCCGAATTGTAAGACCTTTGGAGTTCCAAGGATGAAGTGGCGAGCCGTGCATTTCACACGTAGGTGTGTAGGCGTAGTGCAGAGGTGGGCAAACCTTTTGACCGGGGGGCCAAACCAGGAGCAGATGGATGTAGTGTTTGTGTGAAGCAATATCAACAACATGTAAAGGTCATTGCATTTAAGGTTTGGGCCTTTAATAGTGTTGGATTTTTGTCCACAATTTGGGAAGTGCGCTATCCATGCCTCATGTCAAAAGCCATAGCCAATCACCTGTTATCCAATTTACTCACCACGTGCTCATTTTATTTCTTCAGTTTTAGGAAAAGGCTAGGACACCGAAACAAAATTTAGACTTACACAGGTTGGTTGTGTTCAATCACAATTCTTGTTAAAAAAGCTCTGTTTTCAGGAAAGTACAATACAGCGCTGGGTCTTTCATGTGACCATGCTCAAGAGCAGAAATTCTCCATTCAGAAAAGGCAACGTTCAAGGTTCTTTGGTCTTTTTATATTCAGTTGCACATGCCAGTGTGGGCCGAGTTTGATGGGTGATGAGTCAGGAGGTGTGGCAAGTTCGCAGGAGAGTTTGATTCCATTGGAGTGGGTGTTGGTTCGGTGAGAGCTGGTTCCGTGGGGTTGGGTGCTGATTATGGGTGATTCGGTGTGTGTGTGGGCTGTTGTTTTCCATCCCGTCTTTCGGCCTTGGCGATCACCTTTGGCCGGTTTCTTGGTTGTTTTCCTCTGCCGCTCTTCCTCTGGCACCTCTACCGGTTTTATCTCCAAGTGTCCTTCCTGTAAACCATTCTTGCACATACATCCACTTCGCCTACTGGCGGACACCGCCCATACATCATTCTTTCAATTGGGTCATTTTGTATGGGATTTTGTGAGCTTTTGGCTGTGACATCATCCATTTATTTATGTTCCCTGACTATGGAAAGTTTGTACTCACCACTTACCATGTTTTCGTTTGTTTGTTCTTTTGATACTCCATGTACTTGTATACGTCATCATATTCTTAGTTTAATCATGTTTCCAACCATATCTTTTCTTTGTTAGGCAAAATATTTCCCTCCGTCTAGAACGTTCAGTAGCAATCGAAAAACTGGCGTCTAGCATTTGTCAAAACACAAGATATAATCAAGTACTGAACATTTTTAGACGTCTTTGGCAGTGTCCGTGATTTAGATAATCATCAGGCATGCATTAAACAGTTCCTTAAGGGTCATTAAGGCAAAATATCAAAAAACATTTGTTCTTTCAAAGTGCTAAGAAATACATATCAGATCATAAAGTTATAAAAACCTTTGCCATTACCACCTATCAAAAATGTCTAATTATGTCTTCTTTATTGATTTGGTGTGTGGGTATAATCATATGCTTAAAATGTTTCTTTTATTGATTTAATATATGAATATACTTGTCTGCTTATGTACTTTATTCAATGAGGTTTGAGCATATCTGTTTTTGTAGCTAGGGTGGACTTTTTGTATTTCGACCCCATTCCTTCAATAGGTAGTAAAGCATAGATATTCAGAAAAAGCTTTTTGAAAACAAATGCATTCATTAACAGCATTAAAAAATCATCAAAAAAAATGCTATCAGTGATTCTCATTAAATACAACACTGTCGTTATGAATAACAGTTTCCATCACTTCAGCGCCTGCAGGGCAGATTTATGAAAGATGTTTATCTTATGAGGCGAAATCACATCAAACGGCAAACATTCTAACCAAATACATAATCTTAAAGAATCAGTGGAAAAATACATCTGAATAAAGTAATAAAGAAATCAAAACGGCAATAGGGTGACAGATATCTGAATATCAGAGCAGAGCTTTGACTCACAAACACTTGGTGACAGAGGTGAGGAAACGGGAAACACTTTCTTAAAGTCGGCCTTAAGAACTTTAAAAGTTAAGATTAGCCGCAAACAGGTGGTGCATCAATGTCCTTGAACATCCTGCATTGTTTGAGAATGAGAATGGTCGCTAGTTTCAATCCCTGCTATTTGTAAAAATTATATTCAAAATGCTTATTTATGTTGTTTTTTTTACAACAAACTTGAGAAACTCCCCTTCATTTTCAATGGGAACAGTATTGTTGGTGTCACTTTTTTTTGCTAGTGCATCACAGTCTTGAGTAAAAATTGTCGCGGCAATTCTTAGGCTAGAGCCAAGGTGTTGGTCCGTGAACCTAGATCTGTGACGAGTTGATGTTGATTGATTGTCCACTCTTTTTTTAAACACTCGGCACTCAGTGTCCGCCTTTCTTTTCCTAGGGCCACTCGTTTTAATGGAAGGATTCCAGGGGAAGGTTTGTGGCTGCTTTAGGGTAAAACTGTATCTGAAAGCTCAGCGCGGGAATTACGCGAATGCTGACGTCACAACCCACACTAAATTCGACACTGATAGAAATAGAGCGCGGAGTGCGGCGTGTCGTACTGCTAATTACGTACACCGGCGTGTCCGTACTACTGAGTAGTACACGCACTTGTGAGTGCGCACCGAGCTTTCTGACCCGGCTTCCGGTAATAAATGCGCGGGAGGGCAGTTCCCCATCTACTGGGGAAACGCAGTCAATGCAGAGAAAATGACCAAAAAAATGTTTTAATAATACAATTTATTCAGGGTTGGCGGGCCGGATTAAACAGATTAAAAATCCTTTCAACAGAACCATGCTTTTCTTGAAAAGTCGGTCTTGAAAATGGCTTTGACAATAAATCTGCAACCAAATCGATTTCTTCTCCTCCTTCAGCCATTGTGGGTTGACAAAACAGCTATTAAATCATCCATCCATCCATCCATCCATCCATCCATCCATCCATCCATCCATCCATCCATCCATCCATTTTCTTCCGCTTATCCAGGGTCGGGTCGCAGGGGTAGCACCTTTAGGAGGGACTCCCAGACTTCCCTTTCCCCAGCCACTTCATCCAGCTCCTCCCATGGTATCCCAAGGCGTTCCCAGGCCAGCCGAGAGACATAGTCTCTCCAGCGCGTCCTGGGTTGTCAACCAGGTCTCCTACTGGTGGAACAAGCCTGGAACACCTCCCCAGGGAGGGGTCCAGGAGGCATCCTGATGAGATGCCCGAGCCAACTCATCTGGCTCCTCTCAATGTGGAGGAGCAGCGGCGATTTGGAGTTGCTGACTCTCGTCCACACCGCTTCACTCTCGGCTGCGAACCGCTCCAGTGAGAGCTGGAGATCACGGCTTGAAGAAATTAACAGCACCACGTCGTCTGCAAAAAGCAGAGACGCGATGCTGAGGTCTCCAAATCGGACACCCTCAAAGCCTTGGCCTAGAAATTCTGTCCATAAAAATCCATGAACAGAATCGGTGACAAAGGGCAGCCTTGGCGGAGTCCAACCCTCACTGGGAACGAATCGGGCTTACTGCCGGAAATGCGCGCCAAACTCTGGCATTGGTGATACAGGGACCAAACCGCCCTTATCAGTTGGCTCGGCACCCCGTACTCCTGAAGCACCCTCGACAGAACTTCCCGAGGGACACGGTCGAACGCCTTCTCCAAGTCCACAAAACCGGTGGACTGGTTGACCAAAGTCCCATGCCCCCTCGAGGATCCTGCCGAGGGTGTTGAGCTGGTCCACTGTTCCACGGCCAGGACGAAAGCCACACTGCTCCTCCTGAATCCGAGGTTCGAACTCCCGACGGACCCTCCTGTCCAGCACCCCTGAATAGACCTTACCAGGGAGGCTGAGAAGTGTGATCTCCCTGTGATTAGAACACACCCTCTGGTGACCCTTCTTAAAGAGGGGAACCACCACCCCAGTCTGCCAATCCAGAGGCACCATCCCCGATGTCCATGGAATGTTGTAGAGGCATGTCAGCCATGACAGCTCACAACATCCAGAGCCTTTAAGAACTCCGGGCGGATCTCATCCACCCCTGGGACCTTGCCCCCGAGGAACTTTTTAACTACCTTAGTGACTTTGACCCCAGAGATTGGAGAGTCCGCCTCAGAGTCGCCAGGCCCTGCTTCCACAATGGAAGGCGTGTCGGTGGAATTGAGGAAGTCTTCGAAGTATTCTCCCCACCGACTCACGACGTCCCGAGTCGAGGTCAGCAGCACACCATCTCCACTGTAAACAGTGTTGACGGTGCACTGCTTCCCCCTCCTGAGACGCTGGATTGTGGACCAGAATTTCCTCGAAGCCTTCCGGAAGTCGTTCTCCATGGCCTCGCCAAACTCCTCCCACGCCTGGGTTTTTGCCTCAGCAACCGCCAAAGCCGCGTTCGCTTGGCCATCCGGTACCTCGCAGTCTCGCAGGCCAAAACGGCCCGATAGGACTCCTTCTTCAGCTTGACAGCATCCCTTACCACCGGTGTCCACCAGCGGGTTCGGGGATTGCCGCCACGACAGGCACCAATGACCTTACGGCCACAGCTCCGGTCAGCTGCCTCAACAATGGAGACGCGGAACATGGTCCACTTGGAATCAATGTCCCCCGCCTTCTCCGGGATGTGGGAATAGGTGGGAGTTGAAGCTCTTCCTGACAGGGGATTCTGCCAGACGTTCCCAGCAGACACTCACAGTACGTTTGGGCCCATTGGAGCCAACCCACCACCAGGTGGTGTTCAGTTGCCAGCCCCGCCCCTCTCTTCACCTGAGTGTCCAAAACATGCGGCCGCAAATCCGATGACACGACTACAAGGTCGATCAACGAACTGCGGCCTAGGGTGTCCTGATGCCAAGTGCACACATGGACACCCTTATGCTTGAACATGGTGTGCATTACTGCTAATTCGTGTCGAGCACAGAATTCCAATCATAGAACACCACTCGGGTTCAGACCGGGAAGGTCGTTCCTCCCAATCACGCCCTTCCAGGTCTCAATGTCATTGCCCACATGAGATTTGAAGTCACCCAATGGAACGATGGAGTCCCCAGAAGGAGCGCTCTCCAGCACTTCTTCCAGTGACTCCAAAAAGGGTGGGTACTCTGAGCTGCCATTTGGTGCATGGACACAAACAACAGTCAGAACCCGTCCCCCCACCCAAAGGCGGAGGGAGGCTACCCTCTCGTTCACCGGGGTGAACCCCAATGTGCAGGCGCCCAGCTGGGGGGCAATAAAAATACCCACACCTGCTCGACGCCTCTCACCTTGGGAAACTCCAGAGTCGAAGAGAGTCCAGCCCCTCTCGAGAGGGCTTGTACCAGAACCCAAACTGTGTGTGGAGACAAGTCCGACTATGTCTAGTCGGAACTTTTCTGCCTCGCACACCAGCTTGGCCTCCTTTCCAGCCAGATAGGTTACATTCCATGTCCTAAGAGCCAGCTTCTGCAGCCGGGGATCGGACCGCCAAGGTCCCTGCCTTTGGCCGATGCCCAGCTCACAATGCACCCGACCCCTTTGGTCCCTCCCACAGGTGGTGAGCCCCTGGAAAGGGGGACCCACATTTCCTTTTTGGGCAGTGCCCGGCCCCGGACGGCCATGGGCGAAGGCCCAGCCACCAGACGCTCGCCTTTGAGCCCCACCTCCAGGCCTGGCTCCAGAGGGGGCCCCGGTGACCCGCCTCCGGATGAGGGAAATCTGTATCCATATATCTTTTTCATCATAAGGGGCTTTGTCTTGCCCCTCACCTAGGACCCTTTTGCCATGGATGACCCTACCAGGGGCATGAAGCAACATGGCTCCTAGGATCATTGGGACACGCAAACCCCTCCACCACGGTAAGGTGACGACTCACGGAGGGGGCTATTAAATCAACACAACAATATCATTGCTTGTGCAGATGCAGTTTGGTCGCTCTGGCTAATACACTCTCTGACTATCCAACCAATCAGAATCAGCTTTTTTGGCCAAAGTTGTGCATGCCAAACAAGGAATTTGACTCCGGTTGATCTCAGCCTCTGTACAACATTTAAGTGACTAACATCATTCAGGTGACTAACAACAAAGCGTGTGAAAACACTGAAGCAACAGTTTGATCAACATTTATTTTATGCTACAGGGCCTGCAGAACTGATTGTGAAGGTCTCCAAGCAAATTTATTTGACCCTGGCAACAAATAGTGGCTGAAATGTCATTGGTTAAATGCTTAAATATGAAAATACACATCTAGAAGCAGAGCAACCAGGGGGCTAGCAATGAAAGGAAGCGGACATACCATTTGGAATTATTTAATACGTATTCATGGACAAAATATAAGGTAGTCATAATGCAGTACAAGCCAGTGTCTTTTCTGTACTGGTCCCAAGCCCGGGTAAATGCAGAGGGTTGCGTCAGGAGGGGCATCCCACATATAAATTTGCCAAATATACACATGATGCGAACTCAGTCTGTTAATTCCATACCGGATTGGTCGAGGCCTGGTTTAACAACCGCCATCAGTGCTGTTAACCTACAGGGCATTGGTAGAAATTTGACTACTGTAGGTCGAAAAAGGAGGAGGAAGGCAGTAGGCAGGTAAAAGACAGGAAAGGCACAAGTCTAAGACTGAGAGTTGGGACTTTGAATGGTGTGACTATGACAGAAAAAATTAGAGAGTTAGTGGACATAATGCAAAGGAGGAAGGTGGACATACTGTGTGTTCAGGAGACCAGGTGCAAAGGTAGCAAGGCCAAAAGCATAGAAATAGGATTCAAGCTGTTCCACCATGGAGTGTATGGGAAGAGAAATGGAGTAAGAGTTATCTTAAATGAGGAGTTTGAAAAGAATGTCAGACAGAGTAATGAGTTTGAAACTGGAAATCCAAGGTGTGATCAATGTTGTCAGTGGCTATGCCCCACAGGAAGGATGTGAATTAGAAGAGAAGGAGAAATTCTGGAGTGAGCTGGATGAAGCGATGCAGAGTATCCTCAGAGGTGAGAGGGTAGTGATTGGTGCAGACTTGAACAGACATGTTGGTGCAGGCAACAGAGGTGATGAGGAAGTGATGGGCAGGTTTGGTATCCAGGATAGGAACGCAGATGGAGAGATGATGGTTGACTTTGCAAAAAGAATGGATATGGCTGTAGTGAATACTTTCTTTCAGAAGAGGCAGGAACATTTGGTGACATACAAGAGCGGAGCTAGGAGCACACAGGTGGATTACATGTTGTGTAGACGATATAATCTGAAGGATATCAGTGACTGCAAAGTGGTGGCAGGTGAAAGTGTAGCCAGACAGCATAGATTGGTGGTGTGTAGCATGACCCTGGTGGTGAAGAAGAGGAAGCTGAAGACAACAAAGGCGGAACAGAGGACGAAGTGGTGGAAACTAAAAAAAAGAAGAGTTGTGTAACTTTCAGGGAGGAGTTGAGACAGGCTCTGGGTGGGCAGGAGGCACTTCTAGATGACTAGAGGACGACAGCTAAGGTGATCAGGGAGGCAGGAGAGTACTTGGTGTGTCTTCTGGAAGGAAAGTTGATAAGGAGACTTGGTGGTAGAACGAGGAAGTGCAGGAGTGCATACGTGGCAAAAGGTTAAGAGGAAGTGGGACAGACTGAAGAGAGTAAACAGGGATACACGGAAATACAGTGTAAGGTGAAAGCAGAAGTGGCAGAGGCCAAACAAAGAGTTTACGACGACCTGTATACCAGGTTGGACAGTGAGGAGTGAGAGGATTTATACAGGTTGGCGAGACAAAGGAACAGAGATGGGATGTGCAGCAGGTTAGGGTGATTAAAGATAGAGATGGAATTTTTTTGACAGATAATGAAAGTGTGATAGGAAGATGGAGAGAGTACTTTGAAGAGCTGATGAATGAGGAAAACGAGACAGCGAAGAGTGGAAGAGGTGGCTATGTGGACCAGGAAGGTTTTTTTTTTTTATGTTACGTTTATTCACACACACACACACACACACACACACACACACACACACACACACACACACACACACACACACACACACACACACACACACACAGATCATGTATACAGCTTGCTGGACATAGCATTTTAGGCATGTGAATAGGTCTCCTGACGAAGCTAACTAAAGCTTATGGTAGGAGCCTTCTGTGTAGAGTTATTTGTTGGTGAGCTATCATTATAAAAGACATAAATACATTTACATACATGACATTTACCGTAATTTTCGGACTATAAGTTGCGGTTTTTGTCATAGTTTGGGTGGGGGGGCGACTTATACCCAGGAGCAACTTATATGTGATTTCTTTCACAAATTTTCAAAATTAAAAAATCTGCGATGTAGTGAAACCGCGATAAACGAACCGCAATGTAGCAGGAGATTACTGTCATTTGAACTGCAAGTGACGTCACCCGCGCCGCGCGGCAGTTGTTTACATAAAGGGCAAAGGATTCGATCACGAGATGACGAAGATGACGAAGGGCCCCATGTACTACCGGCATCATTAGCGGCTTTGTTTGTAAGTGACACGGAGGACAAAGAGTTTGAAGGATTTAATGATTTGGAATGACACAGAAGGTTTGAAAAACTATTATGGCTTTTACGCACGCCCAATCCTTCTCGACGGGAGCTCTCTTTCACCTCCGTGGATGGAAGTCGGGGGCCGGCGCTCGGCCGAGTGGCTCTCCGGGGACGGTGGATGGGGCTCGGACATGGCTTTTACGCACGCCCGCTCCTATTCTATGAAGCTCTCTTCCATCTCCGTGGCTGGAAGTTCAGTAGTTGTTGGCTCGTTGAACTCTTGTTTTGTTAAATAAAGAGCCGTTTGCCAAACCCAAGTCTTCCCTGGTATTTAACGCTACAATATAGTTATATACTAGATCTCTGCAGCGCACGCGTGCCGTTGTTGACATAAAGAAGGAGGAATTTGATCGATGGATTTAATGATTTGGAGTGACACAGATGGTTTGATAATATTGTTGTAATATGATAGTTATTTCAAATGTACTTTATATATCGTTATATGGGTCTGTGGAATAATTAGAAATGCAACTTACAACGGGTCTGACGTTATCATATGCGACGCATACGCGGCGTTGTTTACATAAAGCAAGATCGATGGATTTAATGAATTGGAGTGACACAGATGGTTTGATAAACGTGTTATTTATGTAATACTTGAATAACTTTGAATGTTACGTCAGGCCCGTTCTCAGCTCTTCGTTTGTGTTTATGTCACGTTAGCATACCTATCGTTTAGCCTGTTGTTGCTAGTTCATGTCTGTTTTTGGTGTTGGATTTTGACAAATAAATTTGCCCTTTAAGTGCGACTTATACTCCGGTGCGACTTATATATGTTTTTTTTCCACTTTATTGTGCATTTTATGGCTGGTGCGACTTATACTCCGGAGCGACTTATCGTCCGAAAATTACGGTACATGCATTTAACATGCTGCGTGTCACGCAACAGACATTTAACATAACCTAACATAACATGACACAATAACATGACAACATACACTTAACATAACATAACAACATAACAATATAAATTTCAAATACAGTTTGTGATCCCATAAAGTGTAATTATGTGTTAGAGTTCAACAGTTGATGTTTGAATGTGGAGACAGATCGTGATATTTTGAGGCTGTCATTGAGCTCATTCCAAATCTGTGGTCCCCAGCACACCACACTCATACTTCTCATTAATTTGCGTTTATTACCAACAATGAGGTGTTTGTGTCTAGTATTGTGGGTGTGCCGGGGAACACAGATGGGAATGAGCTGTTTTAATCTGTGGTTTGAGTCTGAGATGACCTGATATATTACACAAGCGTTGTGATAGTAATTCGTTGAGTCGAAAGATACGATAACGGGCAAACAGGTGACGGGTGGGTGAGTTTGGTTTTGTCCAGGAGATGGCACGAATGACCTTTTTCTGTAATATTTCCTGTTTCTTGATATGGCTGGGATAGGTGTTGCACCAAATAAACATTACAATAGTTAAGATGTGGTTCAAATAAGGTTTTATATAAAGTGAGACGGAATGAGCATGGGAGCAGGTGCCACAGCTTAAAGAAAAGACCAACATATTTTGACAGTTTGTGAGCTAGGTAGTCTGTGACTTTTGAAATTTAAACAGTCATCTATGTGGACCCAAAGGAATTTGATAGAATTGACCCTTTTAATCTCTTCACCATCTATTTTTATTTTAGTGATGGAATTTTCAATTTTTAAATGTTTTTTGTTTGAGTGCAATAGCATAAAATTGGTTTTCCCAATTTTGAGAGAAAGTTTGTTTACTTTGAGCCAAGAGTTCACCATCTGTAGTTCCTTGTTGAGAAGGTCATGAAGTTCATAAATATTATTGTGTGATATAAACAGGTTGGTGTCATCTGCAAAAATTATTTTTTGGAGAGTTTTAGAGGAATTAACCAAGTCGTTTATATAGATGATGAGGAGCAACGGGCCAAGAATAGAGCCTTGTGGGACCCCACACTTGATGCATTTCTGTGGCGACTTAGTGTTGTTAATGCTTACATATTGTTGTCTCTGAGTAAGATAACTTTTGAACCAGTTAAGAGCTAAGCCACGGATCCCATAATGATTCAATTTATCTAGGAGTATGTTCCGATCAATGGTGTCAAAGGCCTTTGATAGGTTCAGAAATACATCAATATCATAGTCCCCTTGTTCTAAGTTGTCATTAACTTTTTCAAGTAGATCCAGGATAGCCATACAGGTGATGTATTTCTTCCTGAAACTGTCTTGGGATGATGTTAATATGTTTAGTTTGTTGAGCTAATTGATTAATCTATTGTAGACGATTCTCTCCAATATTTTGGCGAGAGTGGGTAGTATAGCTATGGGCGGGTAATTGGTCTTATCATTTTTGTCACCAGATTGGTATATAGGGAAGATTTTTGCCATTTTTGTCCTTTCGGGAACAATGCCTGTGGATGGGGAGAGATTGAGACAGTGAGCAAGTGGGTCAGCAATTATATTTGCTATAGATTTTAAAAATCGGCTGTTAATCTCATCCTCACCACAGGAGTTAGAGGTCTTCGTGGACTTCATGAAGTTGAGAATTCCATTTTTGTCTGTTGGTTTCAGGAAGAAAGAGGTTGAGTAAATACCTGTTAGGTAATGTTGATACGAAGCTCCCTTTGGTTGGCTGATCTTACTTGATAAATTCTCACCTATGGATATAAAGTAGTCATTGAATTCATTTGCGAGGTCAATGTTGGTGTTGGTAAAGGAGTCCGGGTGCGTAGTTTGTTTATGGCGTCTGTTTAGGAAATATGTGTCAAACTCTGGCCCGCGGGCCAGATTTGGCCCGCGGTGTAATTATATTTGGCCCGCAAGGCAATATCAAATTAACATTCGAGCTGGCCCGCCGGTATAATTCGGCGGCAGCGCTGTAACACTGCATTCATCGCTTGTACTACAAATCCCATAATGGTCTGCTGTTGCTTTGGCGCCCATACGTCCGTTCATGACTCCGCCTCATGCCCATATAAGTAGAATCCGTGTTCATTTTTTCCCAGAATGCACCTGAATTTTTCAAGATGGCGCTGCCTGGATTCGATACTATTGGCTTCCGAGCAGCGTCCGCAAACTAATGGTGACGTCACGGATGTTACGTTCATTTCTTATATACAGTCTATGTGCACACCCTGCATCTCCGTGCCTCTCCCCCACACTGCGACCTCAAACGACAGCTGTCACTGTGTTACCCTACCAACAAATGGCGAAAAGAAAGGCAGAAAATGGAACTTTTCTGGACAGGTGGGAGACAGAATATCTGTTTATATGTATACAAGACAGACCTGTTTGTCTTGTTTGTGGAGCCAACGTGTCAGTAACTAAGGAGCACAATATTAGACGACACTATGAAACCAAACACCAGGACAAATATAAGGACCTGGACACGGCTCAAAGGAGCCAGAAAGTTAAGGAGATGAAAAGAGGTTTGATTTCACAACAGAACATGTTCACAAAAGCCACAACACAGAGTGAGGCTGCTGTAAAGTCAAGTTATATCGTGGCACAAGAAATTGCCAAATCAGCCCGACAGTTTAATGAAGGATAGTTTGTAAAAAAAGTGCATGATGAAGGTTTGTGACCGCACATGCGAGCTTGCCACCAATCTGCATGTCCAGTTGATGGAGAAGGGAAAATATTTTGTTTCTTTTTCCCTTGCTGTGGATGAGAGCACTGACGCGTTTGATATTGCGCAGCTGACTGTCTTCGTCCGCGGCGTGGACACAAATCTGTGTGTTATGGAGGAGCTTTTGGGATTTAAACCAATGGATGGCACAACCACAGGGAAAGAAATCTTTGAGGAGGTTTGAAAATGTGTAACTGAAATAAACCTTCCGTGGAATAAACTTGTGGGATTAACCACTGATGGTGCGGCAACCATGAGTGGTAAAAGGAATGGACTGGTGGGCAGGATCTATGAAAAGATGCGCAAAGAGAACTGTGCAGGTGAATTATCTGTTTATCACTGCATCTTACATCAAGAATCCCTGTGTGGTAAAGGGCTGAAGATGGAGGATGTTATGTCCACAGTAACACAAAGATCTCAATCACCGCCAGTTTAAGTCTTTTCGGGAATTTTCTATGCACTTTTTCTTGCTACTCCAAGGCCTGAATGGTTGATTTATTCATAGTCGTTATGTTATTTTATTTTCAAATTTATTAGCCTCAGTAAGAAGCTAATTTTGACATTTACCTCAGAAGGCTGCAAACAAAAAGGAGGCATTCAATTTTTATTTAAATTGTATTTATTATGCCATTGATATGTTTTATTATTATCATTATTATTATTACTATTATTACTATTATTGTTAGTATTAGTATTATTAGTGTTATTATCAACTTGATTTTGCACGCCTGCACTTTTAAGTTATATAAGCCTTGGTTGTTCAATATTCATTGTAAAATCAAAACTTGTTTGATTCCATATCAAAAGGTTCATTTGTTCAACTTTGGCCCGCGGCTTTGTTCAATTTAAAATTTTGGCCCACTGTCAATTTGAGTTTGACACCCCTGGTTTAGGACATTGTTTAATATGTGCCAAGATTTTTATCGGCGATATATTTATTTTTATTTTCAATTGTTGTTTGTCTTAAATATCTTTTGTATCATTTATTTTTGCGCTTAATGGAATTAGAGAGCCCTCGGGTTACCCAGGGTTTAGTTTCCCTCTTGCCGCATGTGACAGTCTTGACAGGGATGGTATTTGATATTGCATCACTGATTGCCAGGACCATGCTGTCATATGCCGTGTTTGGATCATTGCGCAGATAAACATTGTCCCAGTCTTTGGCCTGGAGGTCGGCATTTAATTGCTGTAGTGTGCTCTCGTTTATGACTTTAGTTTGCACTATATGTTGTAGCGTAGGACACTTGAGTGCAAGATTAAAAAACATTACTATAGGGAGGTGGTCAGAGATATCAGAGAAGAGCACACCAGTTATTTTGAATGTTTGTGATGATGTCAATGATAGTTCTGGAGGAGTGGGTTACTTGTGTGTAGAGATACACCGAGCTGATATCTGGATCGGATATCGGCCCCGATATCAACAAAATAGATGGATCGGGTATCGGAAAATGCAGCCGATCTGTGGGCCGATCCTTTTCTTAATCTATTGGGACGCGGCCTACGTCATACGTCAGCAGCACGCGTGCCGCATGCCACAAGAGTTTTCTAAACAAACGCAAACATGGAGCGAACGAAAGAGTCAGCTGTGTGGAGGTACTTTAAACTGAACACGCCAACTACCTCGACGGCAGTTTGTAATGTCTGCAAAGCTAGTTGCCAGGGGTGGTGGTAGTACTGCCAGTTATAGTACTACCAATTTAATTAAGCATCTCCAGAAACACCACGCAACGAAGCACCAGGAGTTCCAGCAGTTGAGCAGATCAAAGAGAGCGGTAGGTGGACCTACACAGCAGTTAACGCACCTAATGTTTACATGTTTACTATTTCTTTTAATATTTGGTTACTGTGTGCTTGATCACCCTTTCTATATTTGCCCAGTGCAGTTTCAGCTGCAACATTTGTATTTTTTTTAAGAAGTTTGTATCCTAATTTACTTGAATTTAAATGCTGATACACTTTATTGCTGCTGTTGCACAACTTTTGTTACAAATAAATAGTTCATTGCATTAATCTGCTTTATCTTGTTACATTTTGTTTTAGGAAAGAACTGTGTAGTCATGCCTGATGCCATTGCCTTTAGTCTTTTCTGTTCCACATGTAGAGGTATGTAGCTTGTTAAGTCAACCATAATATCGGATCGGTATCGGGTATCGACCGATACGCAAAGCCTCGGTATCGGTATCGAAACTGAAAAGTCGGATCGGTGCATCTCTACTTGTGTGAGTAATGTAATAGTAGGTAAACAGGCTGATGAAAGAAGAGTATTAATGAAGTCATTTTTAGCTGTCTTCTCTGGAGATACCAATATTGTAATCTCCGTGAAGGATACAGTCATTATTTGTTGTATTGATGAGCATTAGTAGCTCATCCAAGTTTGAATTAAAGGTAGTTAGAGTGGAATCTGGTGGGCGGTATATCACTCCTACCATAAGTTTCCTGTTTTTACTTATAGTAACCTCAACAAAGAGGGAGTCAATAGAGTTATAATTTATGACAAGATAATCACGAACCTTCACATGCAAACTAGAATGGAAATACAAACATACGCCTCAACCTGGTCTATCTAATCTGTTCTTAAAATGTAATGTATATCCCTCTATATTTGAGGTATCTATATATGACTTCTCATTAAGCCAAGTTTCACTACAGCCAATTATATTTAAGGGACTGCCTATGTCAGAGATCAGTGATACTAGTTCACCATAGTGTTTGTTTAAGCTCCTTATATTTCGATGCAAGGTTGAGAATTTATTGTTACCAATCAGGCATTTTTGTTGTTCAGGAGTGTAGTTCATACAAGTTACATTCTCACTGATGTCCATACATTGATTCACATTATCTTCAACATAAAAATCATCAAAGCTCATAAAATAATAGAGCAGAACTGTAAGTTTTAGGGATCACGCAAAAACATATATACATAAACACATACAAACATGAGCAAAGATACATAAAATAACATTGAGACAGATTTGTCCACAAGTCTCTTTGCATTATAGTGAAGTCTCAAACCCACAACCTAACGACGTTTAACTAAATAAATCGATAGATAAACAACTAAGGTAGTAAACGTCGGGTATTCCCTGATTGTTTATAATGTTTGTAAATGTTCAAAGTATAGAAGAAAAAAAAGGGGGGGGATCCCTCCGTCAAGGTGCAAAGAAAAATTGCACAGTTCAGTTCATGTCATGTCAATTGAAGTCTGGTTTGCACTCATGGGAAATTAAAGGAACTGCGGACCAGAGCATACAGAGCAGCTGATGCTAACAAGTTAACCAGTTGTCTCATTTAGAAGAGGTAGCGTAAAATTGACTTATCATTATTTAGAGATTATTTTTATATACTTTTCCGCCTCATCGACTGAAGTTGGGTGTAGCCTACCTTCCTCGTTGGTCTTGATGGTGAGTCTCGTATCGCCGGGAAGAGCAGAGCAGGCTTTAGACCCAGTTTGTACAGCGTCGACATCACTTTGCTATCGACTTTGCGTTCATCCGGTATTTCTTTCGGGTAATCCTCATAGATGACGATAGGATGCTGGTGATACCGGAACTTCCCTCTTTTGATCCGAGAAGCCCTGATTATCTTGTCTTTACTTTGGAAGTGATGTAGTCCGATCAACACCGGTCTGGGCGGCTCACCTGTCGGCGGTTTGGGTCTCTGGACTCAGTGGCAACGGTCGCATTCCGGGGGGGCATCCAGAATCTCACCGAAGAGCTCTTTCAGCAGCTTGGGGAAGAAGAGTGGGTCGGAGTTTTCCACTGATTCCGGTAAACCCACGATTTCAACGTTGTTCCGTCTGCTGAAAGCCTCCATTGATATGGATTTTGTTACAAGCTTGGTGTTGGTCTCGGGTAGCTTCGCACAGGTCTCGGTTAGCTTAGCACAGGTAGCTTCCAGCGCTTGTATCCGAGTATCCTAGACGTTTGCGTTCTCCCCGAGGTCTTTGATCTTTGTCGAGTGGTTATCTGCTATGACATGGAGGCAATCCAGTTTGTTTTCGATCTTTTCCATGGAAGCCCGAAACTCTGCGGTGATAACTAGCCGGTTTTCCTCCAGAAGGCTGGCTATTGAGGCTAGCGTTAAGTTGCCGGTAGCCTCACCAGGTAGTTGCAGATCTTCAGGTTTGGTTTTCGGCTATGGAGGCATGTTGATGTTCAGCCATCCGACAAAGTTGTCCGTATAACTGCCTTGTGATTTGTCGTTTTTTAGGTAAGCTCTGGACTCATAGATAGTTGTTTAAAACTTTGTAGGTAAGTTAGCGAGGTGCACCACCTACATGTACTTTTTGCAAAAAGTTGCGATGATCAGTCGAGGTGAAGTAAGGAGGGCACTGACAAGGATGAAGAGTGGAAAGGCAGTTGGGCCGGATGGTATACCTGTGGAGGAATGGAAGTGTCTTGGAGAGCTGTCTGTAGAGTTTTTGACCAGACAGTTCAATGACATCCTAGAGAATGAGAGGATGCCAGAGGAATGGAGGAGAAGTGTGTTGATACCAGTCTATAAGAACAAGGGGGATGCGCAGAGTTGTGGCAACTACAGAGGAATAAAGTTAATGAGCCACACAATGAAGTTATGGGAAAGAATGGTGGAAGCTCGACTAAGAGGAGAAGTATCTGCGAACAGCAGTATGGTTTCATGTCCAGAAAGAGTACTACAGATGCAGTGTTTGCTTTGATGATTCTGATGGAGAAGTACAGAGAGGGTCAGAAGGAGCTGCATTGTGTCTTTGTAGATCTGGAGAAAGCATATGACAGGATGCCCAGAGAGGAACACTGTCAGAGGCCTCAGGTAGTACGTGTTGGCGACAATATCTCCGGCAGCATCACGCTGAGCACGGGTGACCCCCAAGGCTGCGTGCTCAGTCCGCTGCTCTTCACCCTGCTGACGCATGACTGCACTGCAAACTACAGCAGCAACCGCGTGCTGAAATAAGCCGACGACACGACTCTGTTGGGTCTCATCACTGGGGGGGACGAGACTCAATACAGGTCGGAGGTCGAGCTTCTGGCCACGTGGTGCAGGGACAACAACCTCCTGCTGAACGTCAGCAAGACCAAGGAGACTTTTGTTGACTTCCAGAAGGGTCACACCCAACACCTGCCACTGACCATCGACGGTGCTGTGGTGGAGAGAGTGAGCAGCACCAGATTCCTGGGGGTGCACATCAGTGAGGACCTCTCCTGGAACACCAACCCTGCGTTGCTGGCGAAGAAAGCTCAGCGCCGCCTGTACTTTCTGCGGAAACTCAGGTGAGTGAGTGCTCCTCCTGCCATCATGACCACATTGTACCGTGGCACCATTGAGAGCGTCCTCTCCACTTGTATCGCTGTGTGGGGTGGTAGCTGCACTGAATACAACATGAAGGCCCTGCAGCGCATAGTGAACACAGCTAGTAAGATCATTGGTGCTTCGCTCCCCTCCCTGAAGGACATTTACACCTCCCATCTCGCCCGCTAGGCGACCGCGATTGTGTGTGATGTGAGTCACCGCTCTCACTCTTTGTTTGATCTTCTGCCCTCTGGGAAGAGGTACAGGAGCCTGCGCTCCCGCACCACCGGACTCACCAACAGCTTCATACTCCAAGCTGTCAGGATCCTGAACTCTCTCCCCCCTCCACCCTCGGCTGCATAACATCCTGTACTTTTGCGCTATGTTCTGGCTGTCTGTTGTATGCACGCTTGCTCCATTTTGCTCCTCTTATTTGTCTATTCATGTATTTATTGTTTATTTATTTAGGTTATTTGCTTATTACTTATTCGTTGCTCTTATCTATTCAAGTCAAGTCAAGTTTTTATATAGCCCTAAATCACAAGCAGTCTCAAAGGGCTCTGTCCTCTGCATTTAACCCATCCCCATGTGATTTTGATCCATCCCCTGGGGGAGAGGGGAGCAGTGAGCAGCAGCAGCGCCGCGCTCGGGAATCATTTTTTTGGTGATCTAACCCCCCAATTCCAACCCTTAATGCTGAGTGCCAAGCAGGGAGGCAATGGGTTCCATTTTTATAGTCTTTGGTATGACCCGGCCGGGGTTTGAACCCACAACCTTCCAGTCTCAGGGCGGACACTCTACTACTAGGCCACTGAGCGGTCATCTATTGTTTTTACTCTTCGTGCTATCTGCTTGTATGTGTTGTGTAATGTGTCTAGTCACCGTGGGACGGTGGGAAACGTAATTTCGATCTCTTTGTGTGTCTTACCATGTGAAGAAATTGACAATAAAGTAGTCTTTGACTTTGTATTGAATGAGGAAATCTGGAGTGGCAGAGAAGTATGTGAGAGTGGTACAGGATATGTATGAAAGTTGCAGGACAGGAGTGAGATGTGCTGTAGGAATGACAGAGGAGTTCAAGGTGGAGGTGGGACTGCATCAAGGATAAGCTCTGAGCCCCTTCTTGTTTGCTATGGTGATGGACAGGCTGACAGATGTCAGACAGGAATCTCCATGGACCATGATACTCGCGGAAGACATTATGATCTGTAGTGAGAGTAGGGAGCAGGTGGAAGGAAATCGAGAGAGGTGGAGGTATGCCCTGGAAAGGAGAGGAATGAGGATTCGCCGAAAGAAGACAGCATACGTGTGTGAGAGGGATCCAACTGGATGAGAGGGATCCAACTGGAATGGTGACGCTACAGGGAGTAGAGCTCAAGAAGGCAGAGGAGTACTTAGGGTCAACACTCTAAAGCAACGGAGAGTGCGGAAAAGAGGTGAAGAGGCACATCCAAGCAGGGTGGTAAGGGTAGAGAAAAGTAAAACGAGTATCAGCAAAAATGAAGGGAAAAATTTACAAGACAGTGGTGAGACCATCGATGCTGTATGGTTTAGAAACAGTGGCACTGGGGGGAAAGACAAAAGGCAGAGCTGGAAGTGGCAGAAATGAAGATACCGAGGTTCTCTTTAGGAATGACGCAGTTAGATAATATCAGGCACAAGTGCATCAGAGCGACAACGCATGTTAGGTGTTTCGGAGATAAAGCCAGAGAGGCCAGACTAGGATGATTTGGACATGTTCAGAGGAGGGATAGTGAATATGTTGGAAGAAGGGTGCTGGGGATGGAACCACCAGGCAGAAGGTCAAGAGGAAGACCAAAGAGGAGATTTATGGATGGAGTAAAAGAGGACATGAAGTTAGTTGAGGTGAGAAAAGAGCATTCACAAGATAGGGTGTGATGGAAACAGATGGTTTGCTGTGGCGACCCCTGGGGGGAAAAGCTGAAAGGAAAAGAAGATTCATGGACAAAATATAATGAACATCATTCTGTGGTTTAGATATTTTTAGGTCAGCAGAGAACGCCTTGCAGGCCCTGACGGCCCACCATTGCAAGAATGATATGCTACTAATGAGAAAACAACAAAAGACCGTGGACTCATAACTGCAAAGAGTTGCCATGTGAGGAGGACATCTGCCATGGTGATCTACTATTGGTATCACCTATTTTTATTTATTTTTTTATTATTATGATTTTGGATTGATGATAATGAAGATGATGATGTCAAGGGGGAGGAAGATGGTCTTGGAAACAGCTCAGATGTCAATTTATTTTTATTTTTCAGCCTCACAGCATCCTGAATCAAATCTAAAAGATCCATACAACCCCCCCCCCAAAAAAACCCCAACACTTAATCATGAAATTTATTAATGGTACCCCCCCCCCCTTAAAATCTGACATCTGTTTCACTCTGGTGATTGCGTGAACAGGATTATTGAGAATTATCCCCATTGGACCTCACAGATTACCCAACTTCAAGATAGATAAACAGTCAGGGTAGGTCTCAGGCTCCTAAAGTGGCACACTTTTGACCACATTTTCCTTTTTTTTTTTAGTATTAATTCACTTTCTGCAGTCCAAGGTCACTTCATGAATGAAACCAAAATCAAACGTAAACTTTGAATTGATCAAACAATTCAGCCAAAAGAAAAAATGTTGCCAAATTTTCCATCAAGTTAAAACATCTTGATGCTCACCAAGCTAGCCACACAAATCCTCACATGCAAAGAAGCACTTGGATGTAAAATGTTGCACATTCCCTGCCATACATGAAGGGAGCTAATGGTATAAGTAAGGCTTTGCACAACATCAGGCACATCACATGGCGTTAATGCCTCTCAAGTGGAATCAGAGGATAAAGTTTACACAAACAAGCTTGCATGTATGAGAACAGAAATGTAGCTTTGGGTGAAGAGCAAGAAAAACCCCCATCTAATTTAAAGGTGTCTGCATAAATATTCTGGGCCCACAAGGTAGCATAGTACATTCATTTTAATTCAGTATTATCACAATATTGATTGATTAATTCAATATACACAGGTTGAGATCTACCGGAGTCAAATTCCTTGTTTGACATGCTAAATAAAAGATTCATTAATTGATTGTTTGAGTGATATTATTTATAAACATGTTTCTGCTCCAGCATGTTACTAATGGTGTGTGTTGCCGTACTGAGGTGGCCATATTGTTATCTGGGCTCAGGTCACAAGGGCAACAGCTTGAGCAAGGAAGCCCAGACTTCCCTATTTTTATGGGGTAGGTTTTTATTGTTTTAATAGCATACTGTAGTGGCTGTGTCCCTGAAGGATGATTCTCAATGAATCTCTCTCTCTCTCTCGCTCTCTCTCTCTCTCTCTCTCTCTCGCTCTCTCTCTCTCTCTCTCGCTCTCTCCCCCCCCCCCCCTCTCTCTCACTCTCTCTCCCTCTCCCCCTCCCTCCCCTCTGTTTTTTCAAAACCAGCTGCTTTCCGGCTGAATGGCTGGATCGATGGCTTGCATAGAAGAGCAGCAGATGTGAGTGTTATCCGTATGATCCGCCCACACATTATATAAGAGGATTCAGCAGCAGGTAATAGACCATCTGTGTGACATGACACCAGATCTCAAACAGTTGGTTGCCAACCAATGCCAACACAGTCATTCATCCATTCAGACAGGGCTTAAAAGGTAACTAGTGGGACAGGAAATCCTTACAGAAAATCCGCAGGTCAACAACCACACAGTCGGGTTATGATGTTTGCAAAAAACAATGGAGTATAAAACCAAATATTTTTTATATTGTATGCTTTAAGTCCACCCGTCAAGGTTTTGAAAAAAATAATTATAATCAAATATATTTTTTAATACACATTTACTGTATATGTATTTCATAGGCTTTTAAAGTGGGCGCTTTCTTTGTGCTCAATACTCCACTCAGTGGTTATCTCATGAAACTACATCAAAAATAATTTTATACAGGAAAGCATTCTAGAAAAACATGCAAGGAAACAAGCAAAGAGGAGATGGAGGCATTTGAGCGTGGGGCTAATTTATTGGTGACTAATAAGTGTAAGAAGCTAAAAGAAACAACAGCTCATGGGATGACAAAATGCACAAACAGTTCATCTTCTAGACACAGTTCTAATTGTAAAACTAGGAAGCAAATGTTTTTGGTGCCAAATAATCCAGAATATACTAAAATTCGATAAAATGACAAGAATTTTAAGATTAAATTTCTGAAAGGAATTTCAGCACTGAATTGTTTTATTTTTGTTCAAAGTATTTTGTCGCTTCACATTTGTTGTGCAAATTTTCAAAATTTAATGCATTCAGTCTTACATCTCCACATGGCTTGGCAAAACTACGACACACGCACGCACACACACACACACACACACGCGAGGAGCATTTACGAGGTTGGAAAGCTGCTGGTGAGCAGAAAAGAGAATTCCTACTACAGAGACCGCAGTGACAAAGATTTTCTGCATAATTTGCTTAAATAAGGCCTGCCTTCCTTCACTAAACTGTAAACTCAAACACTAGGCTGCTGGTTGAGAATACGCACACAACGGCCTGCGTCATTATTCTTTCCATGTCAAGCACAGATTTTCAAACATGCTGGGCTTTGTTAAAATAAGAAAATCTCCATTTTACAAGCCTCGTAATGGAGGTATGGGCCGCGAACTCGCAAACGTGATATTTTCAGAGAGAGCAGGACGAGATGACTCTTTGTGACTTGGAGGGAAGGTGTGCTTCAGCGGAACCTCATTTTGAGCTTCTTCCAGCAATTGCAACTTCAGCATGATGGGCAACAGCCTAGATGGTAAAGCATAGCGGAATGAATGAATGAATGAATGAATGAATGAATGAATGAATGAAGGAAGGAAGGAAGGAAGGAAGGAAGGAAGGAAGGAAGGAAGGAAGGGTCCACTCTCAATGGTAAAGCAAAAACCTTAAATGTCCTTTTTAATAATTCAAAAAAAATGTCAAACCTGTTCTTTACGTTCTTCATGAAGGTACAGAGCAGTATACCAAAAAAGAAAACTGCCAATTGTCTCAGGCTACACCAAGTCCAAAAAATCAACCCTGGAGTCCTTCGGGACACTGACTCGACTCTGTGTGGGACAGCATGGGCAGGACGGATAATTCAAGTGTATCAGGTGGCGTCAAAGCACAAAGCTCTTATTGATACAATTTGCAGTTATAATATCACATGATGCAAGAGCCATTTTAAGATAGCATTCACATGTCAGCACTCAGGCATTACACTCAAGTTCACAAAATTGCAGTACCACTAGATTCTTACATTTCTTTGGTCTCAAGCAGAGTCTGGAACAACAGCATCATAGGCAGCACCAAATAGGTCATGAATCCAGAAGGTCCCATCATGCTCCCATACATCGTCACATTGCCGGTCAGAACTGTAACGCAAACACTCACATTTGACTGAAGGGCTCTTAAATAGATTTTAGCAAAGCGCTAAGTAAGGAAAAGAAATGCACACTGTTTTTTGCTGTTTCAAAAGTGAAAGGAAGATCCGCAACTGTCAGCTTGCCAATTGTGGACTGAAGTTCAGTCGAAGTGTTTGTCTGTGTGTTTTGGTTGCCTCGAAGAAAACACATAATTGTTGTTTTCATTTCATCATCATCCTCTTCTTCCTCTAGAGTGGTTTCTTGGAATGTCAGCATTTTAGTGTGAGTGTTGAGCGTGCTCTCGAGTTCTTGAATTGTCATCATTTTCATGTTTGGCACAAGCTCTGCATACAAGTGGACAAAAAAGGATCAAATTTACATTAAATAAAAGCTTTGTTTGGTGTGTGCTTTCCTTCAAGATGTAGTTGACCAACCATTGTTGAGAAGAAAATGAAAGGCGTCTTTGTAGCCATTGTGGTATGCTTGCTCCACAATCTGAATAAAGAACACATTATTATACAATGAATTGTCGGCTGAGTTGAAATATAAAGTCAACCCTATGAATTATAAAAGAAATTGTCATACACAGGCAGCAAGGGATCTGCTCGGGGCATTGAAATGGATAACTTGTTGATTCAGCAAAAAAAAAACAACGCACGCGCACACACACACACGCACGCGCGCGCAAACACACAAAAATCTTAGACAGACAAGACAGACAAGATAGATAATAAAACAAAAAACTCACGTCTGGCTTTATTGGGTAGAGCGCATTCCAGAACCTGAGCCCATTGGCCAAATTGCCCTTCAAGGTCACCCCTGTCACCACCATGTCCAGCATGCTGGGTTGGTCTCGTGGACATATATCCGTCTCCCCGGAGAAAGGAGACACTGTTAAAGTGCGACTGGGTAGCTCCAGAACTGGCTGCATCTGGCTGAAACCGCCATCCATGTAGTGCTACAAGATGGGACGACAGATATTAGAGAGGGACACGCCACATGTTCTTCAATGCTGAAAAATACTCACCACGCCGTTGAGGGATGGCGGAAGCATACCGCAGTATCCTGGAACAAAGCAGCTGCAAAGCAGAGCCTGAGAATTTGAATTAAAAATGCTTAGATAAAAAATTATCTAATCTCTATGAATCAACTCAGCCGCCTCACCTGCACGACATCATCTTTAGACCGGTATTTTGTTATAATCGTGGGTTTGCCATCATCCAGACGGGTCGCAGCCACGGCGAGACGTCCGTTTGCAAGGAGATGCGCATCAGAAGGAAGATATTTGTTCAAAACAAACTTTAACCAGTGGAGAATTTCAACAGAGGGATTGAATGGTCCAAATGTAAAGGCCTTCACCGCTTTGGAGAAGTTTAGCATCTCATTTTGCATGGTAACTGAGCATGAGGTTAAGAGGAGGGGGAAAAAAAATATCATAAATTACTTCCAACCACAAAAACAGCAGATTGTTAAGAAGTGATAAAGATACTTACTCAGGTTTATTTCACAAGCAACAGCGGCAGCTACCAAAGACCCCGCAGACGCACCGAGAATAAACGGTGCCTTACGAAGAAGCCATGGCGCATTATGTACAAAGCATTGGGCAACCCCTAACTGGTAGGTGGCCAGAAAGCCTGATCCAGAGAAGGAAATGGATGAAGGAGCTTCACGAAAATGAACGCAGGACTCCTCGAGAACCATGGTAAGGCTGTCAGGACAAGAACTCAATTTCAGTGGCCCCCCACACAAAAAAACTGAATTCGCTCAGAGGTGTTATCCAGTGACAAGTAAGACAAGGTTTTATAATGAAACTTTTTAAAAAGATCTCAATTAGCCATAGCATGTTAGTCAAGCACATGTGATGAGAGCATACAACACTCTTACTGTCTGTCTGCTCCAGTTTGATTGATTTCTTTGAAACCACTTTCCATGTGATAATGAGAGAGGAAATGCTTGTGTTTGAGTCAAAGGAAGGTGTACAAATGTACAAAAACATGTTTACTTCTTTGCCAGAGCAAAAGACGCCTTGGCAATGTGGCTTGCTGTGTTCTAGTTGCACTGGGTGATACACAAATGAAAATAATAATAATAATAAACCACTTTGCACACAAATTTTTTCTTTATTTATGATAGCTTCACTTGTATTTTGGATTTTGCTTTAAATCCACCAATGCGACGTTCTAAAAAGGTTTCACAAATCTGGAAAGATTCTGATCTTTTGATACCATACTTTTTGGTGATTTTCCTCTTTGGCCATTGTTTAATGCTAGTTGGTTATAAGATATTTTAACTTTCTATTTTTCATTTTATTGGATGAGAAATGTCAACGTTTCTCCATATAGTTGTCTTATATTAGTAAAGATTCAATATTATTTCACAGGCTAATTTCAGAGCATTTTTAGAGAATTTTCTTTTCTTTTTGTTTACGTGCAATTATTATAGAGCTACAGCAGAGGTCACACTTTAGTGACCAACGCAGTTCACATCACTAGAGCAAGGCACTTTGTAACCAGAAAAACAGCTAAATTCATGAAAGTTCCCCAAATATTGATTCAAAGAAACAACAACAACAAACAGAACTCACCATATGAGGACAATAAACTGGAAAGGAGGCAAATAATTTAATAAAGAGTGAAAGGAGGCGGGCAACTAAATACAAGGAAACTGACGTTGACAATCAGGAACACCTGGAGAAGACCCAAGTGGCTGAGGGAGCTAAAACCGGTTGGATGAGACAGGACAAGACACGAACCACAAAAAAAAAAAAAAAAAAAAAAAAAAAAAATATATATATATATATATATATATATATATATATATATATATATATATATATATATATATATATATATATAAAAAAAACATGAAATACAAATCTAAACCAAAACAAATATCATAAGAGTAGTAACGCAGAGTTTTGTTTTTTGCTGCAACGTGTGTCTAAGTAGATACACACTAGCAACAAGTAGCTTAACTGAAAAAAATAACAACAAAATGAATAAGCTATCGTGATAGGCTTGAGAAATCTACCAAAATGATGTAGATACACTGCTGGTGCTGTTCAAATTCAAATATTTGTTTTAAACAAAACAGGGATTGCAATTAATGATTAGAATTCGTATTATTTATGAACAGGAGTTGTGTAGTGTATAAAATGTATCACACACCAAACATTCAATATACCTTTCGTACAATATAATTAAAAATGGAATACATTCAATAAAATAGATTTTTATTTTTCTCAGTAGTGTTTGGTGTAATTAAAGTAAAAGTATTGATTCACAATAAAGGTCAAAGAGGAGGAAGCATAAAGTAAACGAGTCAATGATTGACAATCTTAGTTAAACCCAAGATGATTCTTGTTACACAACACTTGTTTCATCTCAGCGGTGGGGCAGATGGCGAGCATTCGGGAGACGCACGATAAGGGGAAACCTCAAAATGTTCCTCGTACAGTTCAGATAAAGGACTACTGTCTGAAACGTTCCTGTCCTGAAGGGGAGAGTGTGCTGGAGACTCCAGAGGGTCATCCAGCTGTTTGCTGATGTCTTGTGGTGTTTTCAGAAACCTGATGAATGACAAAAATAAGACGATAATGAACAATGAGACTCAAATAAAAGAAAGATGGCAAAAAATTGTGACAAATAGAAGTAAAATGAGACCTGAAGAGGAGTTTTTGTCCTTGCTCCTTTTTGATAATGTTGAGTTTGTAATAGTGTCTTAAAGCACGAGACATTTTTTCATAGGTCATATTGTCCCGATTCTATAGAGGACATGTGTCATTATGAGTGCAGGCGGCAGTGTGCAATTTGTCAATATTTGATTGGCACAGAACTTGGTGCTAACCTTGTGATGTCCCCACAGACGTGCGAGGCCGTTGGGATCCACCACCCTGAACACCAGGCTGCCACGGTTTTCCCATCGGATGTATTCTTGATATTGGTCATCACACAGCAGGTTGTAGACATAATCCCACAGAAACCTGCATTCTGCTCATACAAAGAGATTTAAAAAAAATCAATTAAATATGAGCAAGTATCACAGCTAATCTGAAAACAAGTGAAACCAAACATGGTGGTGTCTTACGACAACCCACTCATCCCCCACGTACTGTACAATGCTGTCCTTTCATCCTTTCCAAAGAGACTATAATTTTGCCTTGGTGGAATAAAATGATGACAATCTCTAAAATGCCACAGGCTATAGTACCCGATTTAAAACATGTTTTTGAATGAGGAAGCTAAGCTTTACCTGGCAAGCGTCCGTCGGGTGTGTGCGTTTGTTGTTGAGGTTTCTCTTGGCAGGTCAAATCGAGAGGTTCCTCCATGAGTGTTTCAGGTTCATCTTGTTTTTGTGGAACTACAGAAACAAAGCGGGACAAAAGTCACAAACATGTCACAAGCGCTGCTGAAATTGAAACTGTGAAAGTGCTGAGTGTGTGAGAAATGTGAGCAGATGGAGAGTACCGTAATTTTCGGACTATAAGTCGCGGTTTTTGTCATAGTTTGTTTGGGGGGGGCGACTTATACTCAGGAGCGACTTTTATGTGAATTTTTTTCAAAAATTTTCAAAATTCAAAAATCCGCGATGTAGTGAAACCGCGATAAACGAACCGCAATGTAGCAAGGGATTACTGTCATTTGAACTGCAAGTGACGTCACCCGTGCCGCGCGGCGGTTGTTTACATAACGATTCGGATTTGATCACGGGACGACGAAGATGATGAAGGGCCCCACGTACTACCGGCATCATTAACGGCTTTGTTTGTAAGTGATACGGAGGACGAAGAGTTTGAAGGATTTAATGATTTGGAGTGACAGAAGGTTTGAAAAACTATTATGGCTTTTACGCACGCCCAGTCCTTCTCGACGGGAACTCTCTTTCACCTCCGTGGATGGAAGTCGGGGGCCGGCGCTCGGCCGGGTGGCTGTCCGGAGACGGTGGATGGGGCTCGGACATGGCTTTTACGCACGCCCGGTCCTATTTATGGAGCTCTCTTCCACCTCCGTGGCTGGAAGTTCGTAGTTGTTGGCTCGAACTCTTGTTTTGTTAAATAAAGAGCCGTTTACCAAACCCACGTCTTTCCTGGTACTTTGTTAACGCTACAATATCGTTATATACGAGATCTCTGCAGCGCACGCGCGGCGTTGTTGACATAAAGAACGAGGAATTTGATCGATGGATTTAATGATTTGGAGTGACACAGATGGTTTGATAATATTGTTGTTCTATAAACCCACGTCTTTCCTGGTACTTTGTTAACACTACAATATAGTTATATACGAGATCTCTGCAGCGCACGCGCGGTGTTGTTGACATAAAGAACGAGGAATTTGATCGATGGATTTAATGATTTGGAGTGACACAGACGGTTTGATAATATTGTTGTTATACAAACCCACGTCTTTCCTGGTACTTTGTTAATGCTACAACATAGTTATATACTAGATCTCTGCAGCGCACGCGTGGCGTTGTTGACATAAAGAACGAGGAATTTGATCGATGGATTTAATGATTTGGAGTGACACAGATGGTGTGATAATATTGTTGTAATATGATAGTTATTTGAAATATACTTTATGTATCGTTATATGGGTCTGTGGAATAATTAGAAATGCAACTTACAACGGGTCCGACGTCAGCATATGCGGCGCATACGCGGCATTGTTTACATTAAGCACGATCGATGGATTTAATGAATTGGAGTGACACAGATGGTTTGATAAACGTGTTATTTATGTCATACTTACTTGAATAACTCTGAATGTTATGTCAGGCCCGTTCTCAGCTCCTCGTTTGTGTATGTCACGTTAGCATACCGTATCGTTTAGCCTGTTGTTGCTGGTTCATGTCTGTTTTTGGTGTTGGATTTTGACAAATAAATTTGCCTCAAAAGTACGACTTATACTCCGTTGCGACTTATATATGTTTTTTTTCACTTTATTGTGCATTTTATGGCTGGTGCGACTTGTACTCCGGAGCGATTTATAGTCCGAAAATTACGGTAAAACTGAAAACAAAAGTGTGTTGAATAAAAATGATTATTTTTTGGAGTGAGGGGGTGAAAAAGGGTGCAGCACAATTAGCTGTGAAGTCAATTCTGTCTTGTAAAGTTGCAACAATACTGGTTTCAAAACCATATGCCGATTCTACTACCTACAATGGAAACCAAATGCTTTTTCGACAGTATGCCATCCTGACAGTTTTACTCGTTAATAATCAAACAACAACCATATTCCTTAAGCCACTAATCCTTGCTACAATAACAAGCTTGGGTTTTGCATGTTAAGGGCATGACTTAAAGTTTTAGCAAAAGTGCACAACAAACCATTTTAAAACATTGATTTATATATTTTTTTCTGCTTGATCAGGAAGTACTTAACAAACCTTTGAAATTATCAGAGGGCACATTTTGTTGTCATGATTGTACTGTATTAATACTGTGTGTGTTTTTGGAGGTAAATAAAATGTATGGCTGACCTTGCATGTTGTCGGAGGAGGGAGACAGGGACGCTTCAATTTTTGGGACTTGCATCTGAGGCCTGTCTGTGCTTTGGATGTGAGACCTCTTTGGGGGTTGACATACAACATTCCTCCGTTGCTTTATCACACACTGCAGGATCTCATACAGAACGTCACCTACAGACAACGAAGAGGGAAATATGCTTATGTAAGAGATGTCAGTCACGCATGGACTTCCTGGGTACAGCTATACCTGAGCTAGGGCAGCGGTGTCTGAAGTCCTCCTTGGTGAGCAGGCACAGGGCCCGGCCATTCATTTCAAAGTGACCCTTCTCAGGTCGCCGAAGTGAGTACTCCTTGTGAGCCCAGTGAAGCCAGAAGGAAACGTCGTCCCTATCCCACAAAGATGGATTTATTCCTGGAAGCATAAGATGTACAAAAGAGTCGATTTAAAACAGGTGCTTGACTTTTTGTCTATGAAAAACTTCATATTTGTCTTTTTTTGTGCTATCATAAAATTGGTACGAAAATCATTATGTAATGATTTGATTTGTCCGGGTTTCCTCAGGGAACGATCCCAAGGAATAAATAAAGCTGAGTCTAAATCGATTCAGGAATATTTTTTACTATAGCTTCATTTTGTTTTAGGATATTATAAAAAGGAAGAGCTTCAACTCCCACCTCCGGCAGAGCTTTTCCCACGTCCAGGGGGAGGCGGGGGCCATTGAGTCCGAGTGGACCATGTTCTGCGCCTCCATTGTTGAGGCAGCTGACCGGAGCTGTGGCCGTAAGGTTGTTGGTGCCTGTCGTGGCGGCCATCCCCGAACCCGCTGGTGCACACCGGCGGTAAGGGATGCCGTCAAGCTGAAGAAGGAGTCCTATAGGGCCGTTTTGGCCTGTGGGACTCCGGAGGCAGCTGACAGGTACCGGATGGCCAAGCGTAACGCGGCTTCGGCGGTTGCTGAGGCAAAAACCCGGGCGTGGGAGGAGTTTGGCGAGGCCATGGAGAATGACTTCCGGACGGCTTCGAGGAAATTCTGGTCCACCATCCGGCGTCTCAGGAGGGGGAAGCAGTGCACGGTCAACACTGTTTACAGTGGAGATGGTGTGTTGCTGACCTCGACTCGGGATGTCATGAGTCGGTGGGGGGAATACTTCGAAGACCTCCTCAATTCCACGACACGCCTTCCATTGTGGAAGCAGGGCCTGAGGACTCTGAGGCGGACTCTCCAATCTCGAAGGTCGAAGTCACTGAGGTAGTTAAAAAACTCCTTGGTGGCAAGGCCCCGGGGGTGGATGAGATCCGCCCGGAGTTCTTAAAGGCTCTGGATGTTGTGGGGCTGTCATGGCTGACACGCCTCTACAGCATTGCGTGGACATCAGGGACGGTGCCTCTGGATTGGCAGACTGGGGTGGTGGTTTCCATCTTTAAGAAGGGGGACCGGAGGGTGTGTTCCAATTACAGGGGAATCACACTCCTCAGCTGAGCCAAATGGCAAAGCTCTCGATTTACCGGTCGATCTACACTCCTACCCTTACCTATGGTCACGGGCTATGGGTCGTGACCGAAAGAACGGGATCCAGGATACAAGCGGCCAAAATGAGTTTCCTCCGCAGGGTGTCCGGGCTCTCCCTTAGAGATAGGGTGAGAAGCTCGGTCATCCGGGAGAGACTCGGAGTAGAGCCGCTGCTCCTCCACGTTGAGAGGAGCCAGATGAGGTGGCTCGGGAATCTCATCAGGTTGCCTCCTGGACGCCTCCCTGGGGAGGTGTTCCGGGCATGTCCCACCGGTAGGAGACCCCGGGGACGACCCAGGACGCGCTGGAGAGACTATGTCTCTCGGCTGGCCTGGGAACGCCTTGGGATCCCCCGGGATGAGCTGGAAGAAGTGGCTGGGGAGAGGGAAGTCTGGGAGTCCCTCCTAAAGCTGCTGCCCCCGCGACCTGACCCCGGATAAGCGGAAGAAGATGGATGGATGGATATTATAAAAAGTGTCTGTTTCTGTAATTTGTGCATGGTTTTTGTTTTTTCATGTAGAGGTGTTGGAAGAGACAGAAAATGTTCTCGTGATTCGGAAATAGGGATGTAAGTAAAGTAAACTAAAAATAACTCACGAAGCTGTCCAGGAAGATTCCACAGGTCATCCTGTGAAGGAGTGCTGACTTTTGGTATCTTGTCTGGTGAGGGGTGATGCCCACTGATTTGTGTTTCAAGCATTAAAGTAGGAGCACGTCTTTTTTGACGCTCTCCCTAAAACAAAATTCACATGTCCATAAATACACACAATGACACAGGTAATCTCCCAAAATCAACACGTTGCCATATGTGTCCCCTGAGAGGACCTTACTCACCTTCACCAATATTGACATATCCGTTTGCGGCTCTCCCCAAATAAAATATATATAAACCGTCAAGTGAACAAGAACACAAATGAAAAGACCGAACGCAAGTTATTTGTTTCTCGTGTTTTCGTATTCAACTCTTCCGGGAAATGAAAAACGAAAGAAAGCTCATCCTGTGGTGTGTGCGCAAAACCCCCTGATTGGACGAAATAATTCATTGTGTCCCAGCAATATGATAATGTGCGAAAAACATGACGGATGCTTTCTTTTATCCCACCATCCATGTGAATAATAACTTTCACTATGCTGGAATACACAGTTTCGAGCAGATTTGTGTTTTTGTTTTGTTTTTTTAAACGACGGCGAAGGCGACTTTGACCAGAGGAAGGCGCTCGTGTTCATCCAACTGACAACCATCCCCCCCAATCAGAAACGGAAGAAGTACCGTTGACGACGTTTTTGTGGGAAATACAAACAGAGCCCTTGTCCTCGTCATACGACCGTCAAAAAGAGACAAAGAATCGGGGAAAAGGAGACATCAAAGTAATAACTTTTTGTCGAATCGAGTTTTATTCCCAATCTCGTTATTTGTGGCGGGATAACAAATTAATGTGACTTCGGTCACGTGATGAGCAAGCAGCGCTTTGCCAGCTAAAGTATGCAACCTGTCTGCAGCTGCGTATTGATTCTAAGCAGCCTTGCTTAGTGTCTTGCAGGAGTGATTTTGTCTCTAAGAAGCAACAGTCGTCGACTTAATACTGAAACCCATATACAATAAACGTTTGGTCAGATTGACTCCCATTATAAATCCCAATTTTTAGTGTTCAGTAAACCTAATGTTTTATCAATATTTACCCACAATTACTGCATAAATCCTTCCAATGGTGACTGAATGACAACAATAACAGGAAATTTGTGTTGAGGGCTTACACTCCCCTGACCAGGTGGCTTCAACGACTTTTCCTTGCACCGCAATGACTGCACAATAGGACAATTTTACGCCATAAAAACAGGTCTGATTGCTAGAAGGTGAGCGCCTATGTGCGTGCGCAGCATAGTAATCTTGTATTAGCATAAAAATGGTAATGTCCACAAATGGCATCAAAAGTAATTAAACAATTGAAAAACTATACATTTGTGGATAGGTCTGATGCCACTGAACTTTCGGACTGATTGAGAAGTAAAACAATATTTAGAAATGCCTTATCACATCTCAAAAGCACTGCCCAATTTGGGACAAATTTTGCGTTAAGGGGTTTTATTCCTCCTACCGTCGTCACAAAAACAGGCATTCAAAATAAATTCTGTTCCTACGACTTATTGACTTATTTAATGTTGTAATTATGTCAGGAAACATTCAATTGCATTTTATTTTAATACAGCATAGTTAAATTTTATGTCAGTATAAAAATGCCAGTATTGCTCTCAGATGGCATAATTTTTTTTGTAATTATTTAAACTACATATATATACATATATGAATAGGTCTGATGCCATTGAAATTTTGAGTGGTTGAAAGTAAAAAAAATATCCAGAGATGACCAAATTATCACACCTCAAAAACTGCAATTTAAAAAAAAAAAAAAAAAAAAGGGCATTAAAAAATCCTATTGCCATGACTTATTGACGTATTCAATGCTCCGATTATGTCATGAAATATAAAAATTAGACTTTAGTTTATAATTTAGTGTGTGTGAGAAAGGGGGGGTTAGAAATGGGGAAAACCAGCAACTTGACAGTTGATAACCAACTTGACAGTTGAGAAACAACTTCAGAATAACGTTTACCTGTCTGACAATGATGCTTTAGTCATGATGCCTTTGTATTGAATGACTTGAGGCTACCTGCCTAACTTTCATGATAAATAAAGGTATGCAAAAGACTGCGTTTCAATCCTTTTATTCGTTCTCAGTATAGTACACACTAAACTCTGTTGTCCAAGGTGAAAAGCTAGCATCAAGATCCAGAATGCGGGACTTGGTGCAACTTGCACTAGGAAATAAACTAGTTTCATGAAATCGTGTGATGCAATTTCTTGTTTCTGTACCTACTGTTTCGTGCTTAATGATTTTGAGCATTTTGTTGTCTATGTTGCTTGTCACATTTTCCACTCCGGTTATCAAGATATTGTCATGAGCAAAACTTTGCAGATTTTTTTTTCTTTCATTCTTTGATCTTCCGAACCTCTTATGCTTATGTGGGTTGCGGGTGTTCCAGAGACTATCCCAACCGTCTTTGGGTGGTAGGCAGGAGACACCTTGAACTGGTCGCCAGCCAATTACTGCGCACACATCGACAAACAAGCATTCACACTCACGACCACACTTACGGACAATTTGGAGTGCTCAGTAGGCATCTCCTTATTTAATTTTTTGGATGTGGGGGGAATCCGGAGTACCTGGAGAAAACTCACGCTGCCCCAGAGAGAAAATGCAAAATCCACACAGGAAGGCCAAAACTGGAACCATACCCTGCACCTCTGAACTGTGAAGCAGATGTGCTAACCAGTGTGTCACTGTGCTGCCCTGCTTTGCAGATGTATACCGGCTAATGAATAATCACATCAAAAGTTCTGTCTGGCGCAGATAATTTTAACAATTAAGCTCCTCCTTTAAAGATACAAGTAAACAAAATAGAAAAACACCGCAAACTAAAATGGCACTTCTGAATCTTCCACTCAACATCTGAATCGGACAGAAACAAAAGAAAGAGCTTTTCACTCGGTCTCTGCACCGTTGTATAAAAGAACACAAGAGTATTTGATTAGCCCAGACTTACAATTACAAATACAGAAAGTGCTAACCTCATAGCACTGATAGCCCAATCAAAGGAAAATTAAGAATCATCACTATTGGCAACATTTGACGTGTGTTTAAAGGATGGTGCCCACAGGCTTTTAGACATATCCTTTGGACGGGGCATTTGTTTAGTCTGGTGTCACCTCAGGAACCAAACTTGTTTGTTTGACCAAATAAGTGTTGAGGGGTGACTAATGATGTCCAGCCATATCATTCAAAAAGAATTTGGTAAACTTAGAAAATATGTCTACACACAAATGGTGCATGTTCTCTCCAGCAACGACAGGGCCATCAGAGGCATTTTAACTGCTGATGTTGCCCACTCAGCTAATCAGATGCTACCAACCAAGTCGTGGTACTGCTACATACTAATGATTGAAAAAATATATACAAAAGGTGAGTCAACTATTCTTGCACACATTTTTAGTGAAGCAAAAATACAAATCTGTTTTTTTTTTTTTTAAAAATCTCATTTTTTTCCCTACAGGTTCCTATTGATAAACAGTTGAACTAGAGGGCAGAGGGGCTTCTCTAGGACGCTGGTTTCTTAAGATCCCTGATCTGTTTGATAAGGTAGGTTTTCTCGTCGTTGAACTGCTCGTCGTCCGTGCGGTCCTTCTGGAAATTGCTCAGGAAGTCAATCAATTTGGTCTGGTTCTTGAGGAGGATGTCAACGATGGGTTGCGTCTTGTTTGGATTGGCCACAAACACCTGAGGACGAGCACATATGCACAGTCAACTTTTTACACGCAAGTTTTGATGGACATATGGAACGGTTCCAGGTGCCATTGGAACCTCAGAAGTCCAAAGGCCCTGTGATTAAAACAATAGTGGTCAAAAAAATAATCCCAAACAATTGTAACATAAATCCAGGCTTCCTGGCTACCTAGCTGGCATGGGATGAGTGGCACGGGTGACCAGCAACCCATGTCTGTTGACCAAAGGCAGAGGTGGGCGATTGACGGTACTAAATGTTGCCAGTCTGTCATACATCAGCGGTTTGGGAACCTATTCGTCATAGTCAGTCCAGCATTTTTTAAGCTGTACCAAACTATAATCTGTAATGTTATTTTCACCACGTTTCCGTCATCGCATCCATTTTTTTAGCGCATAGGTTAAGAGTTGTTCTGAGTTCTGATTTGCTAATGACCCGGGTTCTAAAATATAATTGAAGACAGGATGTGTGCTTGTAATAATCATTTAGCCAAGAAGAGCACCAACTAACTACCCATAAGCATCGCTCTTTACTATTAGTCATTAAGAACTGGCGCCTTATAATCGGTGACTAATTTTGAGTAAAAAAACATTTTTAAACTGTTTCTCTCTCTCCCCCTCCCCTCCCTCCCCCCTCCCCCCCTCACATATAAGTCACTCCTGAGTATAAGTCGCCCCCCCCCCCCCCACTGAAACTATGAAAACAAACGCGATTTATAGTCCAAAAATCACGGTATGTGTTATTATTATTCAGTTATATTCCAAACCGCCTCACAGGCGTCGCGCGGGTGCCAGAGCCAATCCCAGCAGTCATCGGGCAGTAAGAGGATGACACCCTGAACTGCACACAGAGACAAACAACCATTCACACTGAGTGCAATTTAGAGTGCTCAATTGGCCTACCATGCATGTTTTTGGGACGTGGGAGAGAACCTTCTTTCGCACTATACGTATTTGTTGACGTCTGTCTGACACATCTCATGAGAGCATATATTTTTTTACAATATTTTGGAGGTTTTTCAACATACCATTAGCAGTTTTCTATTGCATAGTTTGCATTTTGCGCAATTCAGATGGTGATGGGAACTCAGCTATTGATAACAATAGAGGGTGAAATAAAACTGATAAACATGTTTAATATTTTCACAGTCTCTATGATGCAATATACATAAAGATACACGATTCAAAAGCAAATCTGCTGTCAGACACGAATAAGGGCAAATAATTGCGCTCGATGTTTGTATAGGATGATCAGATGGATGTGTGGTGTGTCAATGAGGGAGGAAAAGACCAGTGCAGAGCTGAGAAAGAGGATGGTAGTGGAGGCCATAGTGGATGTGGTGAGGAGAGGCAGACTGCGATGGTACGGACATGTAGTGAGGAAGGATGAGAATGACTGGGTGAAGAAAGTCGTCGTATAACGTAGAGGGAACAAGACCCAGTGGTCGGCCTAAAAAGACCTGGCAGACGACCGTGGCATCAACCACGAGATGGCCATGGACCGTTCCCGGAGGAAGAAAGCCATATCAAGAATCCAGTCCAACCCAGCGGCGCCTGGAAAGCGGACTTTAAACCGATGATGATGATGTTTGTATACGCAAGTATTACGCCCCATTAAAACACTATAGGGGCAGTATGAAAACATTTTTCATTATCTAGAGTGGGTTCTCTCACATGTTCAAAATATAAGATGTTAACAATTGCTACAGGTGTGCCTGGCTTTAAGGGACCGCTTCTCGACAAATATATCTATACTTAGTGTATTGTGGTCTTAATTTTACCTTAAAAACATGGAAGGCCTCAAACTGGATGTTGGCACTCTTGTCTCTTAGCAGGTTCATCATCATCTTGAGATTTTCCGGCTTGCTGATGTAGCGCGTCATCACCGTGAAGTTGTGTCGGTCCAGCAATAGCTCGCCCAGAAGCTGCGGGTGAGGCCCACGTGTCACAGGATGACCCGCAGCTACTAGGAAGACTCGGTTGCCCGACCACCCGCGAGTCTACAAACCTTGAGCGACTGCCTCTTGGTGACGTAGTTCTCAGAGTGCAGAAGATTCTCGTAGTTTGTAAACACCTGCATTGACACAAATCAACGCAAGTCATATTTAGCCCCAAAACAGTCTCCATCCATCGGACGGCGCTGGTGCACCATCACTCACCGCATCGTAGTTCTCTTCGAGATACTTCGCTACAAGTACTTTGTGCCTTGTCAGGAGATCCTACAACAACACGGTAACTTTGACGTTTGGCCTAAGTTAAGTATAAACAAGCCACTGAATTGACTTTAGGAAAGGCCAGGGGTACCTTGAAGGTGGCAAAGGCGTCAGAGGCGATGTCGAAGGTGGACATCTCCACATAGCCGAAGAACGTGTGGAAATGATCCGAATACAGAACAGCCTTGGCAAGCGGCTCGTGGCGGATGCACTCCCTCAGCATGATCCCACAGTTGAGAGCCACCTGGGGTGCCTCGTACCTTTAAAACCAATGTGGATATGAGTCACTGAAAGCCCAGGCTGCGTGTGCGTGCGTGAGAAAGAGAGAAAGTTACCCTTTCAACAGAATAAAGAGAACTTCTTGATGAGAGCAGAAGTACTCCACAGTGGGGCTCCTGGTTCCGATCTGCCTCCTCAAGATGTTGTTAAAGATTTGACACACGTCCTTCTTGCCCTGAAAGCGCATGCATCAAATCAGACTCAAGCACGCATCTATTTTTTTAAAATAGAGATATTGCTAGCAATTTTTATTGTCATTTATCTTTTTAAACTATGTGAACAGTTTATAATCGTCTCTGATTTCAAAACTAGTTATTCGTCACTGATGAACTAATTGATTAATCATCATAATAGTTGTACTATGTTCATTTTGTTTTCACTTGTCAATTATTTTACTGGTTCTTTTACACAAACAAGATATTTAGGCTGAGTGTGACACTCTGACGAAGGTGGAAGTACAAGCCGAAACATGTCAGGTAATTCAACCTAAATATCTTGTTTGTGATTAAAGAACCAGTAAAATAATGATGACTATGAGTTTGTTGTGTAGCCTATATTGTATGCATATCGAAGACGTTGACAGTCATAATGGCCTTCCGAGGGAAACTATGACTACAATGCGGCCTGCGACAAGGAGTTTGACACCCCCGATCGACGCTGTCTAATTTTATATTTGACACTTAATTCCCTTCTACTACGCACCAAAGGAGCCGTATTTTGTTATATGACCAATAAAGGCATTCTAACTCTAGCTGCATCCTGTATCCTTTCCTCACCTCAAAGTCAATGACCTGCAGGTTCTCCACCAGCGTGATCAGTAGGCCGCTGTTGTAAAGCTCCTGAGCCAACTGGGCCACCGTCTCTGTGTGCGGCTCCTTATCGTTGCTTCCATATAGAATCTCCTTCATGGACACCAGACACTTGGACACCTCCTCAGATGCCTGCAGAACAGAGCAGGGGGAGGTGGCCAACTGGAACTTCAACCTGGACAGCTAGTTGTGAGGGTGGGGTATCAGATTGGCTCACAATTGCCTGCACCTACCTTTTCTGTTTTCTTGTCCTGTTTAATCAGCACAGCCAAGTTCTCCTTGAGGGTCTTGACGAGTTCCACCGGAGTCTTGTGGGATTTACCAAACAGAGGCATGATGTCCGCACACTCGACTCAAGTCCTAAGAGGTGTGCGTGCAAGTTAATAAAAAAAAAAAACATATTTTAAACTTATACTAAATATATACAGTGGTGCCTTGAGATACGAGTAAAGATGGCATGAGTTGTCCCCACCCAAAAGGGACTATATTTGTACAATTTTGCTTACATGTAAGGGTACAAACAAGTGCTTAACTTATGTGTATGCTTTTCAAAGTAGCTGTTATACAGAATGCAGTTTAGAGACTAACAGTAGTGGAACACCAGGGATGCACAACAATGCATTTTGTACACGATACACAAACTGTCAACAGTTCTTGCTGTTGTCAGAATTTATACTATCATGAGGTAATCAATAGGGATGTAATAATACATTTCTTACCGATACTTTTAAGGCGTAAAGATTTGACGCAAAGCAATATTTTGCCTTTTGGTAATGATACAATGTGATAAGATAAGATTATTTTGATACTTCAATGGCGTTTCTGCAAATAAATCGACAATAAGAACCACCCACGAAAAAAAAATTCTGCAACATACAAACGGTATATACTGTATTTTTCGGACTATAAATCGCGTTTTTTTTTCATAGTTTGGTTGGGGGGGGCGACTTATACTCAGGAGCGACTTACATGTGAATTTTTTCACAGATTTTCAAAATTCAAAAATCCACGATGTAGTGAAATCGCGAAAAACGAACCGCGATTGTAATTTGAACTGCAAGTGATGTCAGCGGCCCGGCGGTTGTTTACGTAAAGGACAAAGGATTCGACCACGGGATGAAAATAGGTTATGTTTCACGTTTGAAGGATTTAATGATTTGGAGTGACACATGGTTTGAAAAACCATGTGTTCATGTTATAGTTATGTTTTTATCGTTACAGTACAGTAGTTGTTGGCTTGTTGAACTCTTGTTTTGTTAAATAAAGAGCCGTTTACCAAACCCACGTCTTTCCTGGTACTTTGTTAACGCTACAATAAGTCAAAAGTCAAAGTCTGCTTTATTGTCAATTTCTTCACGTTAAGACACACAAAGAGACCAAAATTACCGTAATTTTCGGACTATTAGTCGCTCCGGAGTATAAGTCGCACCACCCATAAAAAGCACAATAACATGAGAAAAAACATATATAAGTCGCTCCGGAGTACAAGTTGCACTTTTGGGGCAAATTTATTTGTCAGAATCCAACACCAAAAACAGACACGAACCAGCAACAACAGGCTAAACGATACGGGATGCTAACGTGACATACACAAACGAGAGGCTGAGAACGGGCCTAACGTAACATTCAGAGTTATTCAAATGATCATTACATAAATAACACGTTTATCAAACCATCTGTGTCACTCCAAATCATAAAATACATCGATCATCATCATGTCTAATTATTCCTCAGACCCATATAACGATATATAAAGTATATTTCAAATAACTATCATATAGCAACAATATTACCAAACCATCTGTCACTCCAAATCATAAAATACATCAATCATTGATCGTGTAAACAATGCCGCATACGCGCGCCGTCGGACTCGTGATTTGCATGTCTGGCGTGATGTGTGCTCGCATGCTGTCCATCACAAGCAGAACTTGCATCCTAAATTGCATTGCTGCCCCGACTGTTTTTTTAATTTATTTATTTATTTATTTATTTTTTTACATCACCACACTAAATTCTCTTCACCAGACCTGTGCTTTTTAAAAACTCAAAAAAACAGCGCTTTCCCCTCCCAGTTGTTGCGTCACGGCCAATGGTGAAATTTAAATCACCCTCGTTCAGTTTAGTTTGAAAATAACTATATTTCTTTGTCAGTTGTTTTTTTTTTTTTTGTTTGTTTCATGAACTTGAATATTGTGCTTTAAAGTGTGAATTGCTTTATTCGTTTTTTCAATGTATTAAAAATAATATGTGAGGTGATCAACTGTACGTAAGTGTTAATGATCAAGTAAATTTTTTTGAAAAAAAACCCCACATATAAGTCGCTCCTGAGTATAAGTCGCCCCCCCACCCAAACTATGAAAAAAACCGCGACTTAGAGTCCGAAAATTACGGTACGTTTCCCACCGTCCCACACATTACACAACACATACAAACAAATAGCACAAAGAGTAAAGACGAATATACAAGAGCGATGAGTAAGTAATAAGCAAATAACCCAATAAATAAATAAAAAAATAAAAAAATAAATAAATAGACAAATAAGAGGAGCAAAATGGAGCAAGCGTGCATACAGCAGTCAGCCAGAATATAGCGCAAAAGAACAGGACGTTATGCAGCCGAGGGTGGAGGGGGGAGAGAATTCAGGATCCTGACAGCTTGGAGTATGAAGTTGTTGGTGAGTCCGGTGGTGCGGGACTTCCCAGAGGGCAGAAGATCAAAAAAAGAGTGAGCGGGGTGACTCACATCACACACAATCGCGGTCGCCTTGCAGGTGAGACGGGAGGTGTGAATGTCCCTCAGGGAGGGGAGTGAAGCACCAATGATCTTACTAGCTGTGTTCACTATGCGCTGCAGGGTCTTCATGTTGTATTCAGTGCAGCCACCACCCCACACAGCGATACAACTGGAGAGGACGCCCTCAATGGTGCCACGGTAGAATGTGGTCATGATGGCAGGAAGAGCACTTGCTCGCCTGAGTTTCCGAAGAAAGTACAGGCGGCGCTGAGCTTTCTTCGCCAGAGACGCAGCGTTGGTGGTTGTTAGGGTTTATGAACTATCTTGATCGTATGATTATGTTGGGATGTAGACTAGAATGATGAACTTTGTTTTAACCTTCTACCTTTCTTTGACTCTGAAAAGTTTAACCATTCAGTTGTTGCCACTCTCCAAATGGTGTGTTGTTTAGTTAGTCATCTGGAAGGCTCCACTAGGTTTTATTTCCACGACCTCGTAAAACAATAAACTGGGACCCTCTGAAGTGGTCAACCATTGTCTGTGGTGATCACCACACATGTAAATTGTCACCCCCACCTTTGTCACTCTCACCCCCACCCTTCTTCTCTCAATAAATACTGTCTTGCATGAATGCAACGGCAGACTTTGTTCGGACATTGCTGTATCTACAGTAACGAACAAATTCTCCACTTGCAAGTGTTCAAAGGGCATACTGTCTCTCGTGTGGTTCTTGCAAAATATGTTAGAGTCAGAACATCCCTAACAGTGGTCCAGGAGAGGTCCTCACTGATGTGCACCCCCAGGAATCTGGTGCTGCTCACTCTCTCCACCACAGCACCGCCGATGGTCAGCGGAAGGTGTTGGGTGTGACCTTTCCGGAAGTCAACAACAATCTCCTTGGTCTTGCTGACGTTCAGCAGGAGGTTGTTGTCCCTGCACCACGTGGCCAGAAGGTCGATCTCCGACCTGTATTGAGTCTCGTCCCCCCCGGTGATGAGACCCACCACAGTCGTGTCGTCGGCATATTTCAGCACGCGGTTGCTGCTGTAGGTTGCAGTGCAGTCATGCATCAGTCAAGAGCAGCGGACTGAGCACGCAGCCTTGAGGGGCCCCTGTGCTCAGCGTGATGCTGCCGGAGACATTGTCGCCAACACGTACTACCTGAAGCCTCTGACAGAGGAAGTCCAGTAGCCAGTTGCAAAGATTATAGTTATATACTAGATCTCTGTAGCGCACGCGTGGCGTTGTTGACATAGAGAACAAGGAATTTGATCGATGGATTTGATGATTTGGAGTGACACAGATGGTTTGATAATATTGTTTTAATATGATAGTTATTTGAAATATACTTTATATATAAAGTATATTTATACTTCTGCGGCTGCATACGCCCGGGGCTGGACCCAGCACGCCGCCATCGGGGGCGCCGCTGTTGCTGCTCACCCTTCTTCAACATCTGGCTTTCGGCTGCGGCCAATGCCTCTACTCATCTCTGGGATCTGCCACTTCTCAGCGTCTGTAATGGTTCTCCATTACACGCCGGCCGAGCTTCGCTGGCTCGTTCCAACACTTCCTCCTTTCGGCGAGCTGGTCAACGCACTTTGGCCCTTCTACGCCGACCACCCTACATCCATTGCGGATCTTGCCGAAAATTCTTCTGGACTTTAAACACCAAAGACTGTATTCCAACACTATGGACTGACTGCAGCTCACACACCGGCTTCCACACTTCCTCCCTACGTCATCGGGTCAGACGTGAGCTTATGCGGCGCATACGCGGCATTGTTTACATAAAGCAAGATCGATGGATTTAATGAATTGGAGTGACACAGATGGTTCGATAAACATGTTATTTATGTAATACTTACTTGGATAACTCTGAATGTTACGTCAGGCTCGTTCTCAGCTCCTCGTTTGCGTATATGTCACGTTAGCATACCGTATCATTTAGCCTGTTGTTGCTGGTTCATGTCTGTTTTTGGTGTTGGATTTTGACAAATAAATTTGCCCCAAAGTGCGACTTATACGCCGGTGCGACTTATATATGTTTTTTTTCCCTTTATTGTGCATTTTATGGCTGATGCCATTTATACTCCGGAGCGACTTATAGTCCGAAAATTAAGGTATATGTCACGTTAGCATACCGTATCGTTTAGCCTGTTGTTGCTGGTTCATGTCTATTCTTGATGTTGGATTTTGATAAATAAATTTGCCCCAAAAGTGCAATTTATACTCCGGAGCAACTTATATATGTTTTTTTTCACTTAATTGTGCATTTTATGGCTGGTGTGACTTCACTCCGGAGCAACCTTTAGTCCAAAAAATACGGTATCCTTGGGGATGTCACATACAAGGATAGACTGAAAAGACAGTTTTATTTTTAAGGCATATTTTCTTTCCAGAAAATTTCCCACATACCAGTCCGCCAGTCTAAGTTTCCATAGTGTAAGGTGGATCTTGTGACCTTTCATTCCTCCATTCCACATCAACTTACATGGTGATCAACAGCAACGTCAGCCAAAATGATAACAGACGGCCAAAGATAACTCAGCCATTCGTATGCGGGTTGTCAGGGCGACTGTGCAGTCCTTTAGCACCTGCAAGAGACATTCCAGAACCGCCTGTCCAACAGAGCTAAGCTTCTGACACACGATTGCCTTCGCAGAAGGGGGCATCCTGGAAGCTTGTTACACTACCAGTGCGGCCTTAAAGTGTCAGACTGGTCAACATGGGAGCGCCCGCTTTTCATGTGAGGACAAGAGACACGCTGAATCACACACAGTTGAGTGATGGATGAAAGGCTTGAGCTTAATGTTGCTCTGTTGCAGAGAATACAAAGTTTGAGGTCCATGAAGAGCATCCCATGTACTTGTCTGTCAACAGCATTGCCATAGAATCAGAGCATAGCGTGATATGTATGTAACAGTGCTCCCCAGTGTGGTTGTGATTTCACCTGTGTGCCAGTTATTTTCGAGCGTATCCTGAAAACAACTACTGTTTTGTGTCCAAGTAAAAATGAAAGTTTTGTCTTTGGTGCCATCATCTTGCAGCAACTTGGTGCCAACAGACTATGTTGCAGTCAGGGGAGGAGCTTCATTCAGCCAGGTCATAGCTTGATGTAGCAGAAAAGATCTATGGGTAGTTTTCCAAAGGTTTGGTCCAATTACATGAACAAACGCTGACTCACTTTGAGAGTGATTCTTTCCTTCCCTTTACAACCAATCGCCAGATTTCATTGCTACAACATTGCTGACCTATTGCAGAGATAAAATAAACAACTTTGACTATGGGTTGCGCTGTCGTTTGTGTGTGAATGTATTTGAGTGACGAAAAATAGCCGTCAAGGCCACTTCCTGTTCATGACCTATAACAGCCATTCAATTAAGACCTCTTTCTACAAATGCTAAGCTGGCAGAATGATGTCAATACAACCAAATACCGTTTAATTGAGTGCAATTCTGTCCGTAATTCATGATACGTTGTCATTATAAAAAAAGTTCTGCTTGATAACTCTTTGCTTCCACAAGGTGCCATTCACCACCTACGACACTAACTCTGTATCCTTGCAGTTGGAGTGCCTCAGTATGCTTACCTAGAATTTCAATTTGTTCGTTGCAAAACATAATGTAAACATTTTTCATATTTTTTATTGTATAAAAAAAAGCTAAAAAGCTGCATGTCAAGCATGGGATCTTTTTTTTTATTGGTAATGAGCATAACATCAACTGGTTAGATCAATTATTTCACACTAGTTGTACCCACATCTTATTGCCGTTCTGAGCGTGGTTCCGCAGAAAGGCAAGCAGGTAAGCTGCTGACATGTAGTCATTGGCGAAGGAATGCAGGTAAGTTGCTGATACGTAGTCATTGGCGACGGGAACAATGGAAATTTTAGACGTTAACTGTGCCTTCAAAGTCAAAAGCAAGCTTATCGCTCAGCGATAGCCTGAAATTCATATCAAGTTATTAATTGAATCTGTTGGTCCTGACAGCAATGGCAAGTGTAAAAGCGTAAAATTTGTAATGGAGTATTGCTTATTGTATTATTGAAATATGGTTAGGCAAATATTTCCAGGTAAAAGGGTCAGAAAGTATCATACTCATTATTCACTCTGCTTCTTTTCATTCAAACTTTGTATTTTCATCTAAAGATGTCAGTTTTTCTTTTATGTGTAGAAAATCTATTTAACAAATAAAAAACAGCACAGTTGCTGATATGTAGTCATTAGCGACGGGAACAATAGAAATTTTACGTCTAAATTTGTAAACTTCAATGTTAAAAGCAAGTTTCAAACGCTCCAGAGATTAGGGGCTCAGCGATATCCTGAAACTCGTATCATGTTATTAATTTAATCTGTTGGTCCTGACAGCAATGGCAAGTGTAAAAGCGTAAATTTCGTAATGGAGTATTGCTTATTGTGTTATTCAAATATGGTTAGGCAAATATTTCCAGGTAAAAGGGTCAGAAAGGATCATATCCATTATTCACTCTGCTTCTTTTCATTCAAACTTTGTATTTTCATGTAAAGATGTCAGTTTTTCTTTTAAGTGTAGAAATATATTTAACAAATAAATAACAGCCCCTTAGCAAAGCTAAATTGAATGGTAATAATGTTACGAAATTAAGAGTACATTAATAGTATGATAATAATCAGTAATGTTATTTGTTTGTTTTCACAATTGAATCCTGAGTTTTGAATTGGGCCTTTGAGCTCTGCACAGTAAATGTTCTCAAAATTACAAAACAGCACATGTGGCGTTGCTTCTAGACAATAAAATAAGTTTTCTGCTATAAACAATGAGATTTTAAGAAATAAAAAGTGTTGATTCAAGAAAATTAAACCAATTATTCATTCATTATATTGTCATATTCTTACTCTGGGAAAAATGCAGCAACAAAAACACCCAATGAATCAATACTTAATGAAGACGTTTTTGAAAAGGGCTCAACATGCAAATGCTTCATTTATGTTTTTCATTTATGTTCGACATTTCCTCGTGTTCTCTCAAACTGAAACCATAATTACAACTTCCGGGTTTTACATTGAAAATGACCGGAAGCTATTTTATGTCTTGGTGATTAACCTGACAACTGACGTCTAAAGTAAGAGCAGGGTGGAAAAGAGCAAAACAAAATAAACAGCCGTCGCACATCAACTCATTGATATTTAAATGTGCCAACGGCGTCTCAACAGAATCGTGCTTGCGAGACATTTGGGAAGCAGACCGCATATACATAGAGTGCCAGACAACATGATTTGACAAAGCTACACCCCTCTCGCCCTGCGGCTCAAGTCGCTTTCTGTCGGACGGATTTCCAAAGCTAATCACAGTTGTCTCCATGTACCACAAACAGCTAATGAAAAGGATAGGAACAAATCCACGAGTTATGTGACGTTACACAGGACGACCAAGGGCCATAAAGCATACCAATTACGTTTACAAGCAGCTATTCTCGAAAGGATACTTACAGTGCAAAGAATTTGTATCTTTGAGCGTTTACTACGCTTCGGTCCCGCTTCACAGCCGCTCTGGTGGATTTCAGTTTTCACACGAGGGCCGTTAGTCCACTGGGCCGCCAGTTAAAAAGTGTGCCAAACAATTTAAAACGAGAGGAATCAGTAAAGAAAGGAGCGCAGAATTCCATCTGGTTACATTCCAGCCCTTTGTCGAGCTAGCAAGGGCAAACCACGCGACTTCCGGTGTAAACCGGTTTAAAGGTTTTCATATAAAAGGGAATTTTCAGTCCAAACGCTAACCTATTGCTGAAGTATTGGAAAGAAAAGAACAAAAATGGAAGCCCGTGTAAAACTCCAAGTATGATTTGGCATGCTATTACAATATAATAATACTAATGCATGCAGCTCGGTGGAGCACTGGGTAGCACGTCCGCCTCACAGTTAGGAGGGTGCGGGTTCGATTCCACCTCCGACCCTCCCTGTGTGGAGTTTGCATGTCGCGTGGTTTTTCTCCGGACACTCTGGTTTCCTCCCATATCCCAAAAGCATGCTTGGTAGGCCGATTGAGCACCCCAAATTGCCCCTAGTTGTCAATGCGAGTGTGAATAGTTGTTCGTCTCTGTTCCCTGCGATTGGCTGGCAACCAATTCAGGGTGTCCCCCGCCTGCTGCCCGATGACGTCTAGGATAGGCGGTTCAGAAAATGAATAGATGGATGGATACTAAATCCTTTTACTGTGCGCCAATTTTGGTTAGATTTCGCATGGCAGCAGTAGCTTTAGTATAGGTTTCATGCACATAATCTCAACAGTACACCTTTTCTGCACTTGTGGAGATTTTTATTGTCCTGGTTACACATAGAAAATACAATTTCAAGATAATTGATTTATTTTCCATTTTTGCAAGCTTTCTTAATTCGTATCTTCCATGTGGACCTGTATATGCTATCAAGATGATTGGGTTTCGCATGTAGAAAGTACTGTACTTTAAGTTGATTTAATGTGTGTTCCATTTAATGTAATGCCTGATCTATGGTGATAACTCAACACACTCACGCGCACACAGATAGCATAGTTATACTGTATGTTCTGTTAATTTTTCTTTTTAGTCATTCAGCAAATGTTGACTGTGGTCATACAGCATGTTGCGGCCAGCGGTAAGAACGGATCCAGGCTCCAGCCTTCCTATTTGGAATTTGCATGTTGTCCAGCTTTCTCCTACATTCCAAACACGTTTCTAAGTTAAGTGAAGGCACTAAACTGTCCTTAGGTGCAAAAATCAATGTTAAAGTGACTGCCTGTACCCTGCATTTCATGCAAAGCCAGTTGAGGTAGTTTCCAGCTCAACCACAAACCAAACTAAATAAATAAATAAATAAATGATACGATGGATAATTGTGGTTAACTGGCCTCAATGGTGATTCTCCAGTAACAAAATAAATGTACAAAAGAAAACCATCTGGCTTTATTCAAGCTGCTTCTGATTTTACATACAATACACAATTACATATTTACAAATATACAGAGATAATAGCTTCATATCAATGTATAATCCGTAGCTATACAGTAGGAAAATAAAGATTGTGGGTGCTGCAATGTGCTGTGTAAAAAGAAAGTACAAAATATAAACAAAATCTCTTCGGCCTCCATGTTGATAGTACAAATTGTCTGACTGTGATCAAACACTAACAACTAGTGCGTGTGTCAGCATTCATATGAGGGCAGAAAATAAACACCCCAAATGCACAACAATGGCTGGTAACATGTTTTCCTGGTGGAGACACTCACAAAAATATTCTCGACTATTCACGCCTAGCAATTGAGGTGAGGTATTTGTCAGAAGACAGTACAAGAGCGACATTTCTGCATTAAAATGACCAACACACAGTGACAGTCACAGATTAACATGTGAGACGTCAACAAGTCCATATACAGAGAAGTCATGCATTCTGTGGTGGACAATTACATTGAACTGAGGAAAAAAATTGCTTCAAGTGATTCTCAACAAAAACAGGGAGACTACATTATCAAGAACACTGATAACTGTCACACAGGCTTGTCACAAGACAGATACAGTAGATCTGATTCCAAGCAATAAACCGATTGCTTTTACTGCCAGTGAGCTGCATTGGATTTGGGCGCCTCATAACATGAATGGTAAACAAACGTGCGAGTACAATAAATGTAGGGGGTTGGGAGAAAAAATGGTTGTCAAACAAGGTAGGAGGCATTTTCATTGTTGAGACTAGCAAAGTTTCCTTTCTCACAATGGTTGTCACAAGTTGAGGTGTATCGTAACCGACCTCCTCAGAACCAATCGTGTTTGTATGTTGTATGTATATCTCATATTGTTTGCACCTTTCTGTCTGCGACATGACAGGATTGTAGGAAAGAAATAAGATGTTTGTCAGGCTGATAGGACAAACAAGTTGAGCCGGTCTGGGTCTCGTTGCTTTAAGAGAAGTGACGACTATCACATGCCTGAGTTGGGCTGGGAGCAGCACAATGGGACAAAGCCTGTTATTTTTCTAAGTAGTGCAAACCAGAGATGGATAAGCAGTATTTGAAACAATTCCTTGAGTGTTCCTAATGAAGCTACACATTTAAATCCAATAGCAAGCATGTACAATTTGTTCTGAAAAGCAAATTTGAATGTAGATGTGCAAGAACGCACACACATAAGACTTTAGTCCAAGCGCGGCTGGAATGTAGTCACACCTGCCAGCCCTGTGCTGCCTCAGATGTTAATCCAGAGCAGCTGAGAGGTGAGCCCGGTGAGCTCTCCCCAAGGAGAAATGTCCACATCCTCTCAGATTACTTTGTGGAAAGTAGAGAAGTGTCTGACCAGCAGATGGCGCTGGTGATTCCAGCAGCGTGGCATTCAATATTGATAGGAACAGCTGCAAATGTATCAGAGAAGCCTATTCGGATACATTTTGCGGACTCTTCATGCCCTTGAGCTGCAAGTTAGTAGATGCTAGTTGCAGGTCGTTGGCAATTTTCACAGTGCCGATCGACATGGAACACTAAATGCCACCTCTGCTATTCTCAGGAGAATTGTGTTCGCCGTGACTCACTGCCAGCAGTACGTTTCTAAACATCCAGCGCAGACATTTTTGAGACGTGTCCACGTCAATGCTACATAATTGAACAGATAGAGACTGTAATGAGCATACAACACTCAGCTAAAACACTGGTGACGATCGTTGATGTCGCAGCACTTGGTTGCCTGTGGTGTTGGATAGGTCAAGGTTTGATGTCTGAGAAACTGGTGTAGGTCTCACTGCAGCTGGAGGAAGTGCTCAGGTTTCCAGATACACTGTCACCTGCGGGACAAATTAAACTTGAACTCAGAACGCACAGTGAAATGTGCAAACTCATTGCTGAGCCTGACCTGAGCTGCTGAGTGACTGAGATGACTTGGAGTCAGAAATTAGGCCGAGTAGGTTTGCATGTGCCATCCAGCCCTCCTTGCTACTGCGAAGGTTCCTCACAAACCTGTACAAGAGTGCATTTGCTGTGACGGTGTGACAAAAAAATCTCTACTCTGCTAGCATAACAAGACTTTTACCACTGGCCCTCCTCTCCCTCTCTGATGAGCTGCACCATGTCTCCGTTCTTGACTGACAGCTCCTGAGGTCCTGCCTTCTCAGAGTCTGCCACCGCCGTGTACTTCCCTGGAATCTAAAAGCCAAACAACTTTGAGCATTACTTGACTCAAATACTAATAAGCAAGTGTTTGTCCATTTCATACAGTGGAACCTCTAAATTAAAACCCCCCTGAGGCCATAACATTTGAAGTACAGTACAACCAAAATATCTAGTGAAACACAAAAGTGCTCTCTGAGCATTAGAGGTTACCCTATAGGGCAATTAATTTTTTCAACTCTCACCAGCTTCTGTCCTGCATCTTCCTCCGTGTCAGAGTTCAATGGCTCCTCACCACTGGAGTATCCATCATTCTCCTCAGAGACATCTGCCGAGAGCGACACTTTGGTCCAGCCTGTAAGAAGTTATGAGCATTAGATGTGGGTATTGGGGGGGGGGGCAAATTGACAGAATGATACACAGATGTGTGTGGAACATTTGCCAGAAGCCAGTAGTATGCCTCTTGGAACCAAAAAACTGTATGATCCACACAAGACTCCAAAATCTGGACCACCATTTACCAAGCCAACCCAAAGACCAAGCACAGCAAACCACAGCAGAAGCCCACAATGGTTGGGCTGTACCTCGCCACTTGTTCTGTAACAGACTAGAGGCACTGGCCCATTTTACTTTGTTCAGACTGATGTGAGAGGCTGGATAAGGACAAGAAGCCAGCAATCATTGAGAGAGACATTCTCTGTGGAAAAGGGACAAACTTCACAAATAACAGAAGACGGGATGAGGATTACGATTTGTGAATAATACTACGTAGTTCCACCAATGACTGTCAGCTGTAATGCTCAGGATCGGTCCCTCTAGTATTAATGAATAGATATTCATTCCATCAGCCCAGCTTGTCACCACTGAACTGTGTTAATAACATACAAAGCAAGAAGAGGCTGGGATGGTTGAAGAATGGAAAGGCGGATGAGAAATGGTAGGTAGATTGACACCCTGTTGAATAATGAAGATAACTTTATGTATACCTTTGAACCCAAATGGAGTCGGGTCACTCTTGACCAAGTGGTGCTTGTCAATGTGCTCTGGGCTCATGCCCGAGCCTGGCCACACGGGCAAGGAGAGTGAAGAGAGGGGGAGGAGGGGGGAGAGCAGACATACAGGCAAACAAGAGTCATACGCTTTTCTCAAGAGCTGCACAGACTCATGCAATTCTGCACTAAGACCGCTAGGAGACAGTGTTCACATCACATATGAGAAAGGCATGACCAAGTAACTACTCTGCCAAATAGGTCATTTTAGTTATCTTTGAAGAGTCAAAAAATACATTATTTGTTTTTAAATTTCAATCTGGGTTTTGTCATTTTCATGATACAGTCGAGCCACGTTATTTGCGATGGATATGGACTGGGCCCGCCTGCGAATTGCGAAAATCAATATAATCTTCTTTCTTTCAAATGCACGCGTGTTCCACATACAAATAACATTGTAAAAATGGGGAACAACATTTCTTTTTTTATTCTAGCATACGTGTCAAATCAGAACAGATTCGAACAAGTGTATATGGATGGTCAGAAAGTGTAATGTCAAACCAATATCCATCTGGATCCGATCCAGACTGAACCCTTGAAAACAGAATAGATTTATCACCATAACAGATATAGTTATTGCATTTTTCTTGTTGCTGATTTATTGTTTGCTTTCTGCCTCACCGCGATTTCTAGTTGAAATGCTAGACGGCAGCAATACTGCATGTTCTGATTTCCCAATGAGACTAACTTAATGAGGTGGGCCAGGGCTAGAATGGTCCATCTTGGAGAGTCGCCCATTTTGCGGATGAAGAGGGAAAAGTAGAAAAATATGGCAGATTGAAGACAGACGGAAGTGGTTCTTAGTATGTGTAATCGTCCCTATCCGGGTCAAGTGCCAGCTAAACTCGCAGCCCGTCCGACCGACTGACCGCTTCGGCACACTAACATGGAAGTCTTGCAAAGATAGGGGTTTCGTTTCCGTCTTGTTTTGGGTGTGCAATCCATATGTTCAGAGCAAATGTGAACGTTAAAGAGAAAGAAAGCATTTGCCTCAAGAGATGATATCTCCTCAGCTTTAGAATGCCCCCCAGATAACAATTTGTATGACAACACAATAACTAGCTTGGATTTGATTCTACGCTTGGTTAGTGAGGGCTCCTGGTTAAAGTGAGCCAATTTTTGGGGCGTTTTAAGGTAGCACAATAAGTGAAAGTGAGGCTTTGTAAAGCACTTTGGCAGCCACCGTATGGTGTAGATATACAATCAGCCATTTCAATCCATTTGGGTTTCTCATCTTTTGGACTAGGACACTGACTGACAATGGACAAGGGACGGACTGGTGACGGAAGGCCTGTCAAGTGAAAATACTGGATGGAGACAGAGGGACGATTACATCATGAATTAGACGGGTGGATGAGGACGCCTCTCTCCCCTCCTAATAGTAGGAGCAGCCCAAAAATGGGCACATCTGTCTCTCAGGTGATTGAGGCAGACAAGCGCCCCAAACTGAGCCTCGGTTTTGCTTGAGGTTCCTTCTTAAAAGGGAATTTTTCCCTGCGTTTGCTGCTTAATGCTTGCTCATGTGAGGTTCCGTTTGAATAAGTGAAGCGTGTCGTCTTAGAACTGCTCTATGTGAAAGGTGCCGAGACAACTTCTGTTGTGATTTGGCACTATATAAATAAAACAGATTTTTTACAGCTTACGCAGCATTTCTCTAAATGGTCCTGTCAAGATTGATCATGTTACCTTTTGGACTCTTGAGATTGCCGAAGCCCTGCAAAGTAAAACGCTTTTTAGCCACTGAAGACCTGTCCGCGGTTGGACTTGTCATCGTCTCATCTAGAAGCAATGAGTTGATATGTGGGAAACAAAAAGAGTAGGCACCAGTCGTAAAGGCACAAAAAAGTGCCCAAAAGATGACAGATGAGGGTGGTGAAGAGAAGAGCAGGATAACAGGATCAGTGACAGATTATAAAGCATCTTTAAAGTGGGACCTTGATGCTTGAAAGCGTATTCACCTTTGTGTTTGGCAAGCATAGAATTGCTGTCGGACACAGGGATGGATTCTGCCTTCTTTTCCTCCTGCTTTTTCTGGTTCTTTTGACTGCTGCTCCGAAAAGGACTGCGTTTAGACAACAAAACAGTCACCACCGCAATATATAAAGCTCTAATGGTTTGTCATGATGAGAACTCCCCAAAAGAGCAACCTGAGGGAGATGGAGCAGTTGGCGGTGTGGTTTGCGGAATCAGTCTTCTGCTGGCTGGCATCTACAAATGTTTCAACCAAAAGGTTACAAACAGACAGCTTTTGCCATTGGCTGAAGTGTTGATGATTACCTCTGCAGGCTTTGAGCTGTTGGGTGAGAACTTTGCGAATCTCATTCACCCATAATGTTTTGATCTCAGGTGTTGGAGCCTAAACAAAAATAAAACATAAGGGCCTAGTAAAACATGTATGGTCATAAAGTGATCATCATGCATCATTTATTAATAGTTTAAAAAAAAGTTTTATTAAAATTTTTACTTTTTCTCATGTAAAATGTATTATTGTTGTGAATAACATTTGTAATAAAATTGTATGCATGCACGCCCCCCAGATATATGTGCATTGACTGCAAGTTAAGTAACAAGGGTTTCCAGATCTTACTAGAACAATAAAGCATACCTGGACAATAAAAACTTCCTCTCGTGAATTGCACCAAACCTCAAACTTCTTGTTGTCTCCTTTAGCACTCTCTGTAATTCCCACTGCACTCATCTGATGGGGAAATCACAGCAGGAGTGATACAACATTGAATATGTGGTATCGTGTAGCAAAGATGGCAGTGCCTCACGTTGAGAGAGTGCTTAAAGCTGTAAGATGGAGCTTTTTCATATCCTTCGCCGTTCTCTTCCCTCTTCTTGCAGAAGAGCAGGGCCTTCTCATGCAAGAACAGATGCCGCTGCATGGGCTTGAACCTCGCTAGGTCCTTGACCTTGGCATGTCCTTTCTTGTGCTCCGTCCACACGTTGAAGGAGCCTTGCATCAGCAAGCGACCCAGCTCTGACAGGTTACCCTGTCAGCAAAAAGCAAAAAGATTTGCGGCACAGAAAGTCAAAGGCAAAATGGGAAAAACTGTAGATAACAACAAGTGCAATCGGACCTCGTATCCTGTGATGGCAATGAGGTGCATGGAGTCATTGACAGCTTTCAGGATACCCAAAATGGAGGAGAGAGCTTCCTGAAGGTCATCACAGCCATCACAACCTTTACTGTATTTTAACAATTCCTGAAAGGTAAAACGGGGAAACACAGCCGGTCTTCTTTGTCCTCACACATTGACTCCACGCCATCACGTCCACATGAATGCAGCGCACCTTTAGCAACAGCTGGTACTTGGTGATTCTCTGGACAGGTTTAAGGAGGTAGGAGTCCAAGCCAAGCTTATGTTCCAACTTCTTCTGACACTCCTAATGAAACCAAAAAAAAGAGAAAATAAACCGTAAAACTGTGCCAAAATAAATTATTTATTTGTTGCTGTTATAGAACGTCAGAATGTTCTGATTCATCATTGTGAAAATGGATCCGTAAAACTGTGCCAAAAATCAATTATTTATTTGTTGCTGTTATAGAACGTCAGAATGTTCTGATTCATCATTGTGAAAATGGATCCACAGACAAAGATGGACACTAGCACCACCTAGACATTTTCCTAAGTGCCCCTATTTTGTAAAGATAGAACTTCACGTCTAGTGTACTGTACATTACAGTAAGCAAGTAAAATGACAACATCAGACTTTGGTTTCAATAACTGAAAGAACCTGGAAGAAGGCACAATCCGAGCACTGCCGCCATAAACTCTCAGAGCGAGGTTTATTCTGGCAGTAAGCCTCGTAGATCTGTAGGTCCTTCATCTGAAAAGAGAAAACCGCCAGTTTGCTTTTCTTCAACAACAATCAATCGATTCAATCAACATTCTTGTTGAAACACAAAGCGCTTACTCGTTCTAAAAAGCAGTGGCCCACAAGTTCAGGACAGTTTGTGTAAGCCTCAAGTTCTTTCAAAAATGTCCTGAAAGTTAAATTTAGTCAAGGTTAAGATATATATACTCAATACACAAATATTGTTCTGTACAATACATTTTTCTCTAGAATAGAACATACCTCTTGTGAAACTGGTAGATTTCTGACATGTTCCCAAACAGGATGTCCTTCTTACTCAGCAGCATACTAGGAATGAGGTGCGCCATGCAGGGATTGTCCATTTCTGCCGCGTAGCCCTGGAGCAAGACGACCGCCATCATTCAAAGACTGTGTGTGTGTGTTGTTGTGTGTGTGTGTGTGTGTGTGTGTTTGTGCGTATGTTCTTGTGTGTGTGTGTTGCTGTGTGTATGTGTCATCAGTAAACGTGTGAAGACTGGTGAAGGTGCACTAGTAACAAAGCAGACCATAAGTAAACTTACCTCTAAAACGCACAGGAGCTCCTCCACATATGCTCTCTCAGTCTCCAGCAGTTCATTCATCACATGACTAGAAAATACAAGCACACAAATATAATTTCTTTTTTCTTTTTTTGAGTCACCTATCGTTATAAACGAAAGAGCGAAGGCCCTCACCGTCGTAGCACTGCCAAGTTTTCGTCTTCCTCAGAGAGGGAGGCATGTCTGGTGCCACCGTTGGGTATGGGAAACTGGACAAATATACTTTCTTAGTTGCGTGTCAAAAGTTTCCAACATGTAACGTTGAGTCTTGATAGGACAACAGCATTTACCTTTCTGCAGAGGGCATTATCTGCCAAGTATCTCCTCTCTTTTCTCTGTTGATCTGACACAGAAAGGTTTGAAGGTCTTAACAAAATTGATCCGTGTCTTTGATCACATTTGCTTGAAAACATACTGGGAGATGCCTGTGGAGATTTGACTTCTGGTCTTGGAGCCACTGGCTGAACTGGTCGTGTCTGTTTGGCAGCAAGCTTTTTCAGACTGATTCGTCTCTTCTCAAACATCTCCTGGACAGAACCTTGCTTCTGGAAAACTCTCTCTACCTGGTCCTGATGGAAGACATCAAAATGCGTCACATTGATCACAATAAAGATTTTTTTTTTCTTCTGAGATCTTTCCAAGTTCATTAGTCTTTTTTTATTATTATTATTTTTTTTTACTGTCACCGCATTCTTGGAATAACACCAAGTACTATGTAATTGACCGACCCTGAGCTGAGTGGTGAGCACCGCTTCATACTGGCAACAGATGGCGTTGTAGTCGATGAGGGTGTGCAGCGGTGCAGTTTCCAGGTAGCGTTCTAATTCTCGGAGAGCAGCCTCAGCTCCATCTTGAGACTGACATCGGTCCACTGGCTGGCTCGCCAGCAGATAAATTCCCTCTTCGCACCAACGGGAGGCCTGATAAAACAAATCTGTTAAACACTTTGATATGTTTGGATCAAAATACAGCTTGTACGCCATAAAGACAAAAACCTTCTCCAAGGCATGGTGGAGTTCCATCGCCGTTTGAAGAAAGCTCTTTTTGTCCCTCAGAGTCGAACTGATCACCTCACATACTGCCCTCAGTTCACAGCACTTGGGCCGTATGGAGTCCTCCGCATAGTAAGCGTTCTCGATCAGTCCGTCGCCTTCGCTGGCAAGCGACATGGCATAATCCAGAACGTCCTGTTGGAGCATTGCATTACCATGTTCTGGGATAGCTCCAGGAACTTCGTCTGACTCTCACATGTCAAAAACTTATTTGTTAGGTTCATTGAATAGTTTGGCTATACACTACAGTATGTATCCTGCAATTGACTAGTGACCAGTCCAGTGTGTGTGTGTGTGTGTGTGTGTGTGTGTGTGTGTGTGTGTGTGTGTGTGTGTGTGTGTGTGTGTGTGTGTGTGTGTGTGAGGCCTTACACAGGCCTTTTCTTCATGACTACTGAGCTCACGGAGGACATGATCAGCATGGGAGGGATTTACGCTGACCTCTGAGAAACCGCATAACCGTTCCGACGTCGCATCAAGTTGGGAGCGCACCTGTGAGTGGCATCACAACAACAAAGCATAGTTTTAGAGAATATTCCCCTGCCAAGCATGCATGGGCTTGAATTTTGCTCAACTCACTTCGCGGAAGTGCTGCTCAAATCGTCGAAGTTGCAAACATTGTTCCAGCTTGGAACGGTGGCGTTCCCAGAAATCGTCAAATGCCGTCTCTGTCTCGTCCAGTTGATCCAAGAGTCTGAGAGTGGAAAGAGGAACATGTTGCAGACAATCCAACTTGCACAGCTAGTGCACAAGTCCTTACCGCTGTACAGTGGCTAAGTTTTCCAGCTCATCATGGGTCATAAGGTATTCCGTATCAGTCTGAAAAGGCTCATTAATATACTCCAAGAGACGGGCGCCTTGTGACTGCGACACCCGTAGGTCCTCCTGGAAAATACAAATGATACAAAATGAGTCATTTCCTCTTAATATATCAATCACGTGACCATAAGACAAAAGGTCTCTTTAATACAGAACAAGAAAGAGACCTTCATTTTGTCTTTTTTGAGAGAATGCGAGTACAGCAGGCTGGTGGTGGCCTCAGCATCATTGGGCAATTCAGTTTCTGCAAGCTCGGTGCCAAAGTTCTGTAGAGTGTGAGCCGTCGTTTTCACCATCAGTGCAAATGCTTCAATTGCCTGCATCGGAAATGCAGAAACACAGACACGATCGGTGCCTAAAAACGACAAGGTGTCAAAAGATGTAATCCTGATGTGTGTGTGTGTGTGTGTGTGTGTGTGTGTGTGTGTGTGTGTGTGTGTGTGTGTGTGTGTGTGTGTGTGTGTGTGCGTGCGTGCGTGTATGCTTACAGTGCGGTGTGAAATCCAGCTTTCATGGCAGTATTCTTGTGCGCCCCCCAATTCTGTGGTTAGTTGTCCTGGGTCGAGATAGGCATGGAGTTCGGTCACCGAACTCAGCATGACCACCTGTGATGACACGTAATGGATTGGAACAAGGGGGGGGGGGGGGGGGGGTCATGTCAACGAAATTGACCCAATTGATATGAAGTCACAGAAATGACAATTACATGAAGGAAAACCCCACCTTCATTTTGAACTCATCCTTGTTGAACTTGAAGAGGAAGTCTGACAGTGCCCGCTGCAGCAAAGTAGTGGGACGCAACACCAGAACCAAGTTTACAGTCGCTGGGAAGGATCCCTGGAGGAGCATTTTTATTATTGTTAGGTCTCACAATGTAAAATTAATCATAATTACATTATATTATATGATAATTTTCTTATGTATCTACTATTTAAGTGAACCTGTTCTAAGTACCGTAATTTTCGGACTATAAGTAATTTTCAAAATTTAAAAAAAATAAATAAATAAAAGGGGGAAACCGCGATAAACGAACCGCAATGTAGCAAGGGATTGCTGTAATTTGAATTTCAAGTGACGTCAGCAGCGCAGCGGTTGTTTACAGAAAGGACAGATTCGATCACGGGATGACGAAGATGACCAAGGGCCCCACGTACCGGCATCATTAGCGGCTTTGTTTGTAAGTGACACGGAGGACGAAGAGTTTGAAGGATTTAATGATTTGGAGTGACACAGAAGGTTTGAAAAACTATTATGGCTTTTATGCACGCCCGGTCCGACTCGACGGAGCTCTCTTTCACCTCCGTGGATGGAAGTCTGGGGCCGGCGCTCGGCCGGGTGGCTGTCCGGGGACGGTGGATGGGGCTCGGACATGGCTTTTATGCACACCCGCTCCTATTCTATGGAGCTCTCTTCCACCACCGTGGCTGGAAGTTCTTTGTTGACAAAGGACAAGGAATTTGATCGATGGATTTAATGATTTGGAGTGACACAGATGGTTTGATATTGTTGTAATATGATATTTGACATGGCTTTTATGCACGCCCGGTCCGATTCTATGGAGCTCTCTTCCACCTCCGTGGCTGGAAATTCAGTAGTTGTTGCCTCGTTGAACTCATGTTTTGTTAAATAAAGAGCCGTTTACCAAACCCACGTCTTTGCTTGTACTTTGTTAACGCTACAATATAGTTATATACTAGATCTGTGGAATAACGACGAGGCTGACGTCAGGGCCCACGTGCGGCGTTGTTGACAAAGGACGCGCGTACGCGGCATTGTTTACATAAAGGACGATCGATTGATTTCATGAATTGGAGTGACACAGATGGTTTGATAAACATGTTATTTATGTAATAGTTATTAGAATAACTCTAAATGTTACGTCAGGCCCGTTCTCAGTTCTTTGTTTGTGTTTGTCATGTTAGCATACCTATCGTTTAGCCTGTTGTTGCTTATTCATGTCTGTTCTTGGTGTTGGATTTTGACGAATAAATTTGCCCCAAAAATGCGACTTATACTCCGGTGCGACTTATATGTTTTTTTTTTTCCACTTTATATTGCATTTTATGGCTGGTGTGATTTATACTCCGGAGCGATTTATAATCCGAAAATTACGGTAATTGCATTTTATGAGTTCAACAACAATATTGAGGCGATCCAACCTCAGCATAATTTTTTGTTTAATGAAATCCAGATGCAGTTAGCACATCTGCCTCACAGTTAGGAGGGTGCAGGTTCGATTCCACCTCCGGCCCTCCCTATGTGGAGTTTGCGTGTTCTCCCTGTGCCTGCATGAGTTTACCTGAAGCTCCGGTTTCCTCCCATATCCCAAAAACATGCTTTGTAGGCCGATTGAGCACTCCAAATTGCCTATAAATGTGAGTTTAGATGGTTGTTCATCTCTGTGCCATGCGATTGGCTTGCAACCTGTTCACTACTGCCCGATGAATGCTGGGACAGGCCCACGACAGGAGGGGACAAGTGGTACAGAAAATGGATGTGTACGTACACGTACACGTACACACACACACACACACACACACACACACACACACACACACGCACACATATACATACGCACGCAGGAAACACACGCACGCACACATGCACAGACACACACACACACACACACACACACACACACACACACACACACACACACACACACACACACACACACAATGGATTTAAAGTTGTATGACAAGCGATCATGGAGATTGTAGTTCTTTTAACGTAAGATCAACACTAACTATTTAAGAAAGCGGCCGTCGGCAAAGATATAGATACATAGTGCTTTTACAGCAATAGTCTCTTTGTTGAAGCCCAGATCATAAAATGAGACGTGACTTCTGCATGGTTGATGTTTGTAACAACCAAATCAGCGTCAAAATAACTAAAGAATTCAATGAGTTATAATGAACAGAACAACTAGCTCTCAAGACGAAAAGCATGCGAGCTAACTAATCCAGCGTCTGCCACAAAGAATATTCCTCGCTATTTTGCAACATTAACACGTCCAGTAACTGACCCAGATTCTACCATTGAACACAATGCAATGTGAAATTCTATTTACGATAAATCATTTGGACAAAACAAAATGGGGAAAAAAAATAAAAGTTCAATAGGTACAACAAAAGGGCAACAATGCGTCTGCTTAATATGTTTTTAATAAACGAAAATATGCCTTTCGAGAACATTTTGAGCAACGTAAAATGACAGTACATATCCAGGCCCGTCTGAAGTTTGCAAGAGAGCATTTGGATGATCCAGAAGAGGACTGGGAGAATGTCATATGGAATGTCAAACTTCAGATGAGGCTGAACATGTACTGTTTTAAGCACGGGATACGTCTGGCACTGCAGGATTTGAGTCCCTGGCGACGTAGTGTGTTACTGATGATAGTCATTGTTACTTTGGTCCCAGCTCACTGCAGGTCATTCACTCGGTCCCTCCGTGTTTCTTTCGGATTTTTGTTCACCGTTCTTGTGATCATTTTGATCCCACGGGGTGAGCTCTTGCGTGGAGCCCCAGATTGAGGCTATTATTGACCAAATACTTATTTTCCACCATAATTTGCTAATAAATTCTTTAAAATTCAGACATAGTGATTTTCTGGATTTTTAAAAAAAATCTTGTCTCTCATAGTTGAAGTGTACTTGTGGTAAAAATTACAGCCGTCATCTTTCAAGTGGGAGAACTTGCACAATCGGTGGCTGACTAAATACTTTTTTGCTCTACTGTAGATCTGACGCTATTCCAATCTGACACTGAGGAGGAAGACTTCGATGGTTTCAGTGCACCGTGTTGCTGCTGTGTTACCGCCGCATCTCAGTGACTTGTACAGGTATGTGTTTTTATCCAGCCCTATTAATGCTGTGTTACTTCCGTGTTGCTGCGGTATTACTGCCGCGTCACAGGCAGTGTTTGGAAAGAAATGTTAAGGTATGTTATTAAAACTTTAAAAAGGCTTTCTGTGTACCGTCTTTCTTTGTAAATAACTTGAGTGCACATGCGGCTTTTAGTACGGTGGGGCTTATTTATCAAAAAAAAAAATGTTCCCCTAATTTTTGCTCATGAGGTGAGGTTTATAGTCCAGAAATTACGATAGATGGAATGTAAGAGACCATATATGAACAACAATTAGGAACCATTTTAAAATCTCTTTTAAAACCTATTCACAGCGTAGCCACAGCAAGACAAAGATGGCCTATTACCAGAACCATATGTAAATAAAATACAGTAAACGTTTGTTGAAAATACACGTGGTCAGACATTGGAAATAATGCTAGCATTTGTCTTGAGTAAAGTAGACACAGAGTGGCCATTGGGCTGGAGTGCTTTCTTTGGTACTAAATCTACGACACATTGCCGAGAATAGCACTCGTGCTACCACAGGAGCACACGCAGCTGCAACTGAGTCAAAAAGATGACCAACAGAAACACATTCATAGTCATGAAATGCATGAAGTTGCCATGGAAACCAATCTCCTTGGGGGAAAAAGGGGGACAGAATGGGGGATAATGGAGAGAGTTTCCATCCATCCATTTTCTGAACCGCTTATTCCCCACGGGGGTCGCGGGCGTGCTGGAGCCTATCCCAGCGGTCATCGGGCAGTAGGCGGGGGACACCCTGAACTGGTTGCCAACCAATCGCAGGGCACACAGAGACGAACAACCATTCGCACTCGCACTCACACCTAGGGACATTTTGGAGTGCTCAATTGGCCTATCAAGCATGTTTTTGGGATGTGGGAGGAAACCGGAGTGCCCGGAGAAAACCCACGCGGACACGAGGAGAACATGCAAACTCAACACAGGGAGGGCCGGAGGTGGAATCGAACCCACACCCTCCTAACTGTGAGGCGGACGTGCTACCCACTGCCCCACCGAGCCGCCCATGGAGAGAGTTACACACACAAAAAAACCAAAAATATTGGTTTGTCATTTTGCGAAGATGAACTGAGTGTTACAATAACCCTAACACACAGTTCACAATACTGTTTAGGCAAGTGGAATTGCTTCAAAGTAATAAATAGTGAGTGGCCTTGTTGCATTAGCATGATAATACAATGTGTGTGCCACAACATGCTAATGAAGACCCATAGAGTACATCCCTTGATACACACTTTCACAGTCAAATGATGTGCACAACTCACAAGACAAACAATCAGATTACCAGATCAAAGGTGCTTATAAATAAATGATAAAATTTAGAATAGCATTCTCTCCAGGCCAGGCTTATTTATATTCTCCCAGGGATAAGATCTAGTCCTGTCTTCCAAATAATGTGCTTGTCGCTCTCCAGGGAGCGGGATAGCCACAAGCTAATCCACAAGCTCTAGCCCCCTAGCCTTTGTGACAAAGGGGGCTGCGATTTCTGAGTTGCCCAAAATACATGACACACACTTCCATCTTTAATATTGATGTACTTCCCAATCAGGCATCCTTTGATTGTTCCTCTTCACCAAATGATTTTGAAATTCTTTATCTTACCAAGACCTTTTTGACAAATCTGTGCTTCCAGCTTTGTAGTGATAGTGGCGAACACCATTTTTTGGTCTAACATGACAAAACAAGATATGGTTATATGGACGACTGGAAGTTCTTAAAAGACCCGTACGCAACCACATCTATCAATTTTCAGATGATCTAGAACAGTCAACATACTGTAAATTCATTTTCTCCTTTCCGTGAATTGATCTTCAGTTGTGATTCCTGTCTGACCCAGACTTTCTTGTCTTTTCCTGTCAGTTCCCTTCATCCTCTCCCCTGGCCACAAGGTTCACCTTGGAATGTTTTTATGTGCCCATGGCTCATATTTGTCTGCTAAAAGGTCAATTTCAACCATTTCTGTAGTCCACCACACCTGTATAGTACTGCATTTAGGCTCTACACATGCCTGTGTCAGCATGTCCAACCTGCGCCCTGCAAAACTTAGTGAAAAACCTTCCTGAAATGTGGAGGCTGTTGTATCTTTTACCAGGAGTCAGGGACAGATGTGGTAAGTGAACAGAAAAGTTCCTGTTGCTTTGAAGATTCCAATCCACACAGTCTTTGACAAATGCAAGTCATTCAAGACTTCTGGGACTAGGATAGCGATCTCTAATGCTGGACTTTAACGTGATTGACCACTACAGGGCTTCTGTCAGAAAGCACGCTGGACATCAGGGAAAATTTAGTTTTAAATTTTAATTTAGAATGATGCGCTCCAGTACAAGGCCATGCAGTGGAGTTGAACGAAAAATTATTTAGGTAAGCAACAAGCAACAAACAGTTTATTGTCAATGACTGCTGTACCACTGTAACCGACATGTATGTACACGAATGTGAAACAGGAAGTGGTATCGCCTGAAAACGGCCTTTAAAATAAAGAACCCAAGCTAAAATCAAAGCACGGCTGAATAACATAAATAACATGGAGAACTCTTAACACTTGCTGTTCATCCAAACTGAAGGTATTTAGTTAGAAGGTGGCCAAGAACCTGATGGAGTTCCAGCATTACACCATCCAATAGGATGACCATCTCTGGACCAATCCACCAATTAATCTTGAGTGGGACTGTGGCCAAACCGAAACGCTCTTGAGTAACAGGCACATGGGAGCCCTCCAGAAGTTTGGCCAAAGGCACATGAAGGACCCTCACTAAATGAAATGGTTTGATGAGACAAAGATTGAACTCTTTGATGCTCTTTGATGGTGATGTCAGGTGTCATTTTACAGCTCAAAATCTGGTCATCATCTATCCTAGTGAAGAATGGCGGTGGCAGCATCATGCTATGGGGGTGTTTTTCAGCAGTAAGAACTGGGAGATCATCTAGCAATAACAGACACCCAGAATGAAAACAAGGCCCACAATGCTCATGGGGTTACAGTTCATATTTCAGCAGGACAATGACCTGAAACACAGTGTTCAAATATGAAAGGAGTGGCTTCAGATCTACTTTGTCTGTCCTGGAGTGGCCTAGTCAGAGCACACATGGAACAGATTGCAGGGACCATGTCCACTCTCAAGACATGGATTTTAATGGCAAGCATTTTCCTTGAGCTTCATCATCTTTGGTTTGAACAAAAAAATGGCATATTGTGACACAAGCAACATGGCAGAAAGTAGTCATTAGCGTTTTCACGCTGTTGCCTATATCTACATGTCAACACTGGGCTCTCATTTTTTACCTCCAGCTGGATAGCATCAGGTGACCTTGAGGAGTGGCGGTTCTCATGGGACAACTAGAGACCTTCACTTAGCAATAGGTCGCCTTGCTCTTGGCTAATTGGTCAAACAGGCAAGCGCGCACGCACGCACGCACGCGCGCACGCACACACACACACACACACACACACACACACACACACACACACACACTTAAAGACATCTTCAGGACACTGATGAAATCTTACAAAAAAAACTGATTACTATTTAATACACAAACATAATAGACCAGTAAAAATCCTTCTATGTGACTGTTTTTCCTGGAGAACAAGAGGGCCTGATGAGCCTGGTGTCCAATTAGCAAATATTAGCATACATTATGCACACACCTAACAAGCTCAAGAGTGTTGCACAGGATAAACATATTTACAACAGATGTATCAGATGTGCTATGCTAAAGATGCATCTCTTGAGGGGCGGGTGCTGATTAATGATAGCTAACACACATCTCCCTATTGGTTCTCTGCCCACTGAAGGTTGGGGATCTGCAGATAAAGTGGGCTAGCAGGCTAAAGCAATGCACGCAGATACAAGAGACAAGTGAGAAGAGCAATGACTGCTGACTATTTCTCAGCTAACAGACATGCTGAGACTGACAGATGAAACAGCATGTGTAGGCCTGCCCTATGGCTTCACACACACAGCACATGAACATGTGCATACAGTGTCTTACTGCGATTCGAAGCAGGGTAGCCCTTACAGCAGCCCATCGGTCCAGTCGCCTGTCGATGACTAGTATGAATCCTATTCCTGATGCGGCAATGCTGCAAGAGAGAAGAGCATGATGATTGGTTATTTGTTTCTTCCTTCATTATGTATCAAACAAGTTACACAAGATTCTAAATATTTTATGTGGTCATTTTATTTTGGCTTTGTGTGCGTGCGTGTGCATGTGTGTGTGTGTGTGTTGGGAGTCAAGGCTTTAACAGCAGTGGTTTTAATAACTTGCTATCAGCAATCTTTGCAATCAGCAGTATTACAGTGTGAGAGCACCCAAATAACCCTGGATATCTTGGCTCTGCCTTTTTGTGTATGCAACAATATCTCCTATCAGTTGCAGGGACAGTGCCATATGCAGAAATCTCATTAAGATCATGCATATGTCAGTGTGTGCGCAAGTGCATGCATGTGTGCATGTAAAGGTCTGGCCGGACCTTGGCATTTCTGCTCCCATCCCACATGCACAAAACAAGGAAAAACACAGCACACAATGCGATGAGCACATACAGACAGATGTTAGTGAAATGCTACCTAGCTAATGTAGCAGCAGTGGCAAATCTTCAATCCATCCCAACAATGATATAAATTCAAACCAGCTAGATGAATTACAATAATCCAATTGCAGTATTTATAAAAATCATATAACTTCAATATCCCACTGTTATCATCCATATATATTCCTTGAATTTTCGTTGTTCCATTTTGTCCTGCATCACTGATCATTCGTTTGCTGCCAGCAGATGAAGAGAGGGGACTGCTCTCATCCTTAAAGAGACCCCACCCCCCAACTCCTCCTCCACCATCAGCATCCCATCTCAGCCAATTAGAGACATGCTCTGTTCTTCCACCGTTCTTCCACAGCCAATCGGTGCTCGAGAGGAGCCAGATCGGCAGTTGGGTGCAAAAGAGCAAGTGAGAAAAAGGGAGGGGACTCGGAGAGGGGTGCAGGATATAAAAAAACGACAGCGCAAGAAAAGAAAAAAAACATACATAGAATGTGTGCCAAGAAACACAAACACATAGGTGTATTTATACTACGTTGTTGTTTTATGCTTCTTACGCAAAATTCTTTCACGACTATTTTGTCCTTTCTTATGCTAGCACTAGGATCTATTTTTAAATCATGAGTGATGTCATCCGTCAGGCAGCACTGTGGTTTTGTGCTGTCCTCTGGTGGTGTCAAAGAGTATTAACGGCGGGCAAAATATGAACCTGACCTGGGCACATTAGTGAGGTAGTTTAGCACATTTTTGATTTCGTCCTCTTCCAGTTCGCTGAAAGTTGGGAATTCTGGGAAGATGATGATAGGACTGCCATCAGTCCCGCGGCCTCCTGCGGGCAGAGATGGACTCAGTAACACTTGCATTCACAATGAACGTTTGCTGGACAGAAAGTTGAGCATTCAGCAGTTGGACGGGCGAGAGCAAATGTACGAGATAAGACCCCAGCTTTTCCCTGTACACAACTAAAGGATATCATTAGACTTGATTGTGACAATTTATTCTTCTAGCACCTGTACCTACAGTATCACTAGTGCGCATAAAGTAAAATTGCAAACTCTAGAAAAGACAATCACACAGATGGATTTTTCTTTTACCGGTCGCTCAAGTTGCAAAGCAGATAATCACAGTGATTAATTATTCACATAGCGTCACAAAGCAGCCATTATCATCATGGCAACCCAATGCACAGTTTCATTGTGTGGTGCTTGTGCACGTCTCGAGTGCAAAAGTTTGAATCATTGTGCAAGAGGAAGACCTTTGTCTGGATGAGACAACATGATTGTGCAGTGTAGAAGAGCAAGAAAACAGACAAACCTGGCAGGGTGGCAAACTGCTTCTGGAGTTCAGTGCCAATTTGTGCAGCACAGAGAGGAAAATCGTCTGTCTGCAAAATTTTATCTGGGAAGAGATATTTATACACTTGTTTTTATCAATTGAAGGCTTCAACTTGCATGTCAGGCATTAGAACTGCTGTATTATGCATTTTAAATAAATGGCGTGATTAATTGGGATTTCACTAATTAATAATAATAATAATAATAATAATAATAATAATAATAAATTATATTTATAACGCACTTTATATTCGGAGGAATCTCAAAGTGCTACATGGCAAATAAAAACAAGAATAAAAAGCAAGGACAAGTATAAAACAACTGGACGACAACCAGGATATAAAAACAGGAATTACAGAAATGCCAAAGTAAAGAGGTGAGTTTTAAGTCCGGTTTTGAAAGAGTCAGTGGATTGGGGTGCTCTTAGGTGATCGGGGAGGGAGTTCCACAGTGTGGGGGCTGCATGGCAGAAGGCCCAGTCGCCCATGGTGCGCAGCTTGGTGTTGGGGACATGGAGAAGGTGAGAATTGGATGAGCGGAGGTTTCGGGTGGCAGATTTGGGGGCAAGGAGTTCTTTGAGGTATGGGGGAGCATGTCCGAGGATGCACTGGTGAGTGAGGAGGGCGATCTTATAATTTATTCGAAATTTGATGGGGAGCCAGTGCAGAGAACGGAGGGTGGGTGTGATGTGGTCGCTTTTCCGCACCCTCATCAGGATCCTAGCCTACCTTTTGGATGTACTGGAGCCTCTGGAGGCTCTTGCTAGGGATCCCGATGAGGAGTGCGTTACAGTAGTCTAGCCTGGAGGAGACAAAGGCGTGGACAAGTTTCTCAGCATCTGTCAGGGTAAGTGTGGGGCGGAGTTTGGAAATGTTCCTTAGGTGGAAGAAGGAGGTTTTGCAGATGTGTTTTATGTGACTCTAGGTTGAGTTGAGAGTCCAGTATCACACCCAGGTCGGTGACAGTGGCTGAGAAGGGAATTATGTGACCGGCGAATGAGATGCTTGTGATTGGGCAGGTATGGATCTGATGGGGAGTGCCAAATAACATGGCTTGGGTTTTATCGCTGTTGACTTGTAGGAAGCTGAGATTCATCCACTCCTTTATCTCCTCCAGACACAGTGAGAGGATGGATGAGGGAGATGGATGAGGCTGGGTTGCAGAGGGTGGGGGGTTGAGTTTGAGGTATAGCTGGGTGTCGTCCGCGTAACAGTGATATGAGATGCCGAACTTCCTGATTATATTGCCAAGGGGTAGCATGTAGAAAATGAAGAGGGTAGGACCGAGTACAGATCCCTGGGGGACACCGGTGACTGTGTGTGTGTCTGATTTTTTCCCTCCCAGGGAAACATACTCGGTTCGGTTCGAGAGGTAGGACTGAAGCCAGGTTAGAGGAGTGCCAGAGAATCCAGTGGAGTGAAGTTGGTTAAGGAGGATGTTGTGGTGGACAGTGTCAAATGCAGCGGACAGATCCAACAAAATGATTGACTAATTGGTTGTCTATTCTTTATGATGGTTTTGAGAGAATGAATAACACATCTAGCTTTTGCTTTCTCTGTGCAGGTTGAAGTCACACTTATCATAGCTTTTCAAACACACTGCAGGGATTAAAATATGCATATGGGAATTATAATTGCAATATGGGGCGGGGCGTCACATGCCGAAACATAATTGCGCCACTGAATGAAATCGTAGACTGAGTTGCGGGCAGCTCCACGTCTTTGTTCAGATAATTTAATTCTGCCTTCCTTCCAATTTACTCGTGTCTTCGCTCAGGCTGATGGAAAAGTGAACTACAGTAATTATCTCCATTTTCTACTGTGAAAGTGTGGCCAGACAGTTACAGAATTGTCTTCTTGTTTCGAAAGGAGTTTGCAAGTTGATCATTTAGAAATTGAGTCTATGTAGTGAGTTGTGTTCGCAAGTCTGCAAAATGAGTGCTGGGTACTCAAAATGTGTGTTACAAAAATCGCAAACTAAGCAGTGTTTGCGCTTGGAGTTTTGCAAACTGCGAGTGGTTTTGCGATAGTTATAAACAGTTTTAGAAATTGTCCCACAAAAAAATCACTCTTAGAATTTAAGTTTTTTAAAAATGCAACACAATTACTGTTTCTTTTATTAGATCAATGGAGCTATTTTTAATCAGCCCTGCGGGATCTTTAAACTGGGAGGCTTTTTTTTCATTATTAAAAAAAAAAAGTTTAATTACCGTAATTTTTGGACTATAAGTCGCTCCGGAGTATAAGTCGCACTAGCCATAAAATGCACAATAAAGTGAAAAAAACATATATAAGTCGCACCGGAGTACGAGTCGCACTTTTGAGGCAAATTTATTTGTCAAAATCCAACACCAAAAACAGACATGAACCAGCAACAACAGAAACGATACGGTGTGCTAACGTGACATATACACAAAGGAGGAGCTGAGAACGGGCCTGACGTAACATTCAGAGTTATTCAAGTAAGTATTACATAAATAACACATTTATCAAACCATCTGTGTCACTCCAATTAATTAAATCCATCGATCGTGCTTTATGTAAACAATGCCGCGTATGCGCCGCATATGCTGACGTCGGAACCGTTGTAAGTTGCATTTCTAATTATTCCACAGACCCATATAACAATATATAAAGTATATTTTAAATAACTATCATATTACAACAATATTATCAAACCATCGTTGTCATTCCAAATGATTAAATCCATCGATCGTATTCCTCGTTCTTTATGTCAACAATGCCGCGCGTGCGCTGCAGAGATCTAGTATATAACTATATTGTAGCGTTAACAAAGTACCAGGAAAGACGTGGGTTTATATAACAACAATATTATCAAACCATCTGTGTCACTCCAAATCATTAAATCCATCGATCAAATTCCTCGTTCTTTATGTCAACAACGCCGCGCGTGCGCTGCAGAGATCTAGTAGTATATAACGATATTGTAGCGTTACTAAAGTACCAGGAAAGACGTGGGTTTGGTAAACGGCTCTTTATTTAACAAAATAAGAGTTCAACGAGCCAACAACTACTGAACTTCCAGCCACGGAGGTGGAAGAGAGCTCCATAAATAGGACCGGGCGTGCGTAAAAGCCATGTCCAAGCCCCATCCACCGTCCCCAATTCATTAAATCAATCGATCGTCCTTTATGTAAACAATGCCGCGTACGTCGTGATTTGCATTTCTAATGATTCCACAGACCCATATAACAATATATGAAGTATATTTCAAATATCATATTACAACAATATCAAACCATCTGTGTCACTCCAAATCATTAAATCCATCGATCAAATTCCTTGTCCTTTGTCAACAAAGCCACGCGTGCGCCCTGACGTCAGCCTCGTTGTTATTCCACAGATCTAGTATATAACTATATTGTAGTGTTAACAAAGTACAAGCAAAGAAGTGGGTTTGGTAAACGAGGCAACAACTACTGAACTTCCAGCCACGGTGGTGGAAGAGAGCTCCATAGAATAGAAGCGGGCGTGCATAAAAGCCATGTCCGAGCACCATCCACCGTCCCCGGTTAGCCACCCGGCCGAGCGCCGGCCCCCGACTTCCATCCACGGAGGTGAAAGAGAGCTCTCGTTGAGAAGGACCGGGCGTGCGTAAAAGCCAATAGTTTTTCAAACTTTCCGTGTCACTCCAATTCATTAAATCCTTCAAACTCTTTGTCCTCCGTGTCACTTACAAACAAAGCCGCTAATGATGCCGGTAGTACGTGGGGCCCTTCGTTATCTTCGTCATCCCGTAATCGAATCTTTGTCCTTTATGTAAACAACTGCCGCGACACTGACGTCACTTGAAATTCAAATTCCAGCAATTCCTTGCTACATTGCGGTTCATTTCTCGCGGGTTCCCTTTTTTTCTTCTTTTTTTTTTTCTTTTGAAAATTTGTGAAAAAAATTCACATACAAGTCGCTCCTCAGTTTAAGTCGCCCCCCGGACTATATTTTTCGAACTTTAATTTGAAAAATACCGCGACTTATAGTCCGAAAATTGCGGTAAGCTTGATTCTGAGGTCCTGCAGCCTTTAGGACCGAGGTTAATAAATTGCCAGCACATGTATAATATAGGAGACATGCTTTCATTTCCCTCCTGTGAGTCAAGACTCTCACCATCATGCCAAAATACTGGTCAGAGTAGGATTACTATGCATTTCCTCAAAATACCGCATGTAGATGCTCAATAAAGTGCGAATAAGATCAAAAGTCCCTAAACATCTATTGTGTCATTTTTTTATTGATGCGGTTTGTAAACATAATCATTATATCTCCAGTCTTCTTTCAGCGGCTCCCGTTAGCATGTAGATGCTCAATAAAGTGCAAATAAGATCAAAAGTCCCTAAACATCTATTGTGTCATTTTTTTATTGATGCGGTTTGTAAACATAATCATTATATACAGTCTTCTTTCAGGAGCTCCCGTTAGCGGTCGCCGCAGCAAATCAATAGTTTCCGATTAGATCTGTCCTCTGTATCTTCCTCTGTCAACACCAATCACCGACATGTCCTCATTATAGCTACAATAACACAGACAACTTTATTGTTGGCTCAACTTACTTGACCCACTGCTACTTAAAATAGTTTATATTTGTACAAAAGGTTTGTTTTGTAGTTATTGTATTACCTAAGTGTCCATTAATCAAATTTACACTACAAATAGTTTAAAGCACTTGTTTAATTCTTATGGAGAACATTTTGTTGAAAATACAAAAGGCCCACCAGCAGGCACCAGGTAGCCCCCAAGGACCACATGAGTAGCCCGTAAATCCTCTAAAAATTACTATCCAATGGCTGGACACCGTGATTTTTTCAGATAACGTGACCATTTGAAAATGTAAATACTGGTTTTAGAAATTAAGTATTACATACTCGTATTTATTTGCTAAATCAATTTAATCTGCGTAAGACTTCAGAATAAGTGCTGCCTGATGTAACTACAATACAGTCTAGTATATTAGCAATGGGATGAATTCTTTAAACAAGCAGATTTAAAATTCAGATGGCCACTGATGACATCAGAGACCATTTTTTAATCCTCTGACTGGTTGATTTTAGTAGATGTAGCAAAAAAAGAATAGAATGACTTGATTGTCATTGTACAACTGATGTGCAACAAAATTAAGATATTCTACCAGTCTTCAAGATGGCTGCAGGGCACACAGAGACAAACAACCATCCGCACTCGCACTCATACCTCATAATTTAGAGTCTTCAATCGGCCTACGAGGCATGTTTTAGGGATGTGGGAGGAAACCAGAGTGCCCGGAGAAAACCCACGCGGACACGGGGAGAACATGCAAACTCCACACAGGGAAGGTCGGAGGTGGAATCGAACCCGCACCCTCCTAACTGTGAGGCGGACGTGCTACCCAGTGCACCACCGAGCCGCCCTACAAAAATCATTTCAAACATATTAATTAACGTATCAATTAATAATCGAGAAAAACATGTAATACGCTGAAGCACCAGGCTTGTTATTTCCTTTTATTGCCTGTGTCTAACCAGCAGCCATCTTGAAGACTGGTAGAATATCTTAATTTCGTTGTACATCAGTTATACAATGACAAAGTCATTCTATTCTAATTTTGATACATCTGCTAAAATCAAGCACCAGGCTTGTTATTGCCTATTATTGCCAGTGTCTAACCAGGCTTGTTATTGCCTATTATTGCCTGTGTCTAACCAGCAAAGAAGTCAAAGTCTGCTTTATTGTCAATTTCTTCACATGTTAAGACACACAAAGAGATCGAAATTACATTTCCCACCGTCCCACGGTGACTAGACACATTACACAACACATACAGCAAATAGCACAAAGAGTAAAAACGAATAGACAAGAGCGATGAATAAGTAATAAGCGATTGACCGGCAACCGGTTCAGGGTGTCCCCCACCTGCTGCCCGATGACGGCTGGGATAGGCTCCAGCACGCCCGCGACCCCCATGGGGACAAAACGGTTCAGAAAATGGATGGATGATTTTTGTATTGTCTTTTCTGTGCTGTGTATAAAGCCGAAAATAAACCATTCATTTGTTTGTTCGTTGGTTCATCCATTCACTGAGCCACTGAACACTAAACAATGCATTGTTTGAAAACAAAATTGTGAGGAGACAGTGTTGGAATAATCTTGGGGGAAGCCTTGGCCTGCCAGACCAGGAGGCCTTATCTTTTACGAGTTTACGACTCTCCTTTGAACTAAGTACTACCTATTCAGTTCAGGGAATGTCTTGATCTCCGTCAGCCTTATGTATCCTTCCTGTCCTTATGTTACTTTTGTGTTTGTTTTGTAAGAGGCCTTCACTAACAATGAGCAGGGCTTCTTTGCATAGGCGAAATGTTCTTTGTTTAGTTTAAAGGGACTTCATTCCTTTTAGTTAATTGTAGCCTTGATTCATAGATTGTAGTTGATCGGAACTGTTTTTCTTTGTTAAATGTTATATACAGTTTGGAGTAGTCACATATAAGTTTTCCCATATTTACTCAATGTTCGTTTAAGGAACTGTATACCAGTTACCTGACATTTACTTAATATGTGTTGAAATGTTTAGGTAGAACTAGATATTCATTATTATTGTGTTGTGTTAGTTTACTAAGAAGATAAACTTAGCAAGGGTTTCAAGTCAAGTCAAGTCAAGTTTATTTGTATAGCCCTAAATCACAAGCAGTCTCAAAGGGCTTCACATGGACAATCAATTGACAATTATTCTCAATGCATCCCCTGATCTTGGGCTCCCAAAAGGGCAAGGAAAAACTCAAAAACCCCTGCTAGGGGAAAAATGAGAAACCTTGAGAAGGGACAACAGATGAAAGGATCCCCCTTTCAGGATCACCAGGCTGCAATGGATGAAAAGAGGGCACATAAAATACATAATATGGAAATCAAAAAGTGGATGTCCAGGCCAAAGCGAAGAGTTGTCGGAGGTGGCCTCGATTGTCCTGGCAGTGTCCTCTAGGAGGGTAATTCGCTGCAGTTCCCTCATGCTGAATTGGTCCACGAGAATCTAGATAGCCGTCGTCAGCTTGGGTGTCACCTAACCACCTCCCCAGCCGGGGAGGGGTGGGGGAGTGGGGTCTGGGAAAGGGAGCAAAAACAAACTCCAGCCGAATCGGCTACTACAGGTTAATTAAAGGCGATATCATAGAAATACGTCTTTAAACTTGTCTTAAATGTTTCTACTGAGGTAGCAGTTCTAATATCCATTGGTAGGGCATTCCAGAGCTCTGGAGCCCGAATAGAAAATGCTCTAGCCCCTGCAGACATTTTCTTGGCCCTCTGTGTCACTAAAAGACTAGCGTTTGGCGAACGAAGGTTACGAGACGGAACATAAGGAACAACTAAGTCGACGAGATATGAAGGCGCTAAGCCATGCAATGATTTATAGGTTAGTAGAAGAACCTTGAAGTCACATCTTAAATGGACCGGGAGCCAGTGTAAATTGGCTAATATTGGGGTAATGTGATCAAATTTTCTTGTCCGTGAGAGCAGCCTTGCAGCAGCATTTTGTACTAACTGTAGACTTTTGATGCTAGACTTGGGAAGACCAGAGAATAACGCATTACAATATTCCAGGCGCGACGTGATAAATGCATGTATAATAATTTCCGCATCACCGGTCGAGAGGATTGGGGGAATCTTAGCAATATTACGAAGGTGAAAAAATGCTATTCTGGTTATATTCTTAATGTGCTTTTGAAAGGAGAGCGTTTGGTCAAATGTTACCCCGAGATTAGTTACAGTATCACTCTGAGTGATAGTACGGTTATCTAGAGTTATAGTGGTTTCCTTAAATAAATGTTGATAACGAGCTGGACGAATTATCAACATCTCAGTTTTATCTGGGTTCAGACAAAAGAAGTTGAGAGACATCCATTGCTTAATCTCCGCAAGGCATGCCTCAAGATTACAACAGTCCTGCGCATCTGTCATTGATAACGGCACATATAATTGGGTGTCATCCGCATAACATTGAAAACTAATATTATATTTACGTATTATGTCCCCAAGTGGAGTCATATAAATATTAAATAGAATTGGTCCTAGTACCGATCCCTGTGGGACACCACACGTAACTTCATAGAGCTCAGAGGACGCATTGCCATGGAGCACTCGGTGCGTCCTGTCTGATAGATACGAATGAAACCAGCCTAGTGCTGACCCCGAAATACCAACACAACCTTTAAGACGCTCTAATAAAATATCGAAGTCAACAGTGTCGAAGGCAGCACTAAGATCGAGTAGTAACAATACCGATGAAGTGTTTGAATCCATAGCTATCATTCTTCCTTAGCAAGGGTTTAGTTGCATTGTTCCACAGGTAAGCGGCATTCAACGTGCTTCAATTTATCTGATCACAGTCGAGGAGGAGTCAGCCACCCATGGAGAAGACAACTGGTTGAGGGAAGAGAACAGACTCTGCAATCCCAATGGGGGGGTCGACATTTATTTGGTCCTTCGAGCCGGATGCCAATATACTATATTATATTCCAGCTGACGACAGCAGAGATCCAGAAAGACCGCGTGTTAGGGTTGAATAGATTAGGTTGATCATATTATGTTGGAATGTAATCAGTAATAATTAACCTAAGCTTGTCCTGTCTTAAAGTAGTAGAACAAAGTGCTAAGATCCTTTGCACTGATTGACCAACTGTAGAAGACGCAATCAAAAATGTCTACTCAACATCGTAAATCAACCCCTGCTATGATGTGATCAGAGGCCAGGGGTTTCACCCCCACCTTGGCCACCACACATGTAAATTGTCACCCCCACCTTGGCCACTCTCACCCCCACCCTTCTTCTCTCAATAAATACTGTCTTGCATGAATGCAACGGCAGACTTTGTTCGGACATTGCTGTATCTACAGTAACGAACAAATTCTCCACTTGCAAGTGTTCAAAGGGCATACTGTCTCCCGTGTGGTTCTTGCAAAATAAGTTAGAGTCGGAACATCTCTAACACCGCGCGCGGGAGGAACTCCATAGGTGAGATCCTAGAATCCTTTTCAAAGGCTCGCTGTCTGCTCGTCAGATGGGATCTGAAGGTTGAAGGCAGTCCGAGGTGCAGAGGTGAGGAGAACAAGGGGGTGAGGTTTTTTTTGTTGTTGTTAAAAGAATGGTGCGGCCGAGGGCTTGTCGTGCCCTATAAAAGTCCTAGGTTAGAACGGAAAGGTCCTTCACCTTCACCTTCATCTTCTTCCGCTTATCCGGGCTCGGGTCGCGGGGGCAGCAGCTTTAGGAGGGACTCCCAAACCTCCCTCTCCCCAGCCACTTCCTCCAGCTCATCCCGGGGGATCCCAAGGCGTTCCCAGGCCAGCCGAGAGACGTAGTCTCTCCAGCGCGTCCTGGGTCGACCCCGGGGTCTCCTACCGGTGGGACATGCCCGGAACACCTCCCCAGGGAGGCGTCCAGGAGGCATCCTGATGATATGCCCGAGCCACCTCATCTGGCTCCTCTCAACGTGGAGGAGCAGCGGCTCTACTCCGAGTCTCTCCCGGATGACCGAGCTTCTCACCCTATCTCTAAGGGAGAGCCCGGACACCCTGCGGAGGAAACTCATTTCAGCCGCTTGTATCCTGGATCTCGTTCTTTCGGTCACGACCCATAGCTCGTGACCATAGGTGAGGGTAGGAGCGTAGATCGACCGGTAAATCGAGAGCTTTGCCTTTTGGCTCAGCTCTCTCTTCACCACGACGGACCGGTACAGAGTCCGCATTACTGCCGACGCTGCACCGATCCGCCTGTCGATCTCGCGCTCCATCCTGCCCTCACTCGTTAACAAGACCCCAAGATACTTGAACTCCTCCACTTGGGGCAGGATCTCATCCCCGATCCGGAGAGGGCATTCCACCCTTTTCCGACCGAGGACCATGGACTCGGATTTGGAGGTGCTGACCCTCATCCCGACCGCTTCACACTCGGCTGCGAACCGCTCCAGTGAGAGCTGGAGATCACGGACTGAAGAAGCCAACAGCACCACGTCATCTGCAAAAAGCAGAGACGCGATGCTGAGGTCCCCAAACCGGACGCCCTCAACGCCTCGGCTGCGCCTAGAAATTCTGTCCATAACAATTATGAACAGGATCGGTGACAAAGGGCAGCCTTGGCGGAGTCCAACCCTCACTGGGAACGAATCCGACTTACTGCCAGAAATGCGGACCAAACTCTGGCATCGGTGATACAGGGACCGAACCGCCCTTATCAGTTGGCTCGGCATCCCGTACTCCCGAAGCACCCCGCAGCGAACCTCCCGAGGGACACGGTCGAACGCCTTCTCCAAGTCCACAAAACACATGTGGACTGGTTGGGCGAACTCCCATGCACCCTCAAGGATCCTGCCGAGGGTGTAGAGCTGGTCCACTGTTCCACGGCCAGGACGAAAGCCACACTGCTCCTCCTGAATCCGAGGTTCGACCTCCCGACGTGGAAAAAGCTCTTCCGGAGGTGCGAGTTGAAGCTCTTCCTGACAGGGGATTCTGACAGACGTTCCCAGCAGACCCTCACAGAGCGTTTGGGCCTGCCAGGTCGGATCGGCATCTTCCCCCACCATCGGAGCCAACCCACCACCAGGTGGTGATCAGTTGACAGCTCCGCCCCTCTCTTCACCCGAGTGTCCAAAACATGCGGCCGCAAATCCGATGACACGACTACAAGGTCGATCAACGAACTGCGGCCTAGGGTGTCCTGGTGCCAAGTGCACACATGGACACCCTTATGCTTGAACATGGTGTTCATTATAGAAAATCCGTGTCGAGCACAGAATTCCAATAATAGAACACCGCTCGGGTTCAGATCGGGGGGGGCCGTTCCTCCCAATTACGCCCTTCCAGGTCTCACTGTCATTGCCCACGTGAGCATTGAAGTCACCCAGTAGAACGATGGAGTCCCCAGAAGGAGCGCTATCCAGCACTTCCTCCAGGGACTCTAAGAAGGGTGGGTACTCTGAGCTGCCGTTTGGTGCATAGACACAGACAACAGTCAGGACCCGTCCCCCCACCCGAAGGCGGAGGGAGGCTACCCTCTCGCTCATCGGGGTGAACCCCAATGTGCAGGCGCCCAGCCGGGGGGGGCAATAAATATGCCAACACCTGCTCGACGCCTCTCACTGTGGGCAACTCCAGAGTGGAAGAGAGTCCAGCCCCTCTCGAGAGGACTTGTACCAGAGCCCAAACTATGTGTGGAGGCAAGGCCGACTATATCTAGTCGGAACCTTTCTGCCTCACACACCAGCTCGGGCTCCTTTCCAGCCAGAGAGGTGACATTCCATGTCCCTAGAGCCAGTTTCTGCAGCCGGGGATCGGACCGCCAAGGTCCCCGCCTTTGGCCGCCGCCCAGCTCACTATGCACCCAACCCTTTTGGCCCCTCCTATAGGTGGTGAGCCCATTGGAAGGGGGACCCACGTCTTCTTTTCGGGCTATGCCCGACCGGACCCCATGAGCGAAGGCCCGGCCACCAGGCGCTCGCCTTCGAGCCCCACCTCCAGGCCTGGCTCCAGAGAGGGGCCCCGGTGACCCGCGTCCGGGCGAGGGAAAACGACGTCCATTTATTGTAATCATCATCAGGGGTCTTCTGAGCCGTGCTTTGTCTGGCCCCTCACCTAGGACCCTTCTGCCATGGGTGACCCTACCAGGGGCATGAAGCCCCAGACAACATGGCTCCTAGGATCATAGGGGCACGCAAACCACCTTTCCGCCCCTCCGTGAGTCGTCACCTTATCGTGGTGGAGGGGTTTGCGTGCCCCTATGATCCTAGGAGCCATGTTGTCTGGGGCTTCTCACCCCTGGTAGGGTCACCCATGGCAAAAGGGTCCTAGGTGAGGGGCCAGACAAAGCACGGCTCACCAAACGACAAACAAAAATTGACTTAGTTTTCCCTCGCCCGGATGTGGGTCACCAGGGCCCCCCTCTGGAGCCAGTTCTGGAGGTGGGGCTCAAAGCTCACCCTTCGCCCATTGGGCCCGGCTGGGCATAGCCCGAAAAGAAAATGTGGGTCCCCGTCCCATGGGCTCACCACCTATAGGAGGGACCAAAGGGGTCGGGTGCAAAGTGAGCTGGGCGGCGGCCAAAAGCGGGGACCTTGGCGGTCCGATCCCCGGCTGCAGAGGCTAGGGACATGGAATGTCACCTCTCTGGCTGGTAAAGAGCCCGAGGTGGTGAGTGAGGCAGAAAAGTTCCGACTAGACATAGTCGAACTTGCCTCCACACATAGTTTGGGCTCTGGTACAAGCCCTCTCGAGATGGGCTGGACTCTCTTCCACTCTGGAGTTGCCCATGGTGAGAGGCGTCGAGCAGGTGTTGGCATACTTATTGCCCCCCGGCTGGGAGCCTGCACATTGGGGTTCATCCCGGTGAGCGAGAGGGTAGCCTCCCTCCGCCTAAGAGTGGGGGGACGGGTCCTGACTGTTGTTTGTGTCTATGCACCGAACGGCAGCTGAGAGAACCCATCCTTCTTGGGGTCCCTGGAGGAAGTGCTGGAGAGCCCTCCTTCTGGGGACTCCATCGTTCTACTGGGTGACTTCAATGCTCACGTGGGCAATGACAGTGAGACCTGGAAGGGCATGTTTGGGAGGAACGCCCCCCCCGATGTGAACCCGAGCGGTGTTCTATTATTGTCTGTGCTCGACACGGATTTTCTATAATGAACACCATGTTCAAGCATAAGGGTGTCCATGTGTGCACTTGGCACCAGGACACCCTAGGCCGCAGTTCGTTGATCGACCTTGTAGTCGTGTCATCGGATTTGCGGCCGCATGTTTTGGACACTCGGTTGAAGAGAGGGGCGGAGCTGTCAACTGATCACCACCTGGTGGTGGGTTGGCTCCGATGGTGGGGGAAGATGCCGGTCCGACCTGGCAGACCCAAACGCTCTGTGAGGGTCTGCTGGGAACATCTGGCAGAATCCCCTGTCAGGAAGAGCTTCAACTCCCACCTCCGGCAGAGCTTTTCCCACGTCCCGAAGGAGGCGGGGGACATTGAGTCCGGGTGGACCATGCTCCGCGCCTCCATTGTTGAGTCAGCCGTCCGGAGCTGTGGCCGTAAGGTTGTTGGTGCCTGTCGTGGCAGAAATCCCCAAACCCGCTGGTGACATCAGCAGTAAGGGATGCCGTCAAGCTGAAGAAGGAGTCCTATCGGGCCGTTTTGGCCTGCAGGACTCCGGAGGCAGCTGACAGATGGCCAAGTGGAACGCGGCTTCGGCAGTTGATGAGGTAAAAACCCGGGCGTGGGAGGAGTTTTGCGAGGCCATAGAGAATGACGTCCGGACAGCTTCGAGGAAATTCTGGTCCACCGTCCGGCGTCTCAGGAGGGGGAAGCAGTGCACAGTCAACACTGTTTACAGTGGAGATGGTGTGCTGCTGACGTCGACTCGGGACGTCGTGAGTCGGTGGGGAGAATACTTCGAAGACCTCCTCAATTCCACCGGCACGCCTTCCATTGAGGAAGTAGGGCCTGGAGACTCTGAGTTGAACTCTCCAATCTCGGAGGTTGAAGTCACGGAGGTAGTTAAAAAACTCCTCGGTGGCAAGGCCCCGGGGGTGGATAAGATCCGCCCGGAGTTCTTAAAGGTTCTGGATGTTGTGGGCTGTCATGGCTGACACGCCTCTACAACATTGCATGGACAACAGGGACGGTGCCTCTGGATTGGCAGACTGGGGTGGGGGTTCCCCTCTTTAAGAAGGGGGACCGGAGGGTGTGTTCCAATTACAGGGGAATCACACTCCTCAGCCTCCCTGGTAAGGTCTATTCAGGGGTGCTGGAGAGGAGGATCCGTTGGGAGGTCGAGCCTCGGATTCAGGAGGAGCAGTGCGGCTTTCGTCCTGGCCGTGGAACAGTGGACCAGCTCTACACCCTCGGCAGGATCCTCGAGGGTGCATGGGAGTTCGCCCAACCAGTCCACATGTGTTTTGTGGACTTGGAGAAGGCGTTCGACCGTGTCCCTCGGGAGGTTCTGTGGAGGGTGCTTCAGGAGTATGGGGTGTCAAGCCAACTGATAAGGGCGGTTTGGTCCCTGTATTACCGATGCCAGAGTTTGGTCCACATTTCCGGCAGTAGTCGGCTGCCCTTTGTCACCGATTCTGTTCATAACTTTTATGGACAGAATTTCTTGGCGCAGCCGAGGCGTTGAGGGGGTCCAATTTGGGGACCTCAGCATCTCTTCACTGCATTTTGCAGATGACGTGGTGCTGTTGGCTTCTTCAGGCCGTGATCTCCAGCTCTCACTCGAGCGGTTCGCAACCGAGTGTGAAGCGGTCAGGATGCGGGTGGAATGCCCTCTCCGGATCAGGGATGAGATCCTGCTTCAAGTGGAGGCGTTCAAGTATCTTGGGGTCTTGTTCACGAGTGAGGGCAGGATGGAGCGCGAGATCGACAGGCGGATCGGTGCAGCGTCGGCTGCTATATTAGCACATTTAGGCTGCACTCACATTGGATATCGATATCGGCAACATAATCGGATTTTGATCTTTACACTGCCATGACACATGTTCCATTTGTGCCACTTAAGACTACAAAATCTGAATTGTGTCACTCAATCTACAGTGTCAATCCAGCCAAGGACTCAAATTTGCAACCTAACCCTGCACAGTGTGGATTTATAGTGAACTCAGCAAGCCACTCTGTAATCCCACATCTCCCGGCCCACTGATGTCAACAAGGAACATACTTCCCACAAGTTCGGGAATCAACCCAAAGGGTATACTAGAGCAGATAATAATAAGCACAAATAATAACTTGTACATTTCTGATTGTGTAGAGGGCTGAAAAACCTGCAATTTTCAAGTCAATGGGGCCAAACAAAGGTACTACCTGTCTTTTTTTTTTTTAGAAAATAAATAATAGTGTGCTGAAATCCTTGAGAAGGCAAAGGAGAAGCAGAAGGAAAAACATGCAGCAAAATGTATGGACAATGGTAAAATGGAGACGTGGCACAGCCGCAGGGCCACTCAGCAGAGTTAGACCTCAAGCATTCCAGCAAAGCACAGAAGCCTCTAATTTGACCAAAAACAACCATTCTGTTATAATTATCTGCTACTACATGAGAGTAAAACTAATTTCCACACGAAGAGCAACTTGTAAAGATTTTTTTCTCAATTCCAACACAAGCTTTGCATGCATGCATTAGTTTGCTCCCAGTGTGGTGGGCAACCACATATGTCTTGTCTCACACATGTACCAAGTGTGCATATGAATTTTTGCTGGTTGTCACTTTCAGTTTGACTTTTACAATCACTGATTGGTGTTTAAGGTGACTTTGTTTTTTTTGGGACAGCTTACTTGGCTCTCTGAAGTTACTTAAAATATTTTGAGGAGCTCAACACCCCTTGGGGTCACATACAGTATTCTGCAGAAAGAATTCAGACATAAAGGTTGATCCATGCGAGGAAATATGTCAGACATGCTGCCGTCTTTTTTAACTCCTGCTGAACTGTCTGCTTTCAGCTCAATGAATGACAAACTGTGGCTGCTCTGCTGTGAGTTAAACCCTTTAGAGCACACACATTCACAGTGGAAGTGGGTCACACACAAATAGTGAGGAAAGAATGTCCCTCACCTTATTCACACCCTTCTCCCCCAACCAAACACCCCTTCCTCCTTTCATGCTTTTTCATAGACTTAGTAGCAAGAAATATTCCTCTGAACACTTCTGTTGATTCTCATACCTAAATAACCCATCATGTCTTGTTAATTCAACAAGGATGTGGAGAATGTAGGGCCAATAATTGTTTTTCTTTTTTGTTGTTGTTTTGCCAGAGACTGTGTGGTATTACGGCTGAAAAAGTGAAGAGGAGGAGGAGAGCACGGAGGTGCTTGTTTCAACCGGGTGACCAAGGAAGGGATTTCTTTACAAATGCCTACATATTTAATGTGTTGGCCCACTGCTTGTCCACACTTGTGATGTGTTCGCACTACGTATGGCTCAACAACACTATCAAACTTTACAACACATTTGTGATGTGTTCCCACTACGTATGGCTCAACAACACGATCAAACTTTCCAACACTCGACAACCATTCACCCTCAACTGACAGAAATAACACTAAAGTCCATGTTTTGGCAGTGATTAGAACTAAAACATAGGCTACTTGACACCACAGTTTTTTGTTTGTTTTTATACAGTTGTAAATCTTTTTGCAACCTAATCATTTATCCAAGAACAATTTGCTGTATCTGGCAATAAAGGCCCAGTTAATACTTTTAATTACAGCATCAAGCACCAGGGACACACACCCAACTCTCTGTTACCCGCAGCATTTATTTTTGCTAAACACACACTTCCAGTTCACACATAGCAGCCAGCCGTTAATGGCTCCAACCACTTATAGCCAGTCAAAGTTCAAAGTCCCGGGAAACAGGAGTGTGTTGAGCACTGTGAACGCATGCACAGACGAGCAAAAAAACCCTGCTTGAGGGCAACGCAAACAAACAAATGCATGTAGGTTCGTGTGGATGATGTGCACACACCACAGGGGTTGGCTCATCGAGTTCCAACAGAGAAATGGACAGTTGTACTTCAACACACACATGCATGCATGAAGAGATGCCAGGATTTACCCGCCACTGTGCAACTTGTGTGTGTGTGTGTGTGTGTGTGTGTGTGTGTGTGTGTGTGTGTGTGTGTGTGTGTGTGTGTGTGTCATAAGTGAAGCAGAGCTCTATTATCAGGCATTATAGTGAGGCTTTACCAAAATGCCATTTGTCACTGGTACATAAACACATGCACGCACAAAATGCTTGACAAAAAAACTAGGTCACCCAGTGATCTGGAATGTGTATGTGTTGTCCAGTCCTCATCCCAAAGATAGAAATAGGGATCAAGGAAAACTGCATCCAAAAAGGCTGGTCACAAAAGAACAAGAAAACACGCAGAGTATCAAGCTGCAATTTCGATTTTGGTTGAGTTAAATAATTTGGCTGCTGTTGGTAAAAGTACATCCTTAAGGAGGAGGGGGGAAAAAATAAAAAAATAGAACACAAAGGCTGACCGACAATTCGACTTAGGCCTTTTTAAGTATTCTGGCCTTTGAATGTATCTTTTCATGTACAAGCATGCACTTCCAATAAAAAGATGGTTATAACAATGCAAAAACTGAATGTTAACTGCCTTTGCGTTTAAGTCGAAAGCCAAATGTGCCAACTGAGAAGGAACTGGACAAGAGCTGACTATTGTACACAGGGCTGTTCTGTAGTGATTAAAAAGAAGAAATCCAAATATTACTTTCCACATGCAGCTGACACCATGTGGGGCAGTGCTAAAGTTAACTGGGTCCCAATCAAAAGGTCAACTATTGCCTGAAGGAGGGAAGGCGATCCGTTGGCTGAAAGGTCACTACCTGAATGTGAAATTCATTCTGACTCCACAAATCAGAGCGATCTGATGCACTTTATGCTTGAATTATTTTTAATTTGTCATCTTTAATTCAAAGTCCTTCCTATTTTGTTCTCATCCACATAGCAGGTGTCTATTTTTTGCCTCACTCCTAAACAAGAACTTGTTCCTGCTTCTGTGTCTAAGAATCATGGGAAATGTAGTCCTGCGAGCCTAATGCTGCTACCAAACCGGACACATACTGAGTGTTTTTTGGGCTGTGCGTTTTTACTGTTACAATGCAAGATAATATCATTACGGTATGTGGCACCGGAAGGTAAACGTAAATTTTAATTATTTTCTATTTACTTTCAAATTCATGTAAATTCATTGATATCCGCATCTAATCGCTACAATCGTCAATGAAGTCTACACTAGGTGGAAGTGCGCTAAGTGTTCAAGCTCATGCCAATTTAGCAGATTATAATCTTGATTTGGCTAAACTAAATGGTACCTTAACTGCCTTCATGTGTGAGTGAGGGTTAGGCCACCTGCCTGCACAGCATTAATCTGCTTTATCTTGTTACATGTTGTTTGAGGAAAGAACTGTGTAGTCATGCCTGATGCCATTGCATTTAGTCTTTTCTGTTCCACATGTAGAGGTATGTAGCTTGTTAAGTCAACCATAATATCGGATCGGTATCGGGTATCGACCGATACGCAAAGCCATGGTATCGGTATCGAAACTGAAAAAGTCGGATCGGTGCATCTCTAGTATGCTCTAATCTTTTTCCCAAGAGAACAACTGGAAGCACTCTAGGTTATTAGGACAAAAAAAATCTGCACACACTCCTTCAATATGCGCATCTAACCTCGGGACAAAATGCATGGCTTGCATTATGTCAGGCAGATCAACAGTGTGTGATGCTTTCAGAAGGAGAAGCATCTCGCTTCCATCGGACACAATCGTCAGACACAAAAGTCAAGCCATGATCTTTCATTCATGTCATACAGAACCTCCTTGGGCATTAAGGGGAGAGTGAGTCATGATCAGCTGATTCAAGAAATAACAATTTCTCATGGAACAACATGACCTCATTTGTGGCTCTCTCTAATCCATTTCCCTACAAATAATCAGTAAAAGGGATTTAAGTAGGGAGATGTTCCTCTCAACATCAGCAAGTACAGTCAAACCTCTACATTACGATTTGGAACCAAAGCGCTATGGTTTGAGTCTGGGCAACTAGATGACTATACTAGCCTTCCTGACAACTGCATCAATATTATAGCCTGTAATGTCCTCTCTAGAAATTTTCTACATTTATGCAATCAAACATTCATTTCAATTAATCAGCTTGGTTTAACTCTAGCCACAATTCTTTTTCCCCTACAAAATATTAAACAAAGAAACTGTGACTATCACACTCTATACTATTTGTGGACGCATTCAATATTGTTAATATTAATTCCTTTACTAGTTATTCCAGGGAAACACGCACTTTTATCAGAAGCACAACTAAAACTATCAAAAAAGGCTTACACAAACACAATCCAACAAACCACATCATAGAACACTGATGTTTCAGTGGTGCACTTAATAGGACCAAAAGAAGCTGCAAAACAACAAACAACAAATGAAAGCTTAAGAAGTCACTCTACCTGTCATCATCTTCAGCTGCAGCCAAAGCCAGGTGATCTCAAAGCACAGTTGAGACACTCGGTTGACAGCCATGTTTGCTCTTACCTATTTGACCCTCTCTCCGATGCATGTACGTACACACAAAGGCACGCTCGCGCACACATACTAGAACACGCTCACACAGAGCTGCAGGCTGTCAGAGAACATCCCGGTGGAAGTTCCGGCTCTGGCAGTCCATTTCTGCACAGCTGAGTACTGAGGCGGCTCACTGACCTGTCACCACACAGTGGAGAACACATGCACGCACACACTTGAATACATAGTCTACCCATGGTAGGCGGAGCTTTAGAAGTTCTGCCCCCAGTTTCACATTTCACATGGTTTCTACACAAAGGATATCTCTAATCATTGACAAGCTCCACACAAGTCTTTAACTGCTTCTGTCACACTCAGTGGGCACCAAGCACAGACATAGGTCGTACATACACACACATGTAAAAAAAAAAAAGACAGCAGGGGGTACCATTGTGCCAAAATTACATGGTAAGAAACCTCATTTGAAAACTAAAGGGTGGTGTACTAAGGACATCAATTAATTAAAGTGATTATCATTGCTTGAATTATGTAGCAATGCTCAAAATAACTTTCTTTGAACTTTCTTGGTATGATCCTTCAGCAATAAATAAATAAATAAATAAATAAATAAATAAATAAATAAATAAATAAAAAATATACACACACACAAACCCCTCGGTGGCAGGGCCCCGGGGGTGGCTGAGATCCGCCCGGAGTTCTTAAAGGCTCTGGATGTTGTGGGGCTGTCATGGCTGACACGCCTCCACAACATTGCGTGGACATCGGGGACGGTGCCTTTGGATTGGCAGACTGGGGTGGTGGTTCCCCTCTTTAAGAAGGGGGACCAGAGGGTGCGTTCCAATTACAGGGGAATCACACTCCTCAGCCTCCCTGGTCAGGTCTATTCAGGGGTGCTGGAGAGGAGGGTCCATCTGGAGGTCGAACCTCAGATTCAGGAGGAGCAGTCTGGCTTTTGTCCTGGCCGTGGAACAGTGGACCAGCTCTACACCCTCGGCAGGATCCTGGAGGGTGCATGGGAGTTCGCCCAACCAGTCCACATGTGTTTTGTGGACTTGGAGAAGGTGTTCAACTGTGTCCCTCGGGAGATTCTGTGGAGGGTGCTTCAGAAGTACAGGGTGCCGAGCCAACTGATAAGGGCGGTTCGGTCCCTGTATCACAGATGCCGGAGTTTGGTCCGCATTTCTGGCAGTAAGTCGGATTCGTTCCCAGTGAGGACTCCGCCAAGGCTGCCCTTTGTCACCGATTCTGTTCATAATTTTTATGGACAGAATTTCTAGGCGCAGCCGAGGCATTGAGGGCGTACGGTTTGGGCAGCATCGAGTCTCTGCTTTGTGCAGATGACGTGGTGCTGTTGGCTTCTTCAGGCCGTGATCTCCAGCTCTCACTGGAGCGGTTCGCAGCCGAGTGTGAAGCGGTCGGGATGAGGGTCAGCACCTCCAAATCCAAGTCCATGGTTCTCGGTCGGAAAAGGGTGGAATGCCCTCTCCGGATCGAAGATGAGATCCTGCCCCAAGTAGAGGAGTTCAAGTATCTTGAGGTCTTGTTCAGGAGTGAGGCAGGATGGAGCGCGAGATCGACAGGCGGATCGGTGCAGCGTCGGCAGTAATGCGGACTCTGTACCGGTCCTTCGTGGTGAAGAGAGAGCTGAGTCAAAAGGCAAAGCTCTCGATTTACCGGTCGATCTATGCTCCTACCCTCACCTATGATCACAAGCTATTGGTTGTGACCAAAAGAACAAGATCCAGGATACAAGCGGCCGAAATGAGTGTCCTCCGCAGGGTCTTCGGGCTCGCCCTTAGAGATAGGGTACGGAGCTCGGTCATCTGGGAGAGACTCGGAGTAGAGCCGCTGGTCCTCCACGTGGAGAGGAGCCAAACGAGGTGGCTCGGGCATCTCATCAGGATGCCTCCTGGACGCCTCCCTGGGGAGGTGTTCCGGGCATGTCCCACCGGTACAAAACCCCAGGGACGACCCAGGATTTGATGGAGAGACTGTCTCTCGGCTGGCCTGGAAACGCCTTGGGATCCCCGGGATGAGCTGGATGAAGTGGCTGGGGAGAGGGAAGTCTAGGGAAGTCTGGGAGTCCCTCCTAACTGTGTGTGTATATATATATATATATATATATATATATATATATATAGTTACGCCTTGGGATCCCCGGGATGAGCTGGATGAAGTGGCTGGGGAGAGGGAAGTCTGGGATATATACACACACTTGTATATGTGCTTCTGAACTTCCAGCCACGGAGGTGGAAGAGAGCTCCATAGAATAGGACCGGGCGTGCGTAAAAGCCATGTCCGAGCCCCATCCACCGTCCCCGGGCAGCCACCCCGCCGAGCGCCGGCCGAGCGCCGGCCGAGCGCCGGGCCATGACTTACATCCACGGAGGTGAAAGAGAGCTCCCGTCGAGAAGGACCGGGCGTGCGTAAAAGCCATAATAGTTTTTCAAACCTTCTGTGTCACTCCAAATCATTAAATCCTTCAAACTCTTCGTCCTCCGTGTCACTTACAAACAAAGCCGCGAATGATGCCGGTAGTATGTGGGGCCCTTCGTCATCTTCGTCATCCCGTGATCGAATCCTATGCCCTTTATGTAAACAACCGCGGCACGGGTGACGTTACTTGCAGTTCAAATGACAGTAATCCCTTGCTACATCGCGGTTCGTTTATCGCGGTTTCACGACATCGCAGAATTTTGAATTTTGAAAATTTGTGACAAAAAAAATCACATAAGTCGCTCCTGAGTACAAGTCGCCTCCCCACCCAAACTATGACAAAAAACGCGACTTATAGTCCGAAAATTACGGTATATACAAACAAACATACAAACACACACACACACACAGTCGTGTTTGGGCACCCCTGATCATTTTCAAGATTTTTCTTTATAACTCATTGGTTATTCGGATCTGCAATTTCAGTTACATATACCATACAGCAGACAAACACAGTGATATTTGAGAAGTGAAATTAAGTTTGTAGGATTTACAGAAAGTGTGCAATCATTACTTAAACAAAAGTAGGCAGGTCCACACAGACATGCATCCACAGGATGTAAATGAGACGTGCGTGCGTGCGTGCGTGCGTGCGTGCGTGTGTGTGTGCATGTGTGTGTGTTGGGCGGGTAGCAGACGAGACAAAATGCATTCATTTGTTGCACGATCGACTCTTTCCGTTGCTGGTAGATGGAGAGTAAACAGGAAGACGCCAATTGAGAGGTGACTCAGGAAGAAAGTATTGACAGTATGATATACACTCATGGCACATTCATCACGCACTTGTTTTTACATCTGCCAAGTACAGAACCAGACAGAGCAGGTTAAGTTTTGCGTTTCTTCGTTTGCTGCTGTGTTTTCACTTAATGACCTGCCAAAGTGACACACAACATTTTGGAATGGTGTGGTAAAGGGAGAAACCTTTACAGAGGCGCTCGCTTGATATTAGTGTTGACTTTGTTATTTCAAAATGACTAATGTAGGGGGGAAAAATAATTTTAAAAAAGCGCTTAAAGATCGTCAAACGGAACATAATAAAACCACATCAGATTACATAACTGAAATAATGAATAACAGTGTGATAAATCTTTTGATTTTTCTTTCGGTTAAAGAGGAAGTATTCCCCCCCTCACACACACACACACACACACACACTCACACACTCTCTCACACACACACACACACACACACACACACACACACACACACACACACACATACACACACACACACACACACACACACCACAAATGAACACACAGCAGATTTGTTATGAGCTGCTGATCAACACGTTTGTTTGTGCAGTTCCCAAGCAATTAAAAGATCCTATTGCAATTTTAATTTAACCAGGTGACTGTGCGTGGAAAAGAATTAGTTTGTACTATTTGAGATTTAAAGAATTAGGACAATTGATTTTTCTTCAACGGCATGTGTATAAGAAATGTAATTGACTTTCAAGCCATTGTGGCAAATACAAAGAGGCAAAGAAAGAGAAAGATTTAACACCTGGGCAATCAAATGTTGAACAAATATCATTTAATGTACTAAGTTCTAACCAGGGATGTAGTACATGTGGTTAAGTCCGAATTTGTCACGTCTTTTGTTGTTGTTGCCTCGGTCGTGACTCCAACTCCTTGGCATTTGACTTGGACTTGTATTATTTTTAGAGTTCAACCATGTGTTTACTACTGAAAATTAACATCCCCTTTGATACTTGCAGAGACACCACAAAATCAGTTGTTCTTTAAGTGAACACCAGTTCATTTTGTGCACCAGTTAAAAACATCTATGTCTTGAATTTGAAATAAATAATTTCATTTTTTACTAAAGAGGGGTTCGGTGAATGCGCATATGAAACTGGTGGTGTTCAGTACCTCCAACAAGGTTAAGAACCACTGTACTAGGGAGAGAAAAGTATATCACCCGTTTTCCTCTCACCTTTTCAGTCTGGTTTCTCCATAACATGTTTTCCATGTTTTGACAAAAATCAATCATTTCTAATCTAGGTGGGAATTGGATACAGCAAACACTGCCATGGAAACACGTTGCTGTTAATTCATTAGCATTGAGTTTGGCACTGTTTTGTAATCGCTTAAGTTTGCTGCTCCCCGGTGCCCGAGCTCCTCCTCGCCTCTCCCCTGAGGCCGAGCGCATTTAATAAAGCAACATTGTTTTTCAAATTGTTTTTGTTGTTTATTGGCACACACTGAGGGTTAAGCAAAGACGAGTGGTGAATATAATGACATTTTGTGATCGTAAAAATTGAAAATTGTCCCTAAATGTGATTGTGGATGGTCTCTGTATGCCCTGTGATTGGCTGGCAACCAGTTCAGGGTCTCCCCTGCCTACCACCCAGAGACCGCTGAGATAGGTTCCAGCACCCCCGCACCCCCATGAAGATAAACGGTTCAGAAAATGGATGGATGGATGGATGGATGGATGGATGGATGGATGGATGGATGGATGGATGGATGGATGGATGGATGGATGGATGGATGGATGGATGGATGGATGGATGGATGGATGGGGTTGGGTGGAAATGCTAAATAGCGTTAAGATGAAAGGGAAAGAAAAGGCTAGATGGACAATTTTCAGAATAAAGGACGGACGGACGGACGGACTAGATTGGAATTTGGCATTTAAGCCTGCACTGCTCTGGCCAGCCAGTTCACTATACAGTATGGCAGCAACAGAGATGCCAGTGCACCACTAAAATGAGTCAGAAGCTGTTATCTTTAGGTCAATTTACTACATGTTGCTTCAATTAATACCAATAGCCATTTACCAAACTATTTAGGGTAAATGCAATAATCAGTAAGAAGGAGATATGTAATAGCAACTGTCTGAAAGGCAACACATTTAGCATTACTGCCGTAGTTTTCTTCTTTTCCTTTCACCTTTTAAATACTAAAAATAAACGGATTGGCTCTAAATAAAGACCAAAGAAAATGGATCAGAGTAGCCGTAGGAGGCAATAAGGTCCAAAAATATACTCATCAATCGTCACGTGCGCACACACACGCACGCTATTTATGCAAATGTCATTGCGAACCACCTTGAATAAATAAGGATATGGCACTTTCGCCGAACCAGCTGTTCTCCTCCCTGGCTGTAAAATTATGTAAAGTAATCTGTGGCATAAAAGCAATACATTCACAAAACAAAATTGTTCAGTTTAAAGGCCACAACAATGTCTCACATTGAGGAGTAGCACTCAAAAGGGCCGACAGAATTTTGAAGGGTACCCGCACTTTGGCAATTATTTTTCAAATTCAATAAGCACATCCTAAAGGCCTTTAAAACCGGACAAGTAAAGATTCTCAAACCACCAGGTGACAGATTGTGTCAGTAATTCCAAGAAAGTAGCTCATAACTTCGCCAATATCGTTCACTTCGTCAATGCTTCTTCTATGCTTGCATGCATGCCAAGCACATTGAGGTAACAGATGAAGTAGGCGAAATAAGACAAAAGGTAAACACACACACTTACAATGCAGTTGTTGACAGCACTGGGTGTACCTGTAGTGGCGCTCCATCTCTGGCAGTGAGATGCAGACAAAGCGCTCACCTTCATGCTCCTTCCAACCCTTCTCCATCTCCACAGGTAAAAAAAACAAGTCCCACCAACCTTATCCTGCACTTCTCATTTTATTTGATTCATCTGGATGTCTCTCCCTCTCCATACACAAATACACCTGTCAACTCACATGATCACTCCTCCTTTTTCTGCCCCTCCCCTCTGCTGCTCTGCAGATAGGTATTGGTTTGACACAAAGACATGGTAATATGTAGTTCTTTTTCGAACATATGGAATGACCCCGATACACATATACTTGATCCCACTATTATGCGCACGTGCAATGTGCACACGCAACACATACACGCACGCACACACACACACACACACACACACACACACACACACACACACACACACACACACACACACACACACACACACACACACACACACACACACACACACACACACACACACATCGCCAATGACAAGAATTCATTATTCCCATGTAATCCTCCGCTCAACTCGAAGAAATTAAACAATCTTTCAGGGACCACTGTCAAGCAAATGTTAAGTATTAGCATTAGCATAAAACACACATATCAGTGCCCCAAGGGGCTCACAGAGTTTGCTTAGAAATGCTCAAATAAAAACAAGGCAAGTCCTCTGACCTTTCATGTTCTTTGAGTGAAAATGGATTGGGTGTGATATATGTTCCGACGTAAACACAATTCAGCGTCTGTTGAAGTCATAAACTACCAAAAACAAATTAAGAAAATGCTCACCTGCGTTGTCTATCTGTAAATACTTAAAGTTCTTTTTTTGACCTACTCCTCGACAGCAAAGACTGGCAGCCATGACGAAGTACAAACACACTTGCTTGTGCGGCTGGATTGATACTTTGCTGATCTTGTTCTTCTCTTATAGTCAGTTCATTGCTCAACCTGTGGTGGCAAGTCAGTGGAGCCACAAATCTGCATGAGGACGTATGGAGGCATAAATTCTGTTAGAAATTAGCCACATGCAAAAGCTAATCAGTTACTAGGGTCAAGCTGCCACGTACTACTGCAGTCAGTAAGAAAGTATTACATACTGTAAGAAGCCTAATTTGTCGGTGTTCATTTATGTACATTACTGTACAGTATGAACAGTACATGGTAACAAGGACACTAACCTGAGGTGGGACAATGCCCGCCACTGATATATGATGCACATTGTGCCAAAAGACAAATTATGAAACAATTGACTCAACAAAGTTTGAACTTCTTGAATCAAGTCCACCAGAGACATGATCCGAGCCAACTGATGTTGTATGAATACGACTCAGCCGGCCCAATACGACTCCACCGCTTGCTGTTTGCGCATGTTTATTTTTCTTAATGTCTGGGCTGCTTTATCAGAGGAAGACAGGGGAGGAGGTTGTCCTCTGACATCACGCTCTCCTTTCAACTTATTGTGCTGAATGAATTTGCAAAGCAAGCTTGAGTATCCACTTATTTACAACACGCCCTTCTGGGTTTCACACAAAATTAACTGGTGCCTTAAAAAAAAAAGGCAAATTATCGCCTAGTTCCACTCAATTCCTGTGTGTATATTTACTGACACTACTTATGTTCGCCAAGGTAATAAAACATACTAACTATCATGGAAGTATTAATAATGTGATTATCATTAGAATTATTATTACTATAATTTATTTTGTTAAATCAAAAGCGTATGACTTCTTATATTGTCTTTTACAAACATGAGCACATGTCTGATCAATAGACTTGACTTCAGATGCTCATAATTGAGGAACCAAGTGAAGCTCAAAACACTCCACGACCAGAAAGAAAGAAGGGTGGCCAGCATGTCAGTCAGTGTAGGAGGGTTAAGGCTTAAACCTAAATTTTTAAGCAGCTTCATAACAGCAGCAATTTAGTTTGGGAAGTAGACTTTACTGAACCAACAATTCAAAATTCAGATTCCACTCACTGATTTCTGCCTTTAAAAATTCTCAGCAGGTATGTTTTGTTTTGCTGCTACTATCCGCTTTCCCAGTCTACTGACCAATGAGTGGAAAGGCCTTGTATAATCGTCAATGAATAGCATTGTTTTTATGAAACTACCAGCTAAGGGAAATCATTGAAGCTGCCATGTTTGAGCAGTCGAGCACCTCGTTCCTCAACTGTCAGAAGTGGTTGGCAAGACATTTGTTCCCATGTTTTTCATCCAAATACACGCAAAAGCAAACAGAATTAGTGATGCTAGCTTAATGATACAGTATACACATACGTAAGTGAAGAGTAAAAGTCAATTCAATGCGTAGTTTGGTTTCTTGTCACCGGTGTCGGGCAAAGTCCTGACATCTACCAAACCATCACTTTTCAAGACAAAAAACCCGCATGCTTCTTGAATTTGCGTGCCCCTATGATCCTAGGAGCCATGTTGTCTGGGGCTTCATGCCCCTGGTAGGGTCACCCATGGCAGAAGGGTCCTAGGTGAGGGGCCAGACAAGGTACGGGTCAGAAGACCCCTTATGATAAATAAAATATATGGATGTCGTTTTCCCTCGCCCGGACGCGGGTCACCAGGGCCCCTCTCTGAAGCCAGGCCTGGAGGTGGGGCTCGAAGGCAAGCGCCTGGTGGCCGGGCCTTCGCTCATGGGGTCCGGTTGGGCATAGCCCGAAAAGAAAACGTGGGTCCCCCTTCCAATGGGCTCACCACCTATAGGAGGGGCCAAAGGGGTCGGGTGCATAGTGAGCTGGGCGGCGGCCAAAGGCAGGGACCTTGGCGGTCCGATCCCCGGCTGCAGAGGCTGGCATGGAATGTCACCTCTCTGGCTGGAAAGGAAACCGAGCTGGTGTGTGAGGCAGAAAGGTTCCGACTAGACATAGTCGGACTTGCCTCCACACATAGTTTGGGCTCTGGTACAAGCCCTCTCGAGAGGGGCTGGACTCTCTTCCACTCTGGAGTTGCCCTCGGTGAGAGGCGTCGAGCAGGTGTTGGCATACTTATTGCCCCCCGGCTGGGGGCCTGCCCATTGGGGTTCACCCCGGTGAGCGAGAGGGTAGCCTCCCTCCGCCTTCGGGTGGGGGTACGGGTCCTGACTGTTGTTTGTGTCTATGCACCGAACGGCAGCTCAGAGTACCCACCCTTCTGAGAGTCCCTGGAGGAAGTGCTGGAGAGCGCTCCATCTGGGACTCCATCATTCTACTGAGTGACTTCGATGCTCACGTGGGCAATGACAGTGAGACCTGGAAGGGCGTGATTGGGAGGAACGCCCCCCCGATGTGAACCCGAGCGGTGTTCTATTATTGGACCTCTGTGCTCGACACGGATTTTCTATAATGAACACCATGTTCAAGCATAAGGGTGTCCATGTGTGCACTTGGCACCAGGACACCCTAGGCCGCAGTTCGTTGATCGACCTTGTAGTCGTGTCATCGGATTTGCGGCCGCATGTTTTGGACACTCGGTTGAAGAGAGGGGCGGAGCTGTCAACTGATCACCACCTGGTGGTGGGTTGGCTCCGATGGTGGGGGAAGATGCCGGTCCGACCTGGCAGACCCAAACGCTCTGTGAAGGTCTGCTGGGACCGTCTGGCAGAATCCCCTGTCAGGAAAAGCTTCAACTCCCACCTCCAGCAGAGCTTTTCCCACGTCCCGGGGGAGGCGGGGGACATTGAGTCCGAGTGGACCTTGTTCCGCGCCTCCATTGTTGAGGCAGCCGACCGGAGCTGTGGCCGTAAGGTTGTTGGTGCCTGTCGTGGCGGCAATCCCCGAACCCGCTGGTGGACACCGGCGGTAAGGGATGCCGTCAAGCTGAAGAAGGAGTCCTATAGGGCCGTTTTGGCCTGCGGGACTCCGGAGGCAGCTGACAGGTACCGGATGGCCAAGCGGAACGCGGCTTTGGCGGTTGCTGAGGCAAAAACTCGGGCGTGGGAGGAGGCCATGGAGAATGACTTCCGGACGGCTTTGAGGAAATTCTGGTCCACCATCCGGCGTCTCAGGAGGGGGAAGCAGTGCACAGTCAACACTGTTTACAGTGGAGATGGTGTGCTGCTGACCTCGGCTCGGGATGTCGTGAGTCGGTGGGGGGAATACTTCGAAGACCTCCTCAATTCCACGCCTTCCATTGTGGAAGCAGGGCCTGAGGACTCTGAGGCGGACTCTCCAATCTCGGAGGTCGAAGTCACTGAGGTAGTTAAAAAACTCCTCGGTGGCAAGGCCCCGGGGGTGGATGAGATCCGCCCGGAGTTCTTAAAGGCTCTGGATGTTGTGGGGCTGTCATGGCTGACACGCCTCTACAGCATTGCGTGAAAATCGGGGACGGTGCCTCTGGATTGGCAGACTGGGGTGGTGGTTCCCCTCTTTAAGAAGGAGGGTGTGTTCCAATTACAGGGGAGTCACACTCCTCAGCCTCCCTGCTAAGGCGTATTCAGGGGTGCTGGAGAGGAGGATCCGTCGGGAGGTCAAACCTCGGATTCAGGAGGAGCAGTCTGGCTTTTGTCCTGGCCGTGGAACAGTGGACCAGCTCTACACCCTCGGCAGGATCCTCGAGGGTGCATGGGAGTTCGCCCAACCAGTCCACATGTGTTTTGTGGACTTGGAGAGGGCGTTCGACCGTGTCCCTCGGGAGGTTCTCTGGAGGGTGCTTCGGGAGTACGGGGTGCTGAGCCAACTGATAAGGGCGGTTCGGTCCCTGTATCACCGATGCCAGAGTTTGGTCCGCATTTCCGGCAGTAAGTCGGATTCGTTCCCAGTGAGGGTTGGACTCCGCCAAGGCTGCCCTTTGTCACCGATTCTGTTCATAATTTTTATGGACAGAATTTCTAGGCGCAGCCGAGGCGTTGAGGGGGTCCGGTTTGGGGACCTCAGCATCGCGTCACTGCTTTTTGCAGATGACGTGGCGCTGTTGGCTTCTTCAGTCCGTGATCTCCAGCTCTCACTGGAGCGGTTCGCAGCCGAGTGTGAAGCAGTCGGGATGAGAGTCAGCACCTCCAAATCCGAGTCCATGGTCCTCGGTCGGAAAAGGGTGCAATGCCCTCTGCGGATCGGGGATGAGATCCTGCCCCAAGTGGAGGAGTTCAAGTATCTTGAGGTCTTGTTCAGGAGTGAGGGCAGGATGGAGCGCGAGATTGACAGGCGGATCGGTGCAGCGTCGGCAGTAATGCGGACTCTGTACCGGTCCGTCGTGGTGAAGAGAGAGCTGAGCCAAATGGCAAAGCTCTCGATTTACCGGTCGATCTATGAGGGAGTAGAGCCGCTGCTCCTCCACGTTGAGAGGACCCAGATGAGGTGGCTCGGGCATCTCATCAGGATGCCTCCTGGACGCCTCCCTGGGGAGGTGTTCCGGGCATGTCCCACCGGTAGGAGACCCCGGGGACGACCCAGGACGCGCTGGAGAGCCTACGTCTCTCGGCTGGCCTGGGAACGCCTTGGGATCCCCCGGGATGAGCTGGAGGAAGTGGCTGGGGAGAGGGAGGTCTGGGAGTCCTTCCTAAAGCTGCTGCCCCCGCGACCCGACCCCGGATAAGCGGAAGAAGATGGTGAAGGTGAAGAAGCTTCTTGAGCCTTTAAAACTGATTGGTTTGTCAAACACAGAAAGCTATCTTCAATATCTGGTTAATAATTTGTAAAAATAACAGACGTGTGAACTGACTAATTGTACAAATTTGTGAAAAAAATATAACGCATGCTAAAACACCCATGCACGCACGCACACACACACACGCGCAGACACACACACACACAGTAGTTGAGGTCTTTGAACCTTCATTTGTATTTATTCATTCTAGTCTCTTTTTTGCAACAGCTGATGACAATGTGACAATCTGAGCTCAGTGGCCACTTCCCTCTAGGAAGATCCTGTTTTCATAATGTTGGTCAATTGTCAGAGGTTGTCTTGGTCTTTTGAGGTCAAAATGCAAACAGCGTGATGAAGACGAGATTTTAATGCCAACTGTAACTGCACCAGGTATGTATCAAACGCATGCTGTGAATCTGGCTGTTCAGCACCTTGTTTGCAAACTGCCAGTTTTCCCAAAAAAATACTGAAACACTGAAAGAGTCTAAAAAGTCTAACCTCTCCCCGACCCCACTCCCCCCACCCCTCCCCGGCTGGGGAGGTGGTTAGGTGACACCCAAGCTGACGATGGCTATCTAGATTCTCGTGGACCAATTCAGCATGAGGGAACTGCAGCGGAATACCCTCCTGGAGGACACTGCCAGGACAATCGAAGGCACCTCCGACAGCTCTTGGCTTTGGCCTGGACATCCACTTTTTGATTTCCATATTATGTATTTTATGTGCCCTCTTTGCATCCATTGCAGCCTGGTGATCCTGAAAGGGGGATCCTTCCATCTGTGGTCCCTTATCAAGGATTCTCATTTTTCCCCTGGTAAGGGTTTTTGAGTTTTTCCTTGCCCTTTTGGGAGCCTAAGATCAGGGGATGCTTTGAGAATTATTGTCAATTGATTGTCTATGTGAAGCCCTTTGAGACTGCTTGTGATTTAGGGCTATACAAATAAACTTGACTTGACTTGACATTCAAAAGTTTAAAGAAAGTCAAATTAAACTTACCTGCAAAGAAAGAAAGAAAGAAAGAAAGAAAGAAAGAAAGCATCAAAAAACGAAAGAAACAAAGACACAAAGAAAGAGAAATAAAACAAGACAGTAAGCAGGAAAGAAAAAAGAAAAAGAAAGAACAAAAGAAAACTTGTTTTGAGGAATGTGCGGCTGCCCACCCATCAATTATTAAAACATTATTTATTTACCAGCCTATTCAGCACCGTTCAGCACTTCCACTGAACAGTTGAAAAAATAGGGTGACCAGACATCCTCTTTTTTCCGGACATATCCTACTTTTGAGCCCTAATAAAATGTCCGGGGGGAATTTTAAAATTTTTCGGGATTTTGTTGGACTCCCTCAAACATAATACATGTACAGTACTTTGTCAATAAAATTGCCACTCCATTCCATTTCACTCAGAAACGCAAATCTGGTGACCATAAAAAAACGATGTGGCATAACTACTGGCCATAGTCACAGAGCAAAAGAGAAGCATGGCAAAAGGTAAATAGATCTTAGTGCAGATTATATTTAGCTAACAGTTGCAGCAGCATTAGCTTCTGATAACCAAGATACACTTGAATGCTCGGCTAAATTGTAGACGGACGGATGGGGATGCAAGGGGGTTTGTGTTTGGCAAAGACATGGGGCACACTTGTTCTTTTCCCCACACCCTGCCAAGCCACCACTCGCTGCCTGCCTAAGGAAGACAGCAGCATGCCAGCAAGATTCAGTCAACTGGTCATTCAAGTAAAACCTGCACTCACCATTGACCCAGCAGAGCATAGGGTGAGTGAGATAAGATTACTTACAGGACACTGCCCCTAAAACAACTTAATAGGTAAGAGGATGAATAAAATGTGATGATATTCCAGATTTGGTTGGTATGACAAAAGCATGTCATAGATGCGATATTGAAGGAGACACTTTTTTTTTTCTCCACATTTCAAAAGAAATCATGTGTCTTGATAACGGATGTCAACTAATGGAATGGATCTTACCAGCCCACAATGTAGAAAACATTTAAGTGCAATCTTAAAAGAGAAGGTTAGCTGGATATTAGAGACATATCGTAGAAGTAATCCCATCAGACACTTGCAATGCAACTGAAGCAATAAGGTTTCCTACCACTGATTGTTGACAGCACCTTCGGGTTTTGCTCCAGGTCATCTTTCACAGACAGCGTTGCTCCCATACCGGTGCTATGAAGAGGACCTAACCTAGTGGACCGTCTTCCTCACATGCGTCTCACGGCCTGAAAGAGGCAAAACGCAGCGACAGCGGTAAACAACTACAAGAAACGCTCAACTTCTGCTTCATTTGGGGGACAGCATCATTAACCCTATGGGGTTTGTCTCTTAATGCTAGTGGGTCAAAGTGACTGCATTTACTTTGAACCCCCCCTCCCACACACACACGCACACAAATCTCAAGTCATTCCTGTCAAATGAATGTAGGAAACATTAGACATTTGTCCTCTTTTTTTCTCTACAGATCCCTTATTAGTATTGAATTTCATGTCATGGACAAGACCATACTAAGAGCAGACATTGAGAAGCTGCTGGAGACCAGCACTTCAGGGACTGAAGACCGCAAGATCATCCGCATACGTAATATGATTCACCAAAGTATTGCCAATCATACATCCAGTATTGCCGGTGTTCAGGATGATAGAACGGTCATCAATATACAGATTGAAAATAAATGGGGAGAGGGTTCCACCTTGTCTGGCCCCATTCCTGACCCCAAATGGGGCAGAGACACAATGACCCTATTTATCTTGCATCTACTAGTTGGCATAACAGTAGGACAGAATTCTCACAATACATTTAGGTACACTCATTAAGTTATTTAGACTTAAAATAATAAACCTGGTTTAAATCTCTGAGGCATCAATTAAACCATGGGTCGGGAACCTATGGCTCGCGAGCCAGATATGGCTTTTTTGGCGACGTTAAAAACTTTATTAAAAAGAATACATTAGTACTCTCAAAAAATCGTTGGTCTTAATTAAAATATATACATTTAATTGTATTTTACTTTTTTTAAATGGTATGGCTCTCACGGGAAATTATTTTTAAAAAATGGGCAAAAAAGGTTTTCCGACCCCTGAATTAAACTGATTAAAACAGAGCAATTAATCTCTCTTTACAAGTTGACAATTTTTTTTTAAGGAATAGATGGACAAGTCTGTGCCATGCTCAGCTTTGAAGCCAAAATGATTATCAGTAGAGGAAATCGTCTCCACAATTCTGTCGCTTTCAAAGACCTTAGACAGTACACTGGCAAGGGTTGCTGGTCTATAGTTAGCGGAACAACAAACTTTATCTTATTTATCCTTGATCACCGGAACTGGTATCAGGTTCCACATTAACTGGCAAAAATCCATGAAGTAGAAAAGCATTAAAGCAGATGACAAAAAAAGGAATAAGCTCCCACATGGTCGTCAAAATTAGACGATTTTGTACAGCGTGGGTGTGTCAGTGAATTTAAATATATAGACTATTTATTTACTTACATGAGGAGGGTTTAACTGGCTGACGTGTCACAGATGGGCTTCGGTCTTTGTGTGACAACAGATGTGCTACGCGACGGCCTTGTCAGAGTTGGAGCGCTTTGGCTGATGATTATGTTTTTACTTTTTAGTGTTTTAAAGGGCCGGTGTTTGGGAATTATGGAATTGTGTCATTTGGAATTATGGAATTGTGTAATTTTTAACAGCTGAAATTCAGACTACTGGTGCAACACTACACGAAACATAAGGTGCATTGTAAATAAGCCACCTGTTCTTACTTTTGCTATTAATTGGAGACGGATTTTCCGTGATTGCTTCAGCAAATCTCCTGAAACCCAAGGAAAAATTCAGTGATATGGCTGTGAGTGGATGGCAAATAAAACCTGGTCGTAATTTCTATCCCTGATGGGGTTGTGGTTTCTTGAAATTTCTCATATAAATAGCACAGGATGGAGCCTGGAAGTGATGTTTTTTTTCTTCGATTGTATTGTTATTTTATGTTCTGTAAAGCGCTTTGTTACTGTGAAACCTAATGTGAAAGCGCTAAATTTACGTATTTTTCAAAGACCTTTTCACTAATTATACTCATGTAAAGTTTCTACTGACCATTTCAACAAACCTGACATAAAGACTATTTTTTTAGGGTAACGAAGAACCTGATGGTCACTTTGTTAGAGCTCCACCCTTCCCATAAGGAAAGAGGGGAAACTTCCAGAAGTCACTCTTGCAATTCTCTTATCAGGCCTTTCGGGTAGAGTGGCCTTCATAAAGACACAGCCACCAGCCTAGAGTGGGCCAAAAGGCACTTGAAGGACTGAGACAATGAGACTGAATTCCATGGTCTGATGAACAAAGAATGAATTCTTTGGCTTTAATGCTATGTGGGAAACCAGGCAACACGCATCACCTGGCTAACATCCCTACAGTAAAAGAAGTGGTGGCAGTCAGCAGCAACTGAGAGACTAGACAGGATTAAGGGAAAGACGAATAAAGCAAAGTACAGAAACATCCTGGAGGAAAGCTTGATCTAGCGCTCTTGACCTTAGACTGGCGTGACGGTTCATCTTTCAGCAGGACAACGACCCTATACACACAGCCAAGATATTTAGGGATGACTTGAAGGCAAATCTGTGAATGTCCAGACAGAGCCTGGAATTGAATTTGACTGAACATCTTGATAGAGATCTGACAATGTCTGTACACTGATGCTTCCCATCCAACATTAAGGGGCTTGACGTTGCTGCAACTTTGTCATCCGCGACGAATGGTGCCGGGACTCTGTAGTGGTATGCAGACACTGCTCGCCACTGGGGGAGTTTGTGATCGTTAAGTGCCGTCCTTTTTACCTACCAAGGGAGTTTACTGCGATTCTGCTTGTCGCGGTCTACATCCCGCCTTCCAACGTTGGAAGTGACAGGATCACGGCCCTTAATGCACTGTATCAGGCTGTCAGTGATCAGCAGACGGCGCACCCTGACGGTCTCATCATTTTCGCTGGTGATTTTAATCATGCTGACCTGAAGTCTGTCTTTCCAAAGCTTCACCAGCATGTTACTTTTCCAACGCGTGGTGGCAGCTTCCTGGACTTGGTCTACACTGTACATAAAGGAGCTTTCAAGGCCACCCCCCTCCCCAACATCGGACTTTCTGACCACGTCACCGTTCTGCTTACCCCCGCGTACAGACAGAGAGTGAGAACTTCCAGGCCAGTTCGCAAACGAGTTAGAGTGTGGCCTGAGGGGGCCTCTGATGCTCTTCGGGACTGCTTTGGCACTACAGACTGGGAAATGTTTAAGCAGGCAGCCACTTGCGACAATCGGACAGACATTGAGGAGTATGCGGACTCTGTGACCTCTTACATCGCTAAGTGCATTGATGATGTGACCCTCACAAAGTACGTCGTCACTCGGGCTAACTGGAAGCCATGGCTGACAGGGGCTGTCCTCGGGCTGCTGAGGGCCAGAGACAAAGCCTACAGGGCTGGGGATGAAGCGGGTGTGAGATCAGCTAGGGCGAAACTGTCCCGGGGCATCAAAGATGCAAAAAAGGCGTTCTCTTCCAAGATTACTGCCCACTTCAAGTGCTTTGAGAGGCTTGTCTTGGCGCACGTCAGATCTGTTCTTCCCCCCACCGTGGACCCCTTCCAGTTTGCCTTCCGACCCAATCGGTCCTCTGAGGATGCCATCTGATCTGCCCTCCACTCTGCCCTCACCCACCTGGAGAACAAGGCCTCGTATGTGAGATTGCTGTTTGTGGACTTCAGTTCTGCATTCAACACCATTGTTCCACAGCGTCTCATTTGCAAACTCGACAAGCTGGGCCTCAGTACCTCCCTTTGCAACTGGCTACTGGACTTCCTCTGTCAGAGGCCTCAAGTAGTGCGTGTGGGCGACAATGTCTCCAGCAGCATCACGCTGAGCACGGGGGCCCCTAAAGGCTGCATGCTCAGTCCGCTGATCTTCACCCTGCTGACGCATGACTGCACTGCGACCTACAGCAGCAACCGCGTGCTGAAATATGCCGACGACACGACTGTGGTGGGTCTGATCACTGCTGGCGACGAGACTCACTACAGATCGGAGGTCGACCTTTTGGCCGCATGGTGCAGGGACAACAACCTTCTGCTGAACGTCAACAAGACCAAGGAGATTATCAATGACTTCCGGAAGGGTCACACCCACCACCTGCCGCTGACCGTCGACGGTGCTGTGGTGGAGAGAGATCTGGCTGTCTGCTATTAGCACGCTTGCTCCATTTTGCTGCTCTTATTTGTCTATTTATTTATTTATTGTTTATTTATTTGGGTTATTTGCTTATTACTTATTTGTTGCTCTTGTCTGTTCGTTTTTACTCTTTGTGCTATTTGATGTGAGTGTTGTGTACTCTGTGTAGTCTAGGAACGTACGCCAGGATCCTGTTTATGGACTTCAGCTCGGCATCGCTCCTGACATCCTCCAACAGAAGCTCATCCAGCTCGCGGTGCCTGCCTCCACCTGTCAGTGGATCACCAGCTTCCTGACCAACAGGAGACAGCGTGTGAGGCTGGGGAGCATCACATCTGACACCCGGACCACCAATACTGACGGCCATCAGGGGTGCGTCCTCTCCCCACTGCTCTTCTCTCTCTACACCAACGATTTCTCCTCAGGTCTTTCTCCTGTGAAGCTCCTGAAGTATGCGGACAACACCACTCTCATTGGACTGATCCAGGTTGGTGACAAGACTGCGTACACACGAGGTGTAGCAGCTGGTCGACTTGTGCCGTCAAAACCACCTAGAGCTGAACCCGCTCAAGACCGTGGAGATGAGTGGACTTAAGGCGAGACCCTTCACCACTTTCACCCCTCACTATCCTTCAAGTTCCTGGGAACCACAATCACTCGGGACCTGAAATGGACCCGCCACATAGACTCTGTCCGGAAGAAGGCCCGGCAGAGGCTATACTTCCTGAGAGAGCTCAAGAAGTTCAACCTGCCGTGGGAGCTGCTGAAGACCTTCTACACTCCCATCATCCAGTCTGTCCTCTGCACCTCCATCACTGTCTGGTTTGGATCGTTCTCCAAACAAGACAAGCACAGACTGCAACGGACAATCAGGACCGCAGATAAGATAATTGGAATCAACCTCCCATCTGTCCAAGACTTGTACCTGTCCAGGTCCAGGAAACGTGCAAGTAACATCTCTACAGACCCTTTCCACCCAGGTTGCAGTCTTTTTTAACTACTCCCCTCCGGACGGCGTTATAGAGCTCTGTACGCCAAAACCAGCAGACACAGAGACAGCTTCTTCCCACAGGCTGTTGCTCTGATGAACTCACACCACTCTTAAGAGTCTCAGAGTCATTGCTGTGCAATAACATCCTGCTCTCCACACCTTTTTGAATTGTCTACACTGTTTGTACTATGTAACCTCTCTGCGTCCATTGCAGTCTGGTCATCCTGGAAGAGGGACCCTCCCACCTGTGGTCTCTTCTCAAGGGGTCTCATTTCCCCTAGTTGGACTATTGAGTTTTTCCTTGCCCTCCTGGGAGTTTAAGATCAGGCGAGGTTTAAGAATATTTGTCATTTTTCACATGTCCTGAGTGTTGTTATTCACCTAAATGTTGAACAGAGGCTGTGATGTACCGAAGTCAAATTCCTTGTTTGTCATGCTCAAACATGGCGAATAAAAACTCTTGAATCTTAACACATCCAAGGAAATTGGAAAATTCAGACCATAGGTGAATTACCTGATTTGAATTGTACAAAAATATACAAACGAGACAAAAAACACAAGTTAGTCTATATGTCTTTCCCAGCTGGTTTATCCTCCCAATCTCGACATCCAACATGGCAGAGAAACACTTCCAATCAGACGATCAAAAACAAATTAAGGACGCCACATTGAAATTTTTGAACTAGAAATACCGTTTTGATTAAAGGTGAAACATCAATCAGTCAAGTTAAGTGATAATACTGCCAAAGTTTAATATTGATACACAAGACCCATCAGATTAGATTAAATGAATTGTCCCAAACCTTGGCTGTTGATTTTGAATCCGCGTCATCTTGCAAGGTTCAATTGGTTGGTCGTGACGTAAATTAAACAGTCTCCTCTACTGATGATTTAAGTGACAGCATGTGCCGCATGACGCTGCTTATCGTAAAACGTTGTTTCACTGTTCCGACAGCGCAAGAATAAGATCCCAATTGAGTCAGTGAAAATATATCCATCCATCCCAACTATAGCACTAACAGTAAAGTTATGTTTGGACTCGTTTAGTAGTTACCGGCGTTAAGTTGGAAATCTCAAAACAATATTGCATCTAAATAAATGTATGCGATTTCCTCCGTGCATAAATCAAAGCGTCATTCATGCAATCACATTTACTCTTTTATGCAAAAGCAAATTAGTACATGCAAATGAAAACAAAGCATATGATGTGTACGCCGTGGGAGTGGATTGAATTACCTTTAGAGTTTAGAAAACTTTGATGCTCAGTGCACAACAAAAAAGAAAGAGGTTCCAACATTATGTCGAGAACATGTTGGTTTGGATGTTGTATTCTCAGAGAAGCGTGTCTGAACAGCTGAAAGAGAAAGTTCATCAAACGCTCAATACAGCGTTGATGTGTTGTGAGCTGTCACCACCCCTAGACGGCAGTAATGCCTAAAGTATAGCGTTTCCACAGCTGGTCGTCTCTATTGCACTACGCTACACGAGCCTTGTGTATTTGGAGAAAACAACTCAATAGGAATTAACAAAGGAAATTCACAGGATTAGTGTATTCCTTTTGCAGACTGTCACTGGACGCAGCTTGTTTACGGGCGACACGTAAACAAGCTGCGTCCAGTCTGCGCATGATCTGTCTCCTTGGCATTGATGCGTAGTGACCACGGCAGACTGCATTCAAGAAAGGTCGGAAATCGGATTTATTCCGCTCAGATTTTCCCAGGTCTGACTCTAAACGTTCGAGGCGAATGTAAACAAACATGGCTGATTCCCATACCTTGGTTGCTGTTCTCGTTTATCACAACACGTTTACCTTCAGTAAACCTTCATAATTTCCTTGTTTAATTATCTTATCTTCAAAGCATTTCATTCATTTCACCAATAACTTAATGCAATGTCTTGAGCCATGCCTTGACTGGGATTGTAAACTTTCTATTTCTTGCCGATCTCAGCTATATCCTCCAAGAAGTCCTATTAATCCTAAACCACTCCTCCATAACTAACAGAAGCCAGGTACAATGTACATGGTGTGATTCTGATACAAAATGTCTGAAGACACTGCATCGGTGGAAGAATTTTATTTTTTCTGAAACATGAGTGAAATAAACAGAGGTTTGTGAATGTTGGAAGTCATTATTAGCTGCTATCAAATACACAATTTGCACCCGTATTGCATTCATTATATGGCCTATAAATTTGAAGTGTTTAGCGTGACAAAAAGATTTCTGCAGTTGACATTGTTATAGTTTTGAGAAAAGGAATGTCTTCCTTGTCTGCTGGCAATGTTCCATGTGATCCAGGTCAAGTATACAAAATAACAAAATCAAAACAGGACAGAATATAAAAACCACAATATTAACAACAAAATTATTTTGTGAATTGCATAATTGGCATCATAAAAATCACAACTTGTATTGCTTTGGTTTAGAGACCACACAAACCAATTACCTGACTCACTGTGATTATTTCCTTCAGCTGTCTAAAAAAAAAAAAGTCAATTTTCAGTTCAGTCAGCTGCCTGATGAAGGATGCAATGTCATCTTCCTAGTTCTATGGCTGAAAACGTATAAGGTCATTTGGGATCGGGCCGCCTTATTTCCCTCCGTGATATTTGCTCATTGCGAGAGTCCAAGTTTCAAAGTGATGTCAGTTTCAGAGGTTCGTCTCATCCCAAGTTGGGTTGTTCATGTTCTTCAAAACTCTCCTGATGATCCTTTCGAGTTCCTTCCTAGCTCGTTGCTCTTCCTCCAATGTCCTTTTCATTCTCTTGTTGTCCTGCAGGACCAGAAAAACGTGTTTCCCACAAATACTGCCCACTATCTTAGGAAAGCGCAAACTCACCTGTTTGAGTTCCTGAACCTCATCTCTCAAACTGTATACAGTGTCTACCAGGTTCCTGCAGCAGCAAAGCAACATGGCATTGCATTGACATGAACACAGCGACCAACCATCACACTTTGTGTGACCACTCCTGAATCACATGCCACACACTCATCTCACCTCTCCTCCACTACGGTTTGTCCGTTGCTCCTGGTTTCCTCCACTATGATCTTCTCCTCCTCTGGGAACAACATGTGAACATCCCTCCTGCTGGAACCTGATCAAAACAAGCCAACAGCGACAGCTATACTCTCTCTAATTCCAAGATCATGTGATAATATCCGAACGAAACAGCAAGGCGACTTATACACTCACAACCAAACACAGAAGACGCGGCGAACACTAAAGGGCTCACTATTGGCAAGCTAGCCAATTTCCCAGAGAGTAAATTCTGACTTGCTACACCGAAATTTTACAAGAAAATGAAGCAGTCCTGTAACTAACTAGTGGCGGTCCAGATACTGTCATAATCCGAGTCTTCTGATTGGTCGGAACACGGCAGATTTCCCGGGATGCCAGCAACGACGAAACTGGAGTCAGCGAGCACATGGTTGTGCATGAGGTCAGTGCCTTGCCAGGCTGCACCAGCAATCAGCAGTGGGAATACAGATGGCAATGGTGCAGGAAAACACAAACCGTAGAATTTGGGGTACAAAACAGAATAAAATAAAGGTGTGGGCCCAAAAAGAATTAGAATACAAAGGTTAAAAAACAGGGGGGGGATCAATTTGAATTTGAGGAAAAATAGAGAAATTATAACAATTATAATGAGGACAGTGGTTGTTGAACATGAAGCAGTAATGTACAAAATGCAAAGGAAGTGGAGAATGGAGGAATCAATGGGTGGAAAAAATTGGAGCAGAGAGAAAAGCCTTGTTAGAGTTCAAAGCTGAAAAGAAAAAGACTTAAAAGGTGTGCATGCATATTCACAACACTATAGACGTAAGGTGTGCGGGGGCTCACTGGAGTTGAGGGTCTGTCGCGTCTTGGCACTGGTGCAGTACGCCTCAATCACTTTCAATATCTGAGCGTCCTCCTCGAGAGCTGCTGTGCCTGAAAAACAATAATTATTCAACCCAACAAGCTTTTTTAACATACACATCTCTGATTACATTAACTCTCTTACTTTTTCTGCAAGTGAAGTCTTCTTCAGAGGGTTTCCTCTCAGGTTTCCTCTTGGGAAGTAGCTTCATATTCTTTGGACTCTTATTAAGGTCCTGTAAACAATGAATGTGCATTCTAGGGGAGTGGTTTTACATGACAGAACAAAACGTTCAAACGCAAAGTGTTGAGTGGCTTGTTTTAAACCAGCCACTCAATGCACACCTCCTTGTACAGGGCGGCAGACAGCCGGAGAGGAGGCGCAGGCCGAAGGCAGCTCATGCTCCAGGGTTTTGGGGGACGAGGTGGCTCCAGGGCCCCCCACATGGTGATGGCACCATATGAGGAAAGATGAGGGAGGGTGTGGAAGGCACGGCTCCCGCCACAAGACTCTGAGTGCTGGGAAGGGGTGATAGGCAGGGAGGGCAACTTGGAGGGAAAGACGGGAGAGCAGTCCATTATGAACTTCAGTTGGGTTGTAGTAGAGAAGAAAGGCAGACTTACTGTGTGACACACCGAGTGAGTCTTGTGAGTGTTTGCAGCAGGGGTGTGTGTGTGTTTGGTGAGAAGGTCCAGCCACTCCAGCAGATCCTGCTGATTGTTGCATGCCACTTGCATACGGTCACATTGGGCACCTATGCAGTACACAATATGCATACAAGACCTGTAAATGATTTCCTACATTTTCTATAGGCTTTTTGAAAACCAATGACACATTTAGAGCAGCTCCAAGCCATGGGCACAAGAGCAAAGAAGATATTAAAGACTATGATTATCAAAACAAGGACGGACCAGAAATTTCAAAAGCATTCTTCATGGTTTCCCCATCGTCTATTCTGGAGATCAGCATGCCTGACAATGGCATTTTCCCCTGCAAAGACCATGTTATTTGTTTAACATTCCAGCAACACTTCAAGACCCTGAAAGAGGTTTATTGTAATTATTACTTGATTGAATATCAATGCCCGAAATAGAATTCAAGCAAACCTGGTAGATGAACCCACTCATCCTCATGCTTGCAGAGAGGAACAGCAGCGTGTGAGGGAAGAGGACAAGGTAGCGTTCACTTGATTCCTAAAAAACAAAGTGTCTTTCACACACAGTGCTCTGTTGCAATTCAGTGTGATCAAAATGCTCCAGAGGATCACCTGAAAGTTCTGAGAGCGGACAGCAGCTTGGGACATGTGAAGAACAGGGCCGAAGGTCTTGATGTCATTCCCCTCCCAGTTCCTGATTGGCTCGGTTAAAATCTGTAACTCCAGGTCCTTCTTCTTCCTCGCTTCCTGGCACTGGGCCTGAAGAAAGAGGCAGGGTCGACACTCTATGAACCATTTCACAGCTTGGCCAGGAATACTTGAGTGGACTGGTGGCCACGTGTTTGTCTTACAGCAAGGCTTTGAAATGATGCCATACAAGTTTGGAGGTCAACTCTGTCAGGGTGTTGGTCCTGAGAACAAGACGATTTTTGTTACCCCCAGAAAGTTATTTAATGTGGCTTTATGTTTCCTCAGTAACAGATCATCGAATGAAATCAACAGGACAGAAGTACCTCCATGTGTCTGTCCATTTCTTTGAGCAAGGTTGGGTATTTCTCCAGTCGAGTGAAGGGTTTACTCAAACTGGTGGTCAGTGCCAAAATACCGGGACTAGATGCCCCCTTGGTTTCCATGTACTCCCCCAATTGCTCCCTGCAAAACAGGCAACATGTTTCTGAAATGTTTTTCAATCTTTCTCTGTCCGAGGATTATGGGTTACCCCCAAAATGCTCTTATAAAAGGAGTTTCTGACCTTTGCTGAGTGAGTACACTGACAGCAGATGGATGGTTTGAGCAGTAGGCCACATAAAGATTCTTCATCTGGGGTATTAGACTCAGGAAGAAGCCTCCTATCCTCTGCTGATTTTCTGGAAGCCTATATAAAAAATACACACGGATTTGGCTATATTTGATTGAACCACCTTTGTTGATTTTAGTGAATTTTGCATTGACACTGCATTACATTGCTTAAATCTAACATCAGATATCATGCACCATAACACAAAAAGTCTACAAAATTATTACATCATAAGTAGACCGATGGACGGACCAGTGGATGGCGGGGTGGATGGATGATAGATGTTAAATTAGAGTAACTACACGCGCATCACCATTTGCTTCTGATTAACTACATACATCTGTAGGCTTTTCCTGATATTTCTGTAGTCACATCAGACACATAATCCGTAGTCTGCATAGAGCTTCTAAGGCATCAGCAGGATACCATAGATGAAAAGTTATCAGTCAGAAGCATACACAAGAATTTCCAAGGAATTATAATATTAATGAAGACATCAAGTGAGGAAGAAAATATGGCACAAAGGCAGCGCTGGACTGGCCAGTGGGCATAGTGGGCATACGTATATGCCTGCCTGGCCAACTGTTTTCTAAGGCAGATGTGGTGCTATTGATTTTTTTTCTTTTTTTTTTAACCAAAGTGACGAGCCCATAATTTACAGTAGAAGGAGCTGCCATTCATTTTTTTACAATAGAGACAGTAAACTGAACCAATGCAAATAGCCTATGAAACCTGCTTAACCTCTTCCCTAAGAGGGGGCGGTTTATTGGTCAAACTTTAGAATAGACAATGTGCACTGAATTAGCAATCAGGACAAAGTGGTTTGCTAGTTTCATTTGTGAAAAGATGAGGGCCATTTATTGAACCAAATGAAACAGCAGCCACATGAGGCAGGCTTTTGAAAGCGCAGGACAGAGTGAGTGGGAATGTGTAAATGCTAGCGCAGATAACATTAGCTGACTTCTATTACATGCCTTCAACAATGGGCATCGCTTAATATTAGTAAATAATCAGGGACGTGCGGTCAAAGGAGGCAAGGGAGGCCGTGCCTCCCCTGCCATAATGAAAAGGTGAAAAAACAAATTCAATTGTTTTTATTATAAAGTAATTTTCCTTTTAATTTCAGTAGTTTTGTATCATTTTGAACCAAAATCACAGAATTTTTATAGTTATGTTAAAACCGAAGACGAGTCGCTCGGAGGAGGCAACTTCCTGCCTTGCCTCCTTTGAGGATTGCGTAATCAGACGGCTGCCTAAGCTGACAGGCTATGCAGTTAGACTGAACTGCTGTCTGTCTCTATGTCCCTGTTTAAGTGCACAAACACTGTGGCTATATTAACTAATTTCCGTAGTTAAGCTGATGTATATAATATCTAGAGTAATCATAGTGTAGTCATCTGTAACGTCGCGTTTCTTTAGATCACAGGTGTCAAACTCAAGGGCCGAGGGCCAGATATGGCTCGCCACATCATTTTATGTGGCTCGCGACAACAAATTGTGCATCAAATTCGTGTCATTACTAGAATTGCAAATTGTCTTCACTTTTAATATCTTCTTTTTTTTAAATATTTGACCAGTTTTTATTTGTCTGATTTGAAAAAGAGTTATTTGTCAGTTTGTTTTGACAGTCATAATGGCCCTCCAAAAAAAGCTATGACTACAATGCGGCCCGCAAAAAAAATGAGTTTGTCACCCCTGCTTTAGATGAACAAAACAGCTTTGAAAAGAGACCCAACCGAGGCAAAGAAAAAAAGTTCTCCAGCCTTATGGTAGGGAGCGCTAGTGATCCCGGGATGCTTCATGTGCCCACCTGTAGAATAAGTGATCTCCAGTTCAAATTTACAGTGAACAACTGAGGAGCAGTCATCCATTTATTTCCCTTTAAATTCATTTTTGGGTTTTTTTTGGTTTTACATTTCGATTTACAATGGAGGATTACAGATGCGAACTCAAACAATTTTCAACGATGGATTTTCGGTCGAAGCAGGTCATCAGTAAAGGAAGACTAACTCCAGAGTTAAAAAGTTTGATTCGGACAACGGGACTTCGGAGCATGTCTTTTCAAACAAAGTGGTACGCACGATGGAAAACAGGTTTTTGATTCCACGTGCATTATTGAGTGTTTTTATGTGTGAAGACTGCTGATATGGGATATTAATTATCATAGTTCAAATTAAATAATGAATAAGCTACTCTAGAGCAGCGTTCCCCAACCTTTTTGTGACCTGGTTAGGTGTCAGACAAATTCTTACGGGGGGGGGGACGTCAGTGCCTCCCCAGTCATGAACCTCACCGCACGTCACTGTAAATAATAGTGATAGTTCACAATGACTATTGCATACTTCCCCAAATTCTGCAATCACACTTCCTTATTTTAAGAATATAGCTGATATGAACTAGTTATTCGAGCACAAACCCTTCAAGCAAAAACAAAAAAAAGAAGGCTACTTGAAGATCCGAGGTACTTGAAATGGCAGAGCTGCATGCTGACTCCCATATAACATGAGTTCAACTGTGACTGGATAATTATGAACACAGCCACATATAGTTAAGAGGGTGTGCACACTTGTGCTATCACCATTGAGTTGCATAGGTTATAGGTATTTAAAAGTGGAATAATCTTAATTTAAATAATTTATTTTGGTCTCATTTGTTTCTACCACTAAATCCTGGCATTTTAACTGGATTGTGTAGACTTTTTATCTGCACTACATATGACCTAACATCGATGGTAACATTGGTGCATACTTAGCACACAATACAGATGTAGCTACAAACTTTGTATGCTCCTCCAAGGACTGAACCAACATCTGCTGGAAGGTTGAAATCTCCTCCAGATTGCCTTGAATGTGGCTGATGTCAACAGCACTCAGCCTGCCGAAGAATCAGGGGGGTAGGGGGTTGGGGTCATTCATAATTCAGAAGTTCTCTTTTGGTCCTATTTCCAGTCATTCTGTCTTCACTGGTGTTGCATTCTGTAGCATAATGATGATTTACTTGAAATGTATGAAAAAGTAATTAACCTGTCTGTTGGCTGTAGAGAGCGTAGGTAGGATCCCAAAAGACTTTGAAGTTCCCTGGAATACTCACTCTCTGCTTCTAAAATGTTCTGGAGGACCTTAACAACACAAAATTTAAAGCTGAGAAACAAGATAAAACCTAAAAGCCTCTCAGCACTTCATTCTTTTGAGAGGAATCCATTAGAGGACAGATTTCGTTTACATTTTACTCAAGGCGGGTTCATCTAATAGTTAGTAAGGTAGACTTAGGCACCCCCAAATGAAGATGGGAAGCCTGAGGAGACTGGGGCAGCTTGCATTTTTAAAACACATGCACACACGGAGAGGCGCAATGACCCTAAGGCAAGGCTGTCCCAGAAACCAATGGAACGGAAGAAATAACCTACATTATTACACAGACATACATATACATGCACGCACGCACACGCACACACACACACACGCACACACACGCACACACACACACAAAATGATTGAGTGTGACATTTTATGAGATCACAAGTTACGACACACACTGCTCAAAAAAATTAAAGGAACACTTTGAAAACACATCAGATTTCAATGGTGAAAAAAAAAAGTTGGATATCTATACTGATATGGACAGTTTAGTGTCTCAGGAACAAAAGGATGCCACATCTTTTGATGGAAATAAAAATTTTCAGCCTACAGAGGGCTCAGTATATAGACACCCCAAAAATCAAAGTGAAAAAATGATGTGGCAGGCTCGTCCATTTTGCCTAAATTAAATTTCTGCAATTCAAATCTCTTTTCAATATCTTGTGTAGCCCCCACATGCTTGTATGCATGCTTGACAACGTCGCATGAGACGACGGATGGTGTCTTGTGGGATGTCCTCCGAGATCTGTCTAAGCCTTAGACTCTAAGGGCATCAGTGAGCTCTTGCAAAGTCTAACGAGCAACCTGGCGGCGTCTGATGGACCGAAACATTATGTCCCAAAGGTGTTCTATCGGGTTTAGATCAGGTCATCGTGAGGGCCATTCAATTGTGTCAATTCCTTCATCCTCCAGATACTGTCTGCATACTCTTGCCATATGAGGCCGGGAATGTCGTGGATCAGGAGGAACCCAGGACCTACTGCACCAGCGTAGGGTCTGACCATGGGTGCAAGGATTTCATCCCGATACCTAATGGCAGTCAGACTGCCATTCTCTAGCCTGTAGAGGTCTGTTCGTCTCTCCATGGAAATGCCTCCCCAGACCATCAATGACCGACCACAGAACCGGTCATGCCGAATGATGCTGCAGGCAGCATAGCGCTCTCCTTGGCTTCTCCAGACAAGTCAAGTTTATTTGTATAGCCCTAAATCACAAGCAGTCTCAAAGGGCTTCACATAGACAATCAATTGATAATTATTCTCAAAGCATCCCCTGATCTTGTGCTCCCAAAAGGGCAAGGAAAAACCGTACCAGGGGAAAAATGAGAAACCTTGAGAAAGGACCACAGATGGAAGGATCCCCCTTTCAGGATCACCAGGCTGCAATGGATGCAAAGAGGGCACATAAAATACATAGTATGGAAATCAAAAAGTGGATGTCCAGGCCAAAGCGAAGACCTGTCGGAGGTGCCTTCGAATCTATCTATCTATCTATCTATCTATCTATCTATCTATCTATCTATCTATCTATCTATCTATCTATCTATCTATCTATCTATCTATCTATCTATCTATCTATCTATCTATCTATCTATCTATCTATCTATCTATCGTCTATCACAGGTGCTCAGGGTAAACCTGCTCTCATCTGTGAAAAGCACAGGGCGCCAGTGGGGGACTTGCCAATTCTGGTGTTCTATGGCAAATGCCAATCGAGCTCCACGGTGCTGAGTAGTGAGCATAGGGCACACTACAGGACGTAGTGCCCTGAGGCCACCCTCGTGAAGTCTGTTTCTGACTGTTTGGGCAAAACCATTCACACCAGTAGCCTGCTGAAGGTCATTCTGTAGGGCTCGGGCAGTGCTCAACCTGTTCCTGCTTGCACAAAGCAGCGGATATCGATCCTGCTGATGGGATGAGGACCGTCTACGACCCTGTGCAGCTCTCCTAGAGTAACTGCCTGTCTCCTGGAATCTCCTGGAGATTGTACTGGGAGACACATCAAATCGTCTTGCAACAGCACACATGGATGTGTCATCCTGGAGGAGTTGGACAATCTGCGCAACTTCAGGAGGGTTAAGAAATCGCCTCATGCTTCCAGTCGTGATAATGACTCTTGCTAAAGCCAACACTTGTGGAAAAACAGTTAAAAAGATCAAGAGGGAGGAGCTTGTAATGGTCTGCACCTGCAAAACCAGTCCTGTTTTGGGGACCATCTCGTTGTTGCCCCTCCAGTGTACCTGTTGTTAATTCCATCAACACCAATGCAGCTGAAAGTGATTAACAAGCCCCTCTACCACGTGCCTGATCAAAACCTTATCAGTGTAATTGAATTCAGGCCATACCCTGATAAAAAACTGTTCCTTTAATTTTTTTGAGCAGTGTATATTGGCTGACAGAGACACTAAAAATAGATACACGGCAACAGTCATGAGTTTGGCACTGTTGTCTCACAGTCAAGTCATTTCGGGCCTTTCTTTGTAAGGAGCTGTTCTCCATGAGCTCATGTGACTTCTCCCAGTCAGTCCAGCATCCACCAACCATGCATACTTATGTGTTTCATGTTACATTCAATGATGGCTACGTACCAAAAAGGCGTGAATGTGAGCAAGAATGCCTTGTCTATATGTGTCCTGCTAAATACTAGCCAACGTGGAAATACTTCTCTTTCCTCTCATGGTTTGGAAGCTCTGAGGATCATGTATTGTGTTGTAAAATGTGACTAGGCTAATGTCAGGAAAGTCTATTTGAACATTAACATTTATTTGGGTTTAATCAGAGGCAGCTGAAATGATAGCAGGTTTGTGCCGACTTCCACTTAACATGAATTTGAATGTGATTAGTAGTTAATTCTGATTTAGCCACAATCCACTCGGTTATTTATTTTTACTTCTCTGCTCTAAAAGATTTTTTATTATTAGTCGGACAGGATACAGGGCCCATTAATTGTTAAAACCATTTTAAAATGGTTTATTGTGTTGTCATTTATTTTCTTTTTTTTTTAATTAAATCTAAAAACCTATTATTTTAACAGCACCTAAGCTTAACGCCTAACCCTTTATACAGCCACTATAGACTTTATGTTGAGTTTACTCAATTTAATTTTGTCCTGAGGTGCACTAAATAAAGTTTGCATTGAGATGCCCAACTCATGTTTTGTTAAATCTTTTTTTTTTCATATTATAAAATCAAAAATGACTTCTAATATTAATGCAATGCGTCGGCAAGCGCACAAAGCATGACCTCGAGTGACATGCACCAAAAAAAACATACCTCACATGGCACAGTGTTTATTTCTATTTTTAGTAAATACAGTAGTCCCAAGTGTACAAGTAGGGGCTCATTTTATCATTTCATATCACTAGAGTGGCAAGATGAGAAAAGATAAAATAATTTTTTGGGCGATGCTACTCAATGTCCTCATTTAATGGAGACGTCTACTTAAACGGGGAAGTCAATCCAAAATTTTCCTTTACAATAGTATGCTGCATGTACCCGGCTAGTCTAAACTTTGCATTCAAATTAACATTGTGTTTGTTGAAAGTGAGTTAGGCAGCAAAATTCATTTGTTTTTATCCATCTCAGAGGGTACCTATTTTGTCACTTTTAGTGTAAGTATCAGTCCTGTGATTGACAAGAGATCAGTTCACACCACTTCTGACATTAGCTTCTATGAACATAGGATACTAACCACATTGTAGTAGGTCTTGCTGATGATAGAAGTGTCAAAGCCTTTTGGGGGACTTCTCAGCGTCACAGACTTTGGTTTGTCAAATGGCTTGTCTGCTAAGTAAGAAAATGGGAGAAAAATAATCAGAGCAGAAGTGCACTTTCAGTATCGAATTGACGTTTTATCGGATCGATTATACCGTAATCCTGTGGTGTGTGTGTGTGTGTGTGTGTGTGTGTGTGTGTGTGTGTGTGTGTGTGTGTGTGTGTGCGTGTGCGTGTGCGTGTGCGTGTGCGTGTGCGTGTGTGCGGTTCAGGAGGCTGGCTATAAACTGCGTTTTGTGTCTGTCAATGACAATGTGCGACAATAACCTACAGCCTCACAGCAAACAAGTGATGTTAGTCACAGCCTCCCACAGTTCTCTACACTGGACTTTCAGGAGGTTCCTTTTTGACCAGCATCTGTGGAACGTCCTGGCTTTGTTTGTCAGTCCAGTTTCCTTCCTTTCTTTCCTGCCTTTCTTTCCCCCAAAAGAACAACAACATTTCCAACTGTATCCATTTCGCTTGATAATGTATGTGTTTGAGCCTTCACTGCTTCGAACATCTTTGCATAATCTCAGATGAGATGATAGAGGTGTAGTGACATTGCTGCACCCACCGCTTCCTTTCAATTCCCTCACATAGTTACTGGGGAACCAGCCGTTCTTGCCGTTGAGAGAGCCTTCCCACCAGCCCCCCTCCTCCTGCCTGCTCACATTAATGATGTCGCCCTTGGAGAAAGAGAGTTCATCTTCATTTGTCTGCTGGAAAGGGAAGCGTGCCTTGAAAAGAAAATGGCCACACCCACTGCCCTCAGTCATGTCCTGTGAGAGACAAAAATGCACATGCACCATAGGGAGACAGAATGTGAAATTGTCTTTGTTAATCAAGTGAGCACTATTTGCTGTAATAACTTACAAGGCTGTGATACTGAGGCGGTTGCAGTTTGGACAAACGACTTTGACTGTTTACAGAATCAAACGATTTAATCCTTAATGTGGCGGAGTGTGGCGCGCAAATAGAAACACATGGATCTGGACAACAAAGAGCCATTTTGAATTAAAATAGTAGTTTTACAATACATTTAGGAACATTTATGCAAACACTGTTACCTTCAGTGGCTTTGTTCAGTGCAACCAAACAGTTTAGGACCTTGGTGAAGTTCAGCCCCTGAAGGAGGTCACGGACCTCAAAAGCCTGCAGAATTTAGAAGATGGAATCATTATTTGCAACATAATGATCTTTTTGGGATGCACAATCACCCAATCGCATTTTCTTCTCATAATTGACATCAAACTATGGCTTGCACAGTGTTTAGGTTGGGGTTTAGCATGCCATTCCATCTACAGTCTGAGGCGGGATTACTCCAAGTCTGAGCTCCCCCTGGTAATCTCTTCATTACACACAAAACATGCGTGCACACATGCAGAGAGACAGTCAAAATATCTAATCTTGTGAAAAAACACACTGACATTCCCAAGGTGTGACTGGAGCACTTAATGTATATTACATTTGGTTTATGAATATTATGCATTTAATAGCACTTTGAATTTGTTCATATAAATCAGAACCCCAGTGCTGTGCACTTAATGTAGCCTGGTTAAGTAGTAGTTAGAGTGCTGCATTTGATTGCTCTGCGTTACAACATATTCCCCTGCTTTAAACACAAAACAATAGATGAGTAGCCATAAAACACATTTCTTTAATTTATCACCATTTCTGTTAACACAGGAAGCCATAAAAGAGACTCAAAATTGACGGTTTAATTGAAAAGAGTGTAAAGCTACAATTTAGTGGCCAGACAGCTATTCTCGTGAGACCTTAATTTAGTAATTCGAGTAATTTACCAAAGGGCCAAAATATATGATTGCAATTGCTTTCTAATCAATCAATCAATCAATCAATCAATCAATCAATCAATCAATCAATCAATCAGTTCCTGCAGATATTAGAAGTCCTCCACTATTGGAGACGGATAGAATTGTCCGAAATACCACACTGATGTCAGCCAGGCTGCCATTAATGGAACACTTGGCATCCAGCGTCATGGTCGACTTTTAATCAACTTGATTGGAAAATCCACTCGCTGCATGACATATTGCATTACATCAGCCTACTTCTCTCCTCTCCATCTTTTGTTGGTCACGTTAAGCCCGCCCCAAAACACCCAACCCTACCACACCCCTCATCTTTCCCACAATGCGGTTATCCTCCCCGTTTCTGACGTTAGGGACTTCCGTAGTGGACCCTGTGTTGTTGTATTTGCACTTTTCCGATATCTCTGCCGACTTTATTAGTGCTTAGTTCTGTTAATTGTATCTCTGTCTCAAATTTTCATTAAACGGAGACCCTGGAAATAATTGACATAATTTGTAATTCACATTATACTAAATGAGTACATTCAATGTCCTATTTCCGTGTTTAGGTGACGTTTTCTGCCAAACAGTGCGTCCCTATCCGTTACCTGGAGAGCATGCAGGCACACCTGATTACCAAAATATTCTGAAACCGGGTATTTGAAAATGGTGGAAAATATAATGAAATGTCATTTCAGCACATTAATAAAATTATTAATACAAGTAACTCACCTTCACGTCTAAAGTCCCGATGCCTTTGATGAATTTGCTAATGTTGAGTTGATACTCGCTGTCACTTTTCGGTTCCTGAAAAAACTATACATAAGAAGTCGCCCAATTAGAGCAGAATACAACCCACATTCACCCCCACTTACAAATTAGTAAAAATTAAGGAGTCTGTTCTACACGGAAATAATTCAAGCGTGGTGTGTTGCACTTGCCACTTTGCTGGTAGTGATCACTAGCATGAGTGCATAACCACAGTTCTGGTTGAGTTTCAAAGTATAAATTTAATTAGACGTAATTTTATTTCGTTTCACAGTGATTTTTATGTCATTTATTTCCTAAACGCAACACCGTTAAATACAATACATTGATTCGTTACAAACGAGACGCTTCTGTCGATCATAATACCACACATGCGGATGATGCAGTTGGAAGCCTTTATTTCGAAATAAATATTTTTAGACGTCGTTTAAAATAATTGACACCTGGTAGTTCATTTACGGATCTTCATTACGTAAAGCCATAGCGTTTCCAAAAGAAACAAAGGTTATTTATGTTCGTGGTAATTTTTATGTTTAAATTGTGTATAATATCGAAATATATTTTTGCGTTGTTAGTATTTCCACATACTCTTTCCGTCGTCCCGGGTTTCAGTCGCTCCAGCAGTTTGCATAGCACCACCCCGTCCTGGAGAGACGTCCGGAGGAAAGCGTCCGGATCAGAGATGCTTTTCTTGGGAGACTCCAGCACTCCGAGCGTAATGAGCCACGTTACCGTCTGCTCAGCCGCGTTCATAGTAGACAGTGTATGGTCGTGGTACGACAAAATGTGTCTTATTTAGAAAAGCGCACAATTGGAGGATAGGTGACCTAACTTACACCTCATTGTTGAATCAACTAATACTCCAATGTCAAAACGCATATTGCCTCGCTCGTTCGCAAGCCCTCGCTCTACCCCCCCCCCCCCCCACACACACACACACACACACACACACACACATACGCACTTTTTTTTTCTTTTTTTTTACAACAAACTAGAGAAACTCCCCTTCATTTTCAGTGGGAATAGTATTGTCGGTCTCCCTTTTTTTGGGAGTTCATCATCGTCTGGAGTAAAATTTGTTGTGGTAATTTTTAGGAGAGAACCAAAGTGTCGGTCCGTTAACATAGATCTGTGACGGGCTTTGTTGACGGTTTGTTGTGGCTGAACGTCTGCTCACACACGTAGGTCGAGCCAAATTGTCCACTCTTTTTTTAACACTCGGCACTCAGTGTCCACCTTTCTTTTCCTCAGGTCACTCATTTTAATGGAAGGATTCCAGGGGAAGGTTTGTGGGTGGCTTTTGCGTAAAACTGTATCTGAAAGATCAGCGTGCAAATTCCGAGAATGCTGACGTCGCAGTCCATGCTCGAAATTCGGCACTCATAGAAATAGACCGCGGAGTGCGCCGGGTTCGTACTACTGAGTACGTACACGCACTTGTGAGTGTACGCCGAGCTTTCTGACACGGTTTCCGGGAGTAAATGCGCGGGCGGGCGCTTCCCCATCTACTGGGGAAACATACTCATTACAGGGAAAATGAACCAAAAAAAAAGTTTAATAATACAATTTATTCAGGGTTGGCGGGCCGGATTAAACGGCCCCGTGGGCCGGATATTTGTCCTTGTTTGGTTTAGACCGTTGTGAGACAGGTTAGTTTTACCATACACATATACATACATATTCATTTGTGTTATTGACTTTGTTCTAGTTATCAAAAAGTTTGTTTTCAAGTTTCATTGCTAAGGCAAACAATAAACTTTTTGGAGCTGAAGCACCAACGCCTCACACTCCAAATATGTCCCGTTGGTCATGTCTAAAGCTGAACGCATTTATTGTTGTCATGAATCACATTTCCTTTGAATAAGGACTCGCCCTGCCATTGTTCAAAAAGGCCTCAGTCCCACCCCAACCCCCTCCCCGGACGACATCATATTAGTACACTGGGCAATGACTACTCTTCAAAATGACTGATCACCTCTGGACCGTGCTCATTGTACTGGGCAGCCTCAATCTGATACTTGGGAGATGTGCATATTTTCTTCTCCTTAATAAGTAGTTAATAATAAATAAGAAATAATCAATTGTTTGTTTATGTGAAGCCCTTTGAGACTGCTTCTGATTTAGGGCTATACAAATAAACTTGACTTGACTTGTTTCTTCACTTCTCAATAGGCGCTGCTGTTTTAATGCTGTAATTTTACCAATAGATGGTGGTGTTGAACCGTACTAGCTAAGCAATGAGGACAGGCAGTCTCTTCCTACAAAAGGGCCTTCCTTGCAGGTCATCTTGGGAGATCCCGCCAGGAAGATGGCAACCAACCCCAGAGACTGAGTGAGACCCACCAGCCTCAGCAAATTAGCAAAAGCCGCTGCAGAACGCAGTTATTTTGTCAGAAGATAGACACTACAACTCCAAGAGTACCTACTTGGGCACTATTACTGATATTAGCTGTAATAAAGCTTATCAGTCATCTTAAAACCGTGAGTTTGATGCATCTTTTTATGAAAACTAGTAGCACAATAAGTAAAATGTGAGCAATACAGCAATTCATTAATCCTGTCAGTTGTTCGGTCAATAGCTCTTCAACTTCCTTGTTTCTCTGTAAATGTTGCTTCCTCTTTCGCTTATTGGCATGAATGTTTTTCAGGAAGAGGCTTCAAAAAGATTTGGGTAACAGTTAACACTGACAAATTAGACAGAAAATGATTCTCCCATAACGGACTTTGTGGAACGGAGCGGCCTATTTCTGACAAGTCAGTTTGATTTCATTTTAGAAAGATTATGTGAGATTTGCACAAGATGGGTGAGTACAAGAGCGAAAGTAATTTTTCTTGCTCAAATACATCAACTTCATATGATTTCCTATCTCTTTGCAGCACTGGTGGCTTCATTCATGGATGTTTAACAAAACTGTGCTATTTGTGGCCAGAACAGTCGATGTAGTGTAGCTACACGCTGTCTGCTTGAGTTCATTTGTGTGTTCATGCACATGAAATGTCGGGAGACACTAGCACCTTGTCTTGGAGAAGCATGTCTTCCACGGGCCAATCTAAGACCCTGGACATGTCCCCCACAGTAATTACCTGCGGGAGCAGCATCTTTCCGGTGAAGATTATCAAAGTGTGTTTCCTCAGCAACAGTTTCAACCTCGGCAAGAACTTCAAACTGGTTCGGTGCAACGAAGGAATGACAGTCAGGGTATTTTACAACTATATATGCTAACTAACTAGTAATACTACTGTAGTTTTGTTCTGTGTTGTGGGGTGGTGGGCACACATGTGAAAGGAGCAAGCTAAGAGAGTCACACGCAGAACCTTCTTGCTCTGTGATACCAACACTGACCACTTTTCTGGAGCGTATTGCTAATATTGATGTTTATTTACAATACTTGGCAAAAACCAAACCTACATGTGATAATAAGACCGCTCAAGATAATGGAAGCAAGTACCTGCTAGCAAGATAAACTAACGGTTAGCATTTCTATCTCACTGGTTCCAGGATTCCTCCCGCAGTCCAAAAAGATGCAACTTAGCCTATTTGAAATCTTTAAGCTTTCCACAGCTGTTAAAACACAATGACAGTGAACCACAATATTCAATATACTTTAACGCCAAATGGTAAAACAACAGAACAATAAACATTGTTGCCACTAAGTTTATCTCACATAAAACTGAAAGAAAGAAAGGTTTTTGAGCTATAATACAAAAAATATTAAACAGCAATTTGATGAGAGGCATTGATGCTTTTTTGCACTTGATTTTTTTTTTATTTGATTTTAACCTTTTATTGAAAAAAAAAAAAAAAAAGAATCAAGTGACAAGTTGAGAAAACACCATCTTCTGTCATAGGATGTCATCAACATTGTCCTGTCTAGTGGCCGCTTGGGTCCTGGCATAATACACACCCAGTGTTATGGTCTCCTTCTCAAGCACCTCAAGTCATCTGAGATACACTGGTTGCACCTGGACCTGACCATGACTGAACTCACACAGCGTTATGAACAGCAGCACCTGGAGGCCGAGTGGAGGTTTATATGCCTTGCTGATTGTGATGGAGCACATGTGTTTGAAATGAAACAACTAAGGTAATGTTTCTGTGAATATTACATTTTCAGATATGATTTAAGAATCAGATACATTCCATCAGACTTCTTGGCAAAATTCCAAGACGACAGAACCACCATGCTCTACTTTTACCAGCAGGTCAGTTTTATATATATATATATATATATATATATATATATATATATATATATATATATATATATATATATATATATATATATATATATATATATATATATATATATATATATATATATATATAATTTATTTATATAATGCTTTTAAGGTACCTAAGCGTGAGTGTGTTTAAAGGTACGCAGTGACTATATGCAGAAGTTTGCCTCTAAAGTCAGTGATGGGATGGCTCTTCAACTTGGTTGCCTGGAGATTAGGTAGTGCATACTTACAAGTACACACACCTCTATCAGTTTTGTTTTACATGATTAAAGAATCCCTGTCTGCACTCTTATTGTGTTGGCAGGAGATTCTGCAAAGACATGAATCCAAATGGACTGGAGAAAAAATCCAACTTTGAGCTGTTAGAGTAAGTCAGTGCCCTATGATTTGTGTATAATCTCTGACAATCTGGACGATTAACAAACACACTTATTATGCATCAATTTCATCAATTTCAGAGAGGGTCTGATATTCTGGAATTGAGACCATTTCTCTTCTAACCTCACACAGACATTTTTGCTACCATGCTCTGTCAACTGCCTGTAGTTTAAGTTTAATATTGCCTGTCCAGTCTGAATCTTGGATTCAAATGTTTAAGAATAACAGCCATCATTTAGAGTACAGCAAATATTTGTGCTCAAGGGCCACATTTGATTTTTAAAGTGGACTGTTCGGATAATTCGGAGTTACGGATAGTTGCACATATATGTATATGACAAATATCTTGTCATATAGCGTATTCAATTAATTGTTTTCTGTTTTCACATTTGCCACAACATCCTTCCTTCAATGTATTTGGTATTTGCAGGTCATTCGTGACCAACAAGTTTCATGGTAATTTACCATGATCTGACTTTTCTCCATTAGGAGAGATGTGGGACTTGACTTGTTCTTTCCAAAAGAGCTTATCAACAGTATGAAGGTAGACATGCATCTCTTATACATCCTTAACCCTAACCCGCCACCCAATGCTAATTTGTGATTTTTGACACTTGTCAGCCAAAGCAGCTCCGTCGCATGGTCCGGCAGACATTTCAAGGCTACGGCACTCTGGACCAGGAACAGTGCATGGTCAAGTTCTTCAGCACGCTGGCTCAGTGTTACAGCTATACACAAGAGAGATTTGCCTGTCAGCTGGTGGTAAGTCAATGCGGAATGGAAATTAGAAAGTATGCAACCTTCCATGGGGTATATTGTGACATAATTTACCCACACCCTTTATCAGTTCTATCAAAAATTCAGAAACATGCACAAATCAGCCTTACATACCATTATTAGTGTTAATGCAATTGTATTTGTGCACATTGCTTCACATCTTTTCTGTGATCCCTTTGTGCTTGTACAAACCACATGGCAATATTTTTTTTTTTGTGAAGGATTGTTTAATCAGATTTTGGTGTATGAAGTGTACCTTATGATGTGGCTGTTGAGTGTCACATGAAAACCCTCTAGTGATGTTATGATGTTATGAAACAACTTAAACCACTGACCCCATTTTTGCAAGTTCTGGTCTGTCGCTCATGATCCCATTTATTATATCATGTGCTAGTTAGAATGTTGTATGTGACTGTGTGCCTCCCTAAAGCATGGTTGGTGTGTAACAATAGACCTGGTCATTGGATCTGAAGGTATCAGTCAGCAAACTGACAATTCAACAGTAAGATCATTCTCTTTCAATAAAACAAATTCCTGTTTTGTTCATCCACCTTGATAAAAAAAAATATATATATGTTTTTCCCCCCCAGCCTGTCCGTCTGGCCACATTCTCTCAGGTGAGCAGTATCTCATTCTCTGCAGAAAGCCACGGCCGAGCTCTGCTCACTGTGCACATAGAGGGCACCAAGCAGGTAACTTTCCTGACAGTCTGGATGCTAAGTAATAGTGTAATATTTGCCTAAAATAACAATAGAGTGGTGAGAAATAATGAAATCCAAATGCTTTGTACCTGTACTTAAGTCGATTTTTACTACTGTTTGGGGTCACTTAGAAATGTCTTTATTTTCAAAATAAAATCGTTATTTTTTCAATGAGAACAACATTAAATTAATCAGGAATACAATCTATACAATCTATACATTGTTAATGTGGTAGATGACAATTCTAGCTGTAAACGTCTGTTTTTTCATGCAATAGCTACATACGCCCATTTCCAGCAACCATCTCTCCAGTGTTCTAATGGTCCATTGTGTTTGCTAATTGCGTTGGAAGGTTCATGGATGATTACAAAACCCTTGTGCAATTTTCAATTTTCATGGAAAATACTAAATTGTCTGGGTGACCCCAAACCTTTGAACGGTAGTGTATTTATTTTTCTGACATTTTATCTTTTCCTCCTTAGTTTTGAAAACAGAAACTATGTCTGTGCTTCCTAGTCCTTTGTTAAAATAGGCCATTACTTTCTTCAACCTCTGTGGATGACATTTTAAAAATGATATAAAAGTAAAGTCAACCACTTTTGAGATCAGGCATGAAAGAGATAATTACCCCGCCGACACCTAAAGGAGCATATAACAGCTCCAGCACGTCCAAGACACAAGTGACGAAAAGCCGTTCATTAGCTGGGCAGATGGATAGATGGATTTGGTTGGACAGCATTGACTGGGAGAACTTAGAGCCAGCGAATGTTTTAATCTGAAAACTGAAAGTATTGTGTTTCCCCCATTATTTATTTATTTATTTATTTATTTATTTATTTATTTATTTATTTATTTGTTTGTTTGTTTGTTTGTTTGTTTGTTTGTTTGTCAGATAATTTACAAATTCTTGCTATTCTGTTCACAATATTTGTAAATCCATGGGAACTTATTGTTTTGATAGCATAAGTCAAGCCAAAGCTAGGCATGGCTTTTAAGTTAAAGTTCCAATGATCATCGTCACACACACATCTGGGTGTGGTGAAATTTATCCTCTGCATTTAACCCATCCCCATGTGATTTTGATCCATCCCCTGGGGGAGAGGGGAGCAGTGAGCAGCAGTGGTGCCGCGCTCGGGAACTCTTTTCTCTTTCTTTTCTCTTTTCTTTATGTCAGTACGAGTGCTAGATAAGTTATTGAAAAAGATAAACTCATTTGTATGCATATTTTTGTTGATGTGCCAAGTTCCTTCCATCCATCCATCCATCAATCCATCCATCCATCCTTCCACCGCTTATGATCACGGGGGCAGCAGCTTCAACAGAGAGTTGTGTTAAGTTAGAATAACTGAGTTTATTTTTGAGTCTTCTTTTGTGTCTGCACCTTTTTAAAACTCTTTTCATCTTGCTTTTCATTTTTTAACACACTGTGAGCGTTGCAGGACTTGACAGGCACACAGCCAAAGTGCTTTGGCCTCCAAGTGTTAAGCACTAAATATCCTGTTCCACCCCACAGCCTCTGTCAGTGAGTACGGAGTCAATGGCTGTAGCAGAAAACATGGCCAACCTAATTGATGGCTTCTGTCAGATCGAGTGCTCTCCCCCTCAGGGTTCGCTCATTAGCAGGCCTAGAAAAGGTGCACATTTGAAATAGTGGCCAAAAATTAAGAAGTCATTCCAAAAGCATGTGGCTTATTTGATAAATTAATTTACCATTTATTCTTGCAGTGAGACCGAAACTGCCTGACATTCCAAAACAGTGAGTTAAACCTTTTACAGCTGTTGTAAAATAAAGGTGCATTGTATTGAGAAAGACTGTTTTTACTTTTCTGGCTGATAGTTTAAATTGCTACAGTATATAATTTTAGTTTAATTAAATTAACTACACCCTTTTTTGGGGGGGGGGGGGCATTTTAATTATAAGCAAATGCATAAGAAAAAACACTTACTCGTTGAATTTTCATTGTTCTTTATTTGATATTTCATCCTAATAAATGCTTTTCAATCTCCTTTAGCATTGATTCGAATGGACCCAATAGAGGTTTGACTAAGTTTCATACTAAACTTGAACACTTGCGATAAATTAGCATGCATACGCAGTAAACATACACAAGCACACTTTGACATTTCTGTCTTCTGTCTACAGGTTCAGACATTTATGTTGAGATTTCTGAGAATACAACAGACCCATGTGGTGAGTCAGGTTCCCCCAAATAATACCAGAAAATAAGAATGTGGCCTGATCATTAAAAAAAATGTGTTTGTACATTCAGAAAAGCATAGGATCTCCCGAGCTGATGTAAATGTAGGTCAGATCCTGGGTGAGGGTTTCTTTGGAGAGGTTCATGATGGTGTGTACAAAAGCCAGGTAAGTTGAGCCGTGCTGAATGATGACACTGCATAGCCTGCATTTTGCAATCAATTCATTACGTTTACTGTGTCTGTGTTTAAAGACAGGCGAGACGATCCAAGTAGCCATCAAAACCTGCAAGGATTGCTCAGCAGACGTGAAGGAAAAGTTTCTCAGTGAAGCTGGTTCGTTTGTTCACATTCACAGATACATACAAACAAATATATCACATACATAAATGTCTGAATTGTTTATTAAATTGCAGGGCTGATGAAAAATTTGGACCACCCCCACATTGTGCGCCTGATTGGAGTTATTAATATTGATCCGGTCTGGATTGTCATGGAACTCTGTCAACATGGAGAGGTGAGCAGGCAGTTTTAGACCTTGATGTTAGGTTTCCTCACAAATTGCATGTTAATGCTGGAAGATTTATTGATTATGGTCATGGCATGTAAGGGACATGTTATAGTACATTTGCCCATCATACCATGAGGACAAACTTCAAAGGCTAGATTTGATTTTTAAAGCAAAACAGATATGCCAAGTATTTTTTACATAGGGTTGAAAAAAACAATTGAAACATGTATGTAAAATAGTTGATTTAATAATAATACAGAAATACATCATTCTCGTTGGATGGTTTAACAAATAGATAAACATTATTAAAAGATTCTTGATAATGTAAATGCTCAGATTAAAGAACCAAAAAAGTCCAAGATGGGAAACCACTTTACCAATCTGTTGTTATATACTTCTGGGCATGAGACAGAAAAGAGCTCTCAATAGACATGTTGATGAACAAAAGATAAAGGGAGAGGTGATGGGCAGGTTTGGTGTCTGAAGGCCGGATGGCGGTGGAGTTTGCAAACAGGAAGGAAATGGCTGTGAAGAACAGTGACGTGAGACGAAAACGAGCAGAGGCAGGTGCCCACATGTTGACTATATTCATTGAAGTGTTGAAAAAGCAAAGAATCAAGCGGCAGAAGTTAAGAGATGCCTCATGTCAGGACTTAAAGGGTACAATAAAAAAAAAAAGGGTTGGGTTTTCTTGTGGCGCTGGCAGATGATTAGACTGATAGCAGAACAGTGATTTGGGCGACAGGCAGAAAGATCACCGGGCAGACAAAAGAAGACAAGGAGCTCTTGAGAGAGCTGAAGAGGAACACAAGGAGAGGAGCCAGGCGATAAAGGAGGAGGCGGCTAAAGCCACAAAGAGAGTGGGTGATGAGTTGGTCTAAAAGTAGCAGAAAGGGAGTTTCAAAGATTGGCTGGTGTCAAGCTTGGAAGGATTTTCAACAGGTTAGGGTGATTAAAAGCAGCGATGGAAATGTAGTCATATGTGATCAAAGCGTGTTGTGTAGCTGGAGAGCGAATTTTTGGATTTGATGAATGTGTTAAAATGAAAGACAAATGAGAATAAGGCGGAGGAAACTGAAACATGATGAAGTGAGCAAAGTCGTGAAGAGAATCAACACCAGAAAATCCATCATAGAAATTTCTGAGGAGAAATGCCTGAGGAGGCGTGGAAAAATTTGTAGAACAGGGCAAATATGCACAGCAACTGTTCTGTTGTGTGTATTTAGTACGAAACACTATCAACTCCAGCTTGATTGGGAGACTCCATCAAGGAAAGGCTCTGAGGCTCTTCTTCTGTTCTTCTTGTGCTTCAGTGATGGACAGTTGTAGTGACTACAACCTTTGGACACAAAGCTGGAGAAGCCAGAACGGGAAGTTTTGAACATCTGCAGAAGCGAGGCAGTGGCTATAATAGTAGAAAAAGTCTGGAAATGGAGTCGTTAGATTGAACCAAAGAGGAGCTTCCTGAATGGGGTCTTGCAAATGGGTACAGTTTGAGCAGAAGATTCAGAGGATGGGGAGGAATGGAATAAAATTATTTTCTGTGGCAAATGCGAAATAGCGGCTCGGTGGTGCACTAGGTAGCACGTTTGCCTCACAGTTGGGAGGGTGCGGGTTTGATTCAACCTCCGGCCCTCTTTGTGTGGAGTTTACATGATCTCCCTGTGGGTGGGTTTTCTCCAGGCACTCCGGTTTCCTCCCACATCCCAAAAACATGCGTGGTAGGCCGATTGAAGACTTTAAATTGTCCCTAGGTCTGAGTGCGAGTGCGAATGTTTGTTCGTCTCTGTGTGCCCTGCGATTGGCTGGCAACCGGTTCAGGGTCTCCCCCGCCTACTGCCCAATGATAGCTGGGATAGGCTCCAGCACGCCCGCGACCCCCGTGGAAATGTTCAGAAAATGGATGGATGGATGGATGGATGGATGGATGGATGGATGGATGGATGGATGGATGGATGGATGGATGGATGGATGGAAATGCTAAATAGCATTAAGATGAAAGGGAAAGAAAAGGGTAGATGGACAATGAATAAAGTGGTCACACTGCACATGGCTCTCAAAGACAGCCATGGTAATGAACCATTATCTGGTTTAAAGCAATAGTTTTCAGATTGTGTAATGTAAAACTTAGCATAATGATTTCTAATTACATTTTCTGTGGAAAGAAATTTGCCTAATTCAGAAACAATGTCCTAAAAAAGTATCAAAAACTCACCTTTGAGGCTACTCATTCTTATACACTGGCGTGCATGGCTTGAATTTGAAATTGTATTTCTCCCACCTGAGGACTGGGGGATGCTCTATTCTCTATGAAGTGGGCCACCTATCCGCAGAACTCTACCCAATAAACTAAGAACAAATCTTAGTTTCATTTCATGTTTTTCTGTGTTTATGATGTCAGCTGGGGAAATACCTGAAGGAGCAGAAATATATCTTGACAACTGAAACATTAATCCTGTACTGTCTGCAAATCTGCAAAGCCTTGTGTTATCTTGAGGGCCTCAACATGGTGCACAGGTATGCGCAGATGACCTTTTCCCCTCTATGTGGCCCGTTAAATTTATTGTGCATTCCACTATGCTTATGTAGAGATATAGCAGTGAGAAACATCCTTGTGGCATCTCCTGACTGTGTCAAGCTCGGTGACTTTGGTCTGTCTCGTTACATCGATGACCAAGAGTATTACAAAGGTACACACATATTCACAAGCGTTAAGATTTAGTCTGCCATCCTTCCATTGTTTGAGATTTCTCTCCTTTATTTCACAGCATCTGTTTCGCGAATGCCAATCAAGTGGATGGCGCCAGAATCCATCAACTTTCGTCGGTTCACCATTGCCAGTGATGTCTGGATGTTTGGTTAGAAACCCCCTCATGCAACTTTTATTGATAAACACAAATGTTTAAAAAACATTATTTGGATATCTAATTCTGTGTTGTAGACGAAAAAATATACGTCGAGCATTTGGTTTACCATTATTATGACCCATCAGTGTTGCATTATCACAACCCTAATAAGGATAAGCGATTAAGAGGATGAATGAATGAATGAATGAATGAATGAATGAATGAATGAATGAATGAATGGATGGATGGATGGATGGATGGATGGATGGATGGATGGATGGATGGATGGATGAATGAATGAATGAATGAATGAATGAATGAATGAACGGACGGACGGATGATCGTTGTTCTATTCTGAAATAGTATGTCACCAGCAATTCTATGCACATTGCACGTTAGCAACCAAACCAAATTTTCATAGTTTGTGAGTCCCAAGCCAAAGAAGGACTCCTATTACTGGTCACTCGGGCATGGAAGAAGTTCTTTAAGGTCATGTACTAGAATGACTTGAATGACGGTTCCGAAGAAATTCTGGTCTCTCAATCACCTAAATTCTACTGGCATGCTTTCCCATGAAGAGAGCTCTGAGTTACAAGCCGTACAGATCAGACAAAATATTTCCAGACATGATCTGTCCGGAATCGGTTTACAGAGCCATATCAGAATCAGAATCATCAATATTGTGCATGCCAAACAGGGAATCTGACTACGGTTGATGTCAGCCTCTGTACAACATTCAGGTAACTAACAACATTTCAGTGACGAGAGCAGACTGTTACTGCACAGTGATGACTCTATGAGTGGTGTGAGTTCATCAGAGCAACCGCCTGGGGGAAGAAGCTGTCTGTGTCTGCTGGTTTTGGCGTACAGCGCTCCGTAATGCCATTAGTTGAACAGACTGTGTCCTGGGTGAGAAGGGTCTGCAGATGTTATTTACACATTTCCTGGTCCTGGACAGGTACAAGTCTTGGATAGATGAAAGCTTGGTCCCAATTATCTTTTCCACAGACCTGATTGTCCGTTGCAGTCTGTGCTTGACTTGCTTGGTGGCTGATCCAAACCAGACAGTGATGGAGGTGCAGAGGATAGACTGGATGATGGCACTGTAGAAGGTCTTCAGCAGCTCCTGTGGCAGGTTGAACTTCCTGAGCTGTCTCAGAAAGTACAATCTCTGCTGGGCCTTTTTCTGGACAGAGTCTATGTGGCCGGTCCATTTCAGGTCCCGGGAGATTGTGGATCCCAGGAACCTGAATGTGTCTGTGGTGGGAATAGGATTGCTGAGGATGGTGATGGGTGAAAGTGGCGAAGGGTCTCTCCTGAAGTCCACTGTCATCTCCACGGTCTTGAGTGGGTTCAGCTCCAGGTGGTTTTGGCTGCACCAGTTGACCAGCCGCTCCACCTCCTGTCTGTACACAGTCTCGTCACCATCCCAAACCAGTCCGACGAGAGTGGTGTCGTCCGCATACTTCAGAGGAGAGTAGCCTGAGGAGCAATCGTTGGTGTAGAAAGAGAAGAGTAATGGGAAGAGTACACACCCCTGGAGGGTGCCAGTGCTGGTGTTGGATGTGATGGTTCCCAGCCTCACCTGCTATCTACTGTTGGTCAGGAAGCTGATGATCAGGCACTGCGAGCTGGATGAGCTTCTGGCGGAGTATTGGGAGCAATGGTGCTGAACGCCGAGCTGAGGTCCACAAACAGGATCCTGGCATACTGTCTAGGTGGTGCAGGATGTAGTGCAGTCCCATGTTGACCACATCATCCACCGACCTGTTTGCCCAGTAGGCAAACTGCAGGAGGTCGAGCAGGGGGCCTGTGATGTTCTTCAGGTGGCTCAACACTAGCCTCTCAAAGGATTTCATAACCACAGATGTCAGGGCGACGGGTCTTTAATCATTCAATGCTATGATGGTGGGCTTCTTGGCCACCGGTAGGATGGTGCAGCGTTTGAAGCACAAGGGCACCTCACACAGCTTGAGGGAATAATTAAAGATCCGTGTAAACGTCGGTGCCAGCTGTCCAGCACAGACTTTCAGGCAGTAGGGGGCCTGGTGCCTTCCTGACCTTCTGTGTCTGGAACATCTGACACACCTCTTCCTTGCGGATCTGAAGTGTGAGCGCGGCTTCTGAAAGAGAGAGTAGGTATTAACGGTGATGGAGATGTGAACAGGGGGGTTGTCGGGGGAAGTGTGGATGTTGATTGTGATGCACGAGGTCCTGTCGTGTAGTTGGACTGTTCAAACCTGCAGTAAAACCTGTTTAGCTGGTTTACAAGCCTTGGGTTCTCCACAGGACGGGGGGTTGGTCTCCTGAAGCCCGTGATGCTCTGCAGGCCTTTCCACACTGATCAGGGTTGTCTCTCCAAGCTCTGTCCGTATCTCTTAGCTTTCCTGATCTCCTGGGTCAGTGTGTTCCTGGTCACGGTCCCCACTTCTGTAAGCGTCTTCCTTGGCTTTGCGCAGCATTCTGAGATTTGGTGTAAACCACAGTTTGTTGTTGTTGTACGTGTCTTAGTCTGCACACACAAGTCTTCACAAAAGCTGATGTATGATGTCACAGTGTCGGTAAGTTCATGCAGATCTGAAATTGCAGCTTCAAAAACATCCCAATCGGTGCAGTTAAAAGAGGCTTGGAGGTCCTGCTTTGACTCCACTGTCCATTTCCTCACAGTCCTCACAACAGGCTTAGAGGTTTTTAATTCCTGCCTGTAGGTTGTGATCAGATGAACTAGACAGTGGTCCGAGAGTCCTAAAGCACAGAGCGATATGCGTCCTTTCTTACTGAGTAGCAGTGGTCCAGTGTCTGTGTGCCTCTGGTGCGACACATGATGTGCTGTCTGTATTTTGGGAGTTTGTGCATGAGGTTTGCTCTGTTAAAATCCCCCAAAACAATAATCACTAAGTTTGGGAGTTTTTTCTCCATGTCTATTATCTTGTCAGCCAGTAGCTGCGTGGTTTCGATCGCACGTGCGTGTGGTGGAATGTAAACAGCCGCCATTACGATCAAGGAGAACTCTCGTGATGAATAAAACGGCTGGCAGTTTATGACGAGTGTCTCTAAGTGTCCGTAAAACACAAAAGACAAGGGGTTAAAAAGCCTGGTTTCTCTTCGACAGCAGCGCTAGCTCATCCATCTTGTTGCCAAGTTGGCATGGGTTGGAAAGGAAAGTCCTAGGTAAGGGTGTTTCTATCCCATTTGTGCAGACGTTTTTCTTTGTTAGCTAAGGCAGTAAAACACAAGGTAGGCACCCATTTGATATATTTGAATTTAGAACTGTCTTTCTAAGGTTAAACACTTCAATTTGTCATTTGACATAGAATATACTTCCACACAAAATTCTAATGTCTGTAAAGTTTTTCATGCCAAACCATAAAGAACAAAAGGATTGTACAATAAGAGACATTACTGATTATTTGCTCCGAGGCGTAAAAAAAACCTCAGACTTCAATGTGCCCATTTAATGCCATCGGGGCCTTCGGCTTTCCCGAGCAGTCACTGGAGTGTTTGTTGTACTAAGTTCATTTTGTTTTACTTGTAAATCACTTCACTGGTTCCTTTATCTCAGACATTGTATTTTAGCTTGCATTACCTGACATGTTTCGGCGTGTACTTCCGCCTTCATCAGAGTCACTGGAGTGTTTGCCACAGGATCCAGGAGCAACGGAATTGGTTCCGTTTAAACAGCCGTGAAAACATGCCTGGGGAGCTTATGCATATTCATTGGACTTTATAAGACAAAGTACTTGGGAAACATGTTTGGTGACAGTTGTACCAGCTCAAGGAGCCAGGGAAGAACTGTTTACAATCCCTGTTTACAATTTTTTCTTTGAGATATGAACAGTGTCATCAGTCCAGCAGGAAATGTGGAAATGTAATTTTGGCAACAACGGTGCTGAACATCCCAATGTCTGAGTGGAATGTGTCCACCACCCTCATGCCTCTCACTATAACTGTCCAGGAGATGCTCACGTGTTATATCTCAGCCAAATGCAGAATGAGCACAAGTCCCTTGCTGAACGCTCTGCAGCCATACCTGGAATGGAGCAAGCTAACGTGTGTTCCAGCCGGATGATAATCTTCAACCTGTGGCAGGAAGAAGTTGCAGCCATGTCCTTATGAACATTTTTCTCCAGAGACAGATGGGGTTCTAATCTCCTAATTACCGTAATTTTCGGACTATAAATTGCGGTTTTTGTCATAGTTGGGGTTCAAAAATCCGCGATGGAGTGAAACCGCGATAAACGAACCATTTGAACTGCAAGTGATGTCACCCGTGCTGCGCAGCGGTTGTTTACATAAAGGGCAAAGGATTCGATCACGGGATGACGAAGATGACGAAGGGCCCCACGTACTACTGGCATCATTAGCGGCTTTGTTTGTAAGTGACACGGAGGATGAAGAGTTTGAAGGATTTAATGATTTGGAGTGACACAGAAGGTTTGAAAAACTATTATGGCTTTTACGCACGCCCGGTCCTTCTCGACGGGGGCTCTCTTTCACCTCCGTGGATGGAAATCGGGGGCCGGCGCTCGGCCAGGTGGCTGTCCGGGGACGGTTGATGGGGCTCGGACACGGCTTTTACGCACGCTCAGTCCTATTTATGGAGTTCTCTTTTACCTCTGTGGCTGGAAGTTCAGTAGTTGTTGGCTCGTTGAACACTTGTTTTGTTAAATAAAGAGCCGTTTACCAAACCCACGTCTTTCCTGGTACTTTGTTAATGCTACAATATAGTTATATTGCTAGATCTCTGCAGCGCACGCGCGGCGCTGTTGACACAAAGAACGAGGAATTTGATCGATGGATTTAATGATTTGGAGCGACACAGATGGTTTGATAATATTGTTGTAATATGATAGTTAATTGAAATATACTTTATATATCGCTATGTGGGTCTGTGGAATAATTAGAAATGCAACTTACAACGGGTCCGACGTCAGCATATGCGGCGCATACGCAGCATTGTTTACATAAAGGACGATCGATGGGTTTAATGAATTGGAGTGACACAGATGGTTTGATAAACGTGTTATTTAAGTAATACTTACTTGAATAACTCTGAATGTTACGTCAGGCCCGTTCTCAGCTCCTCGTGTGTCACAGATGGTTTGATAATATTGTTGTAATATGATAGTCATTTGAAATATACTTTTTATATTGTTATATGGGTCTGTGGAATAATTTGAAATGCCTTACGAGTCCGATGTCAGCGGCGCGGCGCATATGCGGCATTGTTTACATAAAGGACGATCGATGGATTTAATGAATTGGAGTGACAGATGGTTTGATAAACGTGTTATTTATGTAATACTTACTTGAATAACTCTGAATGTTACGTCAGGCCCGTTCTCAGCTCCTCGTTTGTGTATATGTCACGTTAGCATACCGTATTGTTTAGCCTGTTGTTGCTGGTTCATGTCTGTTTTTAGTGTTGGATTTTGACAAATAAATTTGCCCCAAAAGTGCGACTTATACTCCGGTGCGACTTATATATGGGTTTTTTTTCACTTTATTGTGCATTTTATGCCTGGTGCGACTTATACTCCGGAGCGACTTATAGTCCGAAAATTACGGGAGATGAAAATCTGTACCGACGCTTTGAAATAATTATCGCGTGGAAACACGGCCAATTCTTCAAACACCCAAAATGCACTTTGGATGGCTCAATGGATGGATGGAGGGATTTATCACCTCTTTCATTGTTTTTGGAAAACATTGTTGTGAGGGGTGTTTACTGATGGAAGCTCTTAAGACCTGGGACAGGAAAAGATTTAAATTCTATATTCTGTATTACTGCTAGGAAAAGGGAAATGCAATCTGAATAATTCAAAACAACTTAATATAAAAAGTTTTAATACTACGATCAGGTGAAGCATTGTTGAAACATGGGCCTTATAGCGCATAGTGGAAAAAAGCACTGCTTGAAATTGCAGACGTTTTCCTGTCTAAAAGTCCCTGTAGTCCCTCAACACATGTAAACCAGAATTTGTGTGTGCGTGTACGTGTGTGTGTGTGTGTGTGTGTGTTTGTGTGTGTGTGTGTGTGTGTGTGTGTGTGTGTGTGTGTGCACGTGTGTTTGTGTGTGTACGCGTGTGTGCGTGTGTGTCCTGTTCAGGTGTGTGTGTGTGGGAGATCTTCTCCCTGGGCCAACAACCATTCTTCTGGTTGGAAAATGGACAGGTGATCATCCAGCTGGAGTCCGGCACCCGACTTCCCAAGCCGTTGTCGTGCCCGCCCATTGTCTACTCTCTACTGACCAGCTGCTGGGCCTATGAGCCGTGCATCCGTCCTAGCTTCAGCCAGCTCATGTGCTCCTTGAGGTACTAAGTTTCTTACTATAACTCACTGCTGGACATTGTAACAAAAGCTGGAACTGCCTTTTGGCCTTGCAGTATACGGGATGGAATGAGAGCTGACTCATTGCATGAGACCGAAAAACAAGCTTATTAAAGCACAACTAAATTTATGTTATGTTGATAGGCCGATTGAGCACTCCAAATTGTCCCTAGGTGTGAGTGCGAGTGCGAATGGTTGTTCGTCTCTGTGTGCCCTGCGATTGGTTGGCAACCGGTTCAGGGTGTCCCCCGCCTACTGCCCGATGACGGCTGGGATAGGCTCCAGCACGCCCGCGACCCCCATGGGGACTAAGCGGTTCAGAAAATGGATGGATGGATAAATTTATGTTGTAAAATGTGGATATAATCAGGGCCCAGAGTACACATAAGTGGCACGCATAAGTGCTAAAATATTCAGCTCCTGTTCAAATTTGTCATTGTAAAGTCAAGTCAGCCAGGACAAGGGTTTCTTCAGAGGGCAAAAAAGTAAAGTTTTGATATCCATTTACAGTCCTACTTGCTGTGCTTATATTTTATTTCGTAGAGCGTGTGCTTCAAAATGCATCCATGTCAAAGGTTTTTACATTCTATTGGTTGACCATGAGATTCTATACACTGTCTCTTGAAGCTCATCCAGAATGTTAGTGGATCAGAAAACAAAATCAGCACCACACAGCAACTTCAGATATTTGAAATTGTTGAAAACAGTTTTTCCTTCAAATTACTGGCGGAGCTAGGATTTCTCCTTGGGGGGGCAATTGAAGGAGGCCAATGACATTTTTACATACTCAAAAAATTATTTAAAAAAACTTGATCAAGATTCAATATATGCTCCCTTCTGGAGTTGGGTGGCAGTGTGGAATAAACAATTCTGGAAAATCATGAACTACACAAATATCAATTATCTGGTCTGGCACCAAGCATAATTTAGGGACGACCACTGCCCCAACACCACCCCTCTAGTTCCGCCACTGTTGAAATGACCGAAGGTGAATTGTACAAAAGATTTATTATGAAAACTCATTGTCCTTGGATGAAAGGGACATTCTCAAAATTGAAGAGGCAGGGACACTTCACTGCATCACTTCTAGCTCGCCACTGGACGATGACCACTCTGAGCCTCCCCCAAAGGTGTTGTATCGACACGAGAAGGCACATTTACATCGATCAGTGCAACAACAACAACAAATAAATCATCTCGTGTGATCTCTCATCAGCCGTCCAGAGTACGCCCCGACTGGTGCCATGTCTCACATGTTCAGGTTTGCACCACACGTGTCCATAGATTGCAGTGTGTTGCTCACTCACACACACTGTTGTGCGCAAACAGGATTGTGCATCGTGTTGCATTGTGTGTGCGTGTGTTTGTGTGTGTGCGTTCGTGCGTGCGTGGGTGGGTGCAGGGAACCTGGGATGTGCCATTTATGGAGAAAGAGCAAGAACAAATTGATGACACTCTACAAAGGCAAAAAAGAGAGATGGTCGCGGATAGACAGTGGCTAGAGCAGGAGGAGCAACAACTGGTGATGCACTCACACGCACGCACACACGTATACACACACATATTCAAATGGATGTTATGTTTGTCTTGCAGGACCCTGCTGTGCGACAAGCCTCAAATGCAAAGGTGTAATATTTGTTTTGACTCTCCATCCATCCATTTTCTATACTGCTTTGTCCCCACGGGGGTTGCGGGCGTGCTGGAGCCTCTCCCAGTGGTCGATGGGCAGTAGGCGGGGGACACCCTGAACAGGTTGCTAGCCGATCGCAGGGCACAGAGAGATGAAAAACCAGCCGCACTTGCACTCACACCTAGGGGCAACTTGGAGTGCTCAATAGGCCTACCATGCATGTTTTTGGGATGTGGGAGGAAACTGGAGTGCCCAGAGAAAACCCACATGGGCACGGGGAGAACATGCAAACTCCACACAGGGAAGGTCGGAGATGGAATCGAACCCGCACCCTCCTAACTGTGAGGCGGACGCCTCCTCCAAAATCATTTTTCTAAATAGTATCGTGCGCAACAGTTAAACCTGTTGAAATTCAAGCGCACCCTCTGTATTATTTTAATGAGTAAACAGTTCAAGCTGCTTTGCAAAACACACAAGTGAACCGCCTGATCAGATATTTATTTTATTTTCAGCTTCCAGAGAAAAATCGGTCTGATAGTAAGTGTTCTTGCTGTTCATAAATGATAACAGGAAGGTAGGTAGTATGTTAAATAAATAACGTGTGCTATGTTCAAGGTTCTCCACCAACAACCCCGGCGTCTCCTGACGTCACATTGGTAAACCATAATCTCCTCTCTCAATTGGTCCAATGATTGAATCGAATTATTATTCTGATTGGATTATACAGTCAATTGCAACAGAGGATCTGTGTTTTAGTGTTGTCCCACAGCTGAATTGGACCGATCAGATGATCAGGTTTACCTAAGTGTCATGGCTCTAGTCAGACAGGTGGTGCAGCTGAAGAATGAGGTCAACATGCTGCCTGCCACAGAGTACCCCAACGCTGTCAAAGTAAGTGTGCACCTCCTTTGAGTCGCTTTACATTGACATAATTTGGAAGCCCCCTCAGTATTTGCCCTCTGCTCGTTCCGCACCATCTAGGCAGTTGGTGTCACTCTGCGAAGCCTCATCCAACACGTTGATGATATCATGCCTTCCCTGGACGGCTCAGTTGCAAACGAGGTAGTGTGCCTCTTGGTTTTTCTTCTGTTCACAGTCAAACTGCTGATAAATACATTTTTCAATGTAAAATGCCCACATTTAGACATGTTTTGTGCTCGTTTTTGTGCTCATCTTGTTGACCTTTCCCAGATCACAGGCACAAAGAAGCTGCTGAACAAGGACTTGGGGGAGTTGATCAATAAAATGAGATTGGCCCAGCAGAACTCAGTGACAACGCTGAAACAGGAGTGCCAACGACAGATGCTGGCTGCCGCACACACGCTGGCACTGAACTCCAAGAACCTACTGGATGCAGTGGACCAGGCCCGTGTCAGGGCCAACCTGGTCAAGCAGAGACAGGATGAAAACAGATCAGGGGATTAAGGAGTGGTCCACTATTTTAGTCGTGAATATGAGGCCCATAGTACATTAAAAAAAGAGAAGTATGTGATGAAGAAATGAGCATTTGTCTGAACCGAATTTTAATGTTTGATTAAAATTGGATATTGCCACAAAAGTTAGGTTCGGAAATCATTGTGCTGGCTGATTGTGACATGAAACGGAAGAGCACTCAGTTAGCCTCGAAAACGTACTGTTGCTGGACTAAAGAAATGGAGAAAGTCTTTGTGTTGAACGTTTATGCGGCATGCTCAGTCATCACCGTAAAGCTGACACAGAGACATGTTTGCAAAACACTTCCGTCCCTCCTCAGTCTGTCCTTTTCTTAGTAACTTTCTCCTTCCTCGTTCTTTGTCCACAAAATGGGCGTCACTCTTTGTCATACACACAGCAGAAACATTTCGCAGTAGGCAATGGAATTATTTTGCTTGTTTGTCTCCCTTGTGAAACTATACTTCAAAAGCAAAAGACTACATGTGCATTTAAACAGTTGCATCTGTGAGAGTCACTGATTATATAAGAGTCTTGTGACCTGGAGCTAGGCTTGGTACTGCGACAGACTCCTAGTTTGTGAAAGGAGGTTCACACGGTGGCTGCAGAATGTACACCTATGGTCATATAAATAATGGGACTGCAATTTTCAAAGGCTGAATCTGTAGTCAGAGTCAAGCAGAATGTGTGAAATGTCAGTCACAGGACATCACAGGACATCATGTGCCACAGAAGCAAAGTATATGTGCTGCCAAAATAAGGTTGTATGGTAACTGCACTTGCCAGGATGTGAACACATGACTAGGTACGCTCTCCATCCGGTTGGGATGAGAAGACATTGCTGGCACAGCGGTTCCTGCTGCCAAGCCAGTACAAATGTACCGAAATTTTCGGACTCTGTCGCTCCGGAGTATAAGTTGCACCAGCCATAAAATGCACAATAAAGTGAAAAAAAACAAACATATATAAGTCGCACGGGAGTATAAATCGCACTTTTGGGGCAAATTTATTTATCAAAATCCAACACCAAGAACAGACATGAACGAGCAACAACAGGCTAAACGATAGGTATGCTAACGTGACATAAACACAAACGAAGAGCTGAGAACGGGCCTGACGTAACATTCAGGGTTATTCTAATAACTACATTCAGAGTTATTCTAATAACTTCGTTTATCGCGGTTTCCCTTTTTTTTTTTTTTTGAATTTTGCAAATTTTTTAGAAAATTCACATATAAGTCGCTCCTCAGTATAAGTCGCCTCCCCACCCAAACTAAAAACGCGACTTGATAATGACAGCACCAAGCCAAGAAATTGTGATCCGTATTGGTTCGATGCAGAACATAACAGATAATGACCACATAAGGAACGATTTTGTATTGTACCAGACGATTGGCAACCCTACGTGGAGCTCTCCTGATTGAGAAGTGGTCTTCAGCTACAAGGACCTTGGCGTCCACCTTTCCCAGGAGCTCACCTGGAGCCAAAACACTTCATTTCATCAGATGCAGGGGTGCCAATTATCCACTTTCTACGTAGGCTGCGATGCGTCACACTGGGAGTGGGGGTGTCTTGGGGAGCTTCTACACTGTGTGGGCGTCGTGGCTCAGTAGTAGATTGGTGGCCTCTTAAATCTAAGGTTGTGGGGTTGATCCTCAACCCTGGTGACCATGTGGAATTGTCCTTGAGCAAGACACAGTGATCCAGGATGGACCTAGAAGTGCCTTGCATAGCAGCAGCCTCCCATTGATGTATGAATGTGTGTGTGGATGGGTGAATTGTGAAGCATTTTAAAGACAACCAGTACCGTAATTTTCGGACTATAAGTCGCGTTTTTCATCATAGTTTGGGTTGGGGGGGCGACTTTTACTCAGGAGCGACTTATTGTGATTTTCTTTCACAAATTTTCAAAATTAAAAAATCTGCGATGTAGTGAAATTGCGATAAACGAACCGCGATGTAGCAAGGGATTACTGTCATTTGAACTGCAAGTGATGTCACCCGTACCGCGCGGCGGTTGTTTACATAAAGGGCAAAGGATGCGATCACGGGATGACGAAGATGACGAAGTGCCCCACGTACTAACGGCATCATTAGCGGCTTTGTTTGTAAGTGACACGGAGGATGAAGAGTTTGAAGGATTTAATGATTTGGAGTGACACGGAAGGTTTGAAAAACTATTATGGCTTTTACGCACGCCTGGTCCTTCTTGACGGGAGCTCTCTTTCACCTCCGTGGATGGAAGTCGGGGACCAGCGCTTGGCCGGGTGGCTGACCGTGGACAGTGGATGGGGCTCGGACATGGCTTTTACGCACACTCGCTCCTATTCTATGGAGCTCTCTTCCACCTCCGTGGCTGGAAGTTCAGTAGTTGTTGGCTTGTTGAACTCTTGTTTTGTTAAATAATGAGCCGTTTACCAAACCCACCTCTTTCCTGGTACTTTGTTAACGCTACAATGTAGTTATATACTAGATCTCTGCAGCGCACGTGCGGTGTTGTTGACATAAAGAATGAGGAATTGGATCGATGGATTTCATGATTTGGAGTGACACAAATGGTTTGATAATATTGTTGTAATATGATAGTCATTTGAAATATACTTTATATATCGTTATATGGGTCTGTGGAATAATTGGAAATGCCTTACGAGTCCGATGTCAGCGGCGCGGCGCATATGCGGCATTGTTTACATAAAGGACGATCGATGGATTTAATGAATTGGAGTGACAGATGGTTTGATAAACGTGTTATTTAAGTAATACTTACTTGAATAACTCTGAATGTTACGTCAGGCCCGTTCTCAGCTCCTCGTTTGTGTATATGTCACGTTAGCATACCGTATCGTTTAGCCTGTTGTTGCTGGTTCATGTCTGTTTTTGGTGTTGGATTTTGACAAATAAATTTGCCCCAAAACTGCGACTTATACTCCGGTGTGACTTATATATGTTTTTTTCACTTTATTGTGCATTTTATGGCTGGTGCGACTTATACTCCGGAGCGACTTATAGTCCAAAAATTACGGTATTCGCGAGGAGAATTATGTAGAAGGCCCAGTTACAGCCCTCCACCAATTCTGAGCTCCTCTTCCACCATCCATCCATCCATCCATCCATCCATCCATCCATCCATCCATCCATCCATGTACTGCTTTGTCCCGACGAGGGTCGCGGGCGTGCTGGAGCCTTTCCCAGCGGTCATCGGGCAGTAGGTGGGGGACACCCCGAACCGATTGCCAGCCAATCGCAGGGTACACAGAGGCGAACAACCATCCGCACTCGCACTCACACCTAGGGGCAATTTGGAGTGCTCAATCGGCCTATCAAGCATGTTTTTGGGATGTGGGAGGAAACCGGAGTGCCTGGAGGAAACCCACGCGGGCTCGGGGAGAACATACAAACTCCACACAGGGAAGGCCGGAGGTGGAATCGAACCGGCACCCTCCTAACTGTGAGGCGGACGTGCTAACCAGTGCACCACCGAGCCGCCGTCTTCCGCTATCTCCTCTTTTTATTTTTGGTTGCCCAGGTTACAAAGGCGTCTAAAGGGAGGGGAGATTGTGGCAGTAGCAACGATGATTAGCTAACTAACAATGTTGTGTGGTGCGAGGCCTTGGCCGATTCGTGACCCCAGCAATGCAGAGTCTATCCTGAGTTGGTTGGCAGCCTCGCCCTCCGCTGCGATCTCCAAACGTGCTGGGTGCCGTGTCCCTGTAAAATGATGCTCTAGACTTTTTTGCTACATTTCACACAATTATAATAATGAGTAAATAATCAGATACCTCTCGTGCAAACACTTCAACAATCATTGAGTAAATATGGGATAACTTATGTGCAACTACTTCAATATGTATGTATTTTCTATAACACTTTATATCAAAGAAAACCATTCTCGGTCAACAACAATTTATGAATAAAAACTACAAGGCTTTTTCAAAGGGAAAGAACTTCTCTTGAACTAAAACAGAGAACAAAGGTGTTTTGCTCGTACCTAGTGAGGGACTCTCACCGACGCATACCAAAAGATAAGAAAGCAAGGGAGTTAAAGAACTCCTGAAGCTAGACAGAGATCTTTGTTTAAGCAATGATATGAGGCCTCTGGTCAGGCCGACAGTGCATCTACATATAATTATTCCAACATGCATACTCACCAGACTCAATTGCCAGGCTTTGAATTTCAATCAAGGTGATTCAAGTCATTACTAAAAATGACTAAACACTTTATAAAAATGTACTTTACTTTTCTGACTAAATTTGCAGATGCGCCAGGAGACGTGTAATAAAAAACGCTCTCGGTCCCAGGAGCGCCCATAGTAGCGCAGTTTATTAAACTACAAACATGCTAAACAAGACTTGCCCTGGCGTGAAAATTAAGATGTGCCTGTTTTTACGCCAACCGTAGTCTACTTTCTGTGACGATACATTGGGGGAGATGCAACTCAGTGTCGTAACACCCAGTGAAAGTGTGATACGGCACCATATATGGTAGTACTACACTTGTGCCAACAGCAATATGAAGACACACCCATTCTACAAAAAAAGGCCAGAGAGTCTAAGTCAATGTCAAGTACGACAAAAAGAAGATGTACAACAATCATTGTAATTAACTGGCAGGCATCCAAGGTACTCAGGGGAGAACGTGTTTGCACACACAAGCAGTCAGTGTTCACATGGGTTTGTAATTAAGATGCAGTATTTAAAATAGCATAATGTCCTTCTGTAATATTCCACATGGAAAATACATGCATCTAAGCGTCTCCGCCACCCAAATAATCTGGAATGAACTTGATAAATCCCAAGGGGTTTAGTGTTGCGACACACTGGCAGCCGAAGTACTGCAGCACTGCAAAAGAATGTAATCAATCCATCCATCCATTTTCTATCATATATGTCAGATTTAAATTGCATATACTGTAAACATTTATAAACAATTCAACATCCAAAAAGTCTCTTGGTACACATTGTGTTTCTGTATCTTGTTTATATCCTGTGAATTTTGTTTATATTTTTTATTTATTTTCACTTTCGTTCATTTTTGTTTTTGGAAGTTTTGGTCCTCCATAAAGAAGAAGTACGACACGTTGTGAGACATTGGAGTTTTTGTAAGGAACCAAAATTATGACTCCTCCTGGGGTGGGCGGTGCCTGTTGCGTAATAACCTCCCTCAAATTAGGTACTTAAAAAGAGGCTCTGCAAGTTTTGCCTCCCAGTGGGTCTTTCACATTAACAAGCAACAACTGCAGATCACCTTGCAACAATTTCTACCCAGGTGAGGATTCCCTTGTTTGAATAAATCTTAGTTGTACTAAGATCATTTTGTTTCGCTTGTCAATCACTTTTTTTTCTTTCAGGTAATGTAACCTAAAATTTAATTGTTTGTGATAAAAGAACCGGGAAAAAAAAGTGAATAAATCTTGATTTTTAGATTATATTGTGACTCTGTGTATTACGCACAACGGCAAAAAAGAGAGGTGGTCGCTGATAAACACAATCTACATCATTGTGTAAAATTGTTTTTAGGTTGGTCTTAATAGCGCGGAGCTGGTGCATTCCAATGTGGAAATGTCATCCAAACTAGTGAGCTTTAAAAGTCAAAGGAATGCCTCCTTCAGTCAACTCTGTGGTGTGCCAAATGGATATCGAATAGAGAGATTCAGCAAGATTTAACTTTTGCAACATTTCCAGTATCGCATAATAATCTTTTTACAGCCACAGAGACAGATTTCCTCTGTTACGGTTTCAATTCTCGTTTTAATGGCTTTCTTTGTTCCACTTGCATGCATGTTTTTCAAGGTCATGTTTTAAGGTCAAATTTTTTTACACTTAACTTTTATTCACAATAATTGTGTTTGTATGCAGGATGAAAAGAAAGATAATCCTTGATGTGGACACCGGGGTGGATGATGCTCAGGCCATCATGATGGCCTTGTCAGCGCCCGATGTGGAGATACTGGGAATCACCTGTTGCCATGGGAACACCCCCCTCGAGAAAGTCCTGAAGAACACTCTCCGGGTTCTGAAGGTGTGCAACAGGCTGGATGTAAGTATCTATGTACATGCTTCATTCCTCATTGAACGGCACACACGCTTTGGAGCTTTGATCACCTATCGAATTTCAAGATCCCAGTGTACGCGGGCTGCTCACAGCCCCTCCTGTCCAACAAACAACACGCCAGCGATTACCATGGGAAGGATGGGCTGGGGGACGTGCCAGATCCAGATGCTCCAGGAATGGAACTGGTGCAGAAGAAAAAAGGTGTCCAGGCCTTAATCAAAATGGTCAAGCAAAACCAGGGAGAGGTAAGCCATGCAAGGCTAGTTTACATGCCTGGGTGGGAGTCATAGCAGGACTTAACTACATTTGTCTGTAGGTGACTCTGGTGGCGACCGCACCTCTGACCAACCTTGCAGTCGCAGTGCAACTCGACCCTTCCCTTCCCAAGAAGCTGAAGGCTTTGTACATCATGGGAGGCAACATTGAGTGTACCAGTCTATTCTTTCCAGACATGCATTTTAATGAACCTCTTTTCCTCAGTGCTGTCTTGCATGACATGCTGTGTGATGTGTTCAGCCAGGGGTAACACCACAACATGCGGTGAGTTTAACTTTGTCGCAGACACGGAGGCTGCCTACATCGTACTGGAACGCTACACCTGCCCCACCACCATTGCCTCCTGGGAGTTCACCTGCAGTAACAGCCTGCCATGGGTATGAAATTAATTGTTAAATTGTATTTTTTTTCTTCTTTGACTTTTTTTTGCCTTTTGTCTGTCGCTCAGTCTTTTTGTGACCAGTGGCTTTCTCTGAAGACTGAGAAAGCCACCTTCATGAAGAAGATTTCATCCCTTTCTATGACGGTAAGAGTCAGCCAGGACTTCATAGTAGCATGTAACGTTTAAACTCGCGGGGGTATCAAACTCATTTTTGTCGCGGGCATCATTGTAGCCATATTTTTTTAAAGTGAAGACAATTTGTAGTCGATGCACAATTTGACTTTGTGATGTAGCGGGCCATATCTGGCCTTGAGTTTGACGCCCATGATTCAAAGGGGCATAAAGTATTAGACAGACATGTATCATTGACCCCTTTGAGGTGATACAATTCAAGTTTGCTCATCTTCTGAGCCAAATTTGATTGCGGTGTTAATGTATTTTCATTGAATCGATTGCACTGTTGCAGTTTTCTCAAAAAGTTGCAATCGATTCATTGCCCTGAGAATGAAATGAGCTGGATGAATGAGAATGTTCACAAACATCAAAATGAAAGACGTTATCACTCTTCATACAATGGCAGAAAGCTCGGTCAGAGGAATACCAGAAGGAAATCACAGCAGGACATGGGTTCAATGCTTGTGACACCTATGCCCTGGCCGCTGCTATCAATGACTCACTCATCACAGAGAGTGAGCAGGTAAATGACAGTTGTTTTTCATAACCTTGTAAAATGGAAACAAATCTACATGGTCTCTGCTTGTGCTGGACCTTCAGGTCGCTGTGACTGTAGAGCTAGATGGGACCTGTACCCGAGGCATGATGGTGTTGGATTACATGGATCTGTTGAAGAAGAAACACAAGGTAACCATTATGAAGAAAGTTGACTTGGAGAAGTTCAAGCAGATGCTCATCAATGCACTAAAATAGGATGATTTGTAACAGCCAAGATTGGAACTTAACTCAATCAGTCAAATAAATGTTTTATTCAAAACAGATTTTTTTTTTTCTTTTTAACATCTGTTCACATTCAATGTTTTGATCGGCTTGAGGACATTGTTCACGTTTTTTCTTGGCTCTCCTCCTGCCATTTCCCTCTGTCTTCTCTGCTGGACATGAGGACATGAACTGTTCTACGGACTTATAAGGACATACCAGCTCAGTGGCCTAGTAGTAGAGTGTCCGCCCTGAGACTGGAAGGTTGTGGGTTCAAACCCCGGCCGGGTCATACCAAAGACTATAAAAATGGAACCCATTGCCTCCCTGCTTGGCACTCAGCATTAAGGGTTGGAATTGGGGGGTTAAATCACCAAAAATGATTCCCGAGCGCGGCGCCGCTGCTGCTCACTGCTCCCCTCTCCCCCACGGGATGGATCAAAATCACATGGGGATGGGTTAAATGCAGAGGACAGAGCCCTTTGAGACTGCTTGTGATTTAGGGCTATATAAACTTGACTTGATTGATTGATGAACTTTTTGGTGGGACATGAACTGTTAGTTGGGACATGAACTTGTGATCATGCTATGATGAGCAGTTTCATTAGCACTCAATCCATCAATGTTTCCTTGCTGTGTTTGTCTGTTTTCCATGCAAAATTTTAACTCCCCACGTTCCATCCATTTTCTGTACTGCTTGTCACCACGGGGGTCACGGGTGTTCTGGAGTCTATCCCAACTGTCATTGGGCAGTAGGCGGAACAGGTTGCCAGCCCACCGGAGGGCATACAGAGACGAACACCCATTCACACTTGCTCTCACACCTATGGGCAATTTGGAGTGTTCAATCGTTTGTTTTTGGGATGCGGGAGGAAACCGGAAGACCCAGAGAAAACCCACGCAGGCACGGGGAGAACACGCAGGCGGAATCGAACCCGCACCATGCTTCCAACCATTCTTCTAACCACAGCTTTCATTGTTAGGCAAAACATCTTCCATTTTCAAATGAGCCAAGGCCAACGTCAAGCCTCAGGCAACATACAGGATAGGTTTCTTTACAACCTTCGTGACTTCTTCTTCAGTGGGGAGGTTGTCAAGGTGAAGGTTGGGTTCTACTTGAGGTAGGCAGTCTATGGCTCCGTCGTTGACTGAGGCTAGGCGGTCGAGGACACTGTTGAAATGTTCAGCTTGTTTCTCCAGTATCTGCTTCTTCTCAATCAGCAGCTGAGTCCCATCTGCATTGAGGAGGGGTGAGGATCCAGAGGACTGAGGTTCGTACAGCTCCATGCTTCCATAGATTTTGGTGCATCAACTCAATAATAAAATTTTACAGTACTTTCTGCAATCTGCTCAAGTACTAGTCATTGCTGTTTGTGCATCATATGAACTTTTTTCAACATAACTTTCAGATGTCCTACTTTGTGAGTCTACCGACAAACATTTTCGTTCGTACAGCAAAGGCAGAGTTTCAGTAAACCAAGCATCTTAATTCTGAAAAATAGCCACCTAAATAACATCCATCCATCCATTTTCTGAACCGCTTTGTCTCTATGGGGGTCGCCGGCATGCTGGAGCCTATCCCAGCCGTCATCGGGAGGTAGGCGGGGGACACCCTGAACTGGTTGCCAGCCAATCGCAGGGCACACAGAAACGAACAACCTTCCGCACTTGCACTCACACCTAGGGACAATTTAGAGTCTTCAATCGGCCTACCATGCATGTCTTTGGGATGTGGGAGGAAACCGGAGTGCCCGGAGAAAACCCACACGGACACGGGGAGAACATGCAAACTCCACACAGGGAGGGCCGCAGGTGGAATCAAACCTGCACCCTCCTAACTGTGACGTGCTACCCAGTGCGCCACCGAGCCACCCACCAAAATAACACTCATAAGAAATTAGATCACCAATGCGCTTCAGGTCATATGTAAGAATATAATGACTATAATTAACTGTGGAAAGCTTAATTCAGCTCTTTAAAAGTGATTCTTTGGCTTTGGAATTTCATCCAGCCTCACTTTCGTCGTTGACAAAATTCTGTGTGGGTGTGGTTGTTATGTGAGCAAAACAGATGTGTGCTCATTCTTGGCTTGCCTTGTGTTTTTTTGCACTTGAGCTGGGCAGTATTTTTTACAGCCTCGTTTCATCCAGGGGAAATGTCAGTTGTGGATGAAAAGTGAGGAGCTTCGGCACGGAACGCGGGTGTGTCCTGAGAACTGCGAGGCGGCGCTTGGAATTGAACCGTCTCTAATGGGACAGGAGACCAGAATTCCTGAATTCTCAGTGTTTCTATTCATCAATGGATGCCACAGCTGATTTTTTCCTTTTCAATTTTAGCTGGTCACAGCTTCATGATGTCATGCACACTGTGATCATGACACCTCTGATCCATTGTTGAAAGGACACTGCTCTTTCATCATAACTGCTTCAACTATCGAAATTGTATTGACTATTTCGGCAGACTATGCCAAAATAGTCGATGCAATTTTATTATTGTCAATGTTTTTAAATGTATATGTTCTTTTCCATTGTTTTTATATTTTGACACAGTAGTTGTGACAAATATTTAAATAAAAGTATATTGAATTGTACTGTATTGGCTGCACACAAACAGCTGTAGAATGAGTTTGCCTAAGGAAAAGCTCTCCTGTCATGCAAAGACAAAAATATGTGGCAGGTATGTATCGTGAAAGCGTCTTGTAACCATACAAGTCAAGCCCTGCAGAGGTGCTCCCACCAAACATGTCAGCATGTGTATTCCATCCATTTTTAAAGCATTTGCCTAATTAGAAGCACTGGGGTCTATCTGAGCTGACTCTGGGCAAGAAAGAGTGAGGTACACTAACCAACATTGACACAGAGAATATTTTCTAATATCCTCTCAAATCCTCAGTTGATGCTCTGGAAGTGCAATAACGTATTGGCTCCAGATTGTGAATACTTCAGGTCTGTTCAGTGAAAATGGTGAATGCAAGCCAGGCCTTGCATGCTGATGTGGCAGTCTGGCAGAGGCAACAAGCCTTTACTGAAAAGTCCCAAATTCAGCTGCATGCCGCCTTCTCTGGTCAGAGGCAGCGTAGTAATAGTCATATGAGAACTCAGAAGAATCAAAGCTTTGTGGCTTTGCAGCAAAACAGGGTGTTTCGCAGAACCACATGTCTAAGAGATATGACATTACTCACTTTTTTCTAACACCAGCAGAGCATCCAAACAGAACATAGTGTTCAACTTAGAGTATGTTGTTTTCGAACATCCAGACAGGGGAGAAAACTGTGTGGTTTTGAGGAATGACAAACTGTACATGTGCTCAGTTACCTCTTCATTCCTATGCATCAGTGTTTTAATGGTGTGTTTATTCATATGACTTCAAAAGTTTCATCCTAGTAATTCTGATGGGAAGACAAAAGCTGGAGTTTCAATTTATGTAACTTAAACAGTTTCAGGCATCATTTGTTGGGCCAAACATGTCTCCAATAACCAGCAGACATTGTTTACTAGTGGATGTTATGTAACCTCCCATTTTTCCACATACCAACTCCACCCCATACATAAAAAGCAGCATGAAGCACAGGGAAGTGTTACTTCACTTCCTGACTGAAAGGTTGCATTATATCGAGAAACCTTGTTTGGCAGGTAAGTTGATTTTTGTAGAGCTCTTTCTAAAACCTATGGAGTAACTTATTATTTTCTTTCTCGACTAATCACATTAGTCTGAATTAGATTTGATCGAGGTTCATTTGAAAAAAAAAAATTCTAGTAAACTTGTTTTTCTTTTTAACTTATTGTGTGATTGAGCCGCATTGTGGTTGCTTCATAGTCTGCAGGATCCGTGAGGTTTTGAGATGAAAAGTTGCACTAGGCTGTTTCCTGCAAATGCTTGTAGATCTAAAGCAATTGTGAGATGATGTCAAATTTCTGCCTGAAGATAAAGCAGAACTCTTGCTCTGGTAATCAACTAAACGCAAATGGGACATACAGAAGCCATAAGCGTCTCACCTGCATTAAAGCTCACTTAATTGGTGGATTTTTTTTACCTCACGACCTCGGGTTGTTGCCACGTCTCCTCACTACTGCTTCCAGATACGATGAAGAGGCTGATCCTAGATGTGGACACAGGGGTGGATGATGCTCAGGCCATCATGATGGCCCTGGCAGCCCCCAATGTGGAGATATTGGGGATCACCTGCACTCACGGCAACACTGCCCTACAGAACGCCCTGAAGAACACGCTGCGTGTCTTGAAGATGTGCAACAGGCTGGATGTGAGCACTTACTGTATTTGCATGAATGCTAAATGGTTGCCTCTTCTTGGGGTCAAACTTTGAAATGTCATGCACCACAGATAAAGGTGTACCCCGGCTTTGAGGAGCCCCTTCTGGGCAACAAAATACATGCAGGAGACTTTCACGGGAAAGATGGGCTGGGTGATGCCCCTGATCCAGATGCTCCTGGCCTAGAACTGGTGCAGAAGACAAATGCCGTGGAGGCCATCATCTCCATTTCCAACCAAAATCCTGGGCAGGTGAGTCGATGAGAAATCACAAGAAATTCCCTCTGCGTCAGTGTTAATTTTGCGTGATGATGACGATAAAGCTGCTGCTGATGATGATTATTATTACTATTTTAATTGTTTGACACTTCTGGATGGATAGATGGATGGATGGATGGATGGATGGACGGACGGACGGATGGATGCTGAAGGCCCACGTGTGTTGCTGAAGTTCTAAAAATGAGGATGACCCAAAAGAAAAAGTCACTCAATGGCATGCAAAACCATTTAAAAAGAATTATAGCTGACGGGGAGGTAGAGTCATTGTCAGTAATGTGCTTCAAAGTTGAGATATTCTAGTTTGAAATCTCAGCCCAGGTCTTCCAGTATGGAGTTAAATGTTCCCTCAATGCTTGTGTTTCTTATATTATATTATATTATATTATATTATATTATATTATATTATATTATCCATCCATCCATTTTCTGAACCGCTTTGTCCCCACGGGGGTCGTGGGCGTGCTGGAGCCTAACCCAGCCGTCATCGGGCAGCAGGCGGGGGACACCCTGAACCGGTTGCCAGCCAATCGCAGGGCACACAGAGACGAACAACGATTTGCACTCGCACTTATACCTAGGGACAATTTAGAGCCTTCAATCGGCCTACCAAACATGTTTTTGGGATGTGGGAGGAAACCGGAGTGCCCGGAGAAAACCCACACGGACACGGGGAGAACATGCAAACTCCACACAGGGAGGGCCGGAGGTGGAATCGAACCCGCACTACCCTCTCCTAACTGTGAGGCGGACGTGCTACCCAGTGCGCCACCGAGCCGCACATTGACTGAGTAGTGCAATGTAATTTTGTGAAATGTAATGCAACTTGTGTGTGTGCAGGTGATCTTGGTTTCAACAGGCCCCCTCACCAACTTGGCCCTAGCTGTCAAAATGGACCCCTCTTTGCCTGCCAGACTGAAGGGCCTCTACATCATGGGGGGCAACATAGAATGTAAGAGGCCTTTTTGAACCGTTTGCAATTTACATTGCCCATCAAGATGTTTCGCATAATGAACTCCTGTTGTTCTGTGGCTCATGCAGCAAGAGGAAACACGACCGTGTGTGGAGAATTTAACTTTCTGGCTGACCCCGAGGCTGCCTTTATAGTTCTAGAACGCTACACATGTCCCACTACTATCGCCTCCTGGGAGTTCAGCTGCAGGAACAGCCTGCCATGGGTGAGGAACATATGTCACTTCTGATTTATGTATGACTGCTCCATTGTCCAGTCATATCTCACTATATTTGTGTTCTCCAGTCCTTTTGCGATTCCTGGCTAGCCCAAAACACTCCAAAGGCTCATTTTATGGAAACTATCTATGCTCACACCCGCAAGGTAAAGAGGATTTTATGGAGCGATCATTTACTCTCCTGTGTAAAGCAGTTTCAAGCTTGCGAACTAAGAACATTGACAAAACCTCTATAGATCTCTACTTTTCCATGTTATTCCGTTGGCCCTGCAGATGGTTCAGACAGATCGATATCAAAAGGAACTGGTGTCAGGATCTGGATTCAACACGTGCGACACCTACGCTGTGGCAGCAGCCATCAGTGACAACTTGGTGACAGAAAGCGAGGAGGCAAGTTGTTCTCTTCCATTCTTACAGAAGGTGGAGTAGGGCTCCATGGGGATGATAAGGTGAACATACAGCGTCTGATGTGTTGAAGGTGCCTGTTACCGTGGAGTTGGAGGGAAAAAACACCAGAGGCATGATGGTCCTGGACTACCTTGATGGACTGCACAAGGAACATAAAGTCACCATCCTCAAGAAAATTGACATTGAAGTGTTCAAGCAACTGCTGATGAATGCACTCAAGTAGCAGAAGCGAAGCCATCATTTTAGAAGTGCTTTCTGGTTATGTTATGTTTGTGTAAACCAGTTACTAGTTCTTTGGAGCGATGGGAGAATGTCCAACAGTGGTGAGCACACCTCTGCAAACTAAGTTTGCTAAAGATGATGTACATTAACACATAACTAAGTTCAAAGTAAAGATTTCCATGTTAAACTTCAAATGACCCAAGGTCTGGCATTACTGGTTTCTTGCAGACTCAAAAGGCCCTTACAGCTGTCAATGGCTCCTTCAATGGCCCATTGTCAGTGGATGTGAGAAAGACTGAAACAAAAATCCTGGCATGACCATCATTTGCCTGCGCTTTAATTATTTCTCATAAACAAGCATTCAATCACTGCATAGAGAGGAGTTGATAAGGACTGTTATGTGCCGACACCATGACTTTGATTCCCGCATATGGCGGTGTGTGTATGTGTGTCAAAGAAAAAAGGAAAGCCAGCAGGAGACACTACTACTTCTTTTTTTTTTTTTTTTTATCTCATTCTGGTTTAGGTAGCCAAACTGTAAAAGAAAATTCTTAAATTGTATCACATCTTCACATCTGCCAGTTATGAAATGTTGAAATGGAGGTAAAGTAAAATTCTCTCAAGTCTGGCTGTTTTATGCAAACACAATTTGTTCCAAGAGGCTTTTTGTAAGATGAATTGTTCATAGATAGTTAAAATATTGTGTTGAAATATGTGAGGGAATATTTGACTTAGATTTCTAAATATGGGGTGTTCCCTTCGCCATCTCTCGGAAAAGCAGGTGCTTTAAGCAGCCACACTCGGCTGGCCACACCGTAGTATATTTTCATTCCACTCTTATTCCATTTGTCGGCCTGGGTTGTGAACCAGGTCAGGCGACGGCCATGTTCGTGCGTCTTGCCTTCAGTAATGTAGACTTACTGATGCCAGAAGATAGAGCAAGGTACAGCTGTTTGCGACCAGGAAAGAATAATAGGCATACTGTATAGGGTTTGCAGGATGGACTAGCAAGTCATATATCAAGCTACAGCCGTCATGCAGACAGACCTCTGGGGAAAGAGGCGCTGGGTATAAACCATGGAGACTAGGGATGGGAATCTTCACCATCAAAGCGATATGATACACATCTCGATACACTGCCAACGATTCGATGCATTCACGATTCATGGAATTGCCAATGATAAGATGCGATACGATTCTCCCATCTCCTGCGATACGGTGCGATACAGTACGATTAAACTTGAAAACAATGTGATTCAGTGCGATACGACACGATGCAACTGCATCTTACAGGTCGTATCGATTTTCCGATGCATATCGGTGAACTTCCCAACCCTAATGGAGACTCGAACACTCGGCGCATACAGTCAACATTTTTTTCTGGGCGTGAGACACTCCACTCAGACATGAGTTGACTAAAATATTTTTCCAATCAACCGTGTATCACTGACGTTTTTCCCTTCCCCGAGCCAACCACCTTCCACAACGTGCTCCCGTAGAACAACTGACCACCGAAGACAATTCACCACAACACATCGCTGAAAGTCCGGTGCTCCATGTACAACTTTTAAATTTTGACAAGGCAACCGCCGTTATTTTTTTTAAATGATATGAAATTGACGCACACTGGACAGCTGACTGGAAGCTCCGCGATGGACATGGGCTGGCTGACTGACAGTGTGACATGGATGGCAGGCAGCCGAGACGGAGAAGTCTGACACCGGAGAATGCGGTCGGCAGCACACAGGGAGGTCCTTCACTTTCGTGAGCGGGTGGGGCATGTGTAGGGTGACCAGATCCCAATTCACCAGATGGTTACACAGGTTAGTTTGGTCAACATTTTTTCATCAGTCATCAGTGGACGGATTGTCCACCAAGTGACTATTCATGCACCTCGGCAAAATGTGTTCCATGTGTAAAATCCAATGACATTTCAATTCCCCCAAAATCGTGTGAAGGGGTGACAGGCACAGAAAATTGTGCGCCTGTGTGTTTGTGTTCTTCCCTCAACAGTACCCCTGTGAAGTAGCAGGGACTGATGAAAGATTAATTGTAATTTATCTGTTATGAAGATAAATGAGAAGACATAATTCCTACCAATTCAAACATGGGTTTTTAAAGTGCAGAAAACATTTGATTGAAAAAGCATTGGAATGTGCACTGTTTCATGTTTTCATTTGAAGTTAATGTTTTTCTCTCACGCCAAAACAAACAAAAGCACAGCAAATGTTTTCACGATTCTTTGTGTATATATTACAACCTCACAGAATTCTATTTACAAATCATACAAAATGAACTAGAAGCTGTAGCTCTTCTCCTCCTTTGTTCCCGCAATGTCACTGCATGCTAACAGCATTGGAATGTGCACTGTTTCATGTTTTCATTTGAAGTTAATGTTTTTCTCTTACGCCAAAAAAACTAAAACACAGCAAATTTATTCACGATTCTTTGTGTGTATACATTACAACCTCACAGAATTCTATTTACAAATCATATAAAATGAACTAGAAGCGGTAGCCCTTTTCCTCCTTTGTTCCTGCAATGACACTGCATGCTAACAGAGGCTTTCTAACTCAAACAGGAAACAAACGGCGTCATTCCAGATTGAGAATCAGTCCTGCTAAGTGATATGCAGTCACTTTGACGTGTGCAAACCGGTGTCCAGCTTCCATCGCACCTCGCTTACTGGACTCTGTACTTGTAAAACCAGCAGAGACCTTGAGTAAAGTTCCAGCCAAGTGAGATGGAGAGGATGTAAAGGAGTGTCAGCGGGGCAAAGGGGTACAGCAGCACCACAGTGTTCTTCAGGAATGGCAGAGCTGTTTGGACACATTACACACATAGTGGGGTCAAGTTAGGAACGTTCTCGTCATGACCCTGTTAATCCGTAAGGAGACCAATCCTAACATTACACGCCAAAACAGTCCAACCAATTGCAATCTTGTGGGTGGTAAAAGGATAAACCCTCGGCCCACTGATAACATGGTGGAGAGGGCGCTCAGACCATCAAGCATATCCTCCGAGAATGTGAATCAGACACACCCTAGAATGGTTGGCTGTTTGGCGTGACAAGCTATAATGATGATGACACACATAGCAGTAGCACTGACGGACAGACGTCATGGAATTTGGAACTCTAATGTTTAGACGTCTACAACAGAAAGTCCATGGCGTGATATTGCTCACAACTTCGACTTCCGCTGCACTTGACTTGTGACTACAAGGCTTCCATCACTTCCAATATATAATTTTAATCTGGGGCCGTATTGATAAAGACTCTTAGTGCAAATTTGAAGAAAATTGCCCTAGAAGTAAAAAGTAGATCCTAGTAAAGACAAAAGCATGTGATTTGTTAAAAGCAGGCAAGAGGTCTTTTAAGCCACGAAAGAGTTCCAGAGGACAAAATGGCTGAGGCAGGAGATATTCTCCCAAAAAACGAACTTAATGACTTAATGAAATGCACTTTATAGCAGTATTTGAGGGAATGGATATACCGTAATTTTCGGACTATAAGTCACGTTTTATTTCTTAGTTTGCGGGGGGGGGGGGGGGGGGGGGGGGGCGACTTATAGTGAGGGGCGACTTATGTGAATTTTTTCAAAAATTTTCAAAAATTAAAAAAAAAAAAAGGGGGGGGGGGGGGAACTGTGATGAACGAGCCGCGATGTAGCAAGGTATTGCTGTAATTAGAATTTCTAGTGATGGGACCGGCGCATGGCCGGGTGGCTGTCCGGAGACGGTGGATGGGGCTCGGACATGGCTTTTACGCACGCCCGGTCATACTCTACGGAGCTTTCTTTCACCTCCGTGGATGGAAGTCTGGGGCCGGCGCTCGGCCAGGTGGCTGTCCGGGGACGGTGATTGGGGCTCGGACATGACTTTTACGCACGCCCGGTCCTATTTTATGGAGCTCTCTTCCACCTCCGTGGCTGGAAGTTCAGTAGTTGTTGCCTCGTTGAACTCTTGTTTTGTTAAATAAAGAGCCGTTTACCAAACCCACGTCTTTGCTTGTGCTTTGTTAACGCTACAACATAGTTATATACTAGATCTGTAGAATAATGACGAGGCTGACGTCAGGGCACACGCGCGCCGTTGTTGACGGACGAGGAATTTGATCGATGGATTTAATGATTTGGAGTGACACAGATGGTTTGATAATATTGTTGTAATCTGATAGTTACTGGAAATATACTTTATATAATGTTATATGGGTCTGTGGAATAATTACAAATGCAAATCACGACGAGTCCGACGGTGCGCGTACGCGGCATTGTTTACATAAAGGAAGATGGAGTGACACAGATGGTTTTATAAACGTATTATTTATGTCATAGTTATTAGAATAACTCTGAATGTTACACCAGGCCCGTTCTCAGCTCTTCGTTTGTGTTTATGTCACGTTAGCATACCTATCGTTTAGCCTGTTGTTGCTCGTTCATGTCTGTTCTTGGTGTTGGATTTTGATGAATAAATTTGGCCCAAAAGTGCGACTTATATGTGTTTTTTTTCACTTTATTGTGCATTTTATGGCTGATGCGACTTATACTCCAGAGCGACTTACAGTCCGGAAATTACGGTAATCGCTAGGATAATTAATTCATTAATTTTTCTCTTATTCAAGGTATTGTCAACTGGTGGTCTACGGTTCTTTAGCGGTCAGTGGCGGTATTACAGATGGCCCGCAAAATTGGAAATGGAAAATAATTGTAATTTTTTTTAATGAAATAGATTTATTATTTAGACTTGATTTATTTCACAGCTAATTTTGTGAACAATTTACCCATCCAAATTATGTCAAATGTAGCTGAGATTCCCAAAATAGACATTCAGATGCAAATAGATAGCCTTAATAGGTCTATCCTTCTTCGGTGTAAAATAAACAATATTTCGCCAAAGCAGTGGTCCCAGAGTTGCTTCTTGGTTTTAATGGTGGACAAAAACCAGTTCAAAACCCCTGTATTATTCTTTTTTGATTGTGTGAAATCAGTATCCACACTCAATACTAGTAGGTGGATGTAATGCAGCAATAGCTCATTTGACAACTGCCAAGTGAAAACCAACAGAGGAAGATGAACCAATTTCTATCTGTACCGCTTGTCACCACGGGGGTCGCGGGCGTGCTGGAGCCTATCCCACCCGTCATCGGGCAGTAGGCGGGGGATGCCCTGAACTTGTTGCTAGCCAATCGCAGGGCGCACTAGGACGAGCACTCACACCTACGGGCAATTTGGAATGCTCCATCGGCTTACCGTGCACGTCTTTGGAATGTGGGAGGAAACCAGAGATCCCGGAGGAAACCCACGCAAGCACGGGGAGAACATGCAAACTCCACACAGTGAAGGCCGGAGGAGGAATCAAACCACCAACCTCTGAAATAGTGTGGCCCTAGAATCAATCAAACCTTCTGAAATGATTTATCCCTAGCAACAGGGGTTTACCACACCTCACTAAGATAGGAGCTTCTGTCCATTCCTTGCACAGAATTGGTCTAAGAATTTTCTTAAAACACTAAAGCTAACACTAAAGATAAGCTGAAACTCATGCTAGGAATCTTTGGGTTAGATTCTCTGAATCTTTAGGAATACTGGCTCGTGGTGTTGTACATTTCCAATGCCACAATTCAAAACACACGTCTGTTCCTCTTCACATGTATTTGCAAGTCATACATACGGCTATTTTAGAGAAGAAAAAAAACACAAGCACCACTATCATTTTCTGAGTGTATTTCAAAAAGTAAAGAGGTCTCACCATTGTACCCCAGGAAGGTGATGTAGAGATAATAACTGATGGCAATCAGCCACAAAGTGTTCCCCACAAAGTATCCGACAAACCAGTCAGATTTAATCATCATCAAATCTGAAACACACAATGCCACAAATAACTTTTAAGCTCCTTCCGCACTGCTGTTTGTTTTTTTTGCCCCCCCCCCTTCTGAGATGGGTGAAAATTCATACTTAATTTATATTCCACAAAACTAAACATTGATGAGAACACTGTGTTTTGACTACTTGGGCTGCACAGGCATACTACAAAATTTGGGGGGTGACTACCTTTTTAAGACCACCTGTCTCGAGGAAATCAAAGGCTGTATATCGCAGCATTTTCTAAATATCAATGAAAAAACAGAAACAATGGTTTTCAGGAGCCCGTGTACATACTACCCTGTTAACCCGGGAGTCTCAAACTTGGGTTTTAAATTGGGCAGTGCTTTAATCCGGCCCAAAACAGTGCTGTTATTTGGTCAGGGTGTGGAGTTGTATTGATTCAAATTGTTTTTATGGATCATTTTGAATAAAATTATAGTCCTTTTGTGACAACAATAAGTAAATTTCACCAAGGATCATTTCATTGATTCACTTACGGTTGATGAAAAAGAGCTGCAGGAAGTGCAGAATGACAAGGAGTGGGTAGAAAGCATTGAGGTGGACGTCAAAGGCGTAACCCCACTCGACATCGAACTCGCGGCTTGGGTGTTTCAGCAAGTATTTGTTGCTTATCACCCTGAAAAGAGAATAAATTTGTTTTACTTGTCAACCATCGTTTTTTTTACCATAGCAGTTACTGCATATCTCACCACATCAGGGTTGATATGAGGAGACCCACTCCTATGCAATCAATGAAGACAACCCACAGCAGAAGCTTCAATGTTTCAAGAACGCCCATATCCAGCACCAGACCAAAGCCTAATGTTGAAACTGCGTATACGTATAAAAGGATATCAAAGATGAATCATTCAATCTTTACATTGAAACATCTCATGATGACACCAAACTTGCCGCATAACCAGATGCTGAGCAGCACCAGGAAAGCTGGGTCATCCCGGGCCCATTGGTCCTTGGTCTGTTTCCGGTAGTGGAAGTTGCGGTAGACTCTCTGCGGTGACGTGAACAAATAGAGCATCTGCCACACGGCGAATTCAAAGTCCATCTGCCTGAAGTGGAGCAGTCTTCGCAGGTACTTGTAGCGCTTGGCACCCGCTGTGTGACGTGCGGCATCCCTTGAACCAAGGGAACCATTGCTGTGTTGGCTGATGGTTGGCAACATGGACCTAAATATGGCAGAAACACCTTGGAGTATGGAGGGGTGAGGTGTGCGTGTGCGGGCTGCGTGTGTGGCGTGCTTGCGTGTGTGGCGTGCATGTGAGTGTGTGCTTGTGGCGTGCATGTGAGTGTGTGCGGTGTGTGCTGTGCGTGTGTGCTTGCGTGTTTTATATACATTGTAACATATTGCCCAAAAACATTTATCATGAAACAATATGAGGGTTAAATGTGTGTGGGTGGATCTAGTCATGTAAAACTTTAGTTAGACATACACAACTGCTTTCGTAAAGCATTAAAAAAAAAAAACCACAGTTAAGTGTTTTACATAAAGGCCAATATAACACATTTATTAATTTAAAATATGTTTCTTCTTTTTGAATAACATCAAAAAGATTTTTAAAAAGTGCGTTTCCACTTTAATCTCCATTTACTGTAGCATATGTAAGCAAAATCTCTCACAATAGTCTCTTAAATTCAACAAATGTGTTCACTAAATCCTTCACAAACTAAGCGAAAGAGGAGCAACGAATGAATGCTAATTTGCAACATCAACATCACCATGTACAATGTTTTCCAGAAATAAACTCATGCTAATATGTTGTTGCTAACAGACACATTTAGCTTCTTGCTAACTATACCAACATTCGACAAGGTTCTAATGATGCCAACAGAAGATCATTTGACTTAAGTAAAAAGAGGCTCATATCCACTGCATGGATTTACCTTTTTCTTTTTGTCCTTTCCTCAAAAAAAGGCAATTTTTTTGTTGGTCGTTCGTATAGCTGTTTAAACTTCAAGTGTCGCGAAACTGAACACGTAGAAGTTTCCGGTAATAACGGGAGGCATTATGGGTAATGTAGTTGATGGCTGATGACCAAACACCAGGGCACGAGACCGATAAATTTAAGGACCAATATACACAACTTAACTTGAAATATTAATTGTGGTTTAGGGCTATACAAATAAACTTGACTAGAATTGACTTGTCCGTATAATGGTTCGATATAATTGTCCGTTACCAATTTCAACATATTATGGTTGTGTAACGTTTTCTCGATTCGTCCACTAGATGGCAAAGTTACTTTTAATGACTTTTAATCACATTCTATCTTGAACGGAAGTTGAAGGGCTAGCCACTTCCGCTAAATACGTCGTTGATTGTGGATTGCAAGAATATAATCACCGCTGTTCTGGTCCAGAAGGCCAAATAGCGAAAGGTAATCCGATATATTTGTAAATATTAGAATCTTGGTTGTAAAAGAAGTAGAAAATGACGTGATATCTTGTGCAGTTCCCGGAGAAGCCCTTATAACACTCGTATGTCCTTGAATAGTGCGTTTAGCTAATGCCATTCTCCTTGCAGCAAGGAGTCATTTGGCTGCTTTGTGTCAACTATTAGCTTCCAAAGAATGGCAAGTTTTACACAATTCAATATTAGCAACTACCTGAATCACAGATTATTTTATTCCCCAGATGTCTCTCTGAAACATTGTTGTACGTCAGGTCAGTAACGCGAGTTTTTGTTGCTATTGTTGGCAGTAAACGTAGTGAATTAATAGAAACACAACCTTTCGTGAGATCATCCGAGATGAAATTATCCCAAATTCATTTAATTTGTCCAGAAATGATTACTTATTTACGCCACATTTATCCATGTTTATTGGTCTATGCCAGCTCCTTAAGAGTGACAGGAAAACAACGATGCTCTTCCATTAGATGGCAGATGGAAAACTCAACGTGTGCCTCCACGTGTGCTGTGACATTTCTGAAATATCTTGTCTCCATAAATGATAACATGATTACTTTCTTTCTCTCTCTCGCTATCTAGCTATCTAGCGATTTATACACATATTGTTGTTGTTTTTTTATTCATGAAGGATCATGTTGCGCCTGCCAAATGTTGGCCGAGCTTTGGCCGGAGCCACCAAGGGCAGTTTGGCTCCATCCTATCCCAGTAAGTCGTTTCTTTTTATGTGTGAGTTGGTCTGTGTTACATTCGCATGTAAATGGTATTGGCGTAAACAAAGTCAAAAAGTCAAAGTCAAAGTCCGCTTTATTGTCAATTTCTCCACATGCCAGGCACACAAAGAGATCGAAATTACGTTCCCCACCGTCCCACGGTGACTAGACAGTACACAACACTCGCACCAAATAGCACAAAGAGTAAAAACGAACAGACAAGAGCAACGAAGAAGTAATAAGTGCCCGGTCCGCTCGATAGCACGCGCCGCTCCAGTAGCACAGCAGAGTTCGGTGTCCAGCGACCGGACAGTCGCCAGAAGAATGGAAGGCACGGCCGGGCGAGTTGGGCACGCCGCTAGCCTGGCCCGGACGCCTCCGCGCTTCCCCCTCTTCTGCCTCCTCGCACACCGCTTCCGACGCTGCTGGTCCGGGGAAGGAGTAGCAGACGAGTCCAGCGATGATGCAGGCATTGTAGTCCCAGTGACTTTAATGTCCCCGCACCAAAGTCCGAAACGCCGCAAAACTCGCTTTCGCCGATGTCGAGCAGAACCTGCCTGCTGTACTCGTAGCGCTACGTGGTGCGATCAGACAAACACATAAAACTGTCTGACATGAATCTGTTTTAGTGCGGGTTAACATGCGTGCTGCTAGCAACATGGTGGAGGTGTTTGTTGACGGGAAGCCAGTGGAGGTGGAGTCTGGTACTACTGTTCTACAGGTAAAATCAACTTATTTGCTTATTCACAATAATTGAATAAACATATGATAATGCATCAATATTCATAATGTAATTGAAATCACACTAAGTAAAATAAGTTAAGCTAGGTAGATTTGCACAACTACAGTATGTGTGTTCATATTCTTATTTTTTTGTTGCTGTTCCTGATCAGGCCTGTGAAAAGGCAGGAATCCAGATCCCACGGTTCTGCTACCATGAGCGCCTCTCAGTGGCCGGAAATTGCCGCATGTGTCTAGTAGAGATTGAGAAAGCTCCAAAGGTATGATAGTCCACTTCAGAAATCAGGCTCTTGACAACAGTCTGGCTGCTGTAAATTGGTTTCTCCTTCTAGCCGGTGGCAGCCTGTGCTATGCCCGTCATGAAGGGATGGAATATCCTCACAAACTCAGAAAAGACTCGCAAAGCCAGGTGCAAACCTTGATGCTTGTCAAAAATCTGTCCAACTGTAGCTTCTATCTTCAAGGTGTTGGTAACATTTCAAGCACATTTCTTTTGTGCAACCAGAGAGGGAGTGATGGAATTTCTCTTAGCCAACCACCCATTGGACTGTCCAATTTGTGATCAGGGAGGAGAGTGCGACTTGCAGGTAGGTATTGTTTAGAAAACAAGAAGAGAAGAAATCATATTTACTACTGATCTTGAAACTTGACGACTCAGCATTTTGGACCGCTGTGCTTTCAGGATCAGTCTATGCAGTTTGGCTCCGACCGCAGTCGTTTCACAGAGCAGAAACGAGCAGTGGAAGACAAAAACATTGGACCGCTCATCAAAACGATCATGACTCGTTGCATCCAGTGCACACGCTGCGTCCGGTAACAGAGATATCTGAAATACTGTGATGATATCCAAGTATCAACTCCAAACAAATACATTCACTCTTGTTTTCTTGCAGATTTGCCAGCGAAATTGCTGGAGTTGAAGACTTGGGAACAACTGGAAGAGGAAACAACTTGCAAATCGGAACTTATGTGGAGAAGATGTTCATGTCTGAGTTGTCTGGAAACGTTATTGATATTTGCCCCGTTGGCGCTCTCACTTCCAAGCCGTATGCCTTCACCGCACGGCCATGGGAAACCAGGTAGATGAAATTACAGGTTAACTGATCTAAAAGAAGGCTTGCATTTGACACGTTTACCACATTGCAGAAAAACGGAGTCAATTGATGTGTTGGATGCCGTGGGCAGTAACATTGTAGTGAGCACAAGAGGGGGTGAAGTGATGAGGGTGCTGCCCAGGCTCCATGAAGACATTAATGAAGAATGGATCTCTGACAAGACCAGGTAAAATCCCTGCTGCATTAAGCTTATAGCATATTTGTATCACAAAAAAAAATGAAAAAGAGCTTGTTGGGTGTTGTAGGTTTGCTTACGATGGTCTGAAGAGGCAGCGCTTGACGCAGCCGATGGTAAAGGATGAATCGGGTCAACTGACTCCAGTCAGTTGGGAAGATGCACTGACTCGTGTGGCTGGGGCTGTAAGTATGATTGCTTGCTGAGCATCCTTAGGAGAGAAATTTGAAAAGAACTGAGATGCCTTAGGATTAGGGCATGGGAACAACTTCACAGGTTGCGGTAAAAACAGCGGCAGCTTGGAACATTGCGATTAACAGACATGAAATCCACCCTGTGTTTGTGTATTTAGCTGCAAGGTGTACAGTGCAGCGAAGTGGCAGCCATCGCAGGAGGCATGGCAGATGCTGAAGCTCTCGTCTCCCTCAAAGATCTCCTCAACAGGTTGAACTCAGAAAGCCTCTGCACTGAGGAGGTCTTCCCTATGGCTGGAGCTGGGTATGTAGAAGAGGAAAAAAGGCTACTAGCCTACCATGCGTCTCCATCTATTTCCCTCTGTTCTAACTCCCTCTTCAGCACCGATTTGCGGTCCAACTACTTGTTGAACTCGCGCATTGCCGGCATTGAGGACTGTGACCTGCTTCTACTGGTTGGGACTAATCCACGTTACGAAGCTCCGTTGTTCAATGCCAGAATTCGCAAGAGGTAAAATAGCATTAGCTGCATGTTCATTTTACCTGCACCGTTCAATTCGATTCTATCCAAAATTCTGCCCTTTCAAAGATAAGCAGATTGAGCATTGGTATTAAAAATTTTACTCCACTTAACCAATTGAAAGTATTACTCACAAAAACTCAGGCTGAACTTAAAATGCACTAGAACCTTTCAAGGTGAACTTAATTTGCTCTTCCCTCAACTTTTGAATCCCCACGTCCAAATGGACACTGTTTCAAATTTGTTTTCCACTTTCCAACAAGAAACTGAGGATCAATATTTACAGCAGGTGTCTTGTCGTTTTGTTATTTCCAAGAATGTACGCACTAAAATTCACTGGCCTCGTTCGTCCAAGAACAGCGTCTGGTTTAAAAGCTTTATGGGTAGCGGTTGCTAGTTGCATATTCATCATATTACACATTAAGTTTCAGTGATTATTTCATGTTTAGTGTTTTTATACTCTACAACTGTATTCATCATGGCTATAACTGTAGTAACATCCTAACCAAATCAATCAATCAAAGCATTACAGTTGCACAAATTATAATTCACACTTCAAAGAATAAATCAATAATAGATTAATCAGAATATTTACTTGGCACTGACATTTCAACAGTGCACAACAGTCCTAAAGCTTCTATAATGAATATAGTTCTCTTGAGCGCAAAGTCAAGAAGAGTCACTTTGGAACGCATTTCAACAGTGCACAACAGTCCTAAAGCTTCTATGATGACTTAAGTTCTCTTGAGCACACAGGCAAGAAGAGTCACTTTGCATTACTGCTCTCCGGTCTTGCTACTGCTGGTGTGAATCCATTAAGGTTGTGATAGGATTTACCAAAGCTAGCCACATCAAACTAACCTCAATACATGCTGTCAGTCAACCGTCTCCGGGTCGCTTTTTTTCCCCCTCCCCTTGTGTCGTCATAATATCTTGTTTCTGCTGAGTTTAATTCTGCGCCGTTAGGGCCATTTTCGACAGCCGTGATAAGGACGGATACCGAGATCTGAAGTTGGGTAGTGGTAGATGGTAGACATGAACCATCCGTCTCTTATTTGGAGCCTTGCAATAACGAGGAACTGTTGATTAATCAAGCCCTTTTTAAATGAAACAGTTAACATGTGTCTGCCATGCCTTATTGTCTCTACCTGATCCAGCTGGCTTCATAATGAGCTGCGTGTTGCCCTGGTTGGTCACAACATTGACCTGAGTTACACCTATGACCATCTTGGAGAGGAGACATCTGTGCTGAAAGAACTGGCTGATGGAACACACGCATTCTACCAGGTAACATCTGCCCTAACTTGACATTGGAGTTGCAAACATCACCAAGCATACTTTCCTCACTGGCTATTTTCTCTGCGCGCAGGTCCTCGCAGCTGCAAAGCGTCCGGTCGTCATAGTTGGAAGTAGCGCTTTGCAGAGAGAGGACGGTGCTGCTATTTTGAGTTCAGTCTCCTCAATCGCTCAGAATGCCAGAAGCAGTAGCGGAGTGGAGGAAGGGTGGAAAGTGCTCAATGTCCTGCACAGGTATGAAAGGCAGCTATGGTGAATTGGTTATCAAGTTTCAGTTTCTCTGGGTTTGAGCAGAGTGGCCAGTCAAGTAGCAGCTCTGGACTTGGGCTACAAGGCCGGTGTGGATGCCATCAGAACAAACCCACCCAAAGTCTTGTTCTTGCTGGGAGCTGATAGTGGGTGTATCACCCGAGCTGATCTTCCTAAGGGCAGCCTCATCATCTACCAGGGTAAATGCAGACTCAAAGTACCTGTGTTTCCCTAAGTGATGCCAAAATATACTTGAGTTTCTTTTTCAATTCTTGCAGGTCATCATGGTGATCTTGGCGCAACTATGGCGGATATAATCCTCCCCGGAGCTGCGTACACAGAGAAAAATGCCACATATGTCAACACGGAGGGGAGGAGCCAACACACCCGGGTAGCTGTGACAGCGCCGGGAATGGCCCGAGAAGACTGGAAAATCATCAGAGCTGTGGCGGAGGTGAGCAAAAGATTGCACCAGACGCCATACAACAAAATGTTGACAGCCACATAGAGACACGCCTTTGTGCCTGCAGCTGGCAGGTGTGACGCTCCCCTACGACTCGTTGGATGAGGTGCGATCCAGACTTGCTGAGGTGTCTCCAAACCTGGTGCGATATGATGACGTGGAAGAGGCTAACTATTTTAAGCAAGCAAATGAACTTGCCAAGGTAAAATTACATCTTATTGTGTTTTTCTGAGCCACAGTAGTCAGTGCAACAATGCCAGCCAGTTGCGTTTCACCAATTGCAATTTAATTTTATCAATTTTTGTGGATGATGGTAGATTTTTTTTGTATTACCGTAATTTTCGGACTATAAGTCGCTCCGGAGTATAAGTCGCACCAGCCATAAAATGCACAATAAAGTGAAAAAAAAACCATATATAAGTCGCACCGGAGTATAAGTCGCACTTTTGGGGCAAATTTATTTGTCAAAATCCAACACCAAGTACAGACATGAACCAGAAACAACAGGCTAAACGATATGGTATGCTAACGTGACATATACACATAAACGAGGAGCTGAGTACGGGCTTGACGTAACATTGAGTTATTCAAATAAGTATTACATAAATAACACGTTTATCAAACCATCTGTCACTCCAATTCATTAAATCCATCGATCGTCCTTTATGTAAACAATGCCGCATATGCACTCGCTGACATCGGACTCGTAAGGCATTTCTAATTATTCCACAGACCCATATAACGATATATAAAGTATATTTCAAATAACTATCATATAACAACTATCATATAACAACAATATTATCAAACCATCGATCAAATTCCTCGTCCTTTGTCAACAACGCCGCACAGATCTAGTATATAACTAGATTGTACCAGGAAAGATGTGGGTATGGTAAACAGCTCTTTATTTAACAAAACAAGAGTTCAACGAGCCAACTACTGAACTGTAACGATAAAAACATATACAAGTTGCTACATGAAATAAAATATATCAAATAACTATAACATAAATACGTTTTTCAAACCTTGTGTCACTCCAAATAATTAAACCCTTCAAATGTGGAGCCCTTCGTCATCTTGGTCATCCTGCGATCGAATCTTTTGTCCTTTATGTAAACGACCGCCGCGCGGTGCCGGTGACGTCGCTTGCATCGCGGTTCGTTTATCGCGGTTTCACTACATCGCGGATTTTTGAATTTTGAAAATTTTTGAAAAAAATCACATAAGTCGCTCCTGAATATAAGTCGCCCCCCCCACCCAAACTATGAAAAAAAAAAAAACCGCCATTTATAGTCCGAAAATTACGGCATATCAATCAGTTTAATTTGGAAGTTTTCAACTCTTACAATCACATTGGCACCTTCCGTCAGTTCCCGGTTCTCTATGAACCAGTACGTAGCCTACCACTAACAATTGGACAAACCAACCCAAATGCAAAGCTCTATGAATATTTTTCACATTGATTAACAGGAGAGTTTATTCTTGCTGTTCCAAAATGTACACACATTCACTTGGACACCATCATTCCTTTCTCCACCAGGGGATAAAACAGGACCTAATTGCGACGCCTCTGATACCGCCTCAGCTTTCAGTAAAGGACTTCTACATGACAGGTATGAGCAATACTCACAGTTGGAAAGGCCTAAGAAGACTCCAGCTGCCCAAGTCAATAGATTTTCTTCTGTTTCCTTTGTTCTTGTTCAGATGCCATCAGCAGAGCCTCACAGACAATGGCCAAGTGTGTGAAAGCCAGCACAGAGGGCGCTGCCACTGTCGATGAGCCCTCCATTTGTTAAACAGCAATTCGCGTCCATAGACCTTTAGGTCTACTGAAACAATCCACACTTCTCGAAACACAGTTTTGCAGCAAATTAATTTAAATATGTCATAGTTGTAGCCACCTCAATTGCTTTCACTCCTGAAGAACAAGCTTTGTTGGGGTGAGGCTTTAATGTACAAAATGAATAAAGTATTATCCACACAACTTCATGAGTGTATTTAATGGAAATTTTATTTTACAATATGTAAGAATTTACATTTAAAGAATTGACATGTATGGTCACCATGTAGACACGTTAGATAGGATAACTTAGTACTGCTTGCAATAATTGCTTTTCATTTCTCGGTCACTGAGAAGGTCTGGGGAGACTCGCGTGACCTCACGTGGAGCTGTGGTAGGAAACCCCCACATCAGAGAAGTGGTCAATTTCATGGGGAAGACGAGACAACTTCTTTGTCGGCAGTCTAGCCAAAGGACATCAAACCATGCACCAATTAAGATAACTTCTTGGCAGTCCAGCTGAAGGACAGCAAACCATGCACCAATTATCCTCATCTGTGAAACTTCAACCTCATGAAGGGCGGACACTAGTGATGGGTAGATGAGGCGTTATGAAACGTTTCAACGCCTTGCTATACTGTATGATACTGTGTTGACACTGTGTCACTGAGTGCTGACACCTGCTGGACCTTAAAAATGCTACAGGCAACCTAGTTGGTAACCTCAACTGACACTGAGGGACCTATAGTATATACATTAATTAATTTAAGTAATTATATTTTAAATCATATTTAATTTAAAATACATTTTATTTTTTAGTTAATAAAGAATGTGCAGGACCAACCTCAAACACGTGGCGGCCAACAACATAGAACACGTGTACATACACAAACTGCAAAGCCCACCTTTTTTGGTGAAATGTCTTGTAGAAAGTCTGGGTCAGAGAAATGTGTTCTTTGTCACTGCATCACTACCTTTGCAGCTAGGGGCGGATGTGACCTGGAGTTCCGCTTAGAGAATTGGCTTCTTGCTGTTATTAGGCAATTTTGGTAAGAATAAATACTTTGTTGTGTCGCTTACGCAATGGACGAGTGCATGTGTTGATTCCTGCATCCACCCAACGAGCACCTCGGAAGTCCACAAAAGGATAACATTTTATTCGTCAATTGGTCATTTACACAAATAGAGTGGATTCTTCTGCCTTCAAATACAATGGAAAACATCTTTATCGTGCTTACAGAACACCTGTAACAATTCAATTTACTGATTCCCTACCCCCACAAACATTTATAAACTTTACAAAGCAATTATTACACCTGGCAATAAGTGGTGGTGCGTTTTGTTCAAAATGTCCCTCGTTGAGCAAGGAAAACAAAGATGTGGAGTAATAGTTGGTTCTTTATTTGCAAGATCTTGGGTTGTTTTCCGGCAGTCAAACAATGCTTAGCCAAGGTCCTGGAACTCTGGGCCAGCGTGGCGCTTGACCACGGAAGCCCCCCTGAGCTCCAGCTGGAGGTCCCTGGGACTTCCATGATCCGGGGAAAGTGCTTGGCCGAGCTCCTGGAAGCCTAAGCCGGCGTGGCACTTGACCATGGAAACCCCCTTGCGCTCCAGCTGGAGGTCCCCTGGGACTTCCATGATTCGGGGAAAGTGCTTGGCCGAGGTCCTGGAAGCCGGCGTGGCACTTGATCATGGAAGCCCTGAGCTCCAGCTGGAAGTCCCCTGGGACTTCCATGATTCGAGGAAAGTGCTTGGTGGAGGTCCTGGAAGTCTCGGCCGGCGTGGCATGTTTGGTGGGAAGCCCCCCTGAGCTCCAGTTGGAAGTCGGTAGAAGCTCCTTGACCCGGTGAAAATGCTTAGCCAAGGTCCTGGAACTCTCACCTGGCGTGATATTGCCAAAATAAGCCTCCCTGAGCTCCAGCTGGATGTTCGCTGAAAGCTCCACGATCCGGTAAAAATGCTTAGCCGGCCGCCTGGAACTCTCACCCGGCGTGATGTTGCCGAAAGAAGCCCCCCTGAGCTCCAGCTGGAAGTCCGCTCGAAGCTCCACGGGTCACTGAAAATGCTTAGCCGGCCGCTTGGAACTCTAAACCGGCGTAATAATGCAATGGCAGCCGCTCGTGAGCTCCAGCTGGATTTTGTAAAATGTGATATTGGCGGCTCTAGAGTGCCGATTTGACCACTACACATGAAGAAATGACCACCTGCAACGTTTGGTTCATGTTTTACGCGCATTTTTATTTTTATTGCCGAAATCACATTTTCTCGACGAGTTAAGCACGTTTTCTGAACTGTCGCTCTCCTGTCACTCTGGTTTGTTTGGCATAATAAAAAGTGCTCTTGGGGGCTCTAGAGTACCGAGTTGACCATTGCACATGAAGAAATGACCACCTGCAACGTTTGGTTTATGTTTTACGCGCGTTTTTATTTTCATTGCCTAAATCGCATTTTCTCAACGAGTTAAGCACGTTTTCTGAATTGTCGCTCTCGCGTCACTCTGGTTATTTTGGCATAATGAAAAGTGCTCTTGGGGGCTCTGGAATGCCGAGTTGACCACTGCACATGTAGAAATTACCACCTGTAACGTTTGGTTTGTTTTATACACATTTGTATTTTTATTGCCTAAATCGTATTTTCTCGACGAGTTGAGCGCGTTTTCTGAATTGTCGCTCTCCCATCACTCTGGTTAATTTGGCATAGTAAAAAGTGCTCTTGGGGGCTCTAGAGTGCCGAGTTGACCATTGCAAATGAAGAAATGACCACCTGCAACGTTTGGTTTGTTTTATACGCATTTTTATTTTTATTGCCTAAATCGTATTTTCTCGACGAGTCTTCTTCTGCTTATCCAGGATCGGGTCGCGGGGACAGCAGCTTTAGGAGGGACTCCCAGACTTCTCTCTCCCCAGCCACTTCGCCCAGCTTATCCCAGGGAATCCCAAGGCATTCCCAGGCCACCTGAGAGACATCGTCTCTCCAGCGCGTCCTGGGTCATCCACGGGGTCTCCTGCCGGTGGGACATGCCCGGAACACCTCCACAGGGAGGCAACCTGGTGAGATGCCCGATCCACCTCATCTGGCTCCTCTCAACGTGGAGGAGAAGCGGCTCTCCGCCGAGTCTCTCTCGGATGACTGAGCTTCTCACCCTATTGAGAGGAACCACCATTGCTATAGAGGCGTGTCAGCCAGGATGGCCCCACAACATCCAGAGCCTTTAAAAACTCATCTCATCCACCCCTGGCGCCTTGCCCCTGAGGAGTTTTTTTAACTACCTCAGTGACTCTGACCTCAGAGATTGGAGAATCCACTTCAGAGTCTCCATGCCCTTTTTTCACAATGGAAGGCGTGTCAGTGGAATTGAGGAGGTCTTCGAAGTATTCTCCCCACCGACTCACGATAATCCGAATTGAGGTCAGACCACGCCATCTCCACTGTAAACAGTGTTGACGGTGCACTACTTCCCCCTCCTGAGACGCCGGATGGTGGACCAGAATTTCCTTGTAGCCGACCGAAAGTCATTCTACATGGCCTTGCCAAACTCCTCCCATGCCCGGGTTTTTTGCCTCAGCAACCACTGAAGTCGCGTTCCGCTTGGCCATCCCGTACCCGCTGGCTGCCTCCGGAATCCCACCGGACGAAACGGCCCGATAGGATTGCTTCAACTTGACGGCATCCCTTCTCGCCCGTGTCTACCAGCTGGTTCAGGGATTGCCGCCCCGACAGGCACCGACCACCTTACGGCCACAGCTCCGGTCGGCTGCCTCAACAATGGAGGCACGGAACATGGGCCACTCGGACATAATGTCCCCCGCCTTCTCTGGGATGTGGGAAAAGCTCTGGCGAAGGTGGGAGTTTAAGCTCTTCCTGACAGGGGATTCTGTCAGACGTTCCCAGCAGACCTTTACAGTACGTTTGTGTCTGCCAGGTCGGACCGACATCTTCCCTCACCATCGGAGCCGACCCACCACCAGGTGGTGATCAGTTGACAGCTCCGTCCCTCTCTTCACCAGAGTGTCCAAAACATGTGGCCGCAAATCCGATGACATGACTACAAAGTCGATCATTGAACTGCGGCCTATGGTGTCCTGGTGCCAAGTGCACACATGGTGTTCATTATAGAAAATCTGTGCCGAGCACAGAAGTCCAATAATAGAACACCGCTTGGGTTCACATCGGAGAGCCTGTTCCTCCCAATCACGCCCTTCCAGGTCCAGCCCCTCTCGAGAGGGCTTGTACCAGACCCCTAACTGTGTGCGGAGGCAAGTCCGACTATGTCTAGTCAGAACTTTTCTGCCTCACACACCAGCTCGGGCTCCTTTCCAGACATTCTATATCCCAAGAGCCAATTTCTGCAGCTGGGGATCCGACCGCCAAGGTCCCCGCCTTTGGACGAAGCCCAGCTCACTTTGCACCCGACCCCTTTGGCCCCTCTCACTGGTGAGCCCATGGGAAGCACTCGTTCACTGAAGCACTCGTTCACTAATTAAATCAAAATCAATGTCACTAATTAACTAGTGACTCACTATGGCTCAAACCAGTTCACTAGAAAGAAAAGATGTGTTTCACTAGTTGGCATGTGAGGTTAAATTGGGACCAACTCGTGAACTAGTGGATATTTTTACATTAACTAGTTGACTCGTAAACATTTTGCACCTCACTAGTTAGCTTGTAAAGTCAAAATAGATTTAAGTAGCTAAGTAGTCTGTGTTTGTGCATTCACGAGTAAACATGTAACCCATAACATGCAGCTTCTATTGACTTCTATTCACAATTCCACATGACAACACGTTAGCTAGTGTAAAACATGCAAATAAAGTGGGTAGGATAATGACAAAATCTGAATCCTGATTGGTGTATTTCAACTGTATAGCCAATAGGAACCTTGGATTTACACATCTGTCCCACCTCAATAGTTTTTTGTTCAACTAGTTCACTAGTGAGCAGGTTGGCATCCATTAGTTCTACTCGTGAACATTTTTTCCCTCACTAGTAGAACTAGTTAAGTCAAATTGCCGCAATAGTGTATAATTGGGGCATGACTAGTAATCAAGTAGAAAAAATTTTAGACTCACTAGTTTGATATCAAGGATTCAAGGGGCTTTCACGAGTTAACATGTCAGTGTTTTAGCCATCCTAGTTACCTAGTGAGTATTTCAGCTCTTACTAGTTTACTTGTGCAGAAAATCACAAGTCACAAGTTAACATGTTGGAATAAATCATGTTTGAGTAGTTTGCAAGTTGTTGAAAACGAGTGACTGGTTTAAGTTTCTGTGCAACTTGTATGACAATTTGTATGACTAGTGTGGCTCAATGTCCAACTAGTGCTGACAAAGACCGTACTAGTGAAGAACACTAATGTCCGATATCAAGGATATGGAATGGTCAAATGGCTTGCCATACGGTTAGGCCTTCTGCCGCAATTTTGCAGAGAAGGCTCCACAGCTGTGTCTTGATCTTTCTGGCATATATTAAATCAGTGGTCTCAAATTCTTGATCCACGGGCGAATTGCGGCCACTGGACGATAGTTTGTGGCCCTCGGCTTAATATGAAAGTTTAATGTTAGTGTGGCCTGCAATTTTGATATCAATGGTTGGGTGCTGATTCAAATGTGCTTTTTTTTGGGAGCACATGTACGAGTGCGAAAAGGTCTTTTCTAAATTTCAATATGCCCCCAATACAGGTCCAGACTTATTGATGCGCATTTTCAAAACTATGACAGAGTCTCAACTGCTTCCTCCCTCATGCCAAATGTAACTCAGCAATGCAAAAGGAAGCGCTGCCAGGTCTCTAGCAGCAAGAAGTTGGCAGAAGCCATGTTCAGAACAATGTTCCTTCCAAATGTAAAGGACTGTTAATACAGACATGTGCTAAAAGTCTGTATTAACAGGCAGAACTGTTAATACAGATGTGAATATGAATAACACATTTTTCTAGTCAGCAACTAGATATGTTTTTTTCAGGTTTCTATATCTGCTGTATTGTTAGAGATGTTCCGACTCTAACTTATTGTGCAAGAACCACACGAGACAGTATGCCCTTTTGAACACTTGCACGTGGAGAATTTGTTCGTCATTGTAGATACAACAATGTCCGAACAAATTCTGCAAGTGGAGAATTTGTTCGTTGCTGTAGACACAGCAATGTCCGAACAAAGTCTGCCGTTGCATTCATGCAAGACAGTATTTATTGAGAAAAGAAGGGTGGGGGTGACAATTTACATGTGTGGTGGCCAAGGTGGGGGTGAAACACCTGGCCTCTGATCACATCATAGCGGGGGATGTTTTACGATGTTGAGTAGACAGAACAACTTTGATTGCGTCTTCTACAATTGGTCAATCAGTGCAAAGGATCTTAGCACTTTGTTCTACTACTTTGTTAAGACAGGACAAGCTTAGGTTAATTATTACTGATTACATTCCAACATAATATGATCAACCTAATCTATTCAACCCTAACATATCCCTCCTGTTTATCATATGATGTTGTCAAGAAAAACAATTTAAAAAACAAACAAAAAAAAACAACAAAAACACAGAAACAGCGTATCATTGCACCCATCACTTGCGAAGCATTTTCGATGGCCAAATCATTAAGTGTCTGTAAGACATGTACGGCTAAACAGCATCATTGCAATCTACGTATATCAATTTTAGTGTGTGAGTGAAAAACCTGCGGCAAGATGTTATAATGCAGGAAAAGTCTCACACGGTCCCTCTGCCTTAGGCGACCAGAATGTTACCAATAACAACAGTCAAGACAAAAATTGCTCGTGATTGTTCAGCCGTCGGGGGCTTGGCACGCCCACTGTTGGAGGGTGAGCACAATTCTCACCCCCTCTGCAGCACTGCTTCGTCGGGGGAGAACCTGGAAGTGTCTGCCGTGTGGTTGTCGTCTTCAGTCTTCAGTGGCCAGGGTAGACTACCTGGCCACCAAGGGGGAAGAGGATTATTCTGCCTCTATTTGAATTGGGGGCGGGGACGCTGTCGATGGTGGATCTGCTTCCTTGCTGGAACCGTCGTGTTGCAGTCATCAAGTCCAGAACCATCCCCAGACAGGATCATGAGAGTCAAAGGTCACAACAGTCCTGCGTCGACGTGCAGAAGAGTTGCGTGCTGTCGTCAGCTGATGATGTTGTATCCTGTAGGTGTGGTCTGTCACCCACACTGGTGCACACACTTGTCCAGTTGGCGGGCAGCATCGGACAACCACTTGAAATGGCTCTCTCATCCTGACACTTAGCAGTGACATCCAAAGCTCCCATCCAGTGTCCTCCTGGAGAGCAGTCGTCGTTGATGCATTTGTGGGTCTTGTTTCCTTGGATGTAACATGTATAGTTCACTTCAGCTGGTCTCTCTGTGTAGGCCACTTGCGGCAACGTTCGTCCTTTAACAGTTGCGTTGACATTAATCCAAAAGAGTTTGATCACAAGTTCTTTTCTGTGAGTCCAATAAAATCCATGTGCATGATTTGGAATGGGTAAGATGGTTTTGGAAATGAGCCTCTCTTAGGTCTCATGTTTCCTTGTGGATTATGTTTTACACAAACAGGACATGCTTTACAAAAAAAAATAAGTAAGCATCTGAACCAAAGGTAGTGAATTGACCTTTTTTTTTTTTTTTTTTTTTAATTTATACTACCATTCACACTCTCAATCACACAACTTTCATGCAAACAGCTCGGAAAAACAGACCAAAAAAAAAGAATCTATGCCCTTCCTCAATTAAGAAAAAGAAGCTCTGTTTTTTTTCTTAGCCTGTTCCTTCCCCTGGGGCGAGAACCCCAGCTGTTTCTTAGCTCGGACAAACCAAAGCCGTATCTCATAGCTCGGATAAACCAAACCGTAAACTTCATAGCTCGGACAAACCAAAGCCGTATCTCATAGCTCGGACAAACCAAAGCCGTATCTCATAGCTCGGACAAACCAGAGCCGTATCTCATAGCTCGGACAAACCAAAGCCGTATCTCATAGCTCGGACAAACCAAAGCCGTATCTCATAGCTCGGACAAACCAAAGCCGTATCTCATAGCTCGGACAAACCAAAGCCGTATCTCATAGCTCGGACAAACCAAAGCCGTATATCATAGCTCGGACAAACCAGAGCCGTATCTCATAGCTCGGACAAACCAAAGCCGTATCTTTTTTTTCTTTTTTCTTTTTTTTCTTTCAACCCCTTTCACAACAACACAATCACACAATTTTTAGGGCTTTAACTTACTTGTCCCCTGGTTCGTTGCACTGCCGGATTCCGTCAATCCACTGTTGTTCGACGAAGGCAGACCTTAGATGCTGGCCCAGCGAAGAATTTACTTGCCAGGTCTTTTCTTTACCAGGTCCTCCTAATGGACGCTGGCTTGTCGACAATGCAGCACGTCGTCCTCCGTCGATCAGCAGTGGGTATGTTGGATCCGGGTCACGGCACCAAAATGTTAGAGATGTTTCGACTCTAACTTATTGTGCAAGAACCACACGAGACAGTATGCCCTTTTGAACACTTGCACGTGGAGAATTTGTTCGTCATTGTAGATACAACAATGTCCGAACAAATTCTGCAAGTGGAGAATTTGTTCGTTGCTGTAGACACAGCAATGTCCGAACAAAGTCTGCCGTTGCATTCATGCAAGACAGTATTTATTGAGAAAAGAAGGGTGGGGGTGACAATTTACATGTGTGGTGGCCAAGGTGGGGGTGAAACACCTGGCCTCTGATCACATCATAGCGGGGGATGTTTTACGATGTTGAGTAGACAGAACAACTTTGATTGCGTCTTCTACAATTGGTCAATCAGTGCAAAGGATCTTAGCACTTTGTTCTACTACTTTGTTAAGACAGGACAAGCTTAGGTTAATTATTACTGATTACATTCCAACATAATATGATCAACCTAATCTATTCAACCCTAACATGTATTATTATTGTTTTCATTATTATCCTTTTATTTGTTTATTACTTTTTGATAATTATTTTTATTCCATTTGATAATATTAAAAGTTTTTATCCGAGCCTAAAAAAAAACAATGCAGCCCAGCCTCACCCCTGGTTCTACCTTCAGTGGCCCCCAGGTAAATGAAGTTTGAGCCCCTAGTATTAAATACTAGTTAAACTGAAAAGGCAGTCTTCTGATGATTACTATTAGCTTAGCAAGCATTAAAGATAAAGAACTGGTCAGAGGGTCTAAACATTAACATAAATTTGAAACTTTGTAAAACACATCAGGCCTGGTCAAAGCATTATTTCATTAGGTTATTGTGTGATTCAAACAAATGTTTTCACAAATGTCAGCTTTCATCTAACTCTATGACATATTGGAGGTTTATGTTACAATAAATACAAATCTATAAAACGTTTCTTGGAATCATATGCTAATCTAATAGGACATCTACCTTCATTTTTAAATGTGTCCCATTTATAGAGGTCACATTTTATTAAACTTTTTACAGTACTGCTTGGAGGAAGAAGCTGTCTCTGTGTCTGCTGGTTTTGGCGTACAGAGCTCTATATATTGTAAGCGTATGGCATCACCAGCAGAGGGAAGCATATAAACTCACTCACTCTATTGGGTGGAAACCTTGAGGTCAAAGCTACGCCAACATGTCAGGAGTGCTTTTGTGTTTATTTTAACAGAAGAAACAATTCACATAAAAGGCGGATGGGCAGAAAAAATAGAGACTGGGAGGCAGTCAAGGATCAGGGCTATTTTAAAGGCACTTGTTTTTCAAGAGAGGAAGCTTGTCTCCATGGTATGAAGTTGTTTTTTTGTGGTCACGAAGGATACATGCTCAATCAATACAATTCAGCAGAGTCCCAAAACAAAAGTAAAGAAGAGGCAGCATAGTCCACTTCAGGTACTTCTCAAAAATGTAATCGTGTCAAATGGCCTTTGCAGGAGATATGATGACAGACACAAGGCACCAAGTTTGTAGACCTAAGCCAGACAGGAAATATGAGTGTGATCCAGGTGGGAATGCACCCTGTGATCTTGTGACATATTCCTAAGGAGCTGGCATCACCTAAATGCAAGGTATGGTACCAGTGAGGGGAAAATCAGAGTCATGGTTATTTGCAATACCATGACAGTTCTCTCTCACTTACAAACACACACACACACACACACACACACACACACACACACACACACACACACACACACACACACACACACACACACACACACACACACACACACACACACACGCACACACACACACACACACGCACACACACGCACGCACACACACGCACACACACACACACAAACACACACAAACACACACACAAACACAAACAGTATGCGCTCATGGCCGAAGCCAGGCGTGTTGCAGACATTCGGCAGCGGTTGCTCTGTGTTCTGGCTCCAGCTCTAACATGCCAGACAGGAAACCGCTGAACTGAGCAGCCTCTTCCAGTGGCCACTCGTACTTCTCTAGAAGAATCTCAAAGAGAGCCCATGGCTTCAAGCTGGAGATGTGGCGGAGGTCACCTGATGGCCACATATGGATCACATAATAGAATGTGCACACACGCCAAGGACTTACGTGGGGGCTCACCTCGTCTGTTGAAGTATTCTCTAGAGTATCTGCCAGACAAGGCGAACGGCAAAGGGATGGAGCCCAGCAACTCGATGATGTGAGCAATGTGATCTGAACAAAAACCATCAACGTTACTCCCTGCACTGTGTCTGTGCAGTGGTGCTGTCGTCAATGAAAATTAGAGGCTTGTTGACGAGACTATTGATGCGCACCAGAGTATAAGTTGCTCTTTTGGGGCAAATTTATTTGTCAAATCCAACACCAAGAACAGACATGAACCAGCAACAACAGGCTAAACGATACGGTATGCTAACGTGACATATACACAAAGGAGGAGCTTAGAACGGGCCTGATGTAACATTCAGAGTTATTCAGTATGTATTTCATAAATAACACGTTTATCAAACCATCTGTGTCACTCCAATTCATTAAATCCATCGATCGTCCTTTATGTAAACAATGCCGCATATGCGCCGCGCCGCTGACATCGGACTCGTAAGGCATTTCAAATTATTCCACAGACCCATATAACAATATAAAAAGTATATTTCAAATGACTATCATATTACAACAATATTATCAAACCATCTGTGACACACGAGGAGCTGAGAACGAGCCTGACGTAACATTCAGAGTTATTCAAGTAAGTATTACTTAAATAACACGTTTATCAAACCATCTGTGTCACTCCAATTCATTAAACCCATCGATCGCGCCGCATATGCTGACTTCAGACCCGTGGTAAGTCGCATTTCTAATTTTTCCACAGACCCATATAACGATATATAAAGTATATTTCAAATAAGTATCATATTACAACAATATTATTATTATATTATTATTGCTTATTGATTCTTAGACCCATATAACGATATATGAAGTATATTTCAAATAACTATCATATTACAACAATATTATCAAACCATCTGTGTCACTCCAAATCATTAAATCCATTGATCAAATTCCTTGTCCTTGATGTCAACAACGCCGCACAGATCTAATATTTAACTAGATTGTATATAACTATATTGTAGTGCAAATGTATTGTATTGTATTGTTCGAGAAGGACCGGGCGTGCGTAAAAGCCATAATAGTTTTTGAAACCTTCTGTGTCACTTCAAATCATTAAATCCTTCAAACTCTTCGTCCTCCGTGTCACTTACAAACAAAGCCACTAATGATGCCGGTAGTACGTGGGGCCCTTCATCATCTTCATCATCCCATGATCAAATCCTTTGCCCTTTATGCAAACAACTGCCGCGCGGCACGGGTGACGTCACTTGCAGTTCAAATGACAGTAATCCCTTGCTACATCGCGGTTCGTTTATCGTGGTTTCACTACATCCCGGATTTTCGAATTTTGAAAATTTGTGAAAAAAATCACATATAAGTCGCTCCTGAAAATAAGTCGCCCCCCCCACCAAAATTATGACAAAAACCGCGACTTATAGTCCGAAAGTTACGGTAGTTATATACTAGATCTGTGCGGCGCGGCGTTGTTGACATAAAGGACAAGGAATTTGATCGATGGATTTAATGATTTGGAATGACACAGATGGTATGATAATATTGTTGTTATATAAACCCACGTCTTTCCTGGTACTTTGTTAACGCTCCAATATAGTTATATACTAGATCTGTGCGGCGCGCATGCGCGGCGTTGTTGACATGAAGGAGGAGGAATTTGATTAATGGATTTAATGATTTGGAGTGACACAGATGGTTTGATAATATTGTTGTTATATAAACCCACGTCTTTCCTGGTACTTTGTTAACGCTACAATATAGTTATATACTAGATCTCGGCAGCGCAGGCGCGGCGTTGTTGACATAAAGAACGAGGAATTTGATCGATGAATTTTATGATTTGGAGTGACACGGATGGTTTGATAATATTGTTTTAATATGATAGTTATTTGAATTATACTTTATATATCGTTATGTGGGTCTGTGGAATAATTAGAAATGCAACTTACAACGGGTCCGACGTGAGCATATCCGGCATTGTTTACATATAGCACGATCGATGGATTTAATGAATTGGAGTGACACACACGGTTTGATAAACGTGTTATTTATTTAATACTTACTTGAATAACTCTGGATGTTACGTCAGGCTCGTTCTCAGCTCCTCGTTTGTGTATATTTCACGTTACCATACCGTATCGTTTAGCTTGTTGTTGCTGGTTTATGTCTGTTTTTGGTGTTGGATCTTGGCAAATAAATTTGCCCCAAAAGTGCGACTTATACTCCTGTGCGACATATATGGTTTTTTTTTTTCATTTTATTGTGCATTTTATGGCTGGTGCGACTTATACTCTGGGCGACTTATAGTTGGAAAATTACGATATATTGTAGCGTTAACAAAGTACCAGGAAAGATGTGGGTTTGGTATATGGGTCTTTATTTAACAAAACAAGAGTTCAACGAGCGAACAACTACTGAACTGTAACGATAAAAACATATACAAGTTGCTCCACGAAATAAAATATATCAAATAACTATAACATAAATTGCCTTTCAAACCTTGTGTCACTCCAAATCATTAAATCCTTCAAACATGGGGCCCTTCATCATCCCGCGATTGAATCCTTTGTCCGTTATGTAAACAACCACCGTGCGGCGCCGGTGACATCACTTGCAGTTCAAATGACAGTAATCCCTTGCTATATCGCGGTTCGTTTGTATCGTTATATATATATATATATATATATATATATATATATATATATATATATATATATATATATATATATATATATATATATATATATATATATATATATATATATATATATATATATATATATATACTTACTAGTATAGTTGATCACTTCACATATTATTTTTAGTATAGTGAAAAAACTAATAAAGTAATTAACACTTTAAAGCACTATATCCAAGTTCATGAAACAAATAAAACAGAAAACAACAACTGAAAAAAGAAAAACATAGTTATTTTCAGACTAAACTGGATGAGGGCGCTTTAAATTTCACCATTGGCCGTGACGCAACAACTGGGAAGGGCTTAACAAAAATGGCACCAAAAAGAAACTCGTATCCTGCAGGTTCCAAACCGCAAGTTGTAAAATATGCAGCCAAAACAGTAATCGAGCAGCAGAAAGAAAGTTTGGAGTTAGTGAGAAACTTGTAAGGGATTGGCGAAAAGTGGAGGTTACTCTTAGCGAAATGAAGAAAACAAAAAAAGCTAATCGCCGGCTAAAAGCTAAGTGGCCACAGCTCGAAGAACGAGTTTGTACATGGGTGCTTGAACAACGTTCTGCTGGGAGAGGCCCATCAACAGTGCATTTGCGTCTCCACGCCCAGGTATTTGCCAAAATCATGAAAATAAATGACTTTGTAGTGGGAGGATCTTGTTGTTATCGCTTCATGCAACGCAAAGGCCTCTCAATCCATGATCAGGTGCTTGCCAAGGAGATGAATTTAAAAGATTTTCAAGGTGGACCTGCTTGGTGTTATTGCTTCATGCAACGCAATCGCCTCTCTATCAGAGCAAGAACATCGCTGTCCCAATCACTTTCAGCAAATTTCCAAGTAAAGACCGTCTGTTTCTGTGAGTTCATTAAGAAGCATGTAAGTGAGCACAACGTGACACCGGATCTTATTATTAACATGGACGAGATCCCCCTCACGTTTGACATTCCCATGGGCCGAAGTGTTGCAGAAAAAGGGCAGAGGAGTGTTAATGTACAAACAATTGGTCATGAAAAATCACACTTGACAAGTGGGGCTAGTATGTTGCGGAGATGGCTCAAAATTGCCACCAATGGTCATTTTTAAACGAAAAACTATGCCAAAAATCCAATCCCCCTCAGTGACTGTCGCCGTAAATGAGAAAGGGTGGATGGATCAAGAAATTATGAACTTGTGGCTTAGGAAGTGCTACATTAGGCGTCCGGATGGCTTCTTCAGAGCGAACAAAGCTCTGCTTGTGATGAACAGCATCCGAGCGCACATCACGCCACAGATAAAAAATACATTTAAAAAACTCAACTCCATACCTGCCATCATCCCTGGAGGCTGCACTAAAATACTCCAGCCACTTGACGTCTCAGTGAAAAGGAGCTTTAAAGCAGTTCTGCGTAACCTGTGGGAGCAGTGGATGATGGACGGAGAGCACAGCTTCACGGCAACCGGGAGAATGCGACGTGCAACATTCCTGGACGTCATTGGATGGATTGACAAAGCATGGGCTTCGGTTACACTCAAAACCATTCTGTCAGGATTCAGAAAAGCTGGAATAAGTGCAAATGAAACTAACGAGGAGTCTGACGTCAGCGACGGAGATGACGAAGGGCCCCACGTACCACCGGCATCAGTAACGGCGTTTGTCAGTGACACGGAGGATGAAGAGTTTGAAGAATTTAATGATTTGAAGGAACACAGAAGGTTTGAAAAAGTTGCTATTTATGTTATAGTTATTTGATATATTTTATTTCATGTAGCAATTTGTATATGTTTTTATCGTTACAGTTCAGTAGTTGTTGCCTAGTTGAACTCTTGTTAAATAAAGAGCCGTTTATCAAACCCACGGCTTTGCTTGTACTTTCTTAACGCTACAATATAGTTAAATAGTAGATCTGTGGAATAACGACAAGGCTGACGTCAGTGTGCACGCGCAGCGTTTTTGACGAAGGACGAGGAATTTGATCAATGGATTTAATGATTTGGAGTGACACCGATGGTTTGATAATATTGTTTTAATATGATAGTTATTTGAAATATACTTTATATATCGTTCTATGGTATTGTGGAATAATTAGAAAAGCAATTTACAACGGGTCTGACGTGAGCATATGCGGCGCATACGCGGCATTGTTTACATAAAGCACAATCGATGGATTTAATGAATTGGACTGACAGATGGTTTGATAAATGTGTTATTTATGTAATACTTACTTGAATGTTACATCAGGCCCGTTCTCAGCTCCTCGTTTGTGTATATGTCACGTTAGCATACTGTATCGTTTAGCCTGTTGTTGCTCGTTCATGTCTGTTCTTGGTGTCGGATTTTGGCAAATAAATTTGCCCCAAAAGTGCGTCTTATACTCCGGAGCGACTTATATATGTTTTTTTTCACGTTATCGTGCATTTTATGGCTAGTGCGACTCATACTCTGGAGCGATTTATAATCCGAAAATTACGGTAGGTGTGTCAGATCATTTTGCCTGACCCTGTATATATTGCTGTGTTGCTTTATTCTGTTCATTGATGCCACATAAAAATGGTGACCTCGACGTGATGTTTTGGGGATTTTGTGACTTGCTCTGCACTCTACATTACAAACCCGTTTGGGACACATAAAGGGGAACCCTTTTTCAATAAATCTCCTGGCTGCTTCGTAATATTGTGGAGTGGGAGCACGGCCGAAACTAGTGACAAGTTGCTGGAATCTCCATGTTCGGAAATCTTGATTGTAAATATGTGTGGATACCCAGGAATTGTGATTGGATGAGATGTCTGAATTGTGAGGAAATTGTGAGAGAACTTCCCATCTGATCAGCGGGAGATTTGAGGAGTCTCGTGTGACAAGAGATGGGTGCCAAGAGCGGCTTCAACAATGAACGCCTAGGGACGTTCATAATGTAAACATAGTAAAAATAACATTAACAATAATGTGGGTGGCTTGAGAGCAATATTTGAACCTATGAAACGCAGGGTTAAGTAGTTGCTTCACGAAAATCGCTCACTACTATGTGCTACGAGGCAGGCAGCATACATAATTGTGCAGAATTTGTACTTGTGTTTCTCAAGCGATTCACGGCATCACAGGGTGGGGAGTTATTGGTAACTCCTGTATCAGCGGTCACTGTCTTTCAAACGATTCATGGCTAAATAACGTGAGGACGTCCCGATAGCTTTCCTGTATCATACTGTCAGTCACTCTCGCTCCTGCATTCCTCCTCTAAGCACGCTTCATTACGCTCAGTCACAAGTTGTTACAATACTTGCAACAATGCCCCAAAGTTTAAAATGACTTCTTTACCAGGATCCGACTTCATTATAGCCCAAGGTAGAATTAAATCTAAGTCAGTTTTTGCGGTGTAATAATAATACGATACGCATATATGCAAAATATGGCAAACAGCCATTAAGACTTAAATACATTGTGTGAAAACTCTGCATTCACCTGACAGTGTGATGGAATATTTGGACAATGAGCAAACATTTAACGCTTGCGCTTGCCTGCGACTAGAACCATGGAGATAAAACTGCCGACTTGCTGTGTTGTGTTGTTTTACCCAATTTTATTGCATCCCCAAACGCAGCCCAAGGAGCAGATTGTTGGTTGTCTTAGAGAAATGTGGTCTAATTGTTGTTTGATGAGTGAATGAGAGTGTTTCACTAGTATGGGTGTGAGACGTAATCCTGAATTTTATTTGTGACGGCCCCTAGAGTTTGGGCACATGTAGCCTTACCTTCATCTCTTGTGTAATCTTCGCCAGAATGAGGTTCAAATAAATAATCACCAGTAGCCAATTCGAACGCCTGAAATATTCAAAACACAAACACTCATGATTCTTTGAATGTGTATGCGCAGTTCATTGTGTGCTGCGCGTATCTGATCGTGAGTGTACCATGCAGGCGACGCTCCAGATGTCAGCTGGCGGTCCATACTCAGCTCCAATCAGAACCTCCAGGGAACGGTACTGTCTTGTCTGAATGTCTTCAGTAAAATGCTTGTGCTGTGTGGAGGAGACAGAGTGGGCATAAGCGGTGTGAGTGATCATTTTTCATAAAGATGTTGTGATGCCGAAAGTACAGAATGTTAGCACATTAAGAGTCTCACCACCCAGCAAGCATTTCCTAGATCAGCAATCTTCACTCGCAGCTTGTTGGCGTTTTGAGGGTCAAGAGGACTGATGACAAAGTCTGATGCGCGTAACACTGTTACCACACACCGAGACACACATTGACAAGTAGTATCTTTTTTTTCAAAATTAGATTGTTGTAATGTTGTGTACTGTTCAATTGACCTTTCGCTAAGCCACACCCAAACAGACTGGCCAATTGCAGCAGAAAAAAACAGAAGCCTGACATTCCTAGAAGCACTGTGAAATTCACCAGGGTTTTGTTTTTTTGTTTTGTGATTAATAGATGTGCTTGGGGCAGCTGCACAAGAATATGAGTCGTACATCGAAGGGAAATGTTTTTTTTTCCTTTTTAGTACCCCAGTGTAAGCCAGATAAACGCAAACTCTGGTTATCCAAATCGACATTTGAATCACGCAGTCATTTGAATCGCTCACAGGGTAAAAAATTTTTCAAAAATGATTACCTTATCTGTAAAATGATCTGAGGTTCTCTCAAAAATGCTAATGTTGGTAAAACTTCAATCTGATAAACTAATCGGTATGTACACACTTTTGATTGCAATATTCTCATAGACCTATAGTTTTTTGCTTTTGAATGACTGCACATTCCAAACGATGCTTCGAATAGCAATAAAATTTTTTCCAAAAATCAGTTTTAATTGTCTCTTAGTCGAGATTTGCCATTTCAACATACTGTAGTTGATCACACTGAGATCTTGTGCCGTCTTTGCTTGAACAGCACATTTTTCAGTGGCAAACAAAGGCTATAGAAAAATGAAAAGATAAGTAGATACATTTGCAAGTAGAAAATTGCTAAAACTCAATAAGCATTGTAAAAGTAAAGAGAGGACTGACAAAGTTGCCCTATAACGTGAATGCTGTGTTAGCCTAGCATTTAAATTTGGTTAACTTGAGTGGATGCACTGCACACAGTCTACTTGGGTTGAAATTTAAAACTGATTTGAAACCAAGGCCTTACCAAAACAAAGGGAGTGCAGACGGTTTAATGCTTACGCCACATTCAGACCAAATGTGAAATATCGTAATGTGTTGTTTGTTTCATTTGTTTTAACGAGGAGGTGACTTCACTGCAGGTTGCTTTAACAAGACAAAGAGAGGAGCACTCCTCTTTGGGGGAAAAAAAAAAAACACATCGTCAGTCAATCTGGTGACCGGCGATGATTGAGCTGGCTGTAAAAAGGTATCTTGGTTTTAAAATTTTAAACAATTTGATCTACTAACAAGATATTCTGACTTCTTTGCTCTGAATCATAATTTTGTATCGTCTGTAAAGGAAGGTGGCTGTGTTGTATACCTCTCTGTAGAGCAAAATGATTTTGGATGTTTTATATGAGAATCTTTTTTTTTCCCCAGCCCTCCTATCGTCTTCAAATAAAAAAACAAATTGGTCCTTGGGTTCGTTTGACCACAGAAAAGTTTACCTTCAGAAAATTGTTTACAGAATTCTATAGCCCAAGTGTGAAAGACACTTTGTTTGTTGAATACATAAATAAGCCCATGAAAATCATTGAGCTGACATCTGTATCACCACCATCAGGTCAAATCTTTATATCCATCCATCCATCCATCCATCCGCTTATCCGGGGTCTGGTCGCAGAGGCAGCAGCTTTAGGAGGAACTCCCAGACTTCCCTCTTCCCGGCCACTTCGCCCAGCTCATCCCCGGGGATCCCAAGACGTTCCCAGGCCACCTGAGAGACATATTCTCTCCAGCACGTCCTGGGTCATCCACGGGGTCTCCTGCCGGTGGAAAATTCCCGGAACACCTCTCCAGGGAGGCGTCCAGGAGGCATCCTAATGAGATACCCGAGTCACCTCATCTGGCTCCTCTCAATGTGGAGGCGCAGCACCTCTACTCCGAGTCTCTCCCGAATGACGGAGCTTCTTAGCCTATCTCTAAGCGAGAGCCCGGACACCCTACGGATAAAACTCATTCCGTCTGCTTGGATCCAGGATCTCATTCTTTCGGTCACGACCCATAGCTCGTGACCATAGGTGAGGGTAGGAGCGTAGATCGACCGGTAAATTGAGAGCTTAGCTTGTGGGTCAGCTCTTTCTTCACCACGACGGACCAATACAGAATCTGCATTGCAGCCGACGCTGCACCGATCCGCCCGCCAATCTCACGCTCCATCCTGCCCTCACTCGTGAACAAGACCCCAAGATAATTGAACTCCTCCATTTGGAAGAGGATCTCATCCCTGATCTGGAGAGGGCATTCCATCCTTTTCCAACCGAGGACTATGGATTCAGATTTGGAGGTGCTGACTCTCATCCCGACCGCTTCACACTCGGCTGCGAACCGCTTCAGTGAGAGCTGGATATCACGGCTTGAAGAAGCCAACAGCACCCCGTCGTCTGCAAAAACCAGAGATGCAATGCTGAGGTCCCCAAACCGGACACCCTCAACGCCTCGGCTGCGCCAAGAAATTCTGTCGATTAAAGATTTGAACAGAATCGGTGACAATAGATTGGTGTCCTGGTGTCTTGTCCAACACTCACTGGGATTGAATCTGACTTACTGCTGGAAATGCGGACCAAACTCTGGGATCGATGATACAGGGACCAAACCGCCCTTAACAGTTGGCTCAACATCCTGTACTCCCGAAGCACCCTCCACAGAACCTCCCGAGGGACACGGTCAAACTCCTTCTCCAAGACCACAAAACACATGTGGACTGGTTGAGCGAACTCCCATGCCCCCTTGAGGATCCTGCCGAGGGTATAGAGCTGGTCCACTGTTCCACGGCCAGGATGAAAACCACACTGCTCCTCCTGGTTTGACCTCCCGACGGACCCTCCTCTCCAGCACCCTTGACTAGACCTAACCAGAGAGGCTGAGGAGTGTGATTCCTCTGTAGTTGGAACACATACCCCGGTCCCCTTTCTTAAAGAGGGGTACCCAATGTCCACACAATGTTGCAGAGACGTGTCAGCCAGGACAGCCGCACAACATCTAGAGTCTTTAAGAACTCCGGGTGGATCTTTTGGACCCCTGGGGCCTCACCCTTGGGGAGTTTTTCAACTGCCTCAGTGACTTTGACCCCTGAGATTGGAGAGTCCACCTCAGAGTCTCCAGGCCCTGCTTCCACAATGGAAGGTGTGTCGGTGGAATTGAGGAGATCTCATATTATAGATCTAATATTCTCTCCACTGACTCACGACGTCCCAAGTCGAAGTCAGCAGCATGGCATCTCCATTGGAAAGAGTGTTGACGGTGCACTGCTTTTCCCGAGACGCCGGATGGTGGACTAGAATTTCTTCGAAGCCGTCCGGAAGTTATTCTCCATGGCCTCGCCAAACTCCTCCTACGCCAGGGTTTTTGCCTCACCAACCGCAGAAGCCGCGTTCCGTTTGGCCATCCGATACCTGTCGGCTGCCTCCAGGGAGTTTCCAACCGTTATAGAATGTTAAGCAAGAACGTCTGGGTTTGCTCTTCCATGAGTTGTGATGTACATGTCTGGAGCCATGAGTTGTGATGTACATGTCTGGAGCCATGAGTCGTGATGTATATGTCTGGAGTCATGAGTCGTTAAGCAAGAATGTCCTGGATTTGAATAATGACCCCATTGAGAGGTCTATACTGCTCGCCTTAAGTAATAACATCTGGGTTTTCTGCGATCATGTGTTCAACTGACTGCTGTGAACAAATGAGAAGCTATACATTTGTGTAAACCGCACCCATTTTATCTACTCAATAAAAAAATAAAAAGCGGCCAGCCTGAAGAAGGGCACGGTTTTTGAGCAACACTTGCTGTTGTTTGATCACCGTCCTGTTGCAAAAGCTGTAGCCATTGAAGACAACTCTTTGCCTCTGTGAAATTCTTTGTGAATCTTGAAGACCCAACACGTAATCCTACCCGAAGGTGGAGGGAGGCTACCCTCTCGTTTACCGGGATGAACCCCAGTGTGCAGGCGCACAGCCGAGGGGCAAAGGGTATACCCACACCTGCTCGACAGCCTCTCACCGTGGGCAGCTCCAGAGTGGAAGAGAGTCCAGCCCCTCTCGAGAGGGCTTGTACTAGAATCCAAACTGTGTGTGGAGGCAAGTCCAACTAGACATTTTCTGCCTCACACACCAGCTCGGGCTCCTTTCCAGCCAGAGAGGTGACATTCCATGTCCCTAGAGCCAACCTCTGCAGCCGGGGATCAGACCGCCAAGGTTCCCATCCTTGGCCGCCGCCCAGCTCACTATGCACCCGACCCCTTCGGCCCCTCACACAGGGGGTGAGCCCATGGGAAGGGCGACCCATGTTCCCTTTTCGGGCTGTGCCCGGCCAGGCCTCATGGGCGAAGGCCCGGCCGCCAGACGCTCGCCTTCGAGCCCCACCTCCAGGCCTGGCTCCGGAGAGGGGCCCTGGTGACCCACGTCCGGGCGAGGGAAAACTATGTCCATATATTTCATTCTTCATAAGGGGTCTTTTGAGCCATGCTTTGTCTGGCCCCTCACCTCGGACCCTTTTGCTCTGGGTGTCCCTACCAGAGGCACGAAGCTCCAGACAACATGGCTCCAAGGATCATTGGGACATGCAAACCCCCTCCACCACGATAAGGGGACGACAAATCTATATACTCGAATTAATTTGATTTAATACAAATCTTGTCAAATTTATCTCTCAACTATCTGGTTTTGGTGATGATAGAATATGACCTATGCATATGACTTGTTTTTTCATCTAATTTTTGAATTATATTTGTGGCAAATTACTGTAACATATTATTCACCCCTCTTCTTTGATTATCAGGGCTTGGGACGCTCTGATTTACTCTGTTTCACCTTCCCTAACATTCTAACCTTCCTTTTAAGCAGTTCCTCAGACAGGGCATAAGATGTGAAAAGATTATCACATGTTATGTCCATGCAATCCTTCAGCCATATCAAGCACAACCCTTGTGGCTGGGGTTTCATTCAGTTGCTTTGCTGGCAAATCGCGCATGTACACCTGCATATTTCAGGCAAAGCTAGAGTGTCCATCACATGCTGCCCATATTTTGAAGCCATATTTGGCTGGTGTACTAGACATATATTGTCGGTAGGAAAGCGCCCACAAAACGCATCTAAGCACTCTACAGTCACTTTGGGGCCTGGATTATAAACAAGGGTAAATGCAGGCTCTATTTGTCCTACACATCCCTTATTGCTGTAAGTTCGTTATATTCTCGCTGGTCTGTCTTGTTCATTTGTCATTGAAGCATATGACACGGGATAAAACATGGAATGTCTTCAGAGACATGGAGGCTGAAAGTATTGCTCTTCGATTCATTCCAAAGGCTTGCTGTTGCTTCACCTTTTGATTTGTAAAGCCCTGTCAAAATTAGCAAGCCGATGTAGGGTTCCAAGTAAACTAAAACCAAGTCTTTCCAACTCATCGGTTTTATATAGCGCTTTTCTAGACACTCAAAGCCGCTTTACATACACAATTACAACAGATTATCATGATAAAAATCGTGACCAATTTATACACTATGTACAAAAAAGCTGCGTTAGCTTAGCTCAGGCGCCGCGCGGCTAGTTGGCGTGGGCCATGTGCGTGTTGTCGCTGAAGAAGTTGAGCATGGTCTGCACCAGCTTGGGCAGGTCGTAGTCCCCAAACACTCACTTCCCCTCTAAATTTGGCATCCCAAGACCAATATTTCTGTTTATGGTGTCACGGAGAGCAAATTTTTCAAGACGGCATTTTCAGAGACAGGCAGATAGCAGTATACTCAATGAGGAATGATTTCGATAGAGGTCTGCCATGCATGCTTTTATATGTTTGCACCTCCCTGATTTGCCATGAAATGTGAGTACAGGACACACACACGCGCACGAACGAACGCACGCACGCACGCACGCACGCACGCACGCACGCACGCACGCACGCACGCACGCACGCACACACACACACACACACACACACACACACACACACACACACACACACACACACACACATTCATGCCAATGGCGTGGGAAATCTCACTGATAGAGAGGTTTTAACAGCTAAAACACCTTGGGGTCAAATTTACCCCAGAGGACGACCAATACGTGCTTATAATACGGAAGAGGATTAGGGCCAGTGAAGAAAAAAAACAAAAAAAAAAACGAGGGGTGACAGGATTCTGACTTTATTCTCAGAATTCTGACTTTAAAGTCGGAATTCTGAGAATAAAGTTCTGACTTTATTCTCAGAATTCCGACTTTAAAGTCAGAATTCCCCATTTCTGACTTTAAAGTCAGAATTCTGACTTTATTCTCAGAATTCTGACTTTAAAGTCGGAATTCTGACTTTATTCTCAGAATTCCGACTTTAAAGTCAGAATTCTGAGAATAAAGTCAGAATTCTGACTTTATGGCGTGGGGTGGCGGAGGGAAAGTCAGTGTGGTGTGGTTTTGACCAGAGAGGACATTATGTCGTCAACGAGTGACTTTTTGCGTGCCAGAGGATTGCCGGAGGACATTTCACTCTTGGAGGAGCAGGGGGTGAGTAAATAAAGCATTGTGTTCATTTTGGTGACTGTTGCGTATATAACTGGCTCCGTGTAGCATGTAGCTCCGTTGCTAATTGATAGCTCTTGACGGGATGCGCTGCATTTACACGTAAAGAAGCATAATGCTATTTTTGATCATTCAGGAGTCAGTTTCATTCAACCGATGACGTAATGCACGATTATATATATATATATATATATATATATATATATATATATATATATATATATATATATATATATATATAGTTTCCTTAAACCGATGACGTCATGTACGATTATAAATATACATATATATACATACACGTCACGGCAACGTCACAAAGCGTCGGTAAAACACCGCGACTCGCGCCATAAACTATGCCTTGCTGATTGTGGCCGGCAACCTTAAATTTAACTCAATACACTGATCACACTGTTGTTTAAGAGTAGTGATTCTACGTGCCACAATTCAAGGTTACATCATTTCAAGTATAATCATGCACACCTTTATTTACTCACTGGATGAGACTTGTTTAGTGATGTTACACCTGACATCGTATCAGGAGTGAGAACATTATTATTTAAATAAAACAACTTTGTACAATAAGCATACTGTCATAAAGTCATGTTTTCAAAATGCCCACTGTTGTGTTTGACAAATTGTAATTATTTTTACTTTGTTGTGCAGATAAAGTGACTGATGGAGGGTGCAACTCAACCAGTGCCTGAAAAGCCGGATTTGGATGACTTAATCAAACTATGCTTTAGACTTGCATTCAGTAACAAGGAAATACTTGCAGTTTTAGCACATAATGCTCAGACTACTATAAGTATTCGGACTCTGAAGAGAACTTGTAAAAGACTTGGTCTGTTCCGAAGAAAGAATCAGTCGAACCTGGAAGATGTGTTGGCTTTTGTCCAGCATGAAATCCTGACTTGTGGCCAGATGCAAGGTTATCGTTGGCTTCATCTACGTGCGATTCAAAAAGGATTTCTTATTCTTAATGACCCAAATTTTCCGGAATAATTCATTGCAAAATTGAATTGCTTTTTAACTATGCTTACCTGATCTATGCTTATTCTTTTCCATTTGTGACTAACAAAAACAAAGATGTTACATTTTGCTTGAAATGTCCTGAAATTGACTGCTTAAATATGTATTAATGTATTACTTGTATATAAAAAATTGTGTCTTTCCATAGAAGGCATCTGTACAACATTACAATACTTTATTTTTATATACCAACATTCAGGTACAGTCAGGAAATACATAGTGGATGAAGAGTGAGTTTATTGAATGCAATAAAATATTACGACTGTTTATTACAGAAGCATTCACTTAATACAATGTAGCTGCTGAAAACAACCATACAATGGTTATGCATAACATCTTGGGTCATTTTAATAAAGCCCTAGAATTTTTATATAACTGGAACATAATACCAAATGCAAGCTGTTTCTATAAAATTCTAAAAACAGTGAAGGAATGAATACAAAGTTTGTTTCTATTTGACCAATAACAGTGAACAAAATATGTTGTGTTGATGCAACTTACAACGGATAATTAACGGAGTTATGGTTATTGACAGAATTAAACAATATCCATGACCCAGATATTGCTTTCGAGAACGGCATTGAATTCTGATCGGAAGTCTGGGAAATTTTCATAGCTGTCAGCAATGCACAAAACCTTTCCACACGTGTGCCCCACTGGTCTTCTACTAAACTCTGTCATTTGTTGAAACTCCACAAGGATGGTGTCGGTGACAATAAGATCAGATCCAGTGCAAAACCGGAGAAATATCTGAAGCTTGAGTTCATCCAACTCTCTGATGAACCTTTTCAGATGATTTACCACTTCCTTCTGCGTTGAGGTTAAATAATTTGGAAATTTCAGCAGTTGGCAGACCTTTTTGGAAGTAGGTTGCAAGTCAGAGCACAACTTGTTAAGTGCGTCAGGACTTATGAAGTCATGGTGAAAAGTAACCTCCCTCCAGCAGTCAATAACAAACATGGGCTTTTGGACAAGCTCTTTGTGCGCTATTTCCTGCAGTATTGTGGGAAAGGTTTCAGGTGTGATTCTCTTTCTACACCCGTAGCTATCAAGAACTTCCACAAGATCATCTTGGTCCACTTCTGAAAAGTCCTTCATTGCGTCCATCAAAACGTCACGCTCCTGGCTGCTCACAAACTGCAGAAAGTGGGCCCTTGGATCACTGTAGACACAGTTGAAAAGCACTTGCTCGAGGAAAGGAAACGCAAGTTTGTTTGGGAAATAGCAACAATCTTGGTAACCTTTTATAAGTATTCTCCCAACTGCTTTCCACTTTGCTGCAGAAAAATCATGACGGATAAATGGCACTTTAATTGATGTACCAAGGATGCATCGGTCATAGAATTCCTGCCAGAAACAGGTGAGAACATCTCTCAGTACTCCAGACCCAACACCTGTTTCTTCTCTATCATCTGGGAGTATGCGTTTCACACTGAGTGGTTTGTTCAATATTTCTTCTTTACAGAATGCTCTTATCATATCATTCAATGTGTCAGTGGAGTGGACAGTTATAGTCAACACATCCTGTGGATCAGGTGGATTGAGGGGCATAGCAGGACCACCGTAGATCATTGTGACTTCTGTATCTTCTATTGTGTCATATGTGGGACCAAAAGTAATTTCTGAATCAACAGAAATGTTGAATGGCTGGTAGACTTCATTTGAATAAACAGAGACCTCGTCACTTTCTGCGGCATTGTATTCACTGCCACTGACAGACGTAACTTCCTCGTGTGTGTGGACATCATCTTGGTTGTCTTTTGGTCTTGTTGCAATGTAAAAACGCAACAATGTTAGCTTTGCAGCCTCGTACATATAGCCGATGGAATGGCAGGTGTCATCACTGAGGCAGTTTTGTTTGAAATCCCAAACCTCAAACTCAAAGTCCAATTGTGATCCTTTGGGAGAAATTCCATCTGGGAAAAATAGTTTTTTTCCTTCCTTGAGAATGTCTTTCAACCCAGCTTCTGTGGACATTTGAAGTTTTCTGGTACCCCCTCCCTGCTTCTCCCTTACCTGTTTGGTTATCTTTCCATCACTGTGTATCCATTCGATTGCAATATTTCTCGTTGTTTTCTGCTTCTTTGTCTCTTGTGGTTGTGTCTTTGAGGTGGTGTCCTCTTTGTCACTATCTTTCCTGAGTTTCATTTTTTCACGTAGTTTTTCTACAAGTCCGTTTTTTCTTTTGGATGTAGGCTGTTTCGTCTTGCAAAAATTAAAGAGTGCAATCCGGTCTCCATAGCGAGGGATGTAATTGGCAAGAGTGGCATCGTCCATCAGTGTGATGACATCACTGTCAATCTGCACGATGATAGAAAAAAAAAATCCATCACACAGAATCACTTAATTTGAAAGAATGAAGCACAAATATAATACTTATTGTAAATCAAATCCACACTCGACAAACATGTTGCAACTGTTTAATCTTTAGGAATTTATTAAGCCACATTTATACCTGAAGTCTGTGTTTTTTTATTTCATTTTATACACTACTTCAATCATCAGTTCACTTAATGTGAGTGTGTACATACTTAAAATGAGCTAGAGTTGGATTGTGGTATGGAGTCAGCAAAGCATAAGGGGTTTGATGCCGCGAGTCGCGGTGTTTTACCGACGCTTTGTGACGTTGCCGTGACGTGTATGTATGTATGTATATGTATATTTATAATCGTACATGACGTCATCGGTTTAAGGAAACTATGTATATACATATATATACATTTATAATCGTACATTACGTCATCGGTTGAATGAAACTGACTCCTGAATGAACAAAAATAGCATAATGCTTCTTTACGTGTAAATGCGACGCATCCCGTCAAGAGCTATCAATTGGCAACGGAGCTACATGCTACACGGAGCCAGTTATATACGCAACAGTCACCAAAATGAACACAATGCTTTATTTACTCACCCCCTGCTCCTCCAAGAGTGAAATGATGTCCTCCGGCAATCCTCTGGCACGCAAAAAGTCACTCGTTGACGACATAATGTCCTCTCTGGTCAAAACCACACCACACTGACTTTCCCTCCGCCACCCCACACCATAAAGTCAGAATTCTGACTTTATTCTCAGAATTCTGAGAATAAAGTCAGAATTCTGAGAATAAAGTCAGAATTCCGACTTTAAAGTCAGAATTCTGAGAATAAAGTCAGAATTCCGACTTTAAAGTCAGAATTCTGAGAATAAAGTCAGAATTCCGACTTTAAAGTCAGAATTCTGAGAATAAAGTCAGAATTCTGACTTTAAAGTCAGAAATGGGGAATTCTGACTTTAAAGTCGGAATTCTGAGAATAAAGTCAGAATTCTGACTTTAAAGTCAGAATTCCGACTTTAAAGTCAGAATTCTGAGAATAAAGTCATAATTCTGACTTTAAAGTCAGAATTCTGACTTTAAAGTCAGAATTCTGAGAATAAAGTCAGAATTCTGAGAAAAAAAGCCAGAATCCTGTCACCCCTCGGTTTTTTTTTCTTCACTGGCCCTAATCCTCTTCCGTACTTATATGTGTTTAGTACTTTGAAAAAATATCATCGTAAAAAAAATATCCTAAATCAGTTGTTCCCATGAATTAAAAAAAAGCTATAAAACGTGAACCAAAAAAATAAAAGTCAACTAATATTTTTTAAATGATGAACATTGAATGGGCGCTTCTTCCGGGGACTCCATTCTTCTACTGGGTGACTTCAATGCTCACGTGGGCAATGACAGTGAGACCTGGAAGGGCGTGATTGGGAGGAACGGCCCCCCCGATCTGAACCCGAGCGGTGTTCTATTGTTGGACTTCTGTGCTCGACACGGATTTTCTATAATGAACACCATGTTCAAACATAAGGGTGTCCAGGTGTGCACTTGGCACCAGGACACCCTAGGCCACGGTTCGATGATCGACTTTGTAGTCGTGTCATCGGATTTGCGGCCGCATGTTTTGGACACTCGGGTGAAGAGAGGGGCGGAGCTGTCAACTGATCACCAAATACTGTATCAACTGTGACATCAACTTTGCCCAGCGACTACGCTGTTTTTACTATTTGTTAAATAGATTGCATTACATCACATTAGAGTTCAAAACCCACACATGAAAATGAAAAATGTAAAAAGAAGCGGATTGAAGAATGAACTTTCTGACTTCACATTAACCTTTTCACATTTAAATAATACGATCAGCAACTTCCATTATTATTCCTACACTTATACATTAACCATTGCTAATAGGAACAAAAGATTCAATTAATACTATGGTCTGATGTTTAGGCCATGTCGCTAAACTTTCCTTCAGGCCATAATGCTAAGCCTTCGGTTTCTGTTTGAAGCAGTTTGATTATAGATTTGAATGTTTTTCATGTTATGATGTCGTTGTACTACGTTCATTTTGTCTTCACTTATAGATTATTTTACTGGTTCTTTTATCACAGACAAATTATTTAGGTTGATTTACCTGACATGTTTCAGCATGGAAGTACACGCCAAAACATGTCAGGTAAATCAATAATTTGTCTGTGATAAAAGAACCAGTGAAATAATGTTATGATGTCATTTCCCGTCATGTTTGTGTTACTGCATACGTGAAAAGCTTCATTTAAATAAAATCACAAATCAAATCAAAATCACAAAATCTGCCAGAAAAATCACAATCCAACATTTTTCTTGAAAGTCTCTTCCACAGACCACAACAATATTGTATTCCCACATTGCTATTTCACAACATACGTTGTGTTCAGGTGTTTGTGTTTTTTAACTATATTTGGCTGCAGTATCTGCTCATGCGCATGCGTGTGATACATTTTGGATGCCAATTGGCTGTCACCTATGCAATGCCAAACGTTCACTTCAGTCCACGCGGGAGGAATGGACAAAGGAGCAAAATTTCCGCTTTGAACGCTTCAATCACCCTGCCGGTCATATAAACGCAAGAACTGCAATGACTACAGTATATTTGAGAGAAGTGAAAGGTATGGGCCTCGGCGAAAGGTCAATCATTTTTCTAATTGGGAGGGTATTCTCACATTCTTGTCTACCAGAATATCCTGACTTTGTGGAGAGCGTTGATTCAGATGTGGCTGAGATCACAGAACTGGAGAGCCCTGACACACCGGAAGCAGGGCTGGAGAACCGCCCATGACCGAGGCCATTACAACTGTCCCCCAACAAAGAATAAGATGACAATGGGCTCACTTTGTCATAGGTTGCATTGCAGGAAGTGTTGCCGTTGAAGAATGGTGGGCCTGTGGAAGCAATATATTTTTTAATTAAATCCACAAGAATGTGCGTATGTATGTGATTGTGTGTGCGTGCATGTGTTAGGGCTTTGCGATATGGCCAAAACATCCTATCTCTATATATTTGCTAGATATCTTGATAATAATAAGAATATGTGCTTGTTTTGTGTGTGTGTGCACGCGTATGTGAACTGCATTACGTAATGATTTATCCAATTTGAAAAAAAAACGTTTACCCCTAGATTCCTATACATATTGCATTGTATGACTTTATTACCAACAAAAACATACTGGCAGTCAAGGAAGACGCGACTTGACAAAAGCCACATGAACGTTGATGCTCTTGGCCATTCATGTGAATAGACAGGTGAGGACGAGCAGCTTGTATATTTTCCCAACAAGCGCTGCTATTTCATCCATGGGCAATGGGGAAATCGAAAATATGTTCATGTTGTGGTGGACATTAGGACAATGCCTCTCACCCAAGCAGGCAGGCAGTTGGGGGAATGCTTAATTTTTTTGGCACAATATTGTCCTTGCTATGATTCACTTGTTGGCAATTTTGGATTAAATACGTTTTTTCACAGTCAACCGGGTGTGCTTCTTTCTGCCACAACATAATGTTCTGAAGCTCAATACAGGTATACCGTATATATTTTACAGTTTTCCGTAAATATTTTTGCAAATGTTGCTTACATGTACAAGTACAGTTGAACCCCAGAAGTTGACCGCCTCCGTAGTTGACGTATTCGTTTTTTGCTGAAGAATTTCAGGAAATCTTTGTCTCGGTTGTCGGATAAAGCTTCAGAAACTAACGTTAGTTGGCATTGTTGTTTAGCGGGTTTTAAACCATTGACACACCCGAGTGCAGTCGTGCGCGGCATGCTTCCAGAAAGCTGCCCCCGCAAGAATGCGAGATCATGGGGGTTCACGCTGAGAGTAGACTTCACGCGATAACAACCAGGTAAAAAGAGCTATTGTACATAGCTGGAAAGCTGCACCGGCGAGCCCACAAGATCACAGGGGTTCAAGTTGAAGAGTTTAGTTCACAACCATGCAAAAAGAGAGCTAAAGTATGTTACATTGAAGAAGCTGGACAGCGGATCTTTTCCAGCACAATCTTTAATGCGGGGCCTTTTAAGTAATGAACATATTCGCGAGATGCAACTCAGCTCAACTTCCATACTGGACAATGACACGTAGGTATTGTAAGAGAAGCAAATAGTAGGGGCCTTGGTGAAAGGTCAATCATTTTTCTGCATCACACTGTATTTGTAGACAATAGCTTGTGGAAGTTGCTTTAAAGGCGTAGAAAACGAGCCAAAAACTTCTCACATTCAGACTCTGTGAGCCGTGTTTATTAATTGACAAAATAACATTGAATGCGCATGACAGAAAAAGACGGCAACGCTAAACATCACCGGAACTCATAAAGGGACCGCAACTATAAATTTAATCAGAACGTCATAACATAGAACACACATATGATAAAGTGAATTATGTTGTCCTTGGAGAAAGCACTACACATGACCCCCCACAATTCACATTACATAAAACCTGAGAAAAGAAAAAAATCGATCATCACTGGCGTGGGGGGCGAATCAGATGTCCAGTGTAGCTCCGCTGAACGAGAGAAGGCGGAACCGCCCCCTCCGTGCCTGTCTGTAGGGCTCTCCTGTGGCATGGCCGAGGGGTAGGAGGAACGGGAAGAGGGGGTCTAGTCGGAGGCCGGCCCCGTTTTGGGGGTTGCGCCAAATCAACAGGCCTGGCCAGATCTAGGTGAGCTAGTTTTAGGCAGTTCACAGACACACACTCCGGCTTGCCCCCAATGTCTACCACAAAGTGCTTGTCCTCCGTTTCTACGATGCGGAAAGGGCTTTCGTAAGGCGGACGGAGAGGTCCGCGATGGCCGTCAACTCGAATAAAGACATAGCCATCAGACCGAAGGCCACTGGGGACATGAGAGTTTGGCAAACCATGGCAGGAGGTAGGAAGTGGAGCAAACAGCCTGGCATTGTCCAACATGCTGGAGTGTTGGAGTGCGGTGGACCAAGGGGTCATGGTGCTGGGGACGAACTCCCCGGGGACCTGTAGTGGCTGACCATAGACCAGCTCCACGGAGGAGTTCTAGAAGTCTTCCTTTGGTGCAGTCCTGATACCCAGCATGACCCATGGGAGCTTGTCAGCCCAGGAACTGTCCATCAGGCCGGCAAGCAGGGAGGCTGTGAAAACGTTCACAGAGGCCATTGCTCTGGGGGTGGTAGGCCGTGGTGCGAGTTTAACACCCAAGCTCCCTGCGACAGTGTTCCAAAGTTCAGAAGTGAGCTGAACGCCACGGTCTGAGGAGACACCCAGGTGCCAATAAACGGCCGTGCCATATCAGCTGATGTTATAGATGACAGAGGAACAGCCTCAGACCACCGTAGTGTCCTGTCGACCATGGTGAGCACGTGAGTGTAACCCTGCGAAGGTGGAACTGGGCCAATTAGGTCGATGTTGACGTGGTCGAAACATCGTTCTGGCACCTGAAACTGTTCCAGTGCCGCTTTGGTGTGGCGGTGTACTTTGGCACGTTGGCATTAGACATAGGTGTTCGCCCAGTCCCTCACGTCCTTTTTAAGTCCGTGCCACACAAACTTGGCTGCCACCAGCCGGTGTGAGGCCTTGGTATCTGGGTGTTAGAGGCCATGGATGGCGTCAAAAACAGACAGCCTCCACTTCACAGGCACAATAGGCCTAGGAGGGCCCATGGAGATGTCACACAGCAGAGTGGTGCCAGCGTCATCAAATGCCACCTCCTGCAACTGCAGTCCAGTCATGGATGAACAGCAAGCCTGCACATCCGGGTCAGCGGCCTGCTCCGCTGCCATGCTGCCGTAGTCCATGCCGAGGTGAACCGCCCCTGCAACAGCACGGGAGAGGCAGTCTGAAACCTGGTTGTGTTTTCCAGAAAGATGTGCAATGTCTGTCGGGAACTCAGAAATGTAAGTCAGCTGCTGCTGGTGCCTGCCAGACCATGGTTGAGCGACTTTGGACATTGCAAAAGTCAGAGGCTTGTGGTCCACAAAAATGGTGAACGGGCGTACCTCCAACAGTGAACGAAAGTGTCGGATGTCAAGGTACACACCAAATAGCTCCCGGTCGAAGTTGCTATACTTCCGTTCACTGGGACGTAACTGCCTGCTGAAAAAGGCGAGAGGCTGCCAAGCATTACCCACCCAAACCGCACCGACTGCGTAGTCTGAGGCGTCCGTGGTAAGTGCAATTGGGACAGAGGAGGCGGGATGGGCCAACATGGCAGCCTTAGCCAGGGCAGTCTTAGCGTCAGCAAAAGCCCTGTCTCTTTCTGGGTTCCAGTCAGTGTGTTTCGGCTTGCCACCTATCAGAGCTTCGTACAAGGGTCGCATGGTTTGGGCAGAAACGGGAGAAAACAGTGGTAGAAGTTAACCATGCCAAGGAACTCCTACAAGGCTTTGACAGTGACTGGGCATGGAAAAGTAGCGATGGCCTCCACTTTTGATGGGAGAGGAACGATCCCGTCCTTTGTGACTCTGTGCCCCCAGAAAGTCTATGGTGGAAAGGCCGAACTCGCACTTGGCAGGATTGATGATGAGCCCGTCCTCTGTAAGGCGCTCAAACATAGCGCGAAGGTGCAAAAGGTGCTCTGAAGGTGATGAATTGGCCACCAGGATGTTGTCAAGGTACACAAACACGAAAGGCAGATCCCGTAACACATAGTCCATGAGCCCCTGGAAAGTCTGAGCAGCATTTTTGAGCCCAAATGGTGTGCGCAGGAACTCAAGCAAACCAAATGGTGTGATCACAGCTGTTTTTGGGATGTCGAGAGGGTGTACGGTCACCTGATGGTATCCTCTGATCAGGTCCACCTTTGAAAAAATGACCTTGTCAACCAGATGCGCTGAAAAATCCTGGATGTGGGGCACAGGGTAGCGGTCAGGCGTCGCGTCGTTGAGCCATTGGTAGTCCCCACAAGGATGCCAGCCCCCCTCCTGGTTTGGGGACGAGGTGCAGGGGGGAGGCCCAAGGACTGTTGGAGCGTTGAAAAATTCCCAGGCGGTCCATGGACTCGAACTCCATCTTGGCTACGGCAAGCTTGTTCGGCTCGAGGCAACGAGCACAGGCGTACACGGGTGGGCCAGTGATGTCAATGTGGTGCTCGACACCGTGCTTGGCTGTGGAAGAGGAGGTGGGCTGGGTCAGTGCTGGGAACTTGACGAGCAGACGCTGGAAACTGTGACGGAGAGCAGGCTGGAGAGGTGCACCGTGCCAGAGTCGCTGAGGGCGCGGGCATAAGAACAGAAAGTGACGGCGTCGATCAAGCGCCGATTTTTAACGTCCACTAACAGTCCATATGCACACAAAAAAAACCTCCGCTGTGCCCCTATGTCGGAGAGGAAACGTCGGCCGCAGATGGAGTCGCGGATGAAAAGCAGCCTACCGGCATGGCCGATGCTCACTGCCACTAACGAGCGCCGGCCTTGGCATTTCCCACTTCACCGAAGCAGCATGGAGAGTGGCATCGTTTGGCCTTGGAGCCAAACTTGGCATGGTAGAAGCACACACCCGAAGACTGTAGATGATGCAGGGCTGCTGCGACGAGCGAATGATCATCCATTACCTCAGATACAAAACCAGTAGGGTGGAGGGCAGCTGCGCAGGGTTGCTGACTAGCCAAGAAACACTTGTCAGCCTCATCCGCCAGTTCTCTGCAATCTGTGTTGGCCAAAACAGCTCTCACATGAGCAGGCAGTTGGCGCAGGAAAAGGTGGACGAAAAGGAACCCTGGCTCATTGTCACCAAGCAGATCGAGCATTCGGTCCATTAGCTCTGAGGCCTTGCTGTCACTGAGGCTTGAAGAGAGAAAAGCCTACTGGCCCTCTCAGTGTCAGACAGTTCAAACTTCTTCAGTAAGTACTTCAGTTTCATACTTTCTTGTTTGAGGAGGACGTTTAAGAAGGCTCACCACCTCCCGAGGACAGATACCTTGTAGTAGTATCTCGTTTCATCGGCGGTAATCTGTCGTAAGGCAAACTGTGCCTCAGTTTTAGCGAATCAGGCTGAAGCAGAAAACTCCCAGAACTTGGGGAGCTTGAGAGACACAGCGTTGGCGGCCATGTCGATCTGGATAAGTCCAGTAAACAAACGTCAGGGGTCACCAGTGTGGAACTTGCTTTAAAGTAGAAAATGAGCCAAAAACCTCTCACATTCAGACTCTGTGAGCCGTGTTTATTAACTGACAAAATAACATCCAATGCGCATGACAGAAAAAGCCAGCAACGGTAAACGTCACCGGAACTCTTAAAACAAACGCAACTATAAATTTAATCAAAACATCATAACATATAACAGAACACACATATGATGAAGTGAATTATGTTGTGCTTGGAGAAAGCACTACAAGCTATTCTTTTGTTCACATTGATTCGTATTGGGACATTATTTTCAGTACTTTGGCTCTTTTACCATGGTAAGTACGTTTTGTGTTTAAGTAGTATTATTTTGTCATGATTAATTTATTTCCAGCTCATAATTTTCTTTTAAATGTCCGACATATCATGCGCCACATACGGAACGCTAGTCAATGCTTCTTTTAGTAGAAATTAGCGTCAAGACCGAGGGTTCTACTGTATGCTGCGGCTCTGCATGCCCTGCATCCTCCGCATGATGACCATCATTGGGTGGCTTATTTTTTTTTCCATGTCCAATTTGAAAGGAGCAATGTGGTTAGCTGGACTGAGCTAAACATGCAACTCAAGTGTGGCAAGGTCACATGACTGATATTGGCCTAATTTCGATGTTAATATCTTTAATGTTCATGTCTTGATTTTTATACGATAACTAGAGGTGGGGGTGGCTCGGTCAGCATGTCCGCCTCACAGTTAGGAGGGTGCTGGTTCGATTCCACCTCCTATGTGGAGTTTACATGTTCTCCCCGTGCCAGCGTGGGTTTTCGACGGGCATTCCCGGTTTCCTACAACATCCCAAAAACATGCTTGGTAGGCCAATTGAGCACTCCAAACTGCCTCTAGTTGTGAGTGTGAGTGCGGGTGGTTGTTCGTCTCTGTGTGTCCTGGGATTGGATGGCAACAGGTTCAGGGTGTCTCCTGCCTACTTCCTGATGACTGCTGGGATAGGCTCCAGCACGCCCGCAACCCCAGTGGGGGACAAGCGGTATAGAAAACGATGGATGGAACTAGAGTTGTCCCTGTCTTTCCAGTCCCCATTACAGCCTCGCTCAGTCAGTCCGAGTCAGCCGAATGCCATAGAGAACGGACTCATCAGTACCTCATCAAAACCAGATGCTGCACACTTAACATGCTGCCAAGTAAAGAACAAGGAAAATAAAACAGAGTGCGTTTCTTTTTTTGTTGTTATTTGGCTGTCTGCTTGCATTGTGCCTGCTTGTGACGTGGAAATTATGGTCTAAATGCCGATTGGCTGTCACCAATGAGGGGCAGGCTGGGCCCACATGGGTAAAGGACACAAAACTCAAGGATGGAGGACAATGACCACCTCTGACAAAATATCGCCCAGCCCTAGTTTACAATATCATAGAATTACTGTACGTGTGTACTCACAGTTTGAGTGTGTGTCGTCATCCTCATCCATCTTCTGAAGACAAACAAAAGACATATTTAATGTAATTGATTGTTAATTTATAGTGCAGTCTTTTTAGTAGCACTTTTTGTAATAGTTGCATTTGTGACTTGTATGTCGTCAAATTAGAGTTCAGACTCGCAACCAAGATTCCCATTCCCCAATGAATTGTCTGCCTCGCATTAGAGTTACAACCATGAGAGCTGGAGTTGTTTACGTTGGAGCTGGCCACACCTACAAAACATAATTGTTTTAAATTATTGAGCAATTCAATTGAAATAGTTCATGACATCATTTTAGACTAAAAATCCCTAAAATAATTTTAATATTTATTTGAAAGTTATTTTCAGTCAATTTTAATTCATTTTCCGCTCGTATACATTGCTGGCGCCACAGATATACATCAAGCATGCAATCGAGATAATAACAGCGATGAGGAAGAGTAGACGAGACAGCGGAATGCAGCTTCCTCTGTGGGAACAATTGGGATTTTGCAAGAAAGACATTTTCCGTGCATAGCCTTTACAAATGCCCAATGAAATATAATGACAACGCAACATTTGTTGAGGCATCTCAACAGTTGTTGTGCCAATATAGTAGTATCCCTACAGGAGCGGGCACGAATTGAGTGACAGAGGTGCAACATTACTTGTTGTTATCATTTAAAGACGCAAACATACTTTTGTGTTTCCTAATTTCCAGTTTTATGTTTTTTTTTAAAAAAGTGCTTGCATCGAATGATCAATAGCTGCGTAGAGAAACAAAGGAACTGTACACACGTTCAGCAGTTTACTCAAGGTGCCTCCACCACTCATACAGTCCTACATCTCAAATATCCCCAAAAATACTCATTTAATGCACCAAACAGCAAAAAGTAGTCAGTAAATGAGCACATTGAAAGTTTTGTAATGTGTTTGACCCACCAAAATCAGAACAGGTGGTTCGCTGATTATTTTTTTTTTACAGGGATAACTACGTGGGGACAATAGTTTGTTGACAATTGAAAATTGACTACGATTTTTTGGAGTTGACCATAGTGATAGCACTACAACAAAAAATAAGTTCATAGATGTCTTCATGACTAGACTCTGATTAAATCTGCATTTTCTTTACAAGATAGGGTCATGTAGGGAATGTTCAAGCTACTTTTAAAGTCGATGCTACACAGAATTTTGAAGTACCGTCATTTTCTGACTATAAGTCGCGTTTTTTTTTATTAATTTGGGTGAGGGGGGGCAACTTATACTGAGGAGCGACTTATATGTGATTTTTTTCACAACCGTGGGAAACCGTGATAAACGAACCGCGATGTAGCAAGGGATTGCTGTAATTTTAATTTCAAGTGACATCAGCGGCGAGGCGGTTGTTTACATAAAGGCCAAATATTTGATCACGGGACGACGAAAATGACGTCATTTGAACTGCAAGTGACGTCACCCGTGCCGCGCGGCAGTTGTTTGCATAAAGGGCAAAGGATTCGATCACGGGATGATGAAGATGACGAAGGGCCCCACGTACTACCGGCATAATTAGCGGCTTTGTTTGTAAGTGACACGGAGGATGAAGAGTTTGAAGGATTTAATGATTTAGAGTGACACAGAAGGTTTGAAAAACTATTATGGCTTTTACGCACGCCCTGTCCGACTCGACGGAGCTCTCTTTCACCTGGATGAAAGTCAGGGGCCGGTGCTCGGCCGGGTGGCTGTCCGGGGACGGTGGATGGGGGTCGGACATTGTCACACACACATCTGGGTGTGGTGAAATTTGTCCTTTGCATCCCCATGTGATTTTGATCCATCCCCTGGGGGAGAGGGGAGCAGTGAGCAGCAGCGGTGCCACGCTCGGGAACCATTTGGTGAGCTAACCCCCCAATTCAAACCCTTAATACTGAGTGCCTAGCAGGGAGGCAATGGGTCCAATGTTTTAGAGTCTTTGGTATGACCGGGCCGGGGTTTGAACCCATAACCTTCCAGTCTCAGGGCGGACACTCTACCACTAGGCCACTGAGCTGGTTATGTCGTGTCATGTCATGTCATGTCTGTTCTTGGTGTTGGATTTTGTCAAATGAATTTCCCCCAAAATGCGACTTATACTCCGGAGCGACTTTTAGTCCAAAAAAATACGTTAAATAAAAAATTGGCCACCTTCCTGTTGGCTTTAGTATGTAGCTGTGAGGGACTTTTAGTAGGTCTCGAGCTATTACATGTGTTGATATTTTGCAAAGAGCTAGTAGGAACTTACAACCGGAGCTGCTCTTTTAAACTTTTGTAGGGTGCTTCATTGAACCATAAAAAAAAATCACAATAACTAATAAAACATTGATGATTAAGCCAAACCCATGCGTGTGCGTTTTTGTCGCAGTAATATTTCATTGTGATTTATTATGTTATTATACACTTGTGATCGCTGTGGAAAGTGTGTAGTAACTAAGGAACAGAAGCAGAGGAGCCGAAACCTGTTGCCTCTGCTTGGCCCCAGCTGATCCCAAGCCGGCGATAAGAGGAAACCACTGGAGAAGACATTTCTGCTGTTAGGTGATATGATGAAATGACATGCAAAAGAGCTTATCTGCTAATATCTTCTTGCAGAGACTCGGCAAGAAAAACATGCAAACAAGGGCTGATTTCCCCACCCCTTAGAGTTATGTAAATTAGGGACCTCAAACCAAATAAAAGTGAGGTTGATGGGAGAGCTGATTAGAGTAGTTGAGAGACCAGCATACGACTCTCCTATTCTCCTTGCGAGGAGAATAGGTGAGAGAACAGCATACAGCTCTCCTAATTCTCCTTGCAAGTAACTGGAAGTGTCTTCTCTCCTCATTGTTTGTGAGATGTTTAGGAAATAAACTTATAATAGATTTGGTGCACGTTTAGACAATCAAAGTAAGTGCTATTTACTTGGGAACCATGGCAACAGCGCTTCGCAAAAGGTTTGTGTTTTAACATAGGCCTGTTTTAAAGAAGAAAAATACCTTATTGTAAATAAAGTACATGACTGAGTGTTGAGCCAACTGTAACATGGATGAGTGTCTAATTATGTTGTGTGTTTGTGTGGGAAAGTGTGGGCAGTTTTGCTCTTTGCCACCCCTCCATTTGCACATACAGGACTCAATAAACATGTACTTCTTTTCTAGCTGAGAGAAGATGAATGAAGATAAAGTAGAACTAATTCAATGTAGATCTAGGGTGACCAGACGTCCTCTTTTTCCCGGACATGTCCTACTTTTGAGCCCTATATTTTATAATATATTTTCATCATTGCTAAGACCATACATTTTTTTTTTTTTTTTTTTAGCAAACAATGTGTTCCCACGACAACAGTCGTGGACAAAATAAAAAGTTTTGGTTGGATTTGTTCCATCCACAGTTTTGAGTAGAGAAAACCAGACTTCCCTCTCATCAGGCATTTTGTCCAGTTCGTCCTGAGGGATGCCAAAACGCTCTCAGGCCAGCCAAGAGACATAGTCTCTCCTATGCGTCCTGAGTTAGGGTTTACCCTAACACTTCCTCCTGCGACTTCAACTGGGGAGGCATAAAGGCAGTATCTTAATCAGATGCACAAGTTAACTCATCTGGGTTAACAAACTGGGATGGCGGTCCAACTCCAGAGTAATCACACTTCTCAGGCTCCCTGATAAGGTCTATTCAGGGGTACTGGAGGGTCCATTAGGCGGTCGAATTTCAGATTCATTATGTGGAGGGTACAGGATCAGGGCGCTGTAGCTCAATGGTACAGTGTTTGTCTCCCAACTTGCAGGTTATGGGTTCAATCCTCATCCCATGTCCATGGTGACCATGTCCAAGTGTCCTTGAGTAAAACACTCAACCCAGAATTTCTCCAAGTGGCATCTGGAAGCGCCCTGCATGGCAGCAGCCACCTGCTGGTAGAATATCTTAAATTCATTGTGCATTGGTTGTACAATGACAATAAAGTCATCCTATTCTACCAAACCTACTGAGTATGAGTAAGTCAGATTCTTTTCCGGTGTAGGTTTGGACTCCGCCAAGGTTGCCCTCTGTTTATAAATTCAATGGACAAAATTTCTAGATGCAGCCTAGGCATTGGGAGGTCTGGTTAAGTGAAATCAGTTTCGCATCTCTGCTATTTGCAAATGTTGTGGTGCTTTTTTTACCATCACTTAATGTCATTTTTTTCTGTAAGCCAAGACTAAGCCTTCAAGTAAGATAACCTGTTACTGTCTTTGATACAAATGTATTTATTTTTTTGTTTTATTTCTCTTGTTTTTCTGATTTGTTGGCTTCTTTAGCCATGATCTCAAACCCTCATTGGGGCGGCTCTCAGCCAAGTTTGAAGTGGTTGGGATGAAAATCAGCATTTTGAAATGGGCTGTACTTGTATAGCACTTTTCTACCTGCTTCACACAGCTTCCTCATTTACCCACTGATGACATACTACCATCTACCCACATATGGTCACAAGCTGTGGGTCCCAAGGGATCTTGTACACCTGAAAAAAGTCCTATCAACCCTTTTTGGTCTCTGTGTCCGAGCTCTCCCAAAGAGATAGGGTGAGAAGTTCGGTCATCCCAGAGGGACTCAGTCAAGCCGCTGCTCCTCTGCGTTGAGAGGAGCCCGGGGCACTGTCCTCGATGGCCACATGATGTTGTAGAGGTGAGTCAACCAGATCAGCCCCACAACATCCAAAGCCTTTTGGTAACCTTGCTACTCAGGAGCTTTTTAAACACCTATGTGATTTCAAACTCAGAGATAGGAGAGCCCACCTCAGAGTCTCCAGGCTGTGCTTCCTCAAGAAGGCGTGTTGTTGGAATTGAGGTCTACTCCCCACCGACCCACAACGTCCCCAGTCTGGGTCAGCAGCACCACGTTTTCATGCTACAGTGTTAATGGTGTACTGCATAGGATGGTGTAACAGAATTTCCTCAAAGCCGTCCAGAAGTCATTTTACATGGCCTCGCCACGTTTTTGTCTCAGCAACCGCCATAGCTGCCTTTTGCTTGTCCATGCAGCACCCATCAGCTGTCTCTGGAACCCCACAGACTAAAAAGGGTTGATAGGGCTTTCTTTAGGTGGACAACATCTCTTACCGCTGGTGTACACTTGCAGGTTCTGGGATTTCTGCCACGAACGGTACCAGCTACCTTACGGCCACAACTCCGATCAGGAGCATCAACAATGGAACATGATCCACTTAGACACCCACTTCTCTCAGATTGTGGGTAAAGTTCTGCCAGAGGTGTGCGTTGAAACGCTTTCTGAAAGGAGGGTCTGTCAGACATTCCCAGCAAACGCTAACAATACAGTTGGGTCTGCCAGGGTGGACCGGCATCTTCTCCCACCATCGGAGCCAGCACAAAACCAGGTGTGCTGATTAGTTGACAGCTCCGCACCTCTCCCCCCTCTCTTCACCCGATTGTACAAAATATGCGGCCGCAAATTTGATGACACAACTACAAAGTTGGACATTGAAATGCGGCCTCGCGTGTCATTGTACCAAGTGCTCATATAGATAAACTTGTTTTTAAACATAATGTAACGGACAATCCATGACGAGCACAGTCCCAAAACAAAACACCAGCTGGGCACTTATCAGGGTGGCCATTCCTCCCAATCATGCCCTTTTGGGTCTCACTGTCATTTACCACATGAGCATTTAAGTCAGCCGGCAGATTGATGGAGTCTCCAGGAGGGGCACTCTCCAGCACTTCTAAGGACTTCAAAAAGGGCGGGTACTCTAAACTGCTATTTGGTGCATAGTCACAAAGGACTATGCAGAGGAAGGCTACCCTCATGTCCACAGGGGTAAACCCCACAAGGATAAACCCCAGTGTACAGGCGTCGACCCATGGGGTAATAAGTATGCCCACAACTGCACTGTGCCTCTCAAACAGTGGCACCTCCAGAGTGAAAGAGAGTCTAACCCCTGTCGAGATGACTGGTACAAGAATCTAAGCTATGTGTGGGGCAAATCTGACTATGTCTAGTCAGAACACCTCTGCCTCGCACACCAGATTGGACTTCTTCCTTGCCAGAGAGATGACATTCCACATCCCAATGGAACCAGGGATGATGATGATTTGATGAGTTTGCCTACCTTGATGTGTGTGCAGCTTCATGAGTTTTCGTTCAGGTTTAGGCCAAATTTAGTGTTGTTTTTGTAAACCCTGCATTGCCGTGACAGTGTTTTAAGCACCGAGAAGGTCTAAACGCAAGCTGATTTTTCATCATTTCCATCCGACCACACAATCTTCCGGTTTTCCCCGTAGAGTGCCACAGCGTCACAAGAGACATTTCGACATTTCTACATTTTTCTAAAGATTATTTTTTATGATGTATTCTATGTGCCCTCTCTGCATCCATTGCAGCCTGGTCATCCTGGAAGGGGGATCCTCCCATCTGTGGTCCCTTCTCAAGGTTTCTCATTTTTCCCCCAGTAGGGTTTTTTTTTGTTTTTACTTGCCCTCCTGGGAGTTTATAATGACGGGATGTTTGAGAATAATTGTCAATTTTTTGTACATGTGAAGCCCTTTGAGACTTGCCTGTGATTTAGGGCTATATAAATAAACTTGATTTGACAAGCAAATATTAAGATTCAAGAAGTTTATTGGCCATGTTAGGGCATGCCAAACAAGGAATTTGACTCCGGTAGGTCTCTGCCTTACAAAACTAACAACATTCAGGACATGTGTGAAAATTGACAATTATTCTCAAACATCCCCTGATCTTAAACTCCCAGGAGGGCAAGGAAAAACTCAAAACTCTTACTTGGTTTAAAGAGATCTGGTTGACCTGCTAGGAGGCAAAACAAAATAATAAAACTTTTTTTTACTGTAGCCAGTAGGTGGCGCTGCCACTACAACGAAAACTAAGCTTGTAGATAACCTTAGGCCCAAACTGTCATTAAATTTGCAAAAGTTTGCAAATTAAGATCATGGGTAAGGTAAAGTTACAGCAGCTTTTTAAGTCAAAGCTATCCCAAATTCTAAAGTGAATTCAAAATGTCTGCCTTCTTTTTCATTTTAACATATGGCTCCAAGAGACTTTTTTGTAGGTCTTGGGCTGTTACATGTAGCACAAAATTTCCTTAGAGCATGTTGAAACTTTCAGGGACATAGGTTTAATTTGGCATGGTTATAAATTTGGTGGACACGCTACGTCTCACATACGCGCCTGCTGTTTTGGTGTAAAAAGTAGAATAAATGCAAGACCGAAAAAAGTATCTCCACTTTTATGTGCAAGCTGTAGAACTTCATTTTGGTTTATTTAACCGAGGCACAGAACGCCTCACAGGTGTGAATGATGGACAACGTCATGTAGCTATTTCATTCACAAGTATAACACCATCGTGGGACAATTCTGTATTGTTAATTAATTTAATTAATTATTAACTATTAAATCGTCTTTCTCATGAGCGCTGCCCCCAAGTCCTCCATTGTAAATTAATTATTAGTACGTTCATTGGCTCATCAACAATTAATGTGCACGTTGAAGGGCATCTTGCTGGGTCAGAGGGGACAAAAAGCCACAAATGTGAAATTGTTTCACAGATGCTCATCATGCGAGCCTCAGATGTACTTTCCATTGGGGTTATAAGTCAATTATGTGGATTGGTAGCCCCAAAGTTTAACTCCACGGCTCGTGGTTTGCGCTTCCAACCTGGGGTCACCGGTGGCGTGGGTGCGATTCCCAAGTTGGGTGAATATTTTTTACGCAATGCCAGGCACGGCGGACTCGAACTTGCGCTTGGACTGCCCAACCTTTTCTGCATATGAGGAACATGGTGCTGATTGGCTGGAAAGTCTCCTTCCATCCCGCAATGTCGCACAGAGGAGCATCAAAAAGTCTCTGGAGCTCTAAGCTATATTCTGAACTGAACAGGAGAACAGCCATTTTCTACTTCCTTTTATAATTTGCCTCATTTTTAGCCTTTGATTGAGGTCATATTTGATCAAGGAAGCTTTTAGTCTGATGTTCTTTTTTGAAAAAAATTAAAATTTTAATGTGCTAGTATCCCAATGTGCCAGTACCCTAACATTCCCACGGCTGCGAGGGCCCTTTATTGCTGGTTGCAACTCTAGTATGTAAATTAGTTTTCACTGTTATGTGGTTGATACCCAATTATATTTACTCTTGGAAATAACAAATCCGTGTCATTGCTGTAATCTTGGCACATATTTTGATTCTTTGCTTCTTAACCGCGATAAAACCGAGTTGTTGATCATATGCCCTGCTTGTCATCATCACCTATTTAAGCACACCACTCTGAGTCTTGATACAAGTAATACAACCCAAAATGATTCAACAGAAAATCATGTGAAATTATACGTGACTCACTCTCTTGTTTCAAACACACATTAACACATAACACAGAAATCATAATTCATGCGTTTGTTACATCTGGTCACAATTATTGCAATGTATTCTGGTCCCTGGTCTTACTATACCTAGACAAAGTCTGCAGTTAATACAAAATGCTGCAGCTCTTATTTATCTATTTATTTATTTATTGTTTATTTATTTGGGTTATTTGCTTATTCATCACTCTTGTCTATTCGTTTTTACTCTTTGTGCTATTTGCTTGTATGTGTTGTGTAATGTGTCTAGTCACCGTGGGACGGTGGGAAACGTAATTTCGATCTCTTTGTGTGTCTTAACGTGAAGAAATTGACAATAAAGCTGACTTTGAGCTAGAACATTGGATTTGATTACTGTGATAGCCATCTTGCATTGGTTCCCGATCCACTTGCAATGCGATTTCAAGGCTTTGTGATTTACCAATAAAATATTACACGGATTAACTTCTTCCTATTTCATTGATTTATTGGTACTACATATTCCATCATGAAACCTTTCACAAAACACTGTTCTTTTAATGACCCAGAGAGCCAAAAAGATGTCCCCAGGTTTTAGCGCATTCTCTATTTGGGTACCAGAGCTCTGGAAAGCACTACTTACAGTTATTTGTAGAAATATTCAAAACCTGATAAACAACGTCTGACATTTTGTTAAGATAAATATTGGCCAATTTGACAACTGCTTCTACTCTCCAAACCGAAAGCTGCCGTCTCAATTCTGCTCTGACTGACCGGGACAAGATTTGAGGGGAACCACCACTTTGCAGTCGCTGCCGTTGAGATTTCTGCATTGAGCAACACTTGACTGAACATCTTCCTGCGGTGCTTCTCCTGATTGAATAGACTATCACTCTATTTTATCTCATATTGCTCTGTATCACATTATATGTTAAATTTTGCACACTAGGCACCCAATGCAGCCTTGTCGTCCTAAAATGGGGCATTCCCCCATTGGTGGCCTCTTCACAAGCTTTCTCATTTTGCCCTGAATGAGTTTTTTTTTTGTTTTTTCTTACCCTCTGGGTGTTAAGATCAGGGGGTGTCATTAATACTTGTCAATTGTGGGAATGTGAAGCTCTTAAAGATGTTTCTGTGATAAATGGCTGTATAAATAAACTTGACTTGACACGTGCTCCTTCTTTCTTTTGACGGTTAGCAAATACTTTCGGCCCATTACCAGCACGTTCTGGTCACATGCAATAACACATTAAAACTATTTCTCAACTCCAAAAAGAAAGCAAACCTGATTAGAAAATGGGGACTTCTGAGCTCTAATTTTAAGAAATATAAGTTGCACCTATTGTAGGACCAGCCAAACTATGAAACAAAGTGAGACTATAGTCCAAAAAATGCTAGGTTTTTTTTTCTTGACGCATTTTTTGACTTATGTTATTTATACTCTAGGGTGATTTATAATATGAAAGAAAATCTTAATGATGTAATGTAATAATTCAGGATTAGTCAATAGAGACGCTACTAGAATTGGTAATAGTACCATGGTATATGTTTGCTTACAAATAAGTGTGATTGCAGTACCTGAATATCCATCAGTCTCTCCTGTAACAGTTTTTCTTGCCGCTTAGCTTTTCGCTTCAATTTTTTCCTCTTGTTTTTTGAAATTTTACCAACCTACAAACACACATACATATGAGAATGAATGAAGACACAACAAAATTGTAAATTCAGTTCAATCACATACTATAACTGTGAGCATAGGCATCACATCAAATTATGGCCCTCCAGAAGGCAAGCGCTATACTCACACAAACTATAGTCTAATGCACAGGTGTCACACTCATGGCCCGGGGGCCCGCCACATCATTTTATGTGGCCCGCGAAGACAAATTGTGCATCAAATTCGTGTGTCATTACTAGAATTGCAAATTGTCTTCACTTTTGATAATATATATATTTTTTAAAATATTTGACAGGTTTTTTTACTCGTCTGATTTGAAAACAAGTTATCTGTCAGTTTGTTTTGTAGCTTTTACTGTATATAATATGAGGTGCTCATACATTTATTTGGGTTGACAGTCATAATGGCCCTCTGAAAGTAGCTATGACTATAATGCGGCCAGCGAAAACAAATTCTTTGACACCCCAGGTCTAATGTATCTTTAAGTTCTTTTACTATGGTTCAGGAATTGTTTTTGTTTGGGCTCACAGTATCATGTATTAAAATGCAGGTATATAAGGACGCCCAAAATAGATTCCAACATGACTACTATAATTTCTTTCCTAATGGTTATTTATGGTTTCAACATTGGATTGCACTACATCCTGCGCCACCTAGACACCCCAGGGATGTATGGCAGGATCCTGTTTGTGGACTTCAGTTTGGCGTTCAACACCATTGCACCCAACATCCTCCAGCAGAAGCTCATTCAGCTCGCTGTGCCTGCCTCCATCTGTCAGTGGATCACCAGCTTCCTGACCAACAGGAGACAGCATGTGAGGCTGGGGACCATCACATCCGACACCCGGACCACCAGCACTGGCGCCCCCCAGGGGTACATACTCTCCCCACTGCTCTTCTCTCTCTACACCAACGATTGCTCCTCAGGAGACTCTTCTGTGAAGCTCCTGAAGTACGCGGACGACACCACTCTCATCGGACTGATCCGGGACGGTGACGAGAATGCGTACAGACAGGAGGTGGAGTGGCTGGTCCACTGGTCCAGCCAAAACGACCTGGAGCTGAAGCCGCTCAAGACCATGGAGATGACAGTGGACTTCAGGAGAGACCCTTCGCCACTTCAACCCCTCACCATCCTCAGTAATGCTATTCCCACCACAGACACCTTCAAGTTCCTGGGATCCACAATCTCCCGGGATCTGAAATGGACTGGCCACATAGACTCTGTCTGGAAGAAGGCCCGGCAGAGGTTGTACTTTCTAAGACAGCTCAGGAAGTTCAATCTGCCACAGGAGCTGCTGAAGACCTCCTACCTGCCATCATCCAGTCTATCTTCTGCACCTCCATCACTGTCTGATTTGGATCGGCAATCAAACAAAACAAGCACAGACTGCAACGGACAATCAGGACAGCAGAAAAGATAATCAGGACCAACCTCCCATCTATCCAAGACCTGTACCTGTCCAGCACCAGGAAACGTGCAAGTAACATCTCTACAAACCCTTCTCATCCAGGTTACAGTCTGTTCGAACTACTCCCCTCCGGACGGCGTTACAGAGCGCTGTACGCCAAAACCAGCAGATAGAGACACAGCTTCTTTCCCCAAGCTGCCGCTCTGATGAGCTCGCATATTTCATAGAGACTCAGAGACATCCTGTTCTTGCCACTTAAATGTTGTTAGTCACCTGAATGTTGTTCATCACTTAAATGTTGTACAGAGGCTGAGATCGACCGGAGTCAAATTCCTTGTTTGGCATGCACATACTTGGCCAATAAAGCTGATTCTGATTCTGATTAAGCATTCAAGATGAAATCCACAGAATATTGAGTTTTTAATCGCAACTGCCACTGCCACTTTCAGCCGAAAAATGGTAAATAGTACCGTAATTTTCGGACCATAAGTCGCGTTTTTTTTCATAGTTTGGGTGGGTGGGGGGGGGGTTGACATGAGCAACTTATATGAGTTGTTTGTTTTTTTTCAAAAAATTTTACTTGATCATTAACACATCAGGGCGGCTCGGTGGGGCAGTGGGTAGCACGTCCGCCTCACAGTTAGGAAGGTGCGGGTTCGATTCCACCTCCGGCCCTCCCTGTGTGGAGTTTGCATGTTCTCCCCGTGTCCGCGTGGGTTTTCTCCGGGCACTCCGGTTTCCTCCCACATCCCAAAAACATGCTTGATAGGCCGATTGAGCACTCCAAATTGTCCCTAGGTGTGAGTGCGAGTGCGAATGGTTGTTCGTCTCTGTGTGCCCTGCGATTGGTTGGCAACCAGTTCAGGGTGTCCCCCGCCTACTGCCCGATGACGGCTGGGATAGGCTCCAGCACGCCCGCGACCCCCATAGAGACAAAGCGGTTCAGAAAATGGATGGATGGATTAACACATCACTTACTAGTACAGTTGATGACCTCACATATTATTTTTAATACACTGAAAAAACGAATAAAGCAATTCACACTTTAAAGCACAAGATTCAAGTTCATGAAACAAATAAACAAAACAAAAAAAAACAACTGAAAAAGAAATATAGTTATTTTCAAACTAAACTGAAGGATGGTGATTTAAATTTCACCATTGGCCGTAACGCAACAACTGGGAGGGGAAAGCGCTGTTTTTTTGAGTTTTTAAAAAGCACAGGTCTGGTGAAGAGAATTTAGTGTGGTGATGTAAAAAAAGAAAAAAAACAGTAGGGGCAGCAATGCAATTTAGGATGCAAGCTCTGCTTGTGATGGACAGCATGCGAGCACACATCACGCCAGACATGCAAATCACGAGTCCTACGGTGCGCATACGCGGCATTGATTACACGATCGATGATCGATGTATTTTATGATTTGGAGTGACAGATGGTTTGGTAATATTGTTGCTATATGATAGTTATTTGAAATATACTTTATATATCGTTATATGGGTCTGTGGAATAATTAGACATGCAAATCACGAGTCCGACAGCGCACGTACGAGGCATTGTTTACACGATCGATGATCGATGTATTTTATGATTTGGAGTGACACAGATGGTTTGATAAACGTGTTATTTATGTAATAATCATTTGAATAAATCTGAATGTTACGTTAGGCCCGTTCTCAGCCTCTCGTTTGTGTATGTCACGTTAGCATACCGTATCGTTTAGCCTGTTGTTGCTGGTTTGTGTCTGTTTTTGGTGTTGGATTTTGACAAATACATTTGCCCCAAAAGTGCGACTTATATATGTTTTTTTTCACGTTAGTGTGCATTTTATGGGTGGTGCGACTTATACTCCAGAGCGATTTATAGTCCGAAAATTACGGTACTTGTATGGCACTTTTCTACTTTTGGTACTTGAAGCTCTTCACACTGCTTCCTCATTTACCTACTGATGACATGCCATCAGGAGCAACCGGTGGTTGAGTGTTTGCCTCAAAGACACTTCGACATGGTCACAATGGCTGAGGATCGAATCTCCAACCTTTGGGTTCATAGGGGCACGCAAACCCCTCCACCACGATAAGTTGACGCCAATTTAATTTTAAATTAAATTTGGTTAAATTGTGGTGGAGCTGCAAAGTTGAGTCGAAGTCTCCAAGTGTGTATAATAGCTTGTATGTGTGCTGTTGAGCCTAACTGCTGTGTCACAAAGATTGACACGAAAGTGAGGCCAAATAAAAAAGCAGTATTCCCATACTAAACGAACGCTGAGATCAAAGGAGCTTTACAACAAGTGATCGCAAGGGGAGGAGCAGGTCCAAAAGTATTTGCCTATTTGTGTGTGACTGGGTGAGTGGTATGAAGTTGGTGATGACATAGACATTTGGCTGTTGTATTGAGGTTTGTTCAATCAGTTACAAGTCAAGAGAAGCAAAACAACCAATCACAACACAGCATCTGGTACAGTGAATCTGTTACCTGAACATCAATGGGAGTTGTGCTGACTGGCCACACATATGGAGGGAAAGATGAAGAGAGGAGAAAATGAGAACAGGGAGCAGGAAGTGCATAAAACGTCTGGAACTGGCTTTTAAAAGACAGCAGCAGACCAGTCAGGCAAAGAGGAGTATACTAGCATTGAGTGTGACAGATTCGTCAGCATTAAAGAAGAGTCTTACGAAACAGTGACTTTCACCTAATGAGACAGATGGAGGCAGGGCTCCCGCTTTCTGCCAGATAGTGGCTTCGGCAGCCAGCCTCCTGATGTAGACCTCATCCACATCCAGCAAGATATTCTCTGGTTTGATGTCTGTGTGGATGATCTTACACTTTGTGTGCAAGTAATCCAGACCCTGTAGCACCTGCAAACATGTCAGCAAATACATATGAAACAACACGTGACACGACATCACAGTTTGTGTGTGTGTGTGTGTGTGTGTGTGTGTGTGTGTGTGTGTGTGTGTGTGTGTGCGTGCGTGTATTGCGTTTTTGTTACCTGTCTGATGATGCTCTTGACGCATACAAGAGGTAGCCCCATGTAGTTTGACTTGATGATCCACTTTAACAGATGATGACCAAGAACCTCCAGAACCATACACACATCTAACAATGGCTGAGGAGAACAAAGACTCAAGGGGACATGGTCAGACAGACAGACAAATCAGGTGAGTCAGGTGGGACTGAATGAAGGATACGAACTCCATTGACTCCAGAAATTTTGAAATCATCAATTAATTGGACAATCTTCTCCCTGTGGGGGTCGGAGGGGTCACTGTCCCTCACCTGGACACAGAGAGGCACTGTGTTGCCTATTCAATGGGTACATGACCACGCAAAATGAAGGAATATGTATTGACTAAAGCAGTGGTCACCAACACGGTGCCCTCGGGCACCAGGTCACCCGTGAGGACCGCATGAGTCGCCCACAGGTCTGTTCTATAATTAGCTCAATTAGCGACACTTATCAGTGAGCTGCACCTATTTAGTTTATTTTTGCTATTCTTGTTTCAACATATGAAAAGATGGCGGCGCGTGCACACGGAGCGGCCTCTCTCTGTCCCAACCGATTGATCGGGACTCTGTAGTTGTACGCAGACACTGCTCGCCACTGGCGGAGTTTGTGATCATTAAGTGCCGTCCTTTCTACCTGCCAAGGGAATTTACTGCGATTCTCCCTGTCGCGGTCTACATCCCGCCTTCTGACGTTGGGAGTGACAGGATCACGGCCCTTAGTGAACTGTACCAGGCTGTCAGTGATCAGCAGACGGCGCACCCTGACAGTTTCACCATCTTCGCTGGTGATTTTAATCATGCTGACCTGAAGTCTGTTTTTCCAAAGCTTCACCAGCATGTTAATTTTCCAACGCGTGGTGACAGCTTCCTGGACCTGGTCTACACTGCACAAAACGGAGCTTTCAAGGCCACCCCCCTGCCCGACATTGGACTTTCTGACCACGTCACCGTTCTGCTTACGCCCGCGTACAGACAAAGAGTGAGGGCTTCCAGGCCGGTTCGCAAGCGGGTGAGAGTGTGGCCTGAGGGGGCCTCTGATGCTCTTCGAGACTGCTTTGGCACTACAGACTGGGAAATGTTTAAGCAGGCAGCCACTTGCAACAATCAGACTGACAATGAGGAGTATGCTGACTCTGTGACCTCTTACATCGCGAAGTGCATTGATGATGTGACCCTCACAAAATACATCGTCACTCGAGCTAACTGGAAGCCTTGGCTGACAGGGGCTGTCCTCGGGCTGCTGAGGGCCAGAGACAAAGCCAGAGACAAAGCCTACAGGGCTGGGGATGAAGCGGGTGTGAGATCAGCTAGGGCGAACCTGTCCCGGGGCATCAAGGATGCGAAAAAGGCATTCTCTTCCAAGATTACTGCCCACTTCAAAGACAGCAGGGATGCTCAGGGCCTGTGGCAAGGCATTCAGACCATCACGGACTACAAGGCCGCTCCGCAGAGCTGTGAGGGCGACGTCCCTCTGATCAACGAACTGAACCGCTTCTTTGCTCGCTTCGATGCTCAAAACAGCACTTGCCCGCTGAAGACCTCTCCCCCTTCGAACGAGCAACCCCTGTGCCTCTCTCCTGTTAGCGTGAGGAGGACGCTTGCCGCTATCAACACCCGTCAGGCGGCGGGCCAGGACAACATCCAGGGGCAAGCGCTAAAGGACTGCGCTGAGGAGCTGATGGATGTCTTCACGGACATCTTTAACATTTCCCTGCAGCAGGCCGTCGTCCCGTCATGTTTCAAGGCTCCCACCATCATACCTGTGCCGAAAAATCCTGCTCCTTCCTGCTTCAATGACTACCGTCCTGTGGCACTGACGCCCATCATCATGAAGTGCTTTGAGCGGCTTGTCATGGCGCACGTCAGATCTGTTCTTCCCCCCACCATAGATCCCTTCCAGTTTGCCTTCCGAGCCAATCGGTCCTCTGAGGATGCCATCTGCTTTGCCCTTGTATGTGACTCGTATGTGAGATTGCTGTTTGTGGACTTCAGTTCTGCATTCAACACTATTGTTCCACAGCGTCTCATCTGCAAAAAACGGAGCTTTCTGCAAACTCGACAAGCTGGGCCTCAGTACCTGCCTTTGAAACTGGCTACTGGACTTCCTCTGTCAGCAGCCTCAGGTAGTAGGTGTTGGCGACAATGTCTCCGGCAGCATCACGCTGCTCTTCACCCTGCTGACGAATGACTGCACCGCAACTTACAGCAGCAACCGCGTGCTGAAATATGCCGACGACACGACTGCGGTGGGTCTGATCACCGGGGGCGACGAGACCCAATACAGGTCGGAGGTTGACCTTCTGGCCACGTGGTGCAGGGACAACAACCTCCTGCTGAACGTCAGCAAGACCAAGGAGATTGTTGTTGACGTCCGGAAGGATCATGCCCAACACCTACCGCTGACCATCGACGGTGCTGTGGTGGAGAGTGAGCAGTACCAGATTCCTGGGGGTGCACATCAGTGAGGACCTCTCCTGGACCATCAACGCTGCATCGCTGGCGAAGAAACCTCAGCGCCGCCTGTACTTTCTGCGGAAACTCAGGCGAGCAAGTGCTCCTCCTGCCATCATGACCACAATCTACCGTGGCACCATTGAGAGTGTCCTCTCCAGTTGTATCTCTGTGTGGGGTGGTGGCTGCACTGAATACAACATGAAGGCTCTGCAGCGCATAGTGAATACTGCTAGTAAGATCATTGGGACTCCGCTCCCCTCCCTGAAGGACATTTACACCTCCCGTCTCACCCACAAGACGACCGCGATTGTGTGTGATGTGAGTCACCCCGCTCACTCTTTGTTTGATCTTCTGCCCTCTGGGAAGAGGTACAGATGGCTGCGCTCCCGCACCACCTGACTCGCCAACAGCTTCGTACTCCAAGCTGTCAGGATCCTGAATTTTCTCCCCGCTCCACCCTCGGCTGCGTGACGTCCTGTTCTTTTGCGCTGGCTGTCTGCTGTAAGCACGCTCGCTCCATTTTGCTCCTCTTATTTATTTATTTATTTATTGTTTGTTTATTTGGGTTATTTGCCTATTACTTAAACTGCTGTATTTCCCCCATATACCGGCTCTATTGATAATCTTACAAATGAATTCAATGCTACATTGTTAAATGCCATCAACTCTGTGGTGTCGCTACGTCTGAAAACACGCCGTAGATTGCCTACTCCGTGGTTCACAGATGAAACACGTACGCTTAAGCAATTATGTAGAAAGCATGAACGCAAATGGTGTTTAACCAAACTTGAGTTTTCCATCAGGCATGGCGCAACAGCCTCCAAAAATATTAAGATGCGCTTATTTTAGCAAAAACTCGCTATTTTTCACAAGTCATTAATCTCAATAAAAACAAAACTAAATTCCTATTTGCCCCTCCGTGAGTCGTCACCTTATCGTGGTGGAGGGGTTTGCGTGCCCCTATGATCCTAGGAGCCATGTTGTCTGGGGCTTCATGCCCCTGGTAGGGTCACCCATGGCAGAAGGGTCCTAGGTGAGGGGCCAGACAAAGCACGGCTCAGAAGACCCCTGATGATGATAACAATAAATGGACGTCGTTTTCCCTCGCCTGGACGCGGGTCACCGGGGCCCCTCTCTGGAGCCAGGCCTGGAGGTGGGGCTCGAAGGCGAGCGCCTGGTGGCCGGGCCTTCGCTCATGGGGTCCGGTCGGGCATAGCCCGAAAAGAAGACGTGGGTCCCCCTTCCAATGGGCTCACCACCTATAGGAGGGGCCAAAGGGGTCGGGTGCATAGTGAGCTGGGCGGCGGCCAAAGGCGGGGACCTTGGCGGTCCGATCCCCGGCTGCAGAAACTGGCTCTAGGGACATGGAATGTCACCTCTCTGGCTGGAAAGGAGCCCGAGCTGGTGTGTGAGGCAGAAAGGTTCCAACTAGATATAGTCGGCCTTGCCTCCACACATAGTTTGGGCTCTGGTACAAGTCCTCTCGAGAGGGGCTGGACTCTCTTCCACTCTGGAGTTGCCCACGGTGAGAGGCGTCGAGCAGGTGTTGGCATACTTATTGCCCCCCGGCTGGGCGCCTGCACATTGGGGTTCACCCCGGTGAGCGAGAGGGTAGCCTCCCTCCGCCTTCGGGTGGGGGGACGGGTCCTGACTGTTGTCTGTGTCTATGCACCGAACGGCAGCTCAGAGTACCCACCCTTCTTAGAGTCACTGGAGGAAGTGCTGGAGAGCGCTCCTTCTGGGGACCTTGTAGTCGTGTCATCGGATTTGCGGCCGCATGTTTTGGACACTCGGGTGAAGAGAGGGGCGGAGCTGTCAACTGATCACCACCTGGTGGTGGGTTGGCTCCGATGGTGGGGGAAGATGCCGGTCCGACCTGGCAGGCCCAAACGCTCTGTGAGGGTCTGCTGGGAACGTCTGTCAGAATCCCCTGTCAGGAAGAGCTTCAACTCCCACCTCCGGCAGAGCTTTTTCCACGTCCCGAGGGAGGCGGGGGACATTGAGTCCGAGTGGACCTTGTTCCGCGCCTCCATTGTTGAGGCAGCCGACCGGAGCTGTGGCCGTAAGGTTGTTGGTGCCTGTCGTGGCGGCAATCTCCGAACCCGGTGGTGGACACCGGCGGTAAGGGATGCCGTCAAGCTGAAGAAGGAGTCCTATAGGGCCTTTTTGGCCTGCGGGACTCCGGAGGCAGCTGACAGGTACCGGATGGCCAAGCGGAACGCGGCTTCGGCGGTTGCTGAGGCAAAAACGTGGGAGGAGTTTGGCGAGGCCATGGAGAATGACTTCCGGACGGCTTCGAGGAAATTCTGGTCCACCATCCGGCGTCTCAGGAGGGGGAAGCAGTGCACGGTCAACACTGTTTACAGTGGAGATGGTGTGCTGCTGACCTCGACTCGGGATGTCGTGAGTCGGTGGGGGGAATACTTCGAAGACCTCCTCAATTCCACCGACACGCCTTCCATTGTGGAAGCAGGGCCTGGGACTCTGAGGCGGACTCTCCAATCTCGGAGGTCGAAGTCACTGAGGTAGTCAAAAAACTCCTCGGTGGCAAGGCCCCGGGGGTGGATGAGATCCGCCCGGAGTTCTTAAAGGCTCTGGATGTTGTGGGGCTGTCATGGCTGACACGCCTCTACAGCATTGCGTGGACATCGGGGACGGTGCCTCTGGATTGGCAGACTGGGGTGGTGGTTCCCCTCTTTAAGAAGGGGGACCGGAGGGTGTGTTGCAATTACAGGGGAATCACACTCCTCAGCCTCCCTGGTAAGGTCTATTCAGGGGTGCTGGAGAGGAGGATCCGTCGGGAGGTCGAACCTCGGATTCAGGAGGAGCAGTGTGGCTTTCGTCCTGGCCGTGGAACAGTGGACCAGCTCTACACCCTCGGCAGGATCCTCGAGGGTGCATGGGAGTTCGCCCAACCAGTCCACATCTGTTTTGTGGACTTGGAGAAGGCGTTCGACCGTGTCCCTCGGGAGGTTCTCTGGGGGGTGCTTCGGGAGTACGGGGTGCCGAGCCAACTGATAAGGGCGGTTCGGTCCCTGTATCACCGATGCCAGAGTTTGGTCCGCATTTCCGGCAGTAAGTCGGATTCGTTCCCAGTGAGGGTTGGACTCCGCCAAGGCTGCCCTTTGGCACCGATTCTGTTCAGAATTTTTATGGACAGAATTTCTAGGCGCAGCCGAGGCGTTGAGGGGGTCCGGTTTGGGGACCTCAGCATCGCGTCTCTGCTTTTTGCAGATGACGTGGTGCTGTTGGCTTCTTCAGTCCGTGATCTCCAGCTCTCACTGGAGCGGTTCGCAGCCGAGTGTGAAGCGGTCGGGATGAGGGTCAGCACCTCCAAATCCGAGTCCATGGTCCTCGGTCGGAAAAGGGTGAAATGCCCTCTCCGGATCGGGGATGAGATCCTGCCCCAAGTGGAGGAGTTCAAGTATCTTGGGGTCTTGTTCACGAGTGAGGGCAGGATGGAGCGCGAGATCGGTGCAGCGTCGGCAGTAATGCGGACTCTGTACCGGTCCGTCGTGGTGAAGAGAGAGCTGAGCCAAAAGGCAAAGCTCTCGATTTACCGGTCGATCTACGCTCCTACCCTCACCTATGGTCACGAGCTATGGGTCGTGACCGAAAGAACGAGATCCAGGATACAAGCGGCTGAAATGAGTTTCCTCCGCAGGGTGTCCGGGCTCTCCCTTAGAGATAGGGTGAGAAGCTCGGTCATCCGGGAGAGACTCGGAGTAGAGCCGCTGCTCCTCCACGTTGAGAGGAGCCAGATGAGGTGGCTCGGGCATCTCATCAGGATGCCTCCTGGACGCCTCCCTGGGGAGGTGTTCCCCACCGGTAGGAGACCCCGGGGTCGACCCAGGACGCGCTGGAGAGACTACGTCTCTCGGCTGGCCTGGGAACGCCTTGGGATCCCCCGGGATGAGCTGGAGGAAGTGGCTTGGGAGAGGGAGGTCTGGGAGTCCCTCCTAAAGCTGCTGCCCCCGCGACCCGACCCCGGATAAGCGGAAGAAGATGAAGGTGAAATACCTATTTGATACAGTGGCAAAGCTAACTACGCCAGCCAACCACCGATAGCTCCTTTCACTCAGCTGACGAGTTCATAACATTCTTCGCTCGAAACATTGAATCCATTAGGGATGAGATCAAGATGACCATTCCGATCGCTCGATTGCTGGCGCTGACGATCATCCAATAACCCTCTCAAATTTTAAAAGCGTGTCCCTCGAAAGGCTTACACAATTAGTTAGTGCGGCTAAACAAATAACATGTTTACTCGACCCGCTTCCAGCCAAACTATTTAAAGAACTATTTCAAATCTTAGGACCGTTCGTCTTAAATATAATTAATCGGTCTGTCTCCTCTGAGATAGTGCCAACAGCCTTTAAAACCGCTATCATTAAACCGCTACTTAAGCGACCAAATCTTGACCCGCACTGTATCAGTAATTATAGGCCAGTTTCAATCTCCCATTCATAGCAAAACTGCTTGAAAATGTAGTAGCGCAGCAGCTTATTGATTACATGGTCGCTAATAATTGATATGTATGAATCTTTTCAGTCCGGTTTTAAAGCTAATCATTCCACTGAGACAGCACTTGCTAAAGTGACTCATGATCTCCTCATAGTTATGGATTCAAACACTTCATCGGTATTGTTGCTCCTCGATCTTAGTGCTGCCTTCGACACTGTAGACTTCAATATTTTATTAGAGTGTCTTAAAGGTTGTGTTGGTATTTCAGGGCTAGGCTGGTTTCACTCATATCTATCGGACAGGACGCACCGAGTGGTCCATGGCAATACGTCCTCTGAGCTCTATAAGGTTACGTGTGGTGTCCCACAGGGATCGGTACTGGGACCAATTCTATTTAATATTTATATGATTCCGCTTGGGGACATAATACGTAAATATAATACTAGTTTTCAATGTTACTCGGATGACCCCCAATTGTATATGCCGTTATAAATGACAGATCCGTGGGACTGTTGTAATCTTGAGGCATGCCTTGTGGAGATCAAGCAATGGATGTCTGTCAACTTCCTTCGTCTTAACCCAGATAAAACTGAGATGTTGATAATTGGTCCAGCTCATTATCAACATTTATTTAAGGAAACCACTATAACTATAGATAACCGTACTATTACTAAGAGTGATAATGTAACTTATCTCGGGGTAATATTTGACCAAACGCTCTCCTTTCACAAGCACATTAAGAATATAACCAGAATTGCGTTTTTTCACCTTCGTAATATTGCTAAGATTCTCCCAATCCTCTCGGCCAGTGATGTGGAAATTATTATACATGCGTTTATTACGTCACGCCTGGACTACTGTAATGCACTATTCTCTGGTCTTCCCAAGTCCAGCATCAAAGGTTTACAGTTAGTACAAAAGAAACCTTGAGAAGGGACCACAGATGGAAGGATCCCCCCTTCAGGATCCCCTCGCTGCAATGGATGCAAAGATGGCACATAGTAAAATACATAATATGGAAATCAAAAAGTGGATGTCCAGGCCAAAGCGAAGAGCTGTCGGAGGTAACCTCGAGGAGGGTAATCCGCTGCAGTTCCCTCATCCTGAATTGGTTCACGAGAATCTTGACTTGAGAATTTGGTGGAATTTCAAATTTGAAAATGTGGAATTTATGGAAAGTGGGAAGTTGGGGGATGTCGAGAATCTTTCTGAATGTAATTTGATTGTCAAAAGTCAAAGTCCACTTTATTGTCAATTTCTTCACGTTAAGACACACAAAGAGATCGAAATTATGTTTCCCACCGTCCCACGGTGACTAGACACAGTACACAACACTTACAATCAAATAGCAAAAAGAGTAAAAATGAACAGACAAGAGCAACGAATAAGTAATAAGCAAATAACCCAAATAAATAAACAATAAATAAATAAACAGACAAATAAGAGCAGCAAAATTGAGCAAGCGTGCTAATAGCAGACAGCCAGATCATAGCGCAAAAGAACAGGACGTTATGCAGCAGAGGGTGGAGGGGGGAAGGAATTCAGGATCCTCTGCTAAATGATGTGAATTTCAAACTGGAACCATGTAAATGTGAAATGTTGAATGTGCCTTTGAGAATGAATGGGGGAAAATTTGTCGGAAATTTGCGAAAACTGAGAATTTTCGGAATAAGAAAAATGGAAGCACTCATTTCGTGAATATTTGGAATACGTGAAAGGTGGAATGGAGTGAATGGGTTGAAATTATATGGAAGAAGAAGAAGGACAGAAAAGTGAGGAGAATAATACAAAAAAATAACTAGAATTGCAATTTCTGGACAAATTGTGTGTGAAGGCGAAGAGGCTAAAAATTCTAATGGGAAAGATTAATGGTAAAAAATTATAAACGTTAGAAATGATAAGTGGAAAAAACATAAAAGGAAACAAATGATGATAAATGATGAGAAGTAGAATGAATGGGAAAAACGATAAGCGGGAAATATAAAAAAGGGAAATAAATGGTGATAAATGATGACAAATTAATAAAAAGGGAAATAAATGATAAAGATAAATGGGAAAATGATAAAGGGGAAAAATGAAAAGGGAAATAAATGGTGATCCTCTCAAGCTCACGTGATTTCATATTTTCGGATTCGTCTTCGACTTGCTTGGGATTGTGAGGACAATTTTACAAAAATCCGGCTGGTTCCGTCATGATGTATTTTGGGTCCATACGGAAGAAATCCATGACACTAAAATTAGCTTAGTTTAATTTAGCCAGCATCTGGCATTCCAGAGGCGACAAAGAAGCAACCAAATCGCCGCCTGCTCTGGCTGTGGTGGCCGTTTGTCTACCGTTTGTCTACCGTCGATCATCGGACGCGGAAGTATGTCTGCGGAACAAGAGGTTTGTACTGCTTCGTGCACCAACTGCACCCTTCTTTTAGAGAGGTTGTCCCTGCTAGAGGGACGTGTCCGCCAGTTAGAGCAGAATAGTGCGATAACAGTAGATGTGGCGGACACAGTCGCGGACTGTAGTCAGCCCGCTAGCCCCGTTAGCATTAGCCCCAAGCGGCTTGCTAATCGCGATGAGCCAGGTAAGACGCATAGCCGTCCAAAGTCATCTCGGTCTACTGGCCCTCGCACCTTGGTCATAGGTGACTCCATTACCCGAAATATCACGCTTAAAAATCCAGCCACGGTAATGTGTATTCCTGGGGGCAGAGCACCCGACATAGAAGCTAATCTTAGGGAGCTGACTCGCAATAGGACTAGTCAACAGCGTAGTTCCAACAACACTAGCTACTCTGATATAGTGATACACGTCGGCGCCAATGATGTTAGGATGAGGCAATCTGAGATCACAAAGAGAAACATAGCGAGGACTTGTGATCTCGCCAGAAAGATGAGTCGGCATCGAGTATTTGTCTCTGGCCCCCTGCCTGGGAGAGGCTCTGATGAGAGGTTTAGTAGATTAGTCTCCCTTAATCGATGGATGGCTGGGTTCTGTAAAAAGCAGGGACTGTATTTCATAGATAACTGGCCCTCCTTCTGGGGCCGCCCCGACCTGCTGAGGAAGGACGGCCTTCATCCTAACCGTGAAGGCGCCTTCACTCTTTCTAGAAATATAGATTACTGTTTGAGCCACTCATGACAGGTCACCTTAGAGCAGGCCGGAGCACAGGTGATTAGACCACCTGTCAGGATGGGTTTGGAGTCAGTTAAGTTAAAGTTAACTAGCGCTAGGCTAGACTTCCAGCATGCACATAGCTCCTTGTGTAGACTAAAGCGTAACAGTTTGAATAGTGCTACAGTCCACATGATCGCGCTTTCTACTGAGGTGGCAGACAAATCCAAAAGCTCCACCCCGACCAGTATAGCTGATGATATGGTGACTGTTTCAGATAATATTACGTGTGTACCAAATATTTACTATCAAATTCCTACGGTCGTATCGTCCCACCGCGCGAATAAACAATTGAGAGGTGATGTCAGGCCTAGAGAACACAACCTCACTTTCATTTCGTTCAAAACTCCTCCGATAAATACAAACCCTGACCAACCGATTACACTTAAACTTGGCTTTATGAATATTAGATCGCTTCATACAAAAGCGGTTCTCGTTAATGACCTCATCACGGAACATAATCTAAATATATTTGGTCTTTGCGAGACCTGGTTAAAACCTAATGACCTGCTACCGCTTAATGAGGCCTCGCCTCCAAATTTTGTGAGCTCGCATGTGGCGCGTCCTCGAAAAAAGGGTGGGGGTGTTGCCCTCATCTCAAATTCCGATCTTAGATTTACGCCTCGTTCGATTAACATATTTAAAACATTTGAAGTTCTCACTGTCCGATCCACCGCTTTACCGTCATTTTATCTTGCTGTTATTTACCGTCCACCTGGGGCTTACGCTAGCTTCCTGGATGAATTTTCAGAATTCGTGGCTGCTCTAGTGACAAACGCGGATAATATAATAATCATGGGCGATTTTAACGTCCACATGAATTTACCGTCAGAGCCACTTACTTCGGCGTTTCAGACTCTAATTGATACGTTTGGTTTTACGCAAGCCGTACAGGTAGCAACGCACAAGAATGGTAATACCTTAGATTTGGTATTATCCCGAGGACTGGCAACCTCTAATATAACAGTACTGCCTTACACTACTGTTTTGTCTGATCACTACTTAATAAAATTTGAAATTTTAGTTCTTAGTCAAAGACAAGAGAGCAATCAGAATTATAGCAGCCGTAATATTAACTCCATGACTGCGACTGCGCTATCTGGGCTACTGCCACCAGCAACTGCCGTATTGCCCTCATATACCGGCTCTATTGATAATCTTACAAATGAATTCAATGCTACATTGTTAAATGCCATTGAATCTGTGGCGCCGCTACGTCTAAAAACTCGCTGTAGACAGCCTACTCCGTGGTTCACAGATGAAACACGTTCGCTTAAACAATTAAGTAGAAAGCATGAGCGCAAATGGCGTTTAACCAAACTTGAGGTTTTCCATCAGGCATGGCGCGACAGCCTCCTGAAATATAAAGATGCGCTTATTTTAGCAAAAACTCGTTATTTTTCGCAGGTCATTAATCTCAATAAGAACAATCCTAAATACCTATTTGATACGGTGGCAAAGCTAACACTACGCCAGCCAACCCCCGATGGCTCCTTTCACTCGGCTGACGAGTTCATGAAATTTTTTGCTCGAAAGATTGAATCCATTAGGGATGAGATCAAGATGACCATTCCGATCACTCAGTCGGGACCGCCGATTACCGGCGCCGACGATCATGCAATAACCCTTTCAAATTTTAAAAGCGTGTCCCTCGAAAGGCTTTCACAATTAGTTAGTGCGGCTAAACAAACAACATGTTTACTTGACCCGCTTCCAACCAAACTATTTAAAGAATTATTTCAAATCTTAGGACCGTCCGTTTCAAATATAATTAATCTGTCTATCTCCTCTGGGATAGTGCCAACAGCCTTTAAAACCGCTATTATTAAACCGCTACTTAAGCGACCAAATCTTGACCCGGACTGTCTCAGTAACTATAGGCCAGTTTCAAATCTCCCATTCATAGCAAAACTGCTTGAAAAAGTAGTAGCGCAGCATCTTATTGATTACATGGTCGCTAATAATCGATATGAATCTTTTCAGTCTGGGTTTAGAGCTAATCATTCCACTGAGACAGCACTTGCTAAAGTGACTAATGATCTCCTCTTAGCTATGGATTCAAATACTTCATCGGTATTGTTACTACTCGATCTTAGTGCTGCCTTCGACACTGTTGACTTCAATATTTTACTAGAGCGTCTTAAAGGTAGTGTCGGTATTTCGGGGTCAGCACTAGGCTGGTTTCATTCGTATCTATCGGACAGGACGCACCGTGTGGTCCATGGCAATGCGTCCTCTGAGCTCTATAAAGTTACGTGTGGTGTCCCTCAGGGATCGGTACTAGGACCAATTCTATTTAATATTTATATGACTCCGCTTGGGAACATAATACGTAAATATAATATTAGCTTTCAATGTTACGCGGATGACACCCAATTATATATGCCATTATCAATGACAGATCCGTGGGACTGTTGTAATCTTGAGGCATGCCTTGCGGAGATCAAGCAATGGATGTCTCTCAACTTCCTTCGTCTGAACCCAGATAAAACTGAAATGTTGATAATTGGTCCAGCTCGTTATCAACATCTATTTAAGGAAACCGCTATAACTCTAGATAACCGTACTATCACTCAGAGTGATACTGTAACTAATCTCGGGGTAATATTTGACCAAACGCTCTCCTTTCAAAAGCACATTAAGAATATAACCAGAATAGCATTTTTGCACCTTCGTAATATTGCTAAGATTCGCCCAATCCTCTCGACCGGTGATGCCGAAATTATTATACATGCATTTATCACGTCGCGCCTGGACTACTGTAATGCATTATTCTCTGGTCTTCCCAAGTCCAGCATCAAAAGTCTACAGTTAGTACAAAATGCTGCTGCAAGGCTGCTCTCACGGACAAGAAAATTTGATCACATTACCCCAATATTAGCCAATTTACACTGGCTCCCGGTCCATTTAAGATGTGACTTTAAGGTTCTTCTATTAACCTATAAATCATTGCATGGCTTAGCGCCTTCATATCTCGTCGACTTAGTTTTTCCTTATGTTCCGTCTCGTAACCTTCGTTCGCAAAACGCTAGTCTTTTAGTGACACCGAGGGCCAAGAAAATGTCTGCAGGGGCTAGAGCATTTTCTATTCGGGCTCCAGAGCTCTGGAATGCCCTGCCAATGGATATTAGAACTGCTACCTCAGTAGAAATATTTAAGACACGTTTAAAGACGTATTTTTATGATGTGGCCTTTAATTAACCTGTAGTAGCCGATTCGGCTGGAGTCTGTTTTTGCTCCCTCTCCCCGACCCCACTCCCCCCACCCCTCCCCGGCTGGGGAGGTGGTTAGGTGACACCCAAGCTGACGACGGCTATCTAGATTCTCGTGGACCAATTCAGCATGAGGGATCTGCAGCGGAATACCCTCCTAGAGGACACTGCCAGGACAATCGAAGGCACCTCCAACAGCTCTTCGCTTTGGCCTGGACATCCACTTTTTGATTTCCATATGATGTATTTTATGTGCCCTCTTTGCATCCATTGCAGCCTGGTGATCCTGAAAGGGGGATCCTTCCATCTGTGGTCCCTTCTCAAGGTTTCTCATTTTTCCCCTGGTAGGGGTTTTTGAGTTTTTCCTTGCCCTTTTGGGAGCCCAAGATCAGGGGATGCTTTGAGAATAATTGTCAATTGATTGTCTATGTGAAGCCCTTTGAGACTGCTTGTGATTTAGGGCTATACAAATAAACTTGACTTGATAAATGGAGATATTGATGAAGTTGCCCAATGTAGGGATCTAACCCACGACACTAAGGTTAGGAGTCTGATTCTCTACCAACTGAGCTAACCAGTGTCCTTCTATTGAAACCGTGGAATTAGTTTAATGTGGGGCAAAATGGTAGATAGCGCGTGAATTTGAGAACGGGGTGAATCGGTTAAAGCATATGGGACTAGTTAGTTCGCAAAAAAGTGGGAGGAATAAGTTGTTGATTGTTCCATCTTTCATAAATCTTATTCATAATTACAGTGTCGTATTTAATGAGAATCACTGATTTATATATTTTTGGGGGGATTTTTTTAATGCTGTTAATAAATGCATTTGTTTTCAAAAAGCTTTTTTTTTCGAACATTCATGCTTTACTACCTACTTAAGGCCAAAACCTTTTATGCAATGAACTTTACATGTCATTTATCTAACTTCACGCAAGCACTGCATCCATCTGCTCCTGGTTCGGCCCTCAGTCAAAATTTAGAACCCAATTCAGCCCGCAAGTCAAAAAGTTTGCCCAATCCTGCATTAATCAGTACCCAGGAAGTAGCCCTCGGTTTAAGAAAGGTTGGCGACCCCTGGACTAAAGCTTTGTGATGCATTCCATGTCTGACGACGTCTCGACAAGTTGTAAGGCTTTGTGCTGAACTACGCATGTAATGCTACATATAACATTGTGTGCAATACTATGACCAGTATCATATGTCCAGAAAAGTGTCGGACTAAGTTTAGGGATAGGTCCAGGGCAAAGTGCATGACTATGTGCAGGACTTTGTACAAGAGTAGGTGCAACACTTTGAACAGGGCGAGGTGTAAGCCAAGCTTGAGGGCTTCATGCAGGACACAAAGAAGAGTTAGGTAAAGGATGTAAATGTCACGCTTGACACTCACACATCTAAGCAGTTTGATCTCATCCAGTGCAGTCTCTGTGTAATGGGGTGCACTTTTCACCACCTTCAATGCCACAATGCGCTTCTTCCTGACAACAAACAAAGAGAAGGCACAGGCAGGTAAGAAGACATGACTCCAGGCAAAGGTAGCAAAACCATACAAACTGTACAGAAACATACTGTAGGTCCCAGCAGAGCCAGACAGTCGAGAAATGTCCCCAACCAAGTTTGCGGACCACATGGTAGCTCCCATTAAAGAGGTCCCCGATGGTGACTGGGTAATAACCACCTAGAAGACAAAGATCAGAAGTCACAAATATACTTAATCCAGCTAATGGTCATGTAAAAAGATTCCTGGGATGACCAGATAAGGTTTTATTTATAAAATTTTACCTTTGCAATAATCTGATGGGTCTTCTTGCTCTTCATCATCAGAGCCCAGAAGCTGACCATGGGGCAGTCTTAATCCCGCAGGTGGGGCCGGTGATGCCATGGCTTTGCACATTGGCACTGATGATATCACAGAACTTAAATGGTTAGCATTTGATGATGGATTTGTGTGGGACGAGCTTAATGTAGAACTAAAGGCCTCAGCTGGGCACAGGGTGTTGGTTTTGGCTGCTGTCAGACAAGATTTTGAGTTTTCAAATGTTAAATCAGTCCATGTGCTGAAATCAGATGGCCTTTCCTTCTTGACACTTGATGGTGATTGGCTAATGCTATGAGTGGGACTCTGAGAAGGGACAGGAAATAACTGGCTGTGGGCAGAAATCTGAAATGTGACAGGATGTGCATGGTTTTGAGATGGCATACAAAATGAATGATTTTGGCTGGGGCTCATAGCTGGGACAGCGTGTGACTGGCTGTCGGTGGCGTTCTGAGAGAATTCCGGGAGACTCTGAAATGTGACAAGGGGTGCCTGGCTATGGGAAGGAAGTGAATGGCTGTGGGTGGGGCTCTGACCTGGATCAGAAAGGGCCTGAGAGTGGAAGGGGCTCTGATGTGAGACAGAAAGTAAATGCCTGGTCTGAGGTGAAACAGGAAATGATGTGCAGTGGGTGGGACTCTGGGATGGGATAGGAAGTAGCTGGTTGTCGGCAGGGAACTCATGTGAAATCTGAAGTGACTGGGTGGGCCTGTGAGGTGTGACAGAAAACAGCTGGCTGAGGTGTGTCTCTGTAGGCAGCAATGCTATAGTGTCAAGAGGTAGGAGAATGACATTGTCAGGAACATCTTTAGGGCAGTGCGGACAATCTAAAGGGGTACGTGTTGAATCTGTGGTGGGTGGGTCCAGGTGGGGGAATCTTGTATCCACAGAGTGGGGGGTAACTTCTTGGACTTCAACTGTGGTGTCACTATGAGTACTGTCTAGAGGTGGGACTGTTTTGGGAGTTAAGGGTGGGACTGAGAGATCTTCCTGCGTCCAGTGCTGTGGTCTGTCACAATGGTCATCACAACTAGAAGAGACAGAAACCATGACTAAGTACACTCACTAATGAAAGGAGGCAAGGTTTCACGAAAATATTAGCGACTTAACTAGAGAATGAAGGCGAAGAAGCTGAATAAAAACTTGGGGAATGCTGCAGAATAATGTTTGAAGTTGGAATGGGTAGAATTAGTTGAAAAATGTAGAAATTAGAAGGGAAAAACAAACATTTGGAAAATTTGGCGTAAATTTCAAAATGGAAAATTTTGGATTGTCTACACTGCTTGCACTATGTGTCTTCTCTGCATCCATTGCAGCCTGGTCATCCTGGAAGAGGGACCCTCCCATCTGTGGTCTCTTCTCAAGGTTTCTCACTTCCCCTAGTCGGAGAGTTGAGTTTTTCCTTGCCCTCATGGGAGTTTAAGACCAAGGGATGGCTGAGAATATTGTCATTGTATTGTCATTTGTCTTTTTCACATGTCCTGAGTGTTGTTAGTCACCTAAATGTTGAACAGAGACTGTGATGTAACGAAGTTAAATTCTTTGTTTGGCACGCTCAAACATGGCGAATAAATTCCTCTTAAATCTTGAAGACACTTCACACTATTGTGGGTCTCGAAATAATGATTAAATGAAATAAAAATGGTAAATTAATTATGATGATGATGTTGACCCCAGAAGACCCCTTATGATGAATAAAATATATGGATGTGATTTTCCCTCGCCCGGACGCGGGTCACCGGGGCCCCTCTATGGAGCCAGGCCTGAAGGTGGGGCTCGAAGGCGAGCGCCTGGTGGCCGGGCCTTCGCTCATGGGGTCCGGTCGGACATAGCCTGAAAAGAAAACGTGGGTCCCCCTTCCAATGGGCTCACCACCTATAGGAGGGGGCAAAGGGGTCGGGTGCATAGTGAGCTGGGCGGCGGCCAAAGGCGGGGACCTTGGCGGTCCGATCCCCGGCTGCAGAGGCTGGCTCTAGGGACATGGAATGTCACCTCTCTGGCTGGAAAGGAGCCCGAACTGGTGTGTGAGGCAGAAAGGTTCCGACTAGACATAGTCGGACTTGCCTCCACACATAGATTGGGCTCTGGTACAAGCCCTCTCGAGAGGGGCTGGACTCTCTTCCACTCTGGAGTTGCCCACGGTGAGAGGCGTCGAGCAGGTGTTGGCATACTTATTGCCCCCCGGCTGGGCGCCTGCACATTGGGGTTCACCCCGGTGAGCGAGAGGGTAGCCTCCCTCCACCTTCAGGTGGGGGGACGGGTCCTGACTGTTGTTTGTGTCTATGCACCGAATGGCAGCTCAGAGTACCCACCATTCTTAGAGTCCCTGGAGGAAGTGCTGGAGAGCGCTCCTTCTGGGGACTCCATCGTTCTACTGGGTGACTTCAATGCTCACGTGGGCAATGACAGTGAGACCTGGAAGGGCGTGATTGGGAGGAACGGCACCCCCGATCTGAACCAGAGCGGTGTTCTATTACAGTAATCCCTCCTACTTCGCGGGGGTTACGTTCCAGACCCACCCGCGAAATGGGAATTTCCGCGAAATAGAAACTAGATTTTTTTTAGCTATTCTTGGAAGATATTCTATTTTTATCGCTGACATCAACCAGCTCGCTGCTAGGGGACTTTCATATCAATGGACTGTGCGCTCCGCATTCATGCCTTAGCGACGAGACTAACAGTGTATTGCTATGTCCAGATGAAGGCCACCGCCGGTGGAGAGTGTTATATCTTTACTATTTTCCAGGTTCTGATGTAGCAAGCATGGTTCGGACAACGACGTGATGGATACTGCTTTATTCCTTTCATCACAGTCAGTTCACTGGCCGTACATCGCAACACTGAACGTCCCCGAAGCTCCCCCTCCCACATCCGGGGTTTTCCCACTACGGAACATGAGTTAGTCCAAAATATACAACAGAGAGAACGCCCTGAAGTCACATGTGACGATAAAGTATACTGTACTGACTCTTTAATTTATTCATTTCAAAACAAGAAAACGACTTTTAAACATAAGCTATCATTATTAAAGGAAAATGAAGAAACTCAAGTGGCCGCGAAACCTCGTGAAATGATGAAATTTCTGCGATAAAATCATTAATTTATTTTTGAAAACCCGCGATACAGCGAAGCCGCGATAGTTGAAGCCGCGAAGTAGGAGGGATTACTGTATTGGACTTCTGTGCTCGACACGGATTTTCTGTAATGAACACCATGTTCAAGCATAAGGGTGTCCATGTGTGCACTTGGCACCAGGACACCCTAGGCCGCAGTTCGTTGATCGACCTTGTAGTCGTGTCATTGGATTTGCGGCCGCATGTTTTGGACACTCGGGTGAAGAGAGGGGCGGAGCTGTCAACTGATCACCACCTGGTGGTGGGTTGGCTCCGATGGTGGGGGAAGATGCCGGTCCGACCTGGCAGACCCAAATGCTTTGTGAGGGTCTGCTGGGAACGTCTGGCAGAATCCCCTGTCAGGAAGAGCTTCAACTCCCACCTCCGGCAGAGCTTTTCCCACGTCCCGGGGGAGGCGGGGGACATTGAGTCCGAGTGGACCTTGTTCCGCGCCTCCATTGTTGAGGCAGCCAACCGGAGCTGTGGCCGTAAGGTTGTTGGTGCCTGTCGTGGCGGCAATCCCCGAACCCCCTGGTGGACACCGGCAGTAAGGGATGCCGTCAAGCTGAAGAAGGAGTCCTATAGGGCCGTTTTGGCCTGCGGGACTCCGGAGGCAGCTGACAGGTACCGGAGGGCCAAGCAGAACGCGGCTTCAGCGGTTGCTGAGGCAAAAACCCGGGCGTGGGAGGATTTTGGCGAGGCCATGGAGAATGACTTCCGGACGGCTTCGAGGAAATTCTGGACCATCATCCGGCGTCTCAGGAGGGGGAAGCAGTGCACGGTCAACACTGTTTACAGTGGAGATGGTGTGCTGCTGACCTCGACTCGGGATGTCGTGAGTCGGTGGGGGGAATACTTCGAAGACCTCCTCAATTCCCCCGACACGCCTTCCATTGTGAAAGCAGGGCCTGAGGACTCTGAGGCGGACTCTCCAATCTCAGAGGTCGAAGTCACTGAGGTAGTTAAAAAACTCCTTAGTGGCAAGGCCCCGGGGGTGGATGAGATCCGCCCGGAGTTCTTAAAGGCTCTGGATGTTGTGGGGCTGTCATGGCTGACACGCCTCTACAGCATTGCGTGGACATCGGGGACGGTGCCTCTGGATTGGCAGACTGGGGTGGTGGTTCCCCTCTTTAAGAAGGGGGACCGGAGGGTTTGTTCCAATTACAGGGGAATCACACTTCTCAGCCTCCCTGGTAAGGTCTATTCAGGGGTGCTGGAGAGGAGGATCCGTCGGGAGGTCGAACCTCGGATTCAGGAGGAGCAGTGTGGCTTTCGTCCTGGCCGTGAAACAGTGGACCAGCTCTACACCCTCTGCAAGATCCTCAAGGGTGCATGGGAGTTCGCCCAACCAGTCCACATGTGTTTTGTGGACTTGGAGAAGGCGTTCGACCGTGTCCCTCGGGAGGTTCTCTGGGGGGTGCTTCGGGAGTACGGGGTGCCGAGCCAACTGATAACGGCGGTTCGGTCCCTGTATCACCGATGCCAGAGTTTGGTCCGCATTTCCGGCGGTAAGTCGGATTCATTCCCAGTGAGGGTTGGACTCCGCCAAGGCTGCCCTTTATTCACCGATTCTGTTAATAATTTTTATGGACAGAATTTCTAGGCGCAACTGAGGCGTTGAGGGGTTCCGGTTTGGCGACCTCAGCATCGCGTCTCTGCTTATTGCAGATGACGTGGTGCTGTTGGCTTCTTCAGTCCGTGATCTTCAGCTCACTGGAGCGGTTCGCAGCCGAGTGTGAAGCGGTCGGGATGAGGGTCAGCACCTCCAAATCCGAGTCCATGGTCCTCGGTCGGAAAAGGGTAGAATGCACTCTCCAGATCGGGGATGAGATCCTGCCACAAGTGGAGGAGTTCAAGTATCTTGGGGTCTTGTTCACGAGTGAGGGCAGGATGGAGCGCGAGATCGACAGGCGCATCGGTGCAGCGTCGGCAGTAATGCGGACTCTGTACCGGTCCGTCGTGGTGAAGAGAGAGCTGAGCCAAATGGCAAAGCTCGCAATTTACCGGTTGATCTACGCTCCTACCCTCACCTATGGTCACGAGCTATGGGTCGTGACCGAAAGAACGAGATCCAGAATACAAGCGGCCGAAATGAGTTTCCTCCGCAGGGTGTCCGGGCTCTCCCTTAGAGATAGGGTGAGAAGCTCGGTCATCCGGGAGAGACTCGGAGTAGAGCCGCTGCTCCTCCACGTTGAGAGGAGCCAGATGAGGTGGCTCGGGCATCTCACCAGGATGCCTCCTGGACGCCTCCCTGGGGAGGTGTTCCGGGCATGTCCCACCGGTAGGAGACCCCGGGGACGATCCAGGACGCGCTGGAGAGACTACGTCTCTCAGCTGGCCTGGGAACGCCTTGGGAGGGAGGTCTGGGAGTCCCTCCTAAAGCTGCTGCCCCCGCGACCCGACCCCGGATAAGCGTTAGAAGATGGATGGATGGATGGATGGATGGATGGATGGATGGATGGACGGATGGATGGTGTTGAATAAAATAAATTATTAAAATGATGTGTAAAAATTAAATGAATAAATAAAAAATAACGGCCAAGTGAGATTTGAACCCAAAACCCCAAAATGGCTCGTGTTGAATGTGCCATTGTCTACTAACTGAGCTAAACAGTGACCTTGAAGCGGACGAATAATGTTAAATCATGAGAAATAAAATGATTAAATGAAAAAAATGGTAAATTAATTATATTGATGTTGAATGAAATAAATTATTAAAATGATGTTTTAAAATTCATTTAATTTTCATGAAATTACATCATGAATTAATGAATAAAAAATAACGGCCAAGTGAGATTCGAACCGGGAAAAAATAGCTCATGTTGAATGTGCCATTCTCTACTAACTGAGCTAAACAGTGACTTACTATTAAAGTGGAATAATGACTCGTAGCCGCAAAGATGTTGCAGCATTTTAAATCGGGGAATGAAAAAAGAAAGAGGTGTTTATGACAATGAATAAAGACACAGCAGTCAGGTAAGCAAGGCAAGGTAACCCCTCTCTTTAGATGGAGAGGCCACCCATTGCCTTTGTTCTGCGGTTAATTTCGTGTGGAACATGAGGGAAAATCTTGCGCAATGCCGAGTTAAAACGTGCCAAGGTCTTCGATACAGTCAGGACCCAAATGCGTTGTAAACTAGGGTTCATTGTTAACATTTTACTGTTGGTTTGAGAACCACCAGCTGACTAGTATTTTGTTCAGCCTGTGCAACCTAAGTCTGTGCAATTGAATCAAAAGGGAAGAAAGTGTGAGAGGAAAGGGTGTTTTGTCAACGTTGAACTGTTGTTTCGAAAGTTGTAGTAGTTGAGAGCCATCAGCTGACGAGCCATTCGTTTAGTCAATGAAACACAACGAAGGGAGTGTGAGAAAGAGGAAGGGGTGGTGTGTGTGTGTATGTGTGTGTGTTTGTGTATGTGGTGTGTGTGTTTGTGTGTGTTGTCTGCCCTCTGTAAACAATCGTGTTTCTCAAACTATCCTATAAAATGATCAGAACTGATTAAAATTCCATCTAACACAGGGGTGGGCAATTATTTTTTCCATGGGGCCACATGAGAAACTGAAAATATTGTGGAGGGCCGGCCAAAAGGCTGAACTCAATTCTTCATATTATTAATTGCATTTCTTTATAAAAAGCAGTAAATAACATTATTTTTGACAAGCTGGTAAGAGTACATATCATAATTAAGTAATGAAAAAGTGAGTTTTCCTAGCAAAAAATGTCATTTATTCAATCAAATTTTCCCAAAACAATGGTAAACAAAATGTGAACGTTTTTTACTATCTGTGACATTTATCCAATGAACTTAGATGCAGGCAATCAGGTAATCAATATCTCTGAAGAAAAGCATGTAATTAAATAATTAAATCACTAAAACAACATAATAAAAACACACTAAACATGCAAATAAAAATAACCACACTACAATTAAAATCATGCACAACTCAACCATAAAAACATGCTTTAAAACTTCTACCTTCTTACATTTTTAAATTCTTTTTTCTTGTTCAGTGAGAGAAATCTAGTCTCTGCTGTGCTTTAACGAGTGCATCGAAGTGAGGTTGCATGTCTGAGGTGGAGATGCGAAGCACAGCTGACAGATGATCGCCAGTGAGATGTAATGCCGACTCAAATTGTAGTCTTTAAACACGGCGATCTGCTCCCCGCAAACTAAACACACGGCTTTACCTCCGACTTCAGTAAATAAATACTTAGCAGTCCAGTTTTTGTTGAAAACCCTGCATTCGGCATCTACCTTTTTTAGCAGCGGGCATTTCTGAGGGCTTAAGTCTTGTGACTTGCTAGGACAATGATCCAATCATGCGCACGTCTCGCACGCCTTGATATACGTATTGCATGTACGTGAATAAAAAACAACTTCAAAATAAAAGCAAGGCAGCTTCAGTCCATGCATCAAGTAAAATAAGAAAATATGTTTATTTTGTAATTTCCAATGAACCTTACACGGGCCAGTCAAAGTCAACCAAAGGGCCGTATGTGGCCCGCGGGCCGTACAATGCCCAGGTCTGATCTAACACCTTGGTACTGCTTACCTACGTTTCCCTTCCATATCGATCTGTAAATTTACTCGAAACATTAACAGAGCAGCCGATTTAGACATAAAATAGTCTCGTGCGTATAGCAGCTATCACTACAGCATTAGCCACCGGCAAACTCCCATGAGCCTCAGCAAAGTGTAAACAATCGCGTTAACAGAGCAGCCTATTTTGACATGAAATAGCCTCACGGGTACAACAGCTATTCAGTGACGCCCCCTGACCACGGTTGCCGTAATGCTGGTAAGCGATGCAGCCTTGTAATTTACTAGTTGTACTAAAACGTACTGAAGATTTTGGCAGAGCACTGTGTACACCCAGTATGGATCAACAAATTCATAAATTGATCCATATATAAGGCGCACTGGACTATAAGGCGCACTGTGGGCTTTTGAGAAAATTTTAGGGTTTTAGGTGCGCCTTATAGTCCGGAAAATACAGTAATCCTCCTAAAAATTTGATATCTGCCATCCCTAATTATTAACCGCGTTAGTTAGTTAGTTAGTTAGTTAGTTAGTTAGTTAGTTAGTTAGTTAGTTAGTTAGTTAGTTAGTTAGTTAGTTAGTTAGTTAGTTAGTTAGTTCCTCCTATTCCTATTGAAACATTGGGCGACAAGTTCTCTCCATTTGCTCTGGTCACTGGCGATCCTTCCTGCTCCATGTCAGCTAACTCCCATCTCTCTCAGGTCTTCCTTGGCTCAACCACGTTAAGACTGATGCTAATGGATACAAATTATAGAACAGAGCACACACACACATGCACCAACACATACCAAGAGTCGAGAAACTTTCATAATATGGCTGATTTTACTTTTGAAATACACATTATTTGCTTTTTAGAATCAGCCCTCATTTACTGACAGTTGTCAAACATATACGTGTCTGCACCATCATGCGCTCACACACATGCAACACCCTGTAAACCAGGAACAGGATGTGGTCATGAGTTTTAAGACATTTGCACACTGTGTGTGTGTGTGTGTGTGTGTGTGTGTGTGTGTGTGTGTGTGTGTGTGTGTGTGTGTGTGTGTGTGTGTGTGTGTGTGTGTGTGTGTGTGTGTGCTTCTACACTGCTCAAAAAAATTAAAGGAACTGTTTTTTTATCAGGGTATGGCATGAATTCAATTACACTTTTCTGATAAGGTTTCGGTCATGCACGTGGCAGAGGGGGTTGTTAATCACTTTCAGCTGCATTGGTGTTGATGGAATTAACAACAGGTACACTAGAGGGGCAACAATGAGATGGTCCGCAAAACAGGACTGGTTTTGCAGGTGGAGCCATTTCAAGCTGCTCCCTCTTGATCTTTTTTAACTGTTTTTCCACAAGTGTTGGCTTTAGCAAGAGTCATTATCACAACTGGAAGCATGAGGCAATTTCTTAACCCTCCCGAAGTTGCGCAGATTGTCCAACTCCTCCAGGATGACACATCCATGCGTGCTGTTACAAGAAGATTTGATGTGTCTCCCAGTACAATCTCCAGAGCATGGAGGAGATTCCAGGAGACAAGCTGCACAGGGCCGTAGACGGTCCTCATCCCATCAGCATGACCGATATCTGCTGCTTTGTGCTAGGAGGAACAGGTTGAGCACTGCCCGAGCCCTACAGAATGATCTTCAGCAGGCTACTGGTGTGAATGTTTTTGCCCAAACAGTCAGAAACAGACTTCACGAGGGTGGCCTCGGGGCACGACGTCCTGTAGTATGCCCTATATTCACCACTCAGCACCGCGGAGCTCAATTGGCATTACCCATTGAACCCTAGAATTGACAAGTCCGCCACTGGCGCCCTGTGCTTTTCATAGATGAGAGCAGGTTTACCCTGAGCACCTGTGATAGACGTGAAAGGGTCTGGAGAAGCCAAGGAGAGCGCTATGCTCCCTGCAACATCATTCAGCATGACCGGTTCGGTGGTGGTTCAGTGATAGTCTGGGGAGGCATTTCCATGGAGGGACGAACAGACCTCTACAGGCTAGAGAATGGCAGTCTGACTGCCATTAGGTATTGGGATGAAATCCTTGCACCCGTGGTCAGACCCTACGCTGGTGCGGTAGGTCCTGGGTTCCTCCTGATCCACGACGTTCCCGGCCTCATGTGGCAAGAGTGTGCAGACAGTATCTGGAGGATGAAGGAATTGACACAATTGAATGGCCCTCACGATCACCTGATCTAAACCTGATAGAACACCTTTGGGACATAATGTTTCGGTCCACCAGACGCCGCCAGGTTGCTCGTTAGACGTTGCAGGAGCTCACTGATGCCCTTAGACAGATTTGGGACGACATCCCACAAGACACCATCCGTCGTCTCATTAGGAGCATGGCGCGACGTTGTCAAGCATGCATACAAGCATGTGGGGGCTACACAAGATATTGAAAAGAGTTTTGAATTGCAGAAATTGAATTTAGGCAAAATGGACGAGCCTGCCACATCATTTTTTTACTTTAATTTTTGGGGTGTCTATATACTGAGCCCTCTGTAGGCTGAAAATTTTTATTTCCATCAAAAGATGTGGCATCTTTTTGTTCCTGAGACATTAAACTGTCCATATCAGTATAGATATCCAACTTTTTTTTCACCATTTAAATCGGATGTGTTTTCAAAGTGTTCCTTTAATTTTTTTTGAGCAGTGTATTAATGGCCGTGACTGGCTGCGGCCTGTCAATTAATCCTCTCTGAATCAGCTGGACACCAGCTAGCATAGGCTAGAAGAACGGAGGCTAGAGTCTGGACAACCTGGCTAAGCTTAGCGCAGTTCATGTTCATGCAGTGGCGAGCTGTGCATGCCACATGTGCAATGAATGCAGGGAGCACGCATCCATCTATAGATTAAGAGTCCACATGCGTCCGTCTCACCAGGTCTCCTCAGTGCGGACCCTACGTTGCTTTCTGCCTCGCCGCCTGTGTTTCTTGTTTACGCAGACAGGGGTTTCACGTGCAATCCCGGCTGATGCTGACAGACAGAGAAAAAAAAAACATGTCATCAAAAAGCCATGAACGCATAGCTTCAACATACCCTATTAAGAGTTATTCAAATAACTATAGCATAAAAACATGCTAACAAGTTTATCGAATCATCCGCGTCACTCCAAATCATTAAATCCAACAAAATCTTCATCCTCTGTGTCACTTATAAACGACTCTGCTAACCGCGGAAGTACAAGATGCAGTGCTTTGTCTTCTACGTGGCTTATCAGACTCATCCTCAGTTGCAGTTCCAATTATTCCACATGCAGTTGAGCGTGAAAACAACATTTGTGGTGATATGCTAATGTGTTAATAATTTCACATAAAAATCGCCCCTAAATATAATTCGCACCCCCAGCCAAACTATGAAAATCCTGGGACTTATAGTCCGGAAAATACCATGTACTATATACCTATAAATATTGTGTTTGTGGAGTCTGGGTTGAACAGCAAAATTCACCAATTTCTTAAGTAACTCAGGGGGCAGCCATTTTGCCACTTGCTGTTGACTGAAAATGACATTGTAGTTGCCAATCGTAGGGCACACATAGACGAACAACCATTCACACTCACAGTCGCATCCACCATGTAGCCCTGGATTTATTATTATTAGTGTGAAGGCGAAGGCCTTCACACTATTGTTATTCTACTTTATTTTTCTTCTTATTAGTGTGAAGGTGAAGACCTTCACACTATTGTTATTCCTGTCCTTTATTAGTGTGAAGGTGAAGACCTTCACACTATTGTTATTCCTGTCCTTTATTATTAGTGTGAAGGTGAAGACCTTCACACTATTGTTATTCCTGTCCTTTATTATTATTATTATTAGTGTGAAGGTGAAGACCTTCACACTATTGTTATTCCTGTCCTTTATTATTATTATTAGTGTGAAGGTGAAGACCTTCACACTATTGTTATTCCTGTCCTTTATTATTATTATTATTATTATTATTATTATTATTTTACTTATTCTGCCTACTTTTTCGGCGTTTAACTACTTTCACATACTTCAACCGATTCACTCCGTTCCACTTTTCACTTATTCCAAATATTCATGACACGGCTGTTCACATTTTCTTCATTCAAAAAAATTTCCGTTTTCACAAAATTCACAAATTTCCGGCAATTTTTCCCCATTCATTCTTAATGGCAGATTCAACATTTCACATTTACGTTGTTCCAGTTTGAAATTCACATAATTCAACCCATTCAAATCACATTGGGGACATTCCCAAACTTGGCAAATTCAAAATTTTCACATATTCACGTTTCAAAATTTCACAAAATTTCACAAAATTCCACAAAATTCCACAAAATTTCCTTTTTCACTTCTAATTTCAACATACTTCAACCGATTCAACTCGTTCCAACTTTCAACTGTTCATCTTTTCCCTACCTATTCCACACCTTCCCATTCAGCAAAAATTTCACATTTTTCAAATTTGAAATTCAACCAAATTCTGCAAAATTCTCGTTTTTCACCTCTAGTTTCCACATTTTTCAACCGATTCAACCCATTCCACTTTTCAACTCTTCATATTCTTCCTACCTATTCCCCAAATTCCCACTTAACAAAAATTCCACATTTTTCAAATTTGAAATTCAACCAAAATTTCCTTTTTCCACTCTAATTTCAACATTCTTCAACCGATTCAACCCATTCCAATTGTATTCACTATGTTCAACTTATGCATTTTCGCTAACTTTTTCAATTTTTGTCCGATTCAACCCGTTTCAACATTTATCTCCGAGAGTGACAACTAGACGGCCGTATATTTCGTTTCGTTCCAAATTTCAAAACTTTTTGGCGCAATTTTTTTTTAAAATTCTCATTCATTCTCAATGGGGATTTATCATTTGCTCTAACTTCTACATTTTTCAACCGATTCAACCCATTCCAACTTTCAACTCTTCATATTCTTCCTGCCTATTCCCCAAATTCAAACTTACCATAAATTCCACATTTTGAAATTTGAAATTCAACCAAATTTTCCAAAATTTCCCTTTTCCACTCTAATTTCTACATTTTTCAACCGATTCAACTCGTTTCAACTTTCAACTCTTCATATTCTTCCTCCCTATTCCCCAAATTCACACTTACCATAAATTCCACATTTTCAAATTTGAAATTCAACCAAAATTTCCTTTTTCCACTCTAACTTCTACATTTTTCAACCGATTCAACCCATTCCAACTTTCAACTCTTCATATTCTTCCTCCCTATTCCCCAAATTTACACTTACCATAAATTCCACATTTTCAAATTTGAAATTCAACCAAATTTTCCGAAATTTCCCTTTTCCACTCTAATTTCGACATTTTTCAACCGATTCGACTCGTTTCAACATCATTCTTCGGCATTCCCCGAGTATTTATTCAACTTCTTCACCTTCACACGCAATTTCCTCAGGAATTGCAAATTCTAGTTATTATTTTACTTATTCTGCCTGTTTTTTCGGCGCTTAACTACTTCCACATACTTCAACCAATTCACTCCGTTCCACTTTTCACTTATTCCAAATATTCAGGAATCGCGCGCTCACATTTTATACATTCAAAAAATTTTCCGTTTTCACAAAATTCACAAATTTACGGCAATTTTTTCCCCATTCATTCTTAATGGCAGATTCAACATTTCACATTTACGTTGTTCCAGTTTGAAATTCACATAATTCAACACATTCAAATCACATTGGGGACATTCCCAAACTTGGCAAATTAAAAAATTTCACGTTTTCACGTTTCAAATTTTCACAAAATTTCACAAAATTTCACAAAATTTCCTTTTTCACTTCTAATTTCAACATACTTCAACCGATTCAACTCGTTCCAACTTTCAACTGTTCATCTTTTCCCTACCTATTCCACACCTTCCCATTCAGCAAAAATTTCACATTTTTCAAATTTGAAATTCAACCAAATTCTGCAAAATTCTCGTTTTTCACCTCTAGTTTCCACATTTTTCAACCGATTCAACCCATTCCACTTTTCAACTCTTCATATTCTTCCTACCTATTCCCCAAATTCCCACTTAACAAAAATTCCACATTTTTCAAATTTGAAATTCAACCAAAATTTCCTTTTTCCACTCTAATTTCAACATTCTTCAACCGATTCAACCCATTCCAATTGTATTCACTTTGTTCAACTTATGCATTTTCGCTAACTTTTTCAATTTTTGTCCGATTCAACCCGTTTCAACATTTAACTCCGAAAGTGACAACTAGACAGCCGTATATTTCGTTTCGTTCCAAATTTCAAAACTTTTTGGCGCAATTTTTTTTAGAAATTCCCATTCATTCTCAATGGGGATTTATCATTTGCTCTAACTTCTACATTTTTCAACCGATTCAACCCATTCCAACTTTCAACTCTTCATATTCTTCCTCCCTATTCCCCAAATTCACACTTACCATAAATTCCACATTTTCAAATTTGAAATTCAACCAAATTTTCCGAAATTTCCTTTTTCCACTCTAATTTCTACATTTTTCAACCGATTCAACTCGTTTCAACTTTCAACTCTTCATATTCTTCCTCCCTATTCCCCAAATTCACACTTACCATAAATTCCACATTTTCAAATTTGAAATTCAACCAAATTTTCCGAAATTTCCTTTTTCCACTCTAATTTCGACATTTTTCAACCGATTCGACTCGTTTCAACATCATTCTTCGGCATTCCCCGAGTATTTATTCAACTTCTTCACCTTCACACGCAATTTCCTCAGGAATTGCACATTCTAGTTATTATCCTACTTTATTCCTCCCACTTTTTTGACACTTAACTACTCCCACATGCTTTAACCGATTCACCCCATTCCAACTTTCACACGTTCCAAAAATTCACGGCATGACTGCTAGTATTTCATTTGTTCATAACATTTACCGTTTTTGCATAATTAGCAAATTTGTGCCTTAAAATCCCCCATTCATTCTTAATGGCGCATTAGACACGAGCGACGTTCAGGAGTGAGTTCAAATTTTGACATCTGACAACTTTTTTCATGATTTCTTTCCTTAACTCGTTTATTTAACTCTTTTATTTTTTATTTGGTTATTTTCCATTCATTCATTTAGTTATTCATTTAATTTTAAGTTAAAAACATCATTTTACCGTTTTGGCATTTACCATTTATTTCTTGTTTAATATCATCATTCCACCTCAGCAACACTAAGCCGCTGTTTAGCTCAGTAAGAAGAGACTGGAAATTGGAGCACGAGCGCTGTTCCCGTGCGAGTTCGAATCCCGCTTGACCAATATTTTTTTTTCATTCATTCAATTTTAACACATCACTTTAATAATTATTTTCATCATCATCATTAATTTACCATTTTTATTTTATTTAATCATCATCAATTTACCATTTTTATGTCATTTAATCATCATTTCGAGTCCCACAATAGTGTGAAGTGCCTTCGCCTTCACACGCAATTTCTCCAGAAATTGCCAATTCTAGTTACCATTACTATTATTATTTACGCCTCTTACACAGTTACGAGCCCCCCCCCCCCCCCCCCCCACACACATAAATGGTACTCTATTAACGAAAATAAATAAAAATTCTAAAACGCAAAATCAAGAAAAGATTGCGAGCTGCGGGCTGTAAGAAGGGGTGCGCTTTGCCCCACAGCAGTGGACGAGTACTAACGTATTTCCCGGACTATAAAACGCACCTAAAACCCTAAAATTTTCTCAAAAGCTGACAGTGCGCCTTTTAGTCCGGTGCGCGTTATATATGGATCAATTGATGAATTTGTTGATTCATCCTGGTTGTACACAGTGCTCTGCCAAATTGTTTCAGTACATTTTAGTACTACTAGTAAATTACAAAGTCGCATCGCTTCCCAGCATTACGGCAACCGTGGTCAGGGGGCGTCACTGAATAGCTGTTGTACCCGTGAGGCTATTTCATTTCAAAATAGGCTGCTCCGTTAATGTTTCGAAAAAATTTACGGATCGATATGGAAGGGAAACATATGTAAGCAGTACCAATGTGTTAGATCGAACTTTAGTCAGTTCCGATCATTTTATAGGAGCTCGTTAGACAAACGCGATTGTTTACACTTTGCTGAGGTTCATGGGAGTCTGCGAGCTGAGGCTCATGGGAGTTTGCAGGTGGCTAATGCTTTAGTAATAGCTGCTATACGCACGAGGCTATTTCATGTCAAAATAGGCTGGTCTGTTAATGTTTTGAGTAAATCTAGAGATCAATATGGAAGGGAAACATAGGTATGCAGTACCAATGCGTTAGATCGATTGTTAGATTTTATAGGAGATAGTTTGAGAAACGCGATTGTTTACAGAGGGCTCATTGGTTATTGGCTAGTGGACGCATACCGCAACACTAGTCAACCTCAGTTTGTTGCAGTATAGCTTCTATTTTATGCGCCTTATATATGGACAAAGTTTTAAAGTGGGCCATTCATTGAAGGTGCCCCTTATAATCCGGTGCGCTTTATAGTCCGGAAAATACGGTACATTCTTTATCTTAAAATGGCTTCCTTTAATTAGAATCCCATGGTGGATTTCATTTTTGGTGGATTTGTGTGACTTTAAGCTCTTTGTTTTTGTTCTAAAAAACAAAGGTTGGTGGCCTCGACTTTGTTGCTTCTTTGTTATCTTCTACTTCGTCATCTTTTCTGTTGTCATCTACTTCGTTGTGTCATCATCTACTACTCTGTTCTTATAAGAGTATGAAGATGAACCAGCCAGAAGTAGCCATGGCAACTTACTTTGAAGAATAACACCAATAAGGAACACCATAAACCACTAGGACTGTACCTTTGACTGAAGATGTCAGATTACAGTTCAGGTAAAACAAATTCTAACAAAAACAATAGCATAGTTATTTGCTAATGTTTCACCATCCTTGTCCTGCAGTCGGCGACTAAACGCTCCCCTCCCCCGGATCGAAAATGTTCACTCTTTGCTACACTGATAGCCCCTCAAAAAAATCTGCTAAACAGCAACGCCGTGAAAGGTGAACCGCAATATACCAAGGAAACACACAACAAGTGACATCAATGAGTGCCAAATGAACGTGTATTTTTGTGGTCGTGGAGCTGTTAAGCACTTAGCATGTTGACCTGCTCATGACCACATTAAATGCATGAGTGAATGAACATTGAATTATGAAACCAACACCCAATCCATAATACTTTACCTATGAGCATTGTGGAACCCAAGCTATCCTCGAACTTTGTAAGCTCAACAGACTTGAGAGACAGTCCGGCTTCTCTGGTGGTTCCTAGCGGCACAGGGTAAGAACTGGGTCAGGGTCTGAGCTGGTGAGTGAGGTGCGCTGTCAGAGCAGCTGACGCTCTATTCTCAGCCTGTCAGAACTTTCCCTCTTTAACTCACGGCGTGCCGTGGTGAACAGAGCATCTTTCCGCACTGCCGGCTCAGTGGTTTGTTTGTTCCATAACTTCTTGGGTTATTCTTGGTGTGCTGCTTTTGAAGAGATTGATCACTGCTGAGAACAGCTGCTGACACCAAACACTTTGGCACAACACCAGCTTGCTTGACACATGCGCACTGGCCACCTCGCGAGCGAGCAAGCGAGAGCAAGAGCGAGAGAGCGAGAGAATGATATGTAAACAGGAAATACATGCACGTTAGTGTAATTTGACCTCAAAACTGTTTAGCATTAATACTTAATACATCTTTATTGATGGTCCAAGTAAAACAAGACAAAATAAAAACCACGAGTTTGAGACAACAGACAGTACTCAAAAAGCTCATCACACAGGAATAAGCACGCTAAAGTGCAATTCTTGGTTTAAAAAGCATGCAATTATGTAGCCAATATTTTCAGAACATTCAAGTATACTTAAGATCACTCAAAGTAGGATCATTTAGCGACGTTTTAATTCCATTGTTGGGTCTGTTAATTCTAAACATGAATTTACAAAAAGTTACAAAGTTATAAATAATATTTAGCAGGATTTAAAAGGTGGTAAAATCAAACATAAGACTTGCACTCTCCCACCAAGAATATTTTACAGTTTTTACAGATTTTTTTGACGCAGACGTCAACTCAAAATCGACATTTTCAAACTGTTAACGCAGAATGCTGAACACATGCCACAGTGATCATAATGACAAATTTTGTTTGCAAAATGCCAAAACATTTAAAATATGGAACAATGTCATTGTTAACGCAGAGTGCTAAACACATGCCACAGTGATCATAATGACACATTTTGTTTGCAAAAGCCAATACCTGTGCGAAAACATTTAAAATATATAACATTGTCATTGTAACTTATGACTGTACGTAGCTTACATGCCAGTGCCGTTTTTTCAGACTGTGGCTGACCAATAAAATATTCACACAGAGAATACATGGAAATAAAAATGAAAAACATTACTGTGTGAGAAATTCGGAAAATGAAAACACAAGTCTTTGACAGTGTTAGGGTTGACAAATTATTTTGATCATATGTTGGAATGTTGACTGGACTTATTAACTTTGTTAAAACCTTCCACCTCATTGAAACTTTCCACATTCAGTTTGTTGGATTTGGTCTGAAATGTGGGACGCACGCTATCCGCGCCTCAAGCCATAGCCAATCAGCTCTTATACAATTCACTCACTGCATGGTCGTTGTCTTTCTTTAGGTTTAGGAAAAGAATAAGACACCAAAACACAAATTAGACTTACAGAGGTTGGTTTGTACCTAACATTTTTACAAAGTCACAGTTTGAGTTATTTTCACCTTATTTTTCTTCATTTGATTGATTGATGTATAGTTTACATGTTTGAAACAAATTTACTCATTCATTCATTCCTGTCCCCTTTTACACACTCTCCATCTTACTGTGCTTCTCTCTGTTTTCTTTCAGCCGATAAGTATAGTCGGTTGTTTTGTCTACAAGTTGCATTTTCTTTTCTTTCCTCTAACTGTTTTTTTTTTAAATAACATTCCATTTGTTATGATTCCATTGGCGACAATAAAGGTCAATAAAGGATCATTTTTTTGGTTCTTTTATCACAAACAAGGTATTTTAGGTTGCATTACCTGACATCTTCCCCCACCATCGGAGCCAACCCACCACCAGGTGGTGATCAGTTGACAGCTCCGCCCCTCTCTTCACCCGAGTGTCCCAAACATGCGGCCGCAAATCCGATGACACGACTACAAAGTCGATCATCGAACTGCGGCCTAGGGTGTCCTGGTGCCAAGTGCACACATGGACACCCTTATGCTTGAACAAGGTGTTCATTATAGAAAATCCGTGTTGAGCACAGAAGTCCAACAATAGAACACCGCTCGGGTTCAGATCAGCGGGGCCGTTCCTCCAAATCACGCCCTTCCAGGTCTCACTGTCATTGCCCACGTGAGCATTGAAGTCACCCAGTAGAACAGACATGTCCAAGGTCCGGCCCGCGGGCCAATTGCGGCCCGTGGTCAAATTTCATCAGGCCCGCAGCCTCTGTGATAAAATCTTTAGTATGTGGCCCGCCGGCATTGTTGACCAGCGCTTTAATACACACGTACCAAAGCTATTTTATATTTATGCCGCAGAAATGTAATCTCGCGCGACCCGGCGTGATTTCACAGCGAGAACATGACTCCAGCTGTCCTGCTATGCGGAGCATGCGCAAGTCAAATGCGGAAATAAACCCGTTGTAAAAAGGGTACGCGCGAACCGGCTGCGTGAACCCTGTGTGAACCCTGTGTGAAATGTTCATGAGGCAAAAATAATTTTAAACTCATGTAAATTTAAGGTATTTCATACAGTTTGTTCAATGTTATCGTATTTTATGTATTACTTATAACTCCTGTTTAAAATGTTTATGAGGCGAAAATAATTTTAAACTCATGTAAATTTAAGGTATTTCATACAGCTTGTTCAATGTTATCGTATTTTATGTATTACTTATAACTCCTGTTTAAAATGTTCATGAGGCGAAAATAATTTTAAACTCATGTAAATTTAAGGTATTTCATACAGTTTGTTCAATGTTATAGGACTCTTCAGATATGAATGAAAGGCAGAATTTGTGTTTTTAGAGTTGTTCACATCTGCCTGAGTGGCTTATATTTGGTTATTTTGTCATTTAAAAAATAAAGACAATTGGGAGAATGAAATTTGTTTTATAACAGTGTTTATTTGGATGAAATTGTAGTTAAAAAAATGTCCAAAAAAACTACTGGCCCCTGGGCCCCTTCACTTTATCAAATCTGGCCCTCCTTGCAAAAAGTTTGGACACCCCTGCTGTAGACAGTCACTGCTGCCCGGACCTGAAGTATGTGACTATTAAATGCAGGCCCTTTTACCTCCCTCGTGAATTTACTGTAGTCATGACGACTATTGTCTACATACCCCTGGAGGCTAATGCTAAGCTAGCTATTTGATTATTACATGGCAGTATTAGCAGCCAACTGAGCAGATATCCTGACGCAGTCCACATCATAGCAGGGGACTTTAATCATGCAGACTTGAAAGCAGCACTCCCTAGATTCCACCAGCATGTTAAATGTGCCGCTAGAGGAGTTAACACTGGAGAAGGTCTACTCCAACATCAAGCTAGGCCACAGGGCAAAACAGCTACCTCACCTGGGCCAGTCTGACCATGTCACTGCTATTATTCCCTGCATATCCCACCATCAGAAAATCAGCTCCTGTCAGCCCTGGATGACCCAGGAGGTCCTTCGGCTGCTGGAGGAGAGGGACACCGCCCTGTCCCTCAGGTCTGAGGACGGGGCTCTCTACAGCACAGCCAAAGCCAACTTGAGAAGAGGCATCAGATAGACCCAGCTTGACTACAAGAGGAGGATTGAGGTTCACCTGGACAGCAACAACAGCAAGCACGTGTGGCAAGGAGTCCAGCATCTCACCAACTACAGGACCACCATCAGAGCTGCTGAAGGGGACGCCTCACTAACAGAGGACCATAACACTTTCTTTGCCCGGCTCAAGTCTGAGCCACCTGAAGCGGCCAGATCACATCCCACATTCTGCAGCAGCTTCACCCTCACAGTGAAGGAACACGAGGTGAGGGGCACGCTGCGGACCATCAACCCGAGTAAGGCTGCAACCAGTCCCTTACGGAGTCTACTGTTCCATCCTGTTTAAAATCCTCCACTATTCTCCCCCTGCCCAAGAAACGCCACAATACCAGCCTTAATGACTACCGGCCAGTCGCACTCACCCTGGTGGTGAAGTGCTTTGAAAAGCTGGTCCGGGGTCACATCACATCACTCCTGCTCTTCGTGGACTTCAGCTCGGCTTTTAACACCATCCTCCCCCAAAGACTGGTGGACATACTGGGGGACCTGGGACTTCCACACAACACCTGCATGGGGATTAGGAGCTTCTTGACGGGTCACAGCCAGAGGGTGAGAGTGGCCCGTCATACATCCACACCTCTCAGCCTTGGTACCGGCTCCCCACAGGGCTGCGTACTGAGCCCACTGCTCTACACGCTCTACACACACACATGCACCCCCGCCCACCGCAGCAACACCATCGTGAAGTTTGTGGATGACACCACCGTGGTGGTGCAGCTATCGGAGTGGTGCGGAGAGAACAATCTGCTCCTAAACATGGCTAAAACCCAATAACTGGTCATTGACTTTAGGAGAAAAAAAAAAAAACGGACATTCCACCACTTATCATCAACGGGGTCTGTGTGGAGAGGAAGTCCTCCTTCCGCTACCTGGGAGTTCACATCGAGGAGGACTTCACCTGGAGCATGAACACCTCTGAGCTGCTAAAAAAGGCCCAGCAGAAACTCTACTTCCTAAGGGTGCTCAGGAGGTACAGCATTACACAAAGACTGCTGGTATCCTATCGGTGCTCCATAGAGAGCATTCTAACATATTGTATATGTGTTTGGTACACCAGCTGCACTGCAGCTCAGAGGAAAAAGCTCCAAGGGGTCATCAACACAGCACAGAAGATCGTTGGCTGCCCTCTCCCCACACTGGAAGGCCTACACAGAACCGTCTGTCTCAAAAAAACACAGAACATTCTGAAGGACACTTCCCACCCTGGCCACACCCTTTTTGAACTGTTGCCATCAGGCAGACACTACAGACCAATTAGATCAAGGACTAGCAGATTCGCCAACAGCTTTTACCCTACAGCGTAGTCACACTTAATGCCGCTAAAAAAAAAATGGTAATCTACATGTTAAAGGGAAATGTGCTTTCAGCAGTTTGCAAACATATTTTTTTAGGTTGTGTTAAACTTATAATCATACCAATATAATATCTAGTATTGGAGTGCTCGTGTGGATTGGTGGGGGTGAGGAATGTGCAGGCACACTGGATGAACTTGTCTTCTTTGAAGTGTTGTGGAACAGGCCCAGGAAGGGAGTACCAGACGAAGGGAGTACGGGACGAAGGGAGTACCGGACGATGACACCTCAAGGTCGGTGAGGAACGAGAACAAAGAACAACACCACGTCCAGGTAGTTGGGCTTCGAGAGGAAAAAAAACAACCGCCTGACCAGAGTGATGACACCTCGACGGGGAGGAGATGGCCATCGACCAATCATCACACAATGTTTTGCATGTTTTAGTATTCATATTGTGTTTCTTTAAAACTGGGCAACCTGGAAGAATGTGTCGTCTTTTGGTGGTCACAAAAATGCACGAGTTTTAGTGTGAGGCACCCGGGACCCAGGCCTGTATTAGTGCGCTTTGTGAGGAATAAACAATTGGTAAATTTGGTCTGATTGATCTACTGGTCTTCTCTTTGACAGAACGAACTCGCAAAATTGTTAGGTGCGCCAGTGTGTGGATTAGGACATAGCAACTTGTGTTAAGTGTTGATCGCAATTTGGAGTCAGATCAATAGCTAAAATCCGTAAACTAACAATGTTTAACATGTCTATATTTTAACTGTGCAATATGGGGGTGTGCAATTTGATGTCTTTTTTTAACAAAAAGCAGTCCTTCGCGGTCCTGTCTGCGTGTTACGACCTTGTCGGATTATTTCTTGTCTCTCGTCGTTCCTGTCTTTCCGTTTTTGCCTCGGTCGTTTTCTGTTTGCCATCCCTGTCGGTTGGTCCGTTATGTTAGTTTGTCAGTTCTGTTGGTCTTGTTCCCGTTCCAACTACCTTTTCCCTTCAATAAACCCTGGTCCAAGCTGCATTTGGTTGCCCTGCTCCATACCAATTCTGACATTAAATCAAGAATCCCAGACTGAACCCAATGAATAAAATTATCTACAGTCTCAAATTACTTTATAGACATGCTCACTGCGCCCTCATCACTGCGCCCTGCTCATTGCGCCCTGCTCACTGCGACCTGCTCACTGCGCCCTGCCCGAACGATTCCCGTTGTCGACTTTGCTTGTGTTCTGACCCGACTTGCCTTGCTCGCTGCCTGCCCTGACTACTCACCTATCCTTGACCACTTTCGGATCGCCGCCTGCCTCAACGCCCTGCCTGTCTCCGAGTACGCCCTGCGCTCTTCTGCTCAGCCACACCGGCAGTCTAGTGTTCCACTTCCCCTCCCCCCTGTTCAATAAAGGTTTGTGCTGCATTTGGTCGCCCCGTCTCTGTTCTTGACAAATAATGCTTCCAAATTACAAAAGCAAAATGCAAAATCTGCAACCATAGCTGGTAAACTTGTAATGAGGTTTTTTATTTATGTAGTGTGGGATATAATGTTAAATGTTTTAATTTATAACGTGAGGTCACAGACTTTGAATGATGTTTGTATTGATAGAATATGCTTTACAAAATCTAAATATTAGAAATTAATTGCTCTAATGCATATTTCAATCAAAATGCTCAAAATGTGTAAATATTTATATATGCAAATAATTTGTCTTCATACGAGACAAAGGTTTATATCACCTTTGTGTTCGTGTTATACAATACAGAATAAATCAGCATTTAATAGTTTGGTAATCAGTCTTTAGCTGGACATCATACATGATGGTGAATGGAATGCTAATCCTATCAACTGGAGCAATACTTGGGACTGCGTAGGTGTGCGTGTGTGTGCGTGCGTGTGTGCAGTTTGAAGGATAATCGCTGTGGTGGAATCAGCCGCCGGAGATCTGGAGAACGCGCTTACGAAGTTCAGACGTCAGATGCTTGTTTGTAAGTGTGTGGGTGTGGGCGTGTGTTTCAGTTAATTGCACATTTAATTTATTGTAAAATAGTGGCACAGAAAAAAAAGCGATTTTTTTCATTTATTTTTTTTACAATAAATAAAATATGTGATTAACCATGAGTTAATTCTTTAATAAGACACACTTTTAATAAGACACACATACATCAACATTCCATTCTAAGAGTTGAAAATTTGGGCAATATAAAAAAATACAACATGCACAGAAAAACAAGGATTAAATCTATAGTGCAACAAACCATTTTTAAAGTTTGTTTCTCTGCACAACAGGCCCTGGCAAGTGTCACCAGTGTGGCATGCTTGACGTTTATTTCCGGTCTCGTTGAGGTGTTGTAGTTTTTTTACGGCAACAGTACATGAAATAAGTGCACATTTTATGAGGCCAAAATGAGCCTTAATTGCGCGATTAAAAAAATTTATGCCATTAAAATAGGGTTGAATTCATCGCATTAACGCGTTAAACTGACACAACTTAGAGGTGTAGGTTCGATTCGAGCTCTGGCCTTCCTGCGTGGAGTCTGCATGTTGGTTTTCTCCAGATACAGTTCAAGGTGTCCTCTGTCTGCTGTCTGAAGTCAGCTGGGATAGGCTTGAGTATGCCTACAATCCTCGTCAGGATAAACGGTTCAGATAATGCATGGATGGATTTATTTACCTTTTTCCACTGTTGTGGTAGCAATTGTAACTAACAGTATATTGTGAGACTGTGAAATTGTTCTATACGTATATGATCTATATGTGCTGTTAGTACTGACAAACAGCTGAGATGAGACGTTTGGATAATTTTCTGCTGTGCAACAAAATTTGACAATGTGTGAAATATGGGTGTAAGAAAAAAATATGCACCCCTTTGTCACTATTTTGTTAGGGAACCCAAACAACGCGCTTGACACCGATTCTGAGTCAATGCAAAAAGCAGTTATGCGCATTTGTTATTCTTGTGTCAGTGCGATCTTGAATGTTTCCAAAACACCATTTCATTTGATTGGCAGATGTGCATATGTCCATTTACAGCTCCATATAAGTACTGAAGCTTTGCATGCATGCATGCATGCATACACATGCACACACGCATGCACGCACGGGCGCACGTACACACACACACACACACACACACACACACACACACACACACACACACACACACACACACACACACACACTCACTCACTCACTCACTTACTCACTCACTCACTCACTCACTCACTCACTCACTCACTCACTCACACCTTATATGGAATGGAAGATGAATGGAAAAAGTTGGAGCATGAAGGGTCCATATTTGTGTCAAATCCTGTCTAAATCTGTTCATCCTATCTAGGTTTGATGAAGAGCACATTTTTAGCTTCAATTGACTCGTCTTTCAACTGTCAACACCCCTGGATTGTGGCAAGTTCTGGAATAAGTAGGCAAATGATTGACAGTTTAATATTGGAATGGGTTGAATTGGTTGAAAAATGTAGAAATTAGAAGTGAAAACCAAAATTTTGTGAAATTTTGCGCACATTTTAAATGTTTTTAAATTTTAAATTTAACTTGGCAATTTTGGGGATTTTGTCCCCCTTCTTAAGCCAGACATGTCCAGGCCCATCTGAAATTTGACATTCCATATGACCTTCTCCCAATCCTCTTCTAGTTCATCCAAATGCTCACTAGCAAACTTCAGACGGGCCTGAACATGTACTGGCTTAAATAGGGGGAGATGTCTGGCACTCCGGGATTTGAGTCTCTGGCGGCATAGTGTGTTACTGATGGTAGTCTTTGTTACTTTGGTCCCAGCTCTCTCCAAGTCATTCACTAGGTCCACGGGGTAAGATCTTGCGTGGAGCCCGAGATCGAGGCCATTTTTTTTTTATCAAATATTTATTTTACACCATAATTTACAAATAAATCCTTTAAAAATCAGACAATCTGATTTTCTGGATTAAAAAAAAATTCTCTCATAGTTGAAGTATACCTATGATGAAAATTACAGGCATCTCTCACCTTTCAAGTGGAAGAACTTGCACAATCGGTGGCTGACCAAATACTTTTTTCCCCCACTGTAAATGACCAATCAAAAATGCATGCAAAGCTTCAGTACTTATATGAAGCTGTAAATGGACATATGCACATCTGCCAATCACATGAAATGGTGTTTTGGAAACATTCAAGATCGCACTGACACAAGAATAACAAATGCGCATAACTGCTTTTTGCATTGACTCAGAATAGGTGTCAAGGGTGTTGTTTGGGTTCCCTAACAAAATAGTGCCAAAGGGGTGCATATTTTTTTCTTACACCCATATTTCACACATTGTCGAATTTTGTTGCACAGCAGAAAATTATCCAAACGTCTCATCTCAGCTGTTTGTCAGTACTAACAGCACATATAGATCATATACGTCACCCATGGCAGAAGGGTCCTAGGTGAGGGGCCAGACAAAGCACGGCTCAGAAGACCCCTTATGATGAAAAAAATATTTGGATGTCGTTTTGTCGGTGATGTCGGTCACCGGGGCCCCTCTCTGGAATCAGGCATGGAGGTGGGGCTCGAAGGCGAGCGCCTGGTGGCCGGGCCTTCGCTCATGGGGTCCGGTCGGGCATAGCCCAAAAAGAAAACGTGGGTCCCCCTTCCCATGGGCTCACCACCTGTAGGAGGGGCCAAAGGGGTCGGGTGCATTGTGAGCTGGGCGGCGGCCAAAGGCGGGGACCTTGGCGGTCCGATCCCCGGCTGCAAAGGCTGGCTCTAGGGACATGGAATGTCACCTCTCTGGCTCGAAAGGAGCCCAAGCTGGTGTGTGAGGCAGAAAGGTTCCGACTAGACATAGTCGGACTTGCCTCCACACATAGTTTGGGCTCTGGTACAAGCCCTCTCGAGAGGGGCTGGACTCTCTTCCACTCTGGAGTTGCCCATGGTGAGAGGCGTCGAGCAGGTGTTGGCATACTTATTGCCCCCCGGCTGGGCGCCTGCACATTGGGGTTCACCCCGGTGAGCGAGAGGGTAGCCTCCCTCCGCCTGCGGGTGGAGGGACGGGTCCTGACTGTTGTTTGTGTCTATACACCGAACGGCAGCTCAGAGTACCCACCCTTCTTAGAGTCCCTGGAGGAAGTGCTGGAGAGCGCTCCTTCTGGGGACTCCATCGTTCTACTGGGTGACTTCAATGCTCACGTGGGCAATGACAGTGAGACCTGGAAGGGCGTGATTGGGAGGAACGGTCCCCCCGATCTGAACCCGAGCGGTGTTCTATTGTTGGACTTCTGTGCTCGACACGGATTTTCTATAATGAACACCATGTTCAAGCATAAGGGTGTCCATGTGTGCACTTGGCACCAGGACACCCTAGGCCGCAGTTCGTTGATCGACCTTGTAGTCGTGTCATCGGATTTGCGGCCGCATGTTTTGGACACTCGGGTGAAGAGAGGGGCGGAGCTGTCAACTGATCACCACCTGGTGGTGGGTTGGCTCCGATGGTGGGGGAAGATGCCGGTCCGACCTGGCAGACCCAAATGCTTTGTGAGGGTCTGCTGGGAACGTCTGGCAGAATCCCCTGTCAGGAAGAGCTTCAACTCCCACCTCCGGCAGAGCTTTTCCCACGTCCCGGGGGAGGCGGGGGACATTGAGTCCGAGTGGACCTTGTTCTGCGCCTCCATTGTTGAGGCAGCCAACCGGAGCTGTGGCCGTAAGGTTGTTGGTGCCTGTCGTGGCGGCAATCTCCGAACCCGCTGGTGGACACCGGCGGTAAGGGATGCCGTCAAGCTGAAGAAGGAGTCCTATAGGGCCGTTTTGGCCTGCGGGACTCCGGAGGCAGCCGACAGGTACCGGATGGCCAAGCGGAACGCGGCTTCGGCGGTTGCTGAGGCAAAAACTCCGGCGTGGGAGGAGTTTGGCGAGGCCATGGAGAATGACTTCCGGACGGCTTCGAGGAAATTCTGGTCCACCATCCGGCGTCTCAGGAGGGGGAAGCAGTGCACGGTCAGCACTGTTTACAGTGGAGATGGTGTGCTGCTGACCTCGACTCGGGATGTCGTGAGTCGGAGGGGGGAATACTTCGAAGACCTCCTCAATTCCACCGACACACCTTCCATTGTGGAAGCAGGGCCTGAGGACTCTGAGGCGGACTCTCTAATCTTGGAGGTCGAAGTCACTGAGGTAGTTAAAAAAACTCCTTGGTGGCAAGGCCCCGGGGGTGGATGAGATCCGCCCGGAGTTCTTAAAGAATCTGGATGTTGTGGGGCTGTCATGGCTGACACGCCTCTACAGCATTGCGTGGACATCGGGCACGGTGTCTCTGGATTGGCAGACTGGGGTGGTGGTTCCCCTCTTTAAGAAGGGGGACCGGAGGGTGTGTTCCAATTACAGGGGAATCACACTTATCAGCCTCCCTGGTAAGGTCTATTCAGGGGTGCTGGAGAGGAGGATCCGTCGGGAGGTCGAACCTCGGATTCAGGAGGAGCAGTGTGGCTTTCGTCCTGGCCGTGGAACAGTGGACCAGCTCTACACCCTCGGCAGGATCCTCGAGGGTGCATGGGAGTTCGCCCAACCAGTCCACATGTGTTATGTGGACTTGGAGAAGGCGTTCGACCGTGTCCCTCGGGAGGTTCTCTGGAGGGTGCTTCGAGAGTACAGGGTGCCGAGCCAACTGATAAGGGCGGTTCAGTCCTTGTATCACCGATGCCAGAGTTTGGTCCGCATTTCCGGCAGTAAGTCGGATTCGTTCCCAGTGAGGACTCCGCCAAGGCTGCCCTTTGTCACCGATTCTGTTCATACTTTTTATGGACAGAATTTCTAGGCGCAGCCGAGGCTTTGAGAGGGTCCAGTTTGGGGACCTCAGCATCGCGTCACTGGTTTTTGCAGATGACGTGGTGCTGTTGGCTTCTTCAGTCCATGATCCCCAGCTCTCACTGGAGCGGTTCGCAGCCGAGTGTGAAGCGGTCGGGATGAGGGTCAGCACCTCCAAATCCGAGTCCATGGTCCTCGGTCGGAAAAGGGTGGAATGCCCTCTCCGGATCGGGGATGAGATCCTGCCCCAAGTGGAGGAGTTCAAGTATCTTGGGGTCTTGTTCACGAGTGAGGGCAGGATGGAGCCTGAGATCGACAGGCGGATCAGTGCAGCGTCGGCAGTAATGCGGACTCTGTACCGGTCCGTCGTGGTGAAGAGAGAGCTGAGCCAAATGGCAAAGCTCTCGATTTACTGGTCGATCTACGCTCCTACCCTCACCTATAGTATGGCTGCGGAACAAGAGGTTTGTACTGCTGCGTGCACCAACTGCACCCTTCTGTTAGAGAGGTTGTCCCTGCTAGAGGGACGTGTCCGCCAGTTAGAGCAGAATAGTGCGATAACAGTAGATGTGGCGGACACAGTCGCGGACTGTAGTCAGCCCGCTAGCCCCGTTAGCATTAGGCCCAAGCAGCTTGCTAATTGCGATGAGCCAGGTAAGACGCATAGCCGTCCAAAGTCATCTCGGTCTACTGGCCCTCGCACCTTGGTCATAGGTGACTCCATTACCCGAAATATCACGCTTAAAAATCCAGCCACGGTAATGTGTATTCCTGGGGGCTGAGCACCCGACATAGAAGCTAATCTTAGGGAGCTGACTCGCAATAGGACTAGTCAACAGCGTAGTTCCAACAACAGCTAGCTACAGCTAGCAACAGCTAGCTACTCTGATATAGTGATACACGTTGGCGCCAATGATGATAGGATGAGGCAATCAGAGATCACAAAGAAAAACATAGCGAGGACTTGTGATCTCGCCAGAAAGATGAGTCGGCATCGAGTATTTGTCTCTGGCCCCCTGCCTGGGAGAGGCTCTGATGAGAGGTTTAGTAGATTAGTCTCCCTTAATCGATGGATGGCTGGGTTCTGTAAAAAGCAGGGACTGTATTTCATAGATAACTGGACCTCCTTCTGGGGCCGCCCCGACCTGCTGAGGAAGGACGGCCTTCACTCTTTCTAGAAATATAGATTACTGTTTGAGCCACTCATGACAGGTCACCTTAGAGCAGGCCGGAGCACAGGTGACTAGACCACCTGTCAGGATGGGTTTGGAGTCAGTTAAGTTAAAGTTAACTAGCGCTAGGCTAGACTTCCAGCATGCACATAGCTCCTTGTGTAGACTAGAGCGTCACAGTTTGAATAGTGCTACAGTACACATGAACACACTTTCTACTGAGGTGGCAGACAAATCCAAACGCTCCACCCCGACCGGTATAGCTGATGATATGGTGCCTGTTTCAGATAATATTACGTGTGTACCAAATATTTACTATCAAATTCCTACGGTCGTATCGTCCCACCACGCGAATAAACAATTGAGAGGTGATGTCAGGCCTAGAGAACACAATCTTACTTTCATTTCGTTAAAAAATCCTCTGATAAATCCAAACCCTGACCAACCGATTACACTTAAACTTGGTTTTATGAATATTAGATCGCTTCATACAAAAGCAGTTCTCGTTAATGACCTCATCACGGAACATAATCTAAATATATTTGGTCTTTGCGAGACCTGGTTAAAACCTAATGAACTGCTACCGCTTAATGAGGCCTCGCCTCCAAATTTTGTGAGCTCGCATGTGGCGCGTCCTCGAAAAAAGGGTGGGGGTGTTGCCATCATCTCAAATTCCGATCTTAGAATTACGCCTCGTTCGATTAACATATTTAAAACATTTGAAGTTCTCACTGTCCGATCCACCGCTTTACCGTCATTTTATCTTGCTGTTATTTACCGTCCACCTGGGGCTTACGCTAGCTTCCTGGATGAATTTTCAGAATTCGTGACTGATCTAGTGACAAACGCGGATAATATAATAATCATGGGCGATTTTAACGTCCACATGAATTTACCGTCAGAGCCACTTACTTCGGCGTTTCAGACTCTAATTGATACGTTTGGTTTTACGCAAGCCGTACAGGTAGCAACGCATAAGAATGGTAATACCTTAGATTTGGTATTATCCCGAGGACTGGCAACCTCTAATATAACAGTACTGCCATACACTACTGTTTTGTCTGATCACTACTTAATAAAATTTGAAATTTTAGTTCTTAGTCAAAGACAAGAGAGCAATCAGAATTATAGCAGCCGTAATATTAACTCCATGACTGCGACTGCGCTATCTGGGCTACTGCCACCAGCAACTGCCGTATTGCCCTCATATACCGGCTCTATTGATAATCTTACAAATGAATTCAATGCTACATTGTTAAATGCCATTGATTCTGTGGCGCCGCTACGTCTAAAAACTCGCCGTAGACTGCCTACTCCGTGGTTCACAGATGAAACATGTTCGCTTAAACAATTAAGTAGAAAGCATGAGCGCAAATGGCGTTTAACCAAACTTGAGGTTTTCCATCAGGCATGGCGCGACAGCCTCCTGAAATATAAAGATGCGCTCATTTTAGTAAAAACTCGTTATTTTTCGCAGGTCATTAATCTCAATAAGAACAATCCTAAATACCTATTTGATACGGTGGCAAAGCTAACACTACGCCAGCCAACCCCCGATAGCTCCTTTCACTCGGCTGACGAGTTCATGAAATTTTTTGCTCGAAAGATTGAATCCATTAGGGATGAGATCAAGATGACCATTCCAATCACTCAGTCGGGATCGCCGATTACCGGCGCCGACGATCATGCAATAACCCTTTCAAATTTTAAAAGCGTGTCCCTCGAAAGGCTTACACAATTAGTTAGTGCGGCTAAACAAACAACATGTTTACTTGACCCGCTTCCAACCAAACTATTTAAAGAATTATTTCAAATCTTAGGACCGTCCGTTCTAAATATAATCAATCTGTCTATCTCCTCTGGGATAGTGCCAACAGCCTTTAAAACCGCTATCATTAAACCGCTGCTTAAGCGACCAAATCTTGACCCGGACTGTCTCTGTAACTATAGGCCAGTTTCAAATCTCCCATTCATAGCAAAACTGCTTGAAAAAGTAGTAGCCCAGCAGCTTATTGATTACATGGTCGCTAATAATCGATATGAATCTTTTCAGTCTGGGTTTAGAGCTAATCATTCCACTGAGACAGCACTTGCTAAAGTGACTAATGATCTCCTCTTAGCTATGGATTCAAATACTTCATCGGTATTGTTACTACTCGATCTTAGTGCTGCCTTCGACACTGTTGACTTCAAAATTTTATTAGAGCGTCTTAAAGGTTGTGTTGGTACTTCGGGGTCAGCACTAGGCTGGTTTCATTTGTATCTATCAGACAGGACGCACCGAGTGGTCCATGGCAATGCGTCCTCTGAGCTCTATAAAGTTACGTGTGGTGTCCCACAGGGATCGGTACTAGGACCAATTCTATTTAATATTTATATGACTCCGCTTGGGGACATAATACGTAAATATAATATTAGTTTTCAATGTTACGCGGATGACACCCAATTATATATGCCATTATCAATGACAGATCCGCGGGACTGTTGTAATCTTGAGGCATGCCTTGCGGAGATCAAGCAATGGATGTCTCTCAACTTCCTTCGTCTGAACCCAGATAAAACTGAGATGTTGATAATTGGTCCAGCTCGTTATCAACATTTATTTAAGGAAACCGCTATAACTCTAGATAACCGTACTATCACTCAGCGTGATACTGTAACTAATCTCGGGGTAATATTTGACCAAACGCTCTCCTTTCAAAAGCACATTAAGAATATAACCAGAATAGCATTTTTTCACCTTCGTAATATTGCTAAGATTCGCCCAATCCTCTCGACCGGTGATGTGAAAATTATTATACATGCATTTATCACGTCGCGCCTGGACTACTGTAATGCATTATTCTCTGGTCTTCCCAAGTCCAGCATCAAAAGTCTACAGTTAGTTCAAAATGCTGCTGCAAGGCTGCTCTCACGGACAAGAAAATTTGATCACATTACCCCGATATTAGCCAATTTACACTGGCTCCCGGTCCATTTAAGATGCGACTTCAAGGTTCTTCTATTAACCTATAAATCATTGCATGGCTTAGCGCCTTCATATCTCGTCGACTTAGTTGTTCCTTATGTTCCGTCTCGTAACCTTCGTTCGCAAAACGCGAGTCTTTTAGTGACACCGAGGGCCAAGAAAATGTCTGCAGGGGCTAGAGCATTTTCTATTCGGGCTCCAGAGCTCTGGAATGCCCTACCAATGGATATTAGAACTGCTACCTCAGTAGAAACATTTAAGACACGTTTAAAGACGTATTTCTATGATATGGCCTTTAATTAACCTGTAGTAGCCGATTCGGCTGGAGTTTGTTTTTGCTCCCTCTCCCCGACCCCACTCCCCCCACCGCTCCCCGGCTGGGGAGGTGGTTAGGTGACACCCAAGCTGACGACGGCTATCTAGATTCTCGTGGACCAATTCAGCATGAGGGAACTGCAGCGGAATACCCTCCTAGATGACACTGCCAGGACAATCGAAGGCACCTCCGACAGCTCTTCGCTTTGGCCTGGGCATCCACTTTTTGATTTCCATATTATGTATTTTATGTGTCCTCTTTGCATCCATTGCAGCCTGGTGATCCTGAAAGGGGGATCCTTCCATCTGTGGTCCCTTCTCAAGGTTTCTCATTTTTCCCCTGGTAGGGGTTTTTGAGTTTTTCCTTGCCCTTTTGGGAGCCCAAGATCAGGGGATGCTTTGAGAATAATTGTGAATTGATTGTCTATGTAAAGCCCTTTGAGACTGCTTGTGATTTAGGGCTATACAAATAAACTTGACTTGGCTTGACTTGACTTGATAGCACAATGTGAATTCACAATACCTTAGGCACATTTAAAATCCAGCACAGTAAAATGTATACAATGTAAAATGTATATAATATAATATAAATAATACAATATAAATGTATGTCTGTACTGAAAACAATCATCAATTGCAATAATATTTTCATCATAAACATTGTCTAAATTGTTACAAGCCAATACAATACAGGCTTGTTGCTGTCAAGGACAAATTCAATGGTATTATTATTATTATTATTATTATTATTATTATTATTATTATTATTATTATTATTATGGTGGTGATAAGACATTTAATTCTGAATGCCAATAATCAAACAAAACTTGTTTGACAAATGTGTCCTGTTCTTTAGGATGTACAATATTTTGAGAACCACATTCAAAGTCAAAGTCCGCTTTATTGTCAATTTCTTCACGTTAAGGCACACAGTGATAGCACAATGTGAATTCACAATACCTTAGGCACATTTAAAATCCAGCACGGTAAAATGTATACAATGTAAAATGTATACAATGTATGTCTGTACTGAAAACAATCATCAATTGCAATAATATTTTCATCATAAACATTGTCTAAATTGTTACAAGCCAATACAATACAGGCTTGTTGCTGTCAAGGACAAATTCAATGGTATTATTATTATTATTATTATTATTATTATTAATAATAATAATAATAATATTCATATGGTGGTGATAAGACATTTAATTCTGAATGCCAATAATCAAACAAAACTTGTTTGACAAATGTGTCCTGTTCTTTAGGATGTACAATATTTTGAGAACCACATTCAAAGTCATAGTCAAAGTCCGCTTTATTGTCAATTTCTTCACGTTAAGGCACACAAAGAGATCGAAATTACGTTTCCCACCGTCCCACGGTGACTAGACACAGTACACAACACTCACAAGCAAATAGCACAAAGAGTAAAAACGAACAGACAAGAGCAACGAATAAGTAATAAGCAATTAACCCAAATAAATAAACAATAAATAAATAAATAAATAAATAAATAAATAAATAAATAAATAGACAAGAGCAGCAAAATGGAGCAAGCGTGCTAATAGCAGACCGCCAGATCATAGCGCAAAAGAACAGGCCCGCCGCCTTACGGGTGTTGATAGCAGCAAGCGCCCTCCTCACGCTAACGGCAGAGAGGCAGTGTCGTTCTGAGCGTTGAAGCGAGCAAAGAAGCGGTTCAGTTTGTTGAGCAGAGGGACGTCGCCCTCACAGCTCCGCGGCGCGGGCTTGTAGTCCGTGATGGTCTGTATGCCTCGCCACAGGCCCCGAGCATCCCTGCTGTCCTCGAAGTGGGCAGTGATCTTGGAAGAGAACGCCTTTTTCGCAACCTTGATGCCCCGGGACAGCTTCGCCCTGGCTGATCTCACGCCCGCTACATCCTGTAGGCTTTGTCTCTGGCCCTCAGCAGCCCGAGGACAGCCCCTGTCACCCATGGCTTCCAGTTAGCCCGAGCGACGACGTACTTAGTGAGGGTCACATCATCAATGCACTTTGCGATGTACGAGGTCACAGAGTCAGCATACTCCTCAATGTCCATCCGATTGTTGCATGTGGCCGCCCTCTTAAACATTTTCCAGTCCGTAGTGCCAAAGCAGTCTCGAAGAGCATCAGAGGCCCCCTCAGGCCACACTCTCACCCGCTTGCGAACCGGCCTGGAAGCCCTCACTCTTTGTCTGTACGCGGGCGTAAGCAGAATGGTGACGTGGTCAGAAAGTTCAATGTGGGGGAGGGGGGTGGCCTTGAAAGCTCCGTTTTGTGCAGTGTAGACCAGGTCCAGGAAGCTGTAACCATGTGTTGGAAAATTAACATGCTGGTGAAGCTTTGGAAAAACAGACTTCAGGTCAGCATGATTAAAATCACCAGCGAAGATGGTGAAACCGTCAGGGTGCGCCGTCTGCTGATCACTGACAGCCTGGTACAGTTCACTAAGGTCCTGTCACTCCCAACGTCGGAAGGCGGGATGTAGACCGCGACAGGCAGAATCGCAGTAAATTCCCTTGGCAGGTAGAAAGGTCAGCACTTAATGATCACAAACTCTGCCAGTGGCGAGCAGTGTCTGCACACAACTACAGAGTCCCGGCACCATTCGTCGCGGATGTAGACACAGATACCTCCTCCACGCGATTTTCCCTTTTTCAATGGCCTGGTCCACCCGATAGCCCGCTAGCCGCTCCAGTTGCACAGCAGAGTCCGGAATGTTGAGCCAAGTTTCAGTGAACACGAGCACACAGCAGTTACTCACTGCCCGGTTCGTGGATCTCAGCAGACGAACGTAATCCAGTTTGTTGTCCAGCGACCGAACGTTCGCCAGAAGAATGGAAGGCACAGTCGGGCGAGAGTGAGCAGCACCAGATTCCTGGGGGTGCACATCAGTGAAGACCTCTCCTGGACCACCAACACTGCATCACTGGCGAAGAAAGCTCAGTGCTGCGTGTACTTACTGCGGAAACTCAGGCGAGCAAGTGCTCCACCAGCCATCATGACCACATTCTACCGTGGCACCATTGAGAGCGTCCTCTCCAGTTGTATCGCTGTGTGGGGTGGTAGCTGCACTGAATACAACAAGGCCCTGCAGCGCATAGTGAACACAGCTGGTAGGATTATTGGTGCTTCACTCCTATCCCTGAAGGACATTTACACCTCCTATCTCATCCGCAAGGCGACCACGATTGTGTGTGATGTGAGTCACCTCGCTCACACTTTGTTTGATCTACTGCCCTCTGGGAAGAGGTACAGAAGCCTGGGCTCCTGCACCACCAGACTCACCAACAGCTTTATACTCCCGGCATTTAGGATCCTGAACTCTCTCCCCCCTCCACCCTCGGCTGCATAACGTCCTGGCCTTTTGGGCCACCTTGGCTGCCTGTACTTTTGCGCTATATTCTGACTGTCTGCACACTTGCTCCATTTTTGCACCATTTATTTATTTATTTATTTATTTATTTATTTATTTATTTATTTATTTATTCATTGTATGTGCCTTCTTGTTTTTACTTTTTGTCCGATCGCGCAACTGCAGCGCACCGTCGAACGCGCAACCGTAGCGCGTCGCCAACCGCGCAACTGCAGCGCGCAACTGCACCGCGCTGGTCGCATTATTGTGACAGAGCGGCCGCTGAAATTTAGAAAATATTTTTAAAGTCCTGATGTACTTCCCAAAATTTAAGTGGAGGTCCACTTAAATTGCGCAGTGCGCAGGAAGTTTAATTTTGTCTGATCGCGCAACTGCACCGCGCTGGTTGCATTATCGTGACAGAGCGGCCGCTGAAATTTAGAAAATATTTTTAAAGTCCTCATGTACTTTCAAAAATTCAAGTGGAGGTCCACTTAAATTGCGCAGTGCACAGGAAGTTTAATTTTGTCCGATCGCGCAACTGCACCGCGCTGGTTGCATTATTGTGACAGAGCGGCCGCTAAAATTTAGAAAATATTTTGAAAGTCCTAATGGAATTTCCAAAATTTAAGTGGACCTCAGTGCGCAGGGAGCCTAATTTGGCCCGATCGCGCAACCGCCGCAGCGCGCAGGCCGGCCGGACGCTCACTGTCGCATTGCTTTAGTAGCGTCTTTGTGTTTTACGATGGCTTTACTGCTCTTACTTGCTTCATTTGGAAGCATGATTAGAGTTGATACAATCCTCAGAGTAACGAGAATGTAATAACGCACGCAGTCAGTTGGCATGCGGGTCCTCTCGGCTTATCTCGCGAAGTTCGACAACCGAATTTTGTCCTTCTTCCGAAGCAAAAAAAATCTCGAATTTTTGTTCACATACCGAATTGTAGTACATACATACATACATACACACACACACACACACACACACACACACACACACACACACACACACACACACACACACACACACACACACACACACACACACACACACACACACACACACACACACACACACACACACACACACACACACACACACATACATACATACATACATACACACTGCACACCTTGGTCAAGACTGGCGCGTACCAGCCGTCCTGGTTATCCTGTCAACACCGCCTTGGACCCGCCACGCCGAGAAGGGCAAATTTAGATTCAACATTTTAAACATTGACCTTTCAAACGTTTTTTTTTTAAACACATAGTTCAACAGTGACAAATGTTGAATCAACGTTAAATGACCGACCCATCTTCAACCATTACCAAAAATTAACCTTCTCAAGCCTAATTCAACGTCAACTTAATATCTTTTGCTCTCTGGGGAGTCAGATCACACGTGCAGTTTTGAAGCAGGGGGCGTGTCCCTCGAAGAACATTGGTCACACGCCTTACACCACTCATTTCCTGCTTTGTAGGAACGGACTGGCGGAATTGTTGCTAAGCACAGCGACCTCCAGCCCTTAACCAAGGGAAGCACCTCCAGCCCTTAACCAAGGGAAGCACGAGCGAGGTGGTGGTCTGAGGAAGCGGAGGCACCGGCGAATTTCTGCTCACTGCAACTTCGTGATTCAACTGCATAGCGAACATGTCGGACTCAGCGTCCAGTTTCTTACACATTGGAGACCTGGTGTCCCTGTACGCCGAGGGCACCGTTAATGGTTTCATCAGCACTCTTGGGTGAGCACACACACGCGCGCGCACGCACACGAATCACACACTTATGTTGTCCTATGTTCATGAATAAAAACAGCGAACGAAGACACGTACGACTACAGTCAGAGTACTCATGTTTGCGTTTGTGTGTGTTTGCATATGCATGTGTATAAATGTATCTTTATAAATGTAAACTGTATGTATGTATGTATGTATGTATGTATGTATGTATGTATGTATGTATGTATGTATGTGTGTGTGTGTGTGTGTGTGTGTGTGTGTGTGTGTGTGTGTGTGTGTGTGTGTGTGTGTGTGTGTGTGTGTGTGTAACTGTTAAGATTTGAGTGTTGTGTATGTGGAGTAGTTCTTAACCTGGGTGAATTCCAAAGTGCATGGTGCATCTTGCTGATATTTAAGATTGAAGTTCAGGGAAGCAGCAAATGCAAGCTATTTCCTCACACAATACGTAATTCTATACTATGAACGTTAGATAATACGTTATTTCTGACTGATACGAGTATAAGTAATGAACTCTTGATTACTCACTGATACCAAGTAACCAATGATTAAATTCTAACTAGTTAGGTTTACGTTGAGCTTTCCATTTAGAATGAAAACAAATTACTAAATGGAATAAAAATACTCATCAGTGGACAAATCATAAACCAAATTAATTTGGTTTCAAATGGGTGACATTCCTGTTGCCAATTCTGCTGGAGAATGAGTATTAAATTAATAATTTCATTGTATAATTGAATATATATAATAATATAATAATTCATTATTAATTTCATTCATTGTATTAAAAGTAGGGCGGCAGGGTGGAATACTGGTTAGCTCGTCTGGCTCAAAGTTAGGAGGGTGCGGGTTTGATTCTACCTCCGGCCCTCCCTGTGTGGAGTTTGCATGTTCTCCCTGTGCCCGGGTGGGTTTACAATCTGACACTTTGGATTTGGAAATTTCCATCTTTAGGTTTATTTTCTTTCTTTCTTTCTTTTATTACTTACTCTCGTTCTGAAGGAGACTTCGGGTGCATTCAATGACCACTCACTCAGTCGGAAAACTTATTAAAGGGAGAGTAAAGCGAGGATGGTTCATCTCTCACTAACTAGCTTTTTTTTTTTTAATCAGGAAAATGAAAAATGTTAGCATTTTCTATTTTATCCATTCATTTTGGAGAAATAATGAAACGTCTTGTTTGACAATGTCATGGAAGGAAGCAATGACAATTTCCCCATTGGAAATAATTGTACGGATTGTCGCTTAAAATGTCCAAAAACAGCTATCCATTGGCACCAAAATTTACATGAACATCTCTACTTATGACAATATCACAAGGATGAGCCTCTCCATGGCTGATTTAACATAAATGAGCAGTCTCTGTGCAGCTGAAGTGCCCTGTCACGTTTGTCTTATTCCTTTCATCAGTCACGAACATAGGCGAACACGACGTGTTCCGAGAGACTTTATGTAAGCTAAATTGTTCAACATATGAAAACACGACGCGTTCTGAGTCTTTATGAAAGCTGAATTGTTCATACATCGTTATGTATTCAATTAAAACTGGTAAGTGTTCATTTAATACTCGTTTCTCCTGAAGTCCACGTGTGGGGTACCACCTCCACCCCGTTTCTGAAAAGAAGATGCTCTAAACATCGACACTCAGCTGAAGGGTTGGCCTCCTTGCTGGAAGCCAACCTGCGGCCGTTGTGACGTGTTCCGGGGAATTAGGGAAATAGTGGTCTAACCACATCCTTATTGTGTGTTTTTTTTTTTTGTGACACTCTTCTTTTTCCGCCGAAAACAACATGAGAACCAAGGTGTTGTACAGTATTTTGGAAAATCTTGTTCATAACCCAAATTGTTAGTAAAGGTGGCCATTTGTGAACCGAGGTTGCATTTTCAGTAGAATAAGGCTTCACTACCATTCTTTAAACAAAACGTCATGCTACGACCTGAGATGTGTTGACTTTGCATGAACTTTGCTGATCTGATGGAAGAAAACAAACTGACAAGTGAAGGAGATAAAAACAAGCTTGCTTACATTTACAAACCTTTTAGCTACCTGTGTGTGTTGATCAAAGGTGTGAACAAGTCAAACCCGTGAGACAGGGTGCTGAAGCTACATGAGTCAAGAAAGTTCTAGAACAGGGGTCGGCAATTACTTTTGGACGCGGGCCAAAAAAATTCAGACAATGGCATCGCAGGCCGTAGCTTTTTTTTGGGGGGGGGGGGGGGGTCCTTACTATTTAAATTATTAATTATTATTTTATATTAAAATAAACATCTGACTTTTAAAATGCATTTTATTTAATTCCATTAAAAATGTTTATTTTCAGCGGCTCGGTGACGCAGTGGGTAGCACGTCCGCCTCACAGTTAGGAGGGTGCGGGTTCGAGTCCACCTCCGTCCCTCCCTGTGTGGAGTTTGCATGTTCTCCCCGTGTCCGCGTGGGTTTTCTCCGGGCACTCCGGTTTCCTCCCACATCCCAAAAACATACTTGATAGGCCGATTGAGCACTCCAAATTGTCCCTAGGTGTGAGTGCGAGTGCGAATGGTTGTTCGTCTCTGTGTGCCCTGCGATTGGTTGGCAACCAGTTCAGGGTGTCCCCCGCCTACTGCCCGATGACGGCTGGGATAGGCTCCAGCACGCCCGCGACCCCCGTGGGGACTAAGCGGTTCAGAAAATGAATGAATGAAAAATGAATGTTTATTTTCTTATGTTCGCTGTTTTTATGCCGCCTGCTGCCTGTCCGTCTCAACCTGCCGTACTCATTCAAATATTCTTTTGGATCACGTGTGAATGATGAGCTGAACATTGCTATGCTAGTTATCGATGCAAAATGTCGTTGATTCGGAATGCAGGACCTACAAAGAAGAATGAAAGCAGAGGTATGCATTTATCCTGCCTGCATTAATTAATGCCAAGCCTACGTGTCTCATTTGCAATGAGGCTGTTGCCGTTTGCAAAGCGTATAACATCAGAAGACACCATGAGACAAAACATGGCCAGTTCAAAACAGCTTATCCTCCTGGGACAGATGTGTGAATGAATAAAATTAAAGTATTGGTGGCCGGATATGCATACAGCAACAAAATACTTGTCAGGTCACTCACCGAGCAGCAGAGGGTTACAAGTGCGTCCCTTAAAGCAGCATGGGTTCTTACCTGTCACAACAAACCATTTACGGACGCAGAAGTTTTTAAGGAAGTGATGGTGGCTGTTTTGGAGGAGCTGGTTACTGATAAGTCCATGGATGGAGTGATTGCCTCTGTGAAACAAATGCCGCTCTCAGCGAGGTCAGCTTCTCGACGCATAGAGAGCCTATCTGACAATGTGCGCGGATCAATTATGAGTGGCCTGAGTCAAGCCAACTACTTTTCCGTTGCCCTTGACGAGAGTACAGACAACACTGATATCAGATGTGCATCTACATGCGGTATTTTGATAGGAAGGAGTTCAGGGAGGAGTTGTTGGCTCTAATTCCATTAGAAGGGAACACCACTGGGGATGTTATGTTGAGTGGAGGAATTGTTTAAACACCATGCAATATCATTTGAGAAAATAAACCTCATCGTGACAGACGGTGCACCTGCCATGGTTGGTTGCCACAGAGGTCTGGTGGCCCGATTGAAGGAAATAGCACCACAAATGCATGCACTGCATTGCATAATTCACCAGAGTGTCCTGTGCGCCAGACTCAGTGGTGAGCTGAAGAGTGTCATGGATAAAGTGATGTGAGTCATTAATTTTGTCCAGGGTGCATCAAGCACTCAGCACCGTCTTTTTCGCCAACTTCTTGCTGAGTCAGAGGCCTGCTACGAGGATCTGCTACTTCACAATGACGTGCGCTGGTTAAGTAAAGGAAAGGCACTGGAGCGCTTCTGTGCACTAGAGCAAGTGAAAACCTTCCTGCGAATGATCAAGAGGCGTGCTTCAGACGATCACTTGGCCTTTCTAGAAGGGGAAATGTCCATCTCAAACGTTGTGTTTTTAACTGATATTTTTGACCATCTTAACCAGCTGAACCTGCAACTACAAGGGAGAGGGAAAACCATTGTGGACCTGATTGAGAAGATGGATTCGTTTACAAGGAAGCACTTTGCAAAGTTAAAATCACAGGGAGGGGGGCTAGTGACAGGAATTATGACTGAATTCCTTGACAAGCTACGGAGCAACTTTCAGTCGCGGTTCCAAGACTACTGTGTCCCAAGGAAAATTGTTGTCCATGTTTCATGCGAAGCGAGGAATTCTCCTCACTGGCCAAAACAGCCATGAGCTCCTTGGACGAGGCAACGCTACAGTTGGAGCTAATTGATTTCCAGTCAAGCTAATAGCAACATGCCTTTAGTGCGCATTCCGTGGAGGATTTCTGGATCGGATGCTCAGAAGAGTACATGGGGATCAAGAAACTTGTTCTTTATGTGCTGACAATGTTTCCATCTACCTACACGTGTGAGTCAAGCTTTTCGTCAATGAATGCAATCGAAACACACGAGAGGAACCGTTTGACTAGTGATGGGTCCATGAGGTGTTGTGTGTCGTCCCGACACATTGGCAAACTGTATTGACACTGTGACTATACTGTGTCGCTGACTGCTGACACCCGCGACACCCGCTGGACCTTAAAAATACTACAGGCATCGTAGTTGACAGACTCAACTGACATTGATTTGATAACCTAGTATATACATTAATTCATTTAAGTAATTACCGTAATTTTCTGACTATAAGTCGCGTTTTTTGTCATTGTTTGGGTGGGGGGCGACTTATACTCAGGAGCGACTTATATGTGATTTTTCAATGGGATTGTTGTATGGCATACAACAATCCCATCAAATGAATGCCCTTTTTTTTCTTTTAAAAAAATATGAGGTTGAAAAAAAAAAAAAACATTTTTTTTTTTTAATCCATCATATTAATGTCATTTTGCGGGCCAGACAGAATAGATGCTGGGCCAAAATTGGCCCACGGGCCACTATATGCCGACCTCTGTTCGAGAATATTGTGGAATTGACTTCTCAAATACACCTTGTTTGCTTTTTAGTCAGTCCTCATTTACTGACAGTAGTCAAACACACATGCAAATGCACATGCGCACGCACGCACGCACGCACGCACGCACGCACGCACACACACACACACACACACACGCACACGCACACGCACACGCACACGCACACACACGCACACGCACGCACGCACATACACACACACAGTGTGCAAATGTCTTAAAACTCATGACCACATCCTGTTCCTGGTTTACAGCGTGTTGCATGTGTGTGAGCGCATGATGATGCAGACACGTATATGTTTGACTACTGTCAGTAAATGAGGGCTGATTCCAAAAAGCAAATAATGTGTATTTCAAAAGTAAAATCAGCCATATTATGAAAGTTTCTCGACTCTTGGTATGTGTTGGTGCATGTGTGTGTGTGCTCTGTTCTATAATTTGTATCCATTAGCATCAGTCTTAACGTGGTTGAGCCAAGGAAGACCTGAGAGAGATGGGAGTTAGCTGACATGGAGCAGGAAGGATCGCCAGTGACCAGAGCAAATGGAGAGAACTTGTCGCCCAATGTTTCAATAGGAATAGGAGGAACTAACTAACTAACTAACTAACTAACTAACTAACTAACTAACTAACTAACTAACTAACTAACTAACTAACTAACTAACTAACTAACTAACTAACTAACTAACTAACTAACTAACTAACTAACGCGGTTAATAATTAGGGATGGCAGATATCAAATTTTTAGGAGGATTACTGTATTTTCCGGACTATAAGGCGCACCTAAAAACCTAAAATTTTCTCAAAAGCCCACAGTGCGCCTTATAGTCCAGTGCGCCTTATATATGGATCAATTTATGAATTTATTGATCCATACTAGGTGTACACAGTGCTCTGCCAAAATCTTCAGTACGTTTTAGTACAACTAGTAAATGACAAGGCTGCATCGCTTACCAGCATTACGGCAACCGTGGTCAGGGGGCGTCACTGAATAGCTGTTGTACCCGTGAGGCTATTTCATGTCAAAATAGGCTGCTCTGTTAACGCGATTGTTTACACTTTGCTGAGGCTCATGGGAGTTTGCCGGTGGCTAATGCTGTAGTGATAGCTGCTATACGCACGAGGCTATTTCATGTCAAAATCGGCTGCTCTGTTAATGTTTCGAGTAAATTTACAGATCGATATGGAAGGGAAACGTAGGTAAGCAGTACCAAGGTGTTAGATCAGACCTGGGCATTGTACGGCCCGCGGGCCACATACGGCCCTTTGGTTGACTTTGACTGGCCCGTGTAAGGTTCATTGGAAATTACAAAATAAACATATTTTCTTATTTTACTTGATGCATGGACTGAAGCTGCGTTGCTTTTATTTTGAAGTTGTTTTTTATTCACGTACATGATGACCCAATACGTATATCAAGGCGTGCGAGACGTGCGCATGATTGGATCATTGTCGCTAGCAAGTCACAAGACTTAAGCCCTCAGAAATGCCCGCTGCTAAAAAAAGGTAGATGCCGAATGCAGGGTTTTCAACAAAAACTGGACTGCTAAGTATTTATTTACTGAAGTCGGAGGTAAAGCCGTGTGTTTAGTTTGCGGGGAGCAGATCGCCGTGTTTAAAGACTACAATTTGAGTCGGCATTACATCTCACTGGCGATCATCTGTCAGCTGTGCTTCGCATCTCCACCTCAGACATGCAACCTCACTTCGATGCACTCGTTAAAGCACAGCAGAGACTAGATTTCTCTCACTGAACAAGAAAAAAGAATTTAAAAATGTAAGAAGGTAGAAGTTTTAAAGCATGTTTTTATGGTTGAGTTGTGCATGATTTTAATTGTAGTGTGGTTATTTTTATTTGCATGTTTCGTGTGTTTTTATTATGTTGTTTTAGTGATTTAATTATTTAATTACATGCTTTTCTTCAGAGATATTGATTACCTGATTGCCTGCATCCAAGTTCATTGGATAAATGTCACAGATAGGAAAAAACGTTCACAATTTGTTTACCATTGTTTTGGGAAAATTTGATTGAATAAATGACATTTTTTGCAAGGAAAACTTTTTCATTACTTAATTATGATATATACTCTTACCAGCTTGTCAAAAATAATGTTATTTACTGCTTTTTATAAAGAAATGCAATTAATAATATGAAGAATTGAGTTCAGCCTTTTGGCCGGCCCTCCACAATATTTTCAGTTTCTCATGTGGCCCCATGGAAAAAATAATTGCCCACCCCTGTGTTAGATGGAACTTTAATCAGTTCTGATCATTTTATAGGATAGTTTGAGAAACACGATTGTTTACAGAGGGCTCATTGGTTATTAGCTAGTGGATGCATATCGCAACCCTAGTCAACCGCAGTTTATTGCTGTATAGCTTCTATTTTATTCGCCTTATAATCCGGTGCGCCTTATATATGGACAAAGTTTTAAAATGTTCCGTTCATTGAAGGTGCGCCTTTTAATCCGGTGCGCCTTTGGGTCCGTAAAATACGGTAAGTGAAATAAAATAATAATGCATCTTCAGACAAGGGTTTTGGAAAATGGTAATTCAATCTAAAATCGTAAACATTACTTAAACCAATGTCAATGACTGGATGTAATTATCCACTCCATAAAAAGTATAGTACCTTGAATTGGATCGTGATCAAGTATCATTTTCGTGAATCATGTAAATCCGTTGAGAAAATGTTGTATATATACGGGGGGGGGGGTGTAGGGAAGTGGGCAATGTTCGCCTCGTCGTCATCTTACAAAAATCGGCTTGTCACTTTAAACTTAACAGGCAGCAGTGGTGCGACAACTTCCGCCTTATTTTTGGCAGCCTTTTGGCGCTAGTTTCGTCACATCATTTTCACTTGTTAACTTAACTTACGCGGAGAAGTGTTGTTACACCGCCGCAATGTGAATTTGCGATTGGGTTTTCATCACTCGTAGACGAGTTATTTAGTTAGATAGATCTTGGGCCTACTCAGCATATATATATATATATATATATATATATATATATATATAGTCGGACTCGGCTCCCATCTTTTGATGGAATTAAAACATTTTCAGCCTACAGAGGGCTCAGTATATAGACACTCAATTTTGCCTAAATTCAATTTCTGCAATTCAAAACTCTTTTCAATAACTTGTGTAGCCCCCACATGCTTGTATGCATATGCAACGTCGCGGCATGCTCCTAATGAGACGACGGATGGTGTCTTGTGGGATGTCCTCCCAGATGTCTAAGGGCATCAGTGAGCTCCTGCAAAGTCTAATGAGCAACCTGGCGGCGTCTGATGGACCGAAACATTATGTCCCAAAGGTGTTCTATTGGGTATAGATCAGGTGATTGTGAGGGCCATTCAATTGTGTCAATTCCTTCATCCTCCAGATCAACACCAATGCAGCTGAAAGTGATTAACAACCCCCTCTGCCACGTGCCTGACCAAAACCTTATCAGAAAAGTGTAATTGAATTCATGCCATACCCTGATAAAAAACTGTTCCTTTCATTTTTTTTAGCAGTACCGTAATTTTCGGACTATTAGTCGCTCCGGAGTATAAGTCGCACCACCCATAAAAAGCACAATAACGTGAAAAAAACCCATATATAAGTTGCTCTGGAGTATAAGTCGCACTTTTGGGGCAAATTTATTTGTCAAAATCCAACACCAAAAACAGACACGAACCAGCAACAACAGGCTAAACGATACGGTATGCTAACGTGACATACACAAACGAGAGGCTGAGAACGGGCCTAACGTAACATTCAGAGTTATTCAAATGATTATTACATAAATATCACGTTTATCAAACCATCTGTGTCACTCCAAATCATAAAATACATCGACCATTGATCGTGTAAACAATGCCGCGTACGCGCGCCGTCGGACTCGTGATTTGCATGTCTAATTATTCCACAGACCCATATAACGATATATAAAGTATATTTCAAATAACTATCATATAGCAACAATATTACCAAACCATCTGTCACTCCAAATCATAAAATACATCGATCATCGATCGTGTAAACAATGCCGCGTACGCGCGCCGTCAGACTCGTGATTTGCATGTCTGGCGTGATGTGTGCTCGCATGCTGTCCATCACAAGCAGAGCTTGCATCCTAAATTGCATTGTTGCCCCTACTGTTTTTTTTTTTTTTTTTTACATCACCACACTAAATTCTCTTCACCAGACCTGTGCTTTTTAAAAACTCAAAAAAACAGCGCTTTCCCCTCCCAGTTGTTGCGTCACGGCCAATGGTGAAATTTAAATCACCCTCGTTCAGTTTAGTTTGAAAATAACTATATTTCTTTTTTCAGTTGTTTTCTTGTTGTTTTGTTTATTTGTTTCATGAACTTGAATCTTGTGCTTTAAAGTGTGAATTGCTTTATTCGTTTTTCCAGTGTATTAAAAATAATATGTGAGGTGATCAACTGTACTAGTAAGTAATGTGTTAATGATCAAGTAAATTTTTTTGAAAAAAAACCCCACATATAAGTCGCTCCTGAGTATAAGTCGCCCCCCCACCCAAACTATGAAAAAAAACGCGACTTATAGTCCGAAAATTACGGTGTATATATATATATATATATATATATATATATATATATATATATATATATATATATATATATATATTCATTTTCTGAACCGCTTTATTCCCTGAGCCTATCCCAGCCGTCATCGGGCAGCAGGCGGGGGACACCCTGAACTGGTTGCCAGCCAATCGCAGGGCACACAGAGACGAACAACTATCCGCACTCACACCTAGGGGCAATTTGGAGTGCTCAATCGGCCTATCAAGCATGTTTTTGGGATGTGGGAGGAAAACCCACGCGGACACGGGGAGAACATGCAAACTCCACACAGGGAGGGCCGGAGGTGGAATCGAACCCGCACCCTCCTAACTGTGAGGCGGACGTGCTACCCACTGTGTCACCGAGCCGCCTTGAATAAATATCTATGTATGCAAATAATTTGCCCTCATATAAGATATAGGTTTATATCACCAATGTCTTCCTGTTTTACAATACAGAAAACAAAACAGTGTAATAGTTTGGTATTCACTGAGTGTCTTTTGCTGGACATAATGCATGATGGTGGATGGAATACTAATTGTGTGTGTGTGTGCGCGCGTGTGTGTGTGCGCGCACATGCGTGTGTGCGCGCGCGCATGCGTGTGTGTGCAGCTTGGTGGACGATCGTTGTGTGGTGGAACCAACCGCCGGAGATCTGGAGAACCCGCCCAAGAAATTCAGAGGTCAGATGGTTGTTTGTAATTGTGTGTGTGTGTGTGCATGTGTATGTGTTACAACTCGCACTTGTGTAACATTGTTTTTTTTTAATTTAATCATCAAAGTCAGCAAACACTACTTCTAAAATAATCTTGAGAAGAAAGTGAGCTAGTTTTTAGCTACTGCCTTTTGTGGAGCAATGGCTGCTATGTTGGTTCAGAGAAGTGTTTGGATGCTGAGTCGTAGCCAGTAGTGGTGAGCTAGAAATGTCAATGGTTTCAATGACACTTTATTTGTAATTTTAGAATGACAAGGCGGACTTATAAATAATGTAATCGTTATGTTAATGTCAAAATGTTAATTAAATCTAAAATCTCGCGATACTATCACTATTTTCCTCTCTATTGACCACCTTGACTATTGACCACCTATTCCAGCTATGCAGAATGGTGACGTCTGTCACTGTTCTATTGCAAACAGTCAGTCATATGTAACCTGTCCATTCAGACTGGCAGCCTTTTTTTTAACTTGATGTCAGTCATTAACTCAACGACCTAATCATTAAGTAGATCAGAGTGATTCCCAGCTGTATTTGAGTAGATAGTGTGTGATATGACATGCAAATGTGTGTTGTGTATGGATGCATCTAAGGAAAAATTATGTCAGTCAATAAACACACCGTGTCCGGAGCGCCATGTTGAAGTGGGTAACATGGCTCAAGTTATGATGAAGATGAACCATCAGCAGGCAAATGTGCGGCAGAGCATATAAGCTTGCTGCCAAGGATATCCATATTTGCTGGAAATCATGTTGGGTGCTTGAGGACATGGACCAATTCCAACCAAAAGAGCGAATTAAAGGAGACAAAATAAATTTTATCGTATACATTTTAAGATTTTCCCGGTCTTAGTAAAAGACCTCTGAAATCTGTTCTTAGAAACCACAAAGGATAAAGAATCACAACCCACTTGACTCACACTTGGTGTCCCGCTTGTGTTACCATGATGACCATGAGTGGGGCTTAGGTGTTGTGACAAAGGAAAGGCTGACTTTCAAGTTTATTTATATAGCCCTAAATCACAAAAAAGTCTCAAAGGGCTTCACATATACAAAAAATTGACAATTATTCTAAAACATCCCCTGATTAAACTCCTAGGAGGGCAAAACACAAACTCCAGCCGAATCGGCCACTACAGGTTATTTAAAAGCCATATTATAAAAATGTGTCTTTAAACGTTTCGTAAATGTTTCTACTGAGGTAGCAGTTCTCATATCCATTGGTAGGGCATTCCAAAGCTCTAGAGCCCAATTAGAAAATGCTCTTGACCAGAGGTCCCCAACCCCCAGGTCCGCGGACAGGAAGCCGCACAGGAAAAAATAAAGATAAAAAAAAAATTATATATATATATAATCAACGATTATTTTTTTTTTATCAACGATCAATTCATTCTGGTCAAGACGCTTTTCCCGGTCACATGACCAGTCGAGCCTGCAAAGCTAGCAAAAATGAGTAAAAATTTATTTTGAAAAATATAAAAAATTTGGGGCTCGGTGGCGCACTGGGTAGCTCACAGTTAGGAGGGTGCGGGTTCGATTCCACCTCCGACCCTCCCTGAGTAGAGTTTGCATGTTCTCCCCGAGCCCGCGTGGGTTTTCTCCGGGCACTCCGGTTTCCTCCCACATCCCAAAAACATGCTTGGTAGGCTGATTGAGCACCCCAAATTGCCCCTAGGTGTGAGTGCGAGTGCGGATGGTTGTTCGTCTCTATGTGCCCTGCGATTGGCTGGAAACCAATTCAGGGTGTCCCCCGCCTGCTGCCCGATGACGGCTGGGATAGGCTCCAGCACGCCCGCGACGCCCGTGGGGACAAAGCGGTTCGGAAAATGAATGAATGAATGAATGAATAAAGAATTTGGCAATTCTCTCCCAATTACATCCGTCGCTGTGTCTCTTGACACAAGACGCTTGTCTCGGTCACATGACATGTCGCCCCAGTCGAGCCCGCGAGGCAAGCAAAAATGAGCAAGAAACAGAGAAGTTTGGAAAGCTTCTTCGGAAAGGGAAAAAATCCCAATGAGGAGACTGAAGAAGAAGAGGCTACCACTTCTAAGAAAAGGAAAGTTGCATTTAAAAGAACATTTCTGGAGTCCTCCTTAAAATATGGATTTATCACCATAGGTGACTCTGACGCGCCAAGTGCACTCGGCACATGTGGCGACAGGCTCGCTAACGAGGCTATGAAGCCTTCAAAACTGCTTCGGCACATGGAGACCAAGCATCCTGCATTAAAACATAAACCTTAACCACTGTCATTGTTTCCGATTACGCCTTGATGGGACCGGCTCGTTTCTGAGAAACAAGCTCGGCGCTCCCAATAATTCAACGTAATGGTGAGTTTTATTCTTATGTAGTTTATATTTGGTTTTATGCCAGTCGTATCGTGTTAATTCATTGAATTTATACATTTGTTATAAATGTGTATTATTTATTTATATTCATTTATTATTTATTCATACAAAGGCCGGTCCGCAAAAATATTTCTGATGCGTAACTGGTCCGTGGCGCAAAAATGGTTCTAGACCCTGCAGACAATTTTTTGGCCATCGGAGTAACTAAAAGACGAGCGTTTTGCGAGCGGAGGTTACGGAACGGAACACAAGGAACAACTAAATTCACGAGATATGAAGACGCTAAGCCATAAAATGATTTATAGGTTAATAGGAGAACATTGAAGTCACATCTTAAATGGACCGGGAGCCAATGTAAGTTGGCTAATATTGGGGTAATGTGATCAGATTTTCTTGTCCGTGACAGTAGCCTTGCAGCAGGATTTTGTACTAACTGGAGACTTTTGACACTGGACTTAGGAAGACCAGAGAATAATGCGTTACAGTAGTCCAGGCGCGACGTAATAAAGGCATGTATAATAGTTTCTGCATCACTGGTCGAGAGAATTGGACGAATCTTACCAATATTATGAAGGTGAAAAAACGCAATTCTAGTTACCGTAATTTTCGGACTATAAGTCGCGTTTTTTTTTCATAGTTTGGGGGGGGGGGCGACTTATACTCAGGAGCCACTTATATGTGTTTTTTTTTCAAAAAAATTTACTTGATCATTAACACATTACTTACTAGTACAGTTGATCACCTCACATATTATTTTTAATACACTGAAAAAACGAATAAAGCAATTCACACTTTAAAGCACAATATTCAAGTTCATGAAACAAATCAACAAAACAAAAAAAAACAACTGAAAAAGAAATAGTTATTTTCAAACTAAACTGAAGGAGGGTGATTCAAATTTCTCCATTGGCGGTGACGCAACAACTGAGAGGGGAAAGCGCTGTTTTTTTGAGTTTTTAAAAAGCACAGGTCTCGTGAAGAGAATTTAGTGTGGTGATGTAAAAAAAAAAACAGTAGGGGCAGCAATGCAATTTAGGATGCAAGCTCTGCTTGTGATGGACAGCATGCGAGCACACATCACGCCAGACATGCAAATCACGAGTCTGACGGCGCGCGTACGCGGCATTGTTTACACGATCGATGATCGATGTATTTTATGATTTGGAGTGACAGATGGTTTGGTAATATTGTTGCTATATGATAGTTATTTGAAATATACTTTATATATCGTTATATGGGTCTGTGGAATAATTAGACATGCAAATCACGAGTCCGACGGCGCGCGTACGCGGCATTGTTTACACGATCAATGATCGATAGATTTTATGATTTGGAATGACAGATGGTTTGGTAATATTGTTGCTATATGATAGTTATTTGAAATATACTTTATATATCGTTATATGGGTCTGTGGAATAATTAGACATGCAAATCACGAGTCCGACGGCCCGCTACGCGGCATTGTTTACACGATCGATGATCGATGTATTTTATGATTTGGAGTGACACAGATGGTTTGATAAACGTGTTATTTATGTAATAATCATTTGAATTACTCTGAATGTTACGTTAGGCCCGTTCTCAGCCTCTCGTTTGTGTATGTCACGTTAGCATACCGTATCGTTTAGCCTGTTGTTGTTGGTTCATGTCTGTTTTTGGTGTTGGATTTTGACAAATACATTTGCCCCAAAAGTGCGACTTATACTCCGGAGCAACTTATATATGTTTTTTTTCACGTTATTGTGCATTTTATGGGTGGTGCGATTTATACTCCGTAGCGACTAATAGTCCGAAAATTACGGTATGTTCTTAATATGCTTTTGAAAGAAGAGCGTTTGGTCAAATATTACTCCGAGATTAGCTACAGTACCGCTCTGAGTGATAGTATAGTTATCCATAGTTACAGTGGTTTCCTTAAATAAGTGGTGATAACGAGCGGGACCAATTATCAACATCTCAGTTTTATCTGGGTTAAGACGAAGAAAATTGAGTGTCATCCAGTGCTTGATCTCCGAAAGGCACGCCTCAAGATTACAACAGTCCCGTAGATTTGTCATCGATAACGGCATATATAATTGAGTGTCATCCCTGTAACAATGAGAATTAATGTTATATTTACGTATTATGTCCCCAAGCGGAATCATATAAATATTAAATAGAATTGGTCCGAGTACCGATCCCTGCGGGACACCACACGTAACATTATAGAACATTACCATGGACTACTCGATGAGTCCTGTCTGATAGATAGGAATAGAACCAGCATAGTGCTGACTCTGAAATACCAACACAGCTTTTAGGGCATTCTAGTAAAATATCAAAGTCTACAGTGTCGCAGGCAGCACTAAGATCGAGTAATAATAATACAGATGAGGTGTTAGAATCCATAGCTATGAGAAGATCATTGGTCACTTTAGCAAGTGCTCTCTCGGTGGAATGATTGGCTCTAAAACCAGACTGAAAAGATTCAAATTGATTATTGGCGACCATGTAATCAACAAGCTGCTGCGCGACTACTTTTTTAAGAAGTTTTGCTATGAATGGGAGATTTGAAATCGGCCTATAATTACTGAGACACTCCGGGTTAAGATTTGGTCGCTTAAGTAGCGGTTTAATAAATAGCGGTTTTAAAGGCTGTTGGCACTATACCAGAGGAGGCAGACAGATTAATTATATTTAAGACGGACGGTCCTAAAATTTGAAGTATTTCTTAAAATAGTTTGGCTGGAAGCGGGTCGACTAATGTTGTTTGTTTAGCCGCATTAACCAATTGCGTAAGCCTTTCAAGGGACACACTTGGAACGGTCATCAACGCTCATTCAATCTATTGAGCGAAAAATTTCATGAACTCGTCGGCTGAATGGAAGGAGCTATCGGAGGTCGGCTGGCACCGCGTCAGCTTTGCCACTGTATCAAATAAGCATTTAGGATTGGTTTTATTGAGATTAATAATTAGTCTTTGCCAAGAGCGCGTCTTTGTATTTCAGGAGGCTGTCACGGCACGCCTAATGGGAAAACCTCAAGTTTTGTTAAACGCCATTTTCGTTCATGCTTTCTACATAATTGCTTTAGCGTACGTGTTTCATCTGTGAACCATGGCTTAAGCTCTCTATGGCGAGTTTTCAGACGTAGTGGCACTACCGAATCGATGGCATTTAACAATGTCGCATTGAATTAATTTGTAAGATTATCAATAGAGTCAATATATGCGGGAAAATGGCAGTTGCCGGCGGCAGTAACTCAGATAACGCAGTCACAGTTACGGAGTTAATATTACGGCCGCTGTAATTTTGATTGCGCTCTTGGACAGAGAGCTAAAATTTCAAATTTTATTAAGTAGTGATCAGACATAACAGTAGTGTATAGCAGGACTGTTATATTTGAGGTTGCCAGTCCTCGGGATAATACCAGATCTAAGGTATTTCCATTTTTATGCGTTGCTCCCTGTGTGGCTTATGTAAAACCAAACGTATCAACTAAAGTCTGAAACGCCAAAGTAAGTGGCTCTGACGGTAAATTCATGTAGATATTGAAAGCCCCCATAATTGTTATATTATCCACATTTATCACTAGATCAGCCACGAATTCTGATAATTCATCCAGGGAATCAGAGTAAGCCCCGGGTGGACGGTAAATAACAGCAAGATAAAATGACGGTAGAGCGGTGGATCGGACAATGAGAACTTCAAATGTTTTAAATACGTTAATCGAACAAGGCCTAAATCTAAGATCAGAATTAGAGATAAGGGCGACACCTCCACACTTTTTACGAGGATGCGCCACATGCGAGCTCACAAAATTTAAAGGGGAGGCCTCATTAAGCGGCAGCAGTTCATTAGGTTTTAACCAGGTCTCGCAAAGACCAAAAATGTTTACATGATGAGGTCATTGAGTACTGCTTTTGTATGAAGTGATCTTCTATTCATAAAGCCGAGTTTAAGTGTAATTTGTAGATCAGGGTTCGTATCTATCAGAGGATTTTTCAACGAAATACGAGTAAGATTGTGTTCTCTTGGCCCAACATTACCTCTAAAACGTTTATTAGCGCAGCAGGACAATACGACCATAGGAATTCGATAGTTAATATTCGGCAAACATGTAATATTATCTGGAACAGGCACTCTTCCATCACCGATACCTGTCAGTGGAGTGATTGGATTTGTTTACTACCTCAGTAGAAAGTGTGTCAATGTGTACTATGGCACTATTCAATCTGTGACGCTCTAATCTTCACAAGGAGCTATGTGCATGCTGGGAATCTAGCCTAGCGCTAGTTAACTTTAACTTAACAGACTCCAAACCCATCCTAGCAGGTGGTCTAGTCACCTGTGCCTTGGCCTGCTCTAAAGTGACCTGTCATGAGTGGCTCAAACAGTGATCTATATTACTAGAAAGAGTGAAGGGGCCTTCACGGTTAGGATGAAGGCCGTCCTTCCTCAGCAAGTTGCGGCGGCCCCAGAAGGAGGACCAGTTATCTATAAAATACAGTCCCTGCTTTTTACAGAACCCAGCCATCCATCGATTCAAGGAGACTGATCTACTAAACCTCTCATCAGTGCCTCTCCCAGGCAGGGGGCCAGAGACAAATACTCGATGCCGACTCATCTTTCTGGCGAGATCACGTCCTCGCTATGTTTTTCTTTGTGATCTCTGATTGCCTCATCCTAACATCATTGGAGCCAACATGTATCACTATATCAGAGTAGTTAGTGTTGTTGGAACTACGCTGTTGACTAGACCTATTGCGAGCCAGCTCCGTAAGATTAGCTTCTATGTCGGGTGCTCTGCCTCCAGGGATACACATTACCGTGGCTGGATTTTTAAGCGTGATATTTAGGGTAATGGAGTCACCTATGACCAAGGTGCGAGACCCAGTAGACCGAGATGGCTTGGGACGACTATGCGTCTTAACTGGCTCATTCCGGTTAGCAAGCCGCTTGGGGCTAATGCTCACTGGGCTAGCGGGCTGGCTACAGTCCGCGTCTGTGTCCGCCACATCTACTGTTATCCCACTATTCTGCTCTAGCTGGCGGACACGTCCCTCTAGCAGGGACAACCTCTCTAAGAGAAGGGTGCAGTTGGTGCACGAAGCCGTACAAACCTCTTGATTCGCAGCCATACTTACGTGTCCGATGATCGACGGCAGACAAACAGCCACGAAACCTCCGCTGAGAGTCAAACAGTGACGTTGTCAAAATAGCAGGGCTATTCAGTATTAGTGACTTGCAAATCTGCAAAGGGCTATTCAATATTAGTGACTTGCAAATCTGCACGGACGTGAATCAAGTTTAAATAACAGGCTACCAAACAAAAAGCAGTTTTCTATTCTAAGTAGGTGTATGACCAACTGTGTACCGTAATTTTCGGACTATAAGTTGCCTTTTTTTTTTTTAACTTTGGGTGGGGGGTTAACTTATACTTAGGAGCGACTTATATGTTAATTTTTTCACAAATCTTTAACATTTAAAAAAAAAAAAGAAAGAAAGAAAAAAGGAAACCGTGATAAATGAACCGCAATGTAGCAAAGGATTGCTGTAATTTGGATTTCAAGCGACGTCGGCGGCGCGGTGGTTGTTTACATATAGAACAAAGGTTCGATCACAAGATGACAAAGATGACGAAGTGCCCCACGTACCACCGGCATCATTAGCGGCTTTGTTTGTAAGTGACACAGAGGACGAAGAGTTTGAAGGATTTAATGATTAGGAATGACACAGAAGGTTTGAAAAACTATTATGGTTTTACTCATGCCTGGTCCTACTCGACGGAGCTCTCTTTCAACTCCGTGTATGGAAGTTGGGGGCCGGCGCTCGGCCAGTTGGCTGTCCGGGGATGGTGGATGGGGTTCGGACATGGCTTTTACGCACGCCCGGTCTTACTCTATGGAGCTCTCTTTCACCTCCGTGGATGGAAGTCGGGGGCCGGCGCTCGGCCGGCTGGCTGTACGGGGACGGTGGATGGCGCTCGGACATGGCTTTTACGCACGCCCGGTCCTATTCTATGGAGCTCTCTTCCACCTCCGTGGCTGGAAATGCTATCTCCGGGGATGGAAGTCCACGCCGCCGAACGCCTGGAAGTCCACGCCGGTGCTCGTGGCCGTGTGGCGGTGAACTATTTATGTTATAGTTATTTGATACATTTTATTTTGTGTAGCAACTTGTATGTTTTTATCGTTACAGTTCAGTAGTTGTTCCCTCGTTGAACTCTTGTTTTGTTAAATAAAGAGCCGTTTACCAAACCCACGTCTTTGCTTGTACTTTGTTAACGCTACAACATAGTTATATACTAGATCTGTGAAGTCCGACGTCAGCACCGCGGCGCATATGCGGTGCATACGCGGCATTGTTTACATAAAGGACGATCGATGGATTTAATGAATTGGAGTGACACAGATGGTTTCATAAACGTGTCATTTATGTCATAGTTATTAGAATAACTCTGAATGTTTCGTCAGGCCCGTTCTCAGCTCTTCGTTTGTGTTTGTCATGTTAGCATACCTATCTGTTAGCCTGTTGTTGCTCATTCATGTCCGTTCTTGGTGTTGGATTTTGTCAAATAAATTTCCCCCAAAATTATATATGTTTTTTTTCACGTTATTGTGCATTTTATGGCTAATGTACGAAAGAGGATTAGGACCAGTGAAGAAAAAAAAACGAGGGGTGACAGCATTCTGACTTTTTTTCTCAGAATTCTGACTTTAAAGTCAGAATTCTGACTTTAAAGTCGGAATTCTGACTTTATTCTCAGAATTCTGACTTTATTCTCAGAATTCTGACTTTAAAGTCAGAATTCCCCATTTCTGACTTTAAAGTCAGAATTCTGACTTTATTCTCAGAAATCTGACTTTAAAGTCGGAATTCTGACTTTATTCTCAGTATTCTGACTTTAAAGTCAGAAATGGGGAATTCTGACTTTAAAGTCAGAATTCGGACTTTAGAGTCAGAATTCTGAGAATAAAGTCAGAATTCTGACTTTAAAGTCAGAAATGGGGAATTCTGACTTTAAAGTCAGAATTCTGAGAATAAAGTCAGAATTCTGACTTTAAAGTCAGAATTCTGAGAATAAAGTCAGAAATTGGGAATTCTGACTTTAAAGTCTGAATTCTGACTTTATTCTCAGAATTCTGACAATTCTGACTTTTAAGTCGGAATTCTGACTTCTGAGAAAAAAAGTCAGAATCCTGTCACCCCTCGTTTTTTTTTTTCTTCACTGGCCCTAATTCTCTTCCGTACTAATGCGACCTACATTCCGGAGCGACTTTTAGTCCGAAAAATACGGCACATTAAAATTGTTTGCTTTAAGACTTAAGTGACACAATAACAGGTGCACTTAGTGTGATGTTTAAATGCGCGAATGGAATTAATAGGCATAAACCTTGGTGTAAAAAAAAAAAAAAAAGATAAAAAGTTCATCTAAAGACAAAAGACAAAGACATCTTTTGGATAATAACAGGTGCACTTAGTGTGATGTTTAAATGCGCGAATGGAATTAATAGGCATGAACCTTGGTGTAAAAAAAAAAAAAAGTATTGATAAAAAGTTTATCTAAAGACAAAAGACAAAGACATCTTTTGGATAACCTTTGGATACAAAACATCCAAAGGAATGTAAAAGATGGACTAAAATGTATTTTGGTTGAAAGCATTAATTCTGTCAATGTCTGGAAACCAATGGAACAGACACGAGAGTTTGTCACTGCCAGTTAACAGCTGATTTGCCAGTGACAGTGGATTGAGCTGTCGGTTGTCGCTAGATTCAAAGAGCAATATGGGGCTGAAAAAAAAACTCACCCTGTCCATGGAGGAGGCCATGAGATGCAGAGGTTTTGACTGGTGCACTTAAATTTTCTCCTCTTTACGCCACAAACAACATGGCACTTTGAAAACTATTGAATTTAAACGTCACAAAAGCAGCTCTTATTAAAATGTTTTAAAAAGACACAAATAAATAATACACGCTTAATTTCCTCTTATCTCCTTCTGCTTCCAAAGGTGCAAAGTTTGAGTCTTTTCTGCAGCCCAGCTTCCGAATATACCTTTACATAAACCAAGCAAACTTCACAAAAAACAATAAACAATGTCTCCTGACTTTCAACACAAACATGACAAGCAAAAACATCATTTAAGTGTCTTACCAATCTGAAGCAAGGAAAATATGTCTCAAACCAAGCCGTGAGCAGGAAGCTTTTGTAGTGTCACTAAACAGGAAGTCGTCAAAAACGAGCTCGGCTCTTCCCAATAAAGGTGCAAAGGTAAAATTAAAACGCCGTATTATTTTCCTTGAAACAAAATTGCTGCGATTTACACTCCCACCAAATCCTGCTACAACAAATGAACAATAAATTGCACGGGATTTCTTGATTCCTAATAAATTAGCCTACTAAAATCAGAAAATGCTTGATGCAATAAAGGGCTGTGTACAAAATAAATATTAGTCTGTTCCAATCAGTTCTCAAGCAGTAGCACTAATTTTTGGATGGGTCGTTCAATGACCAAAGGTTCGGAAGAGGGATCTTCTTTTTTTTTTTTTTTTTTTTTAGGCTTGCGATCTCTTTAACTCGAAAGACTAAACCAGGGGTGGGCAAACTTTTTGAATTGTGGGCCGAAATGGGTTCCAAATTTTGACAGGGGGCTGAACCAGGAGCAGATGGATGTAGTGTTTGTGTGTAGTAATAGAAACAAAATGTAAAGGACCCCTCATGATGAAAAAGACAAATGGACCTAGTTTTCCCTTGCCCGGACGCGGGTCACCGGGGCCCCCCTCTGGAGCCAGGCCTGGAGGTGGGCCTCGAAGGCGAGCGCCTGGTGGCCGGGCCTTCGCCCATGGGGCCCGGCCGGGCATAGCCCGAATGGAAAACGTGGGTCCCCCTTCCCATGGGCTCACCACCTGTAGGAATGGCCAAAGGGGTCAGGTGCAAAGTGAGCTGGGCAGCGGCCAAAGGCGGGGAGAACCTTGGCGGTCCAATCCCCGGCTGCAGAGGCTGGCTCTAGGGACATGGAATGTCACCTCTCTGGCTGGAAAGGAGCCCGAGCTGGTGTGTGAGGCAGAAAAGTTCCGACTTGACATAGTCGGACTCCACGCATAGTTTGGGCTCTGGTACAAGCCCTCTCGAGAGGGGCTGGACTCTCTTCCACTCTGGAGTTGCCCACAGTGAGATGCGTCGAGCAGGTGTGGGCATACTTATTGCCCTTTAGCTGGGCGCCTGCACATTGAGGTTCACCCTGGTGAACGAGACGGTTGGGGGGGACGGGTCCTGACTGTTGTTTGTGTCTATGCACCGAACGGCAGCTCAGAGTACCCACCATTCTTAGAGTCCCTGGAGGAAGTGCTGGAGAGCGCTCCTTCTGGGGACTCCATCGTTCTACTGGGTGACTTCAATGCTCACATGGGCAATGACAGTGAGACCTGGAAGGGCGTGATTGGGAGGAACGGCACCCCCGATCTGAACCAGAGCGGTGTTCTATTATTGGACTTCTGTGCTCGACACGGATTTTCTGTAATGAACACCATGTTCAAGCATAAGGGTGTCCATGTGCGCACTGGGCACCAGGACACCCTAGGCCGCAGTTCATTGATTGACCTTGTAGTCGTGTCATTGGATTTGCGGCCGCATGTTTTGGACACTCTGGTGAAGAGAGGGGCGGAGCTGTCAACTGATCACCACCTGGTGGTGGGTTGGCTCCGATGGTGGGGGAAGATGCCGGTCCGACCTGGCAGACCCAAACGCTCTGTGAGGGTCTGCTGGGAACGTCTGGCAGAATCCCCTGTCAGGAAGAGCTTCAACTCGCACCTCCGGCAGAGGTTTTTCCACGTCCTGGGGGAGGCGGGGGACATTGAGTCCTGGTGGACCATGTTCTGCCCCTCCATTGTTGAGGCAGCCGACCAGAGCTGTGGCCGTAAGGTCATTTGGGCCTGTCATGGTGGCAATCCCCGAACCCCCTGGTGGACAAGGGATGCCGTCAAGCTGAAGGAGTCCTATCGGGCCGTTTTGGCCTTTGGGACTCCGGAGGCAGCTGACGGGTACCAGATGGCCAAGCGGAACGCGGCTTCGCCGGTTGCTGAGGCAAAAACCTGGGTGTGGGAGGAGTTTGGCGAGGCCATGGAGAATGACTTCCGGACGGCTTCGAGGAGATTCTGATCCATGATCCAGTGTCTCAGAAGGGGGAAGCAGTGCACGGTCAACACTGTTTACAGTGGAGCTGGTGTGCTGCTGACCTCGACTCGGGATGTCGTGAGTCGGTGGGGAGAATACTTCGAAGACCTCCTCAATTCCACTGACACGCCTTCCATTGTGGAAGCAGGGCCTGGAGACTCTGAGGCGGACTCTCCAATCTCTGGGTTCAAAGTCACTGAGGTAGTTAAAAAACTCCTCGGTGGCAGGTCCCCGGGGGTGGATGAGATCCGCCCGGAGTTCTTAAAGGCTCTGGATGTTGTGGGGCTGTCACGGCTGACACGTCTCTACAACATTGCGTGGACATCGGCGACGGTGCCTCTGGATTGGCAGACTGGGGTGGTGGTTCCCCTCTTTAAGAAGGGGGACCGGAGGGTTTGTTTCAATTACAGGGGAATCACACTCCTCAGCCTCCCTGGTAAGGTCTATTCAGGGGTGCTGGAGAGGAGGGTCCGTCGGGAGGTTGAACCTCGTATTCAGGAGGAGCATTGTGGCTTTCGTCCTGGCCGTGGAACAGGATTTGGATTTTTGACGATCCAAGATGGCGGCGCGTGCACACGCAGCGGCTTCTCTCTGTCCCAACCGATCGGTGTTTTGTTCATTTAATGAGTGTTTGTCTGACAGTTTTATGTGTTTGTCTGATCGTACCATGTTGCGCTACAAGTACAGCAGGCAGGTTCTGCTCGACATCGGCGAAAGCGAGTTTTGCGGCGTTTCGGACTTTGATACGGGGACGTTAAAGTCACTGGGACTGCTCCGGCCTGAATCATCGCCGGACTCGTCTGCTACTCCTTCCCCGGACAAGCAGCGTCGGAAGCGGTGTGCGAGGAGGCAGAAGAGGGGAAAGCGCGGAGGTGTCCGGACCAGGCTAGCGCCGAACCCAACTCGCCCGGCAGCAGTTAAGTTAAAGTTAACTAGCGCTAGGCTAGACTTCCAGCATGCACATAGCTCCTTGTGTAGACTAGAGCGTCACAGTTTGAATAGTGCTACAGTACACATGAACACACTTTCTACTGAGGTGGCAGACAAATCCAAACGCTCCACCCCGACCGGTATAGCTGATGATATGGTGCCTGTTTCAGATAATATTACGTGTGTACCAAATGTTTACTATCAAATTCCTACGGTCGTATCGTCCCGCCGCACGAATAAACAATTGAGAGGTGATGTCAGGCCTAGAGAACACAATCTTACTTTCATTTCGTTAAAAAATCCTCTGATAATTACAAACCCTGACCAACCGATTACACTTAAACTTGGTTTTATGAATATTAGATCGCTTCATACAAAAGCAGTTCTCGTTAATGACCTCATCACGGAACATAATCTAAATATATTTGGTCTTTGCGAGACCTGGTTGAAGCCTAATGAACTGCTGCCGCTTAATGAGGCCTCGCCTCCAAATTTTGTGAGCTCGCATGTGGCGCGTCCTCGAAAAAAGGGTGGGGGTGTTGCCCTCATCTCGAATTCCGATCTTAGATTTACGCCTCGTTCGATTAACATATTTAAAACATTTGAAGTTCTCACTGTCCGATCTACCGCTTTGCCGTCATTTTATCTTGCTGTTATTTACCGTCCACCTGGGGCTTACGCTAGCTTCCTGGATGAATTTTCAGAATTCGTGGCTGATCTAGTGACAAACGCGGATAATATAATAATCATGGGCGATTTTAACGTCCACATGAATTTACCGTCAGAGCCACTTACTTCGGCGTTTCAGACTCTTATTGATACGTTTGGTTTTACGCAAGCCGTACAGGTAGCAACGCATAGGAATGGTAATACCTTAGATTTGGTATTATCCCGAGGACTGGCAACCTCTAATATAACAGTACTGCCATACACTACTGTTTTGTCTGATCACTACTTAATAACATTTGAAATTTTAGTTCTTAGTCAAAGACAAGAGAGCAATCAGAATTACAGCAGCCGTAATATTAACTCCATGACTGCGACTGCGCTATCTGAGCTACTGCGACCAGCAACTGCCGTATTGCCCTCATATACCGGCTCTATTGATAATCTTACAAATGAATTCAATGCTACATTGTTAAATGCCATTGACTCGGTGGCGCCGCTACGTCTAAAAACTCGCCGTAGACTGCCTACTCCGTGGTTCACAGATGAAACACGTTCGCTTAAACAATTAAGTAGAAAGCATGAGCGCAAATGGCGTTTAACCAAACTTGAGGTTTTCCATCAGGCATGGCGCGACAGCCTCCTGAAATATAAAGATGCGCTTATCTTAGCAAAAAGTTATTTTTCGCAGGTCATTAATCTCAATAAGAACAATCCTAAATACCTATTTGATACGGTGGCAAAGCTAACACTACGCCAGCCAACCCCCGATAGCTCCTTTCACTCGGCTGACGAGTTCATGAAATGTTTTGCTCGGAAGATTGAATCCATTAGGGATGAGATCAAGATGACCATTCCGATCACTCAGTAAGGACCGCCGATTACCGGCGCCGATGATCATGCGATAACCCTTTCAAATTTTAAAAGCGTGTCCCTCGAAAGGCTTACACAATTAGTTAGTGCGGCTAAACAAACAACATGTTTACTTGACCCGCTTCCAACCAAACTACTTAAAGAATTATTTCAAATCTTAGGACCGTCCGTTCTAAATATAATCAATCTGTCTATCTCCTCTGGGATAGTGCCTACAGCCTTTAAAACCGCTATCATTAAACCGCTACTTAAGCGACCAAATCTTGACCCGGACTGTCTCGGTAACTATAGGCCAGTTTCAAATCTCCCATTCATAGCAAAACTGCTTGAAAAAGTAGTAGCGCAGCAGCTTATTGATTACATGGTCGCTAATAATCGATATGAATCTTTTCAGTCTGGATTTAGAGCTAATCATTCCACTGAGACAGCACTTGCTAAAGTGACTAATCTCCTCTTAGCTATGGATTCAAATACTTCATCAGTATTGTTACTACTAGATCTTAGTGCTGCCTTTGACACTGTTGACTTCAATATTTTATTAGAGCGTCTTAAAGGTTGTGTTGGTATTTCGGGGTCAGCACTAGACTGGTTTCATTCGTATCTATCAGACAGGACGCACCGAGTGGTCCATGGCAATGCGTCCTCTGAGCTCTATAAAGTTACGTGTGGTGTCCCACAGGGATCGGTACTAGGACCAATTCTATTTAATATTTATATGACTCCGCTTGGGAACATAATACGTAAATATAATATTAGTTTTCAATGTTATGCGGATGACACCCAATTATATATGCCATTATCAATGACAGATCCGCGGGACTGTTGTAATCTTGAGGCATGCCTTGCAGAGATCAAGCAATGGATGTCTCTCAACTTCCTTCGTCTGAACCCAGATAAAACTGAGATGTTGATAATTGGTCCAGCTCGTTATCAACATTTATTTAAGGAAACCGCTATAACTCTAGATAGCCGTACTATCACTCAGAGTGATACTGTAACTAATCTCGGGGTAATATTTGACCAAACGCTCTCCTTTCAAAAGCATATTAAAAATATAACCAGAATAGCATTTTTTCACCTTCGTAATATTGCTAAGATTCGCCCAATCCTCTCGACCAGTGATGCCGAAATTATTATACATGCATTTATCACGTCGCGCCTGGACTACTGTAATGCATTATTCTCTGGTCTTCCCAAGTCCAGCATCAAAAGTCTACAGTTAGTACAAAATGCTGCTGCAAGGCTGCTCTCACGGACAAGAAAATTTGATCACATTACCCCAATATTAGCCAATTTACATTGGTTCCTGGTCCATTTAAGATGTGACTTCAAAGTTCTTCTGTTAACCTATAAATCATTGCATGGCTTAGCGCCTTCATATCTCGTCGACTTAGTTGTTCCTTATGTTCCGTCTCGTAACCTTCGTTCGCAAAACGCTAGTTTTTTAGTGACACCGAGGGCCAAGAAAATGTCTGCAGGGGCTAGAGCATTTTCCATTCGGGCTCCAGAGCTCTGGAATGCCCTGCCAATGGATATTAGAACTGCTACCTCAGTAGAAACATTTAAGACACGTTTAAAGACGTATTTCTATGATGTATTTCTTTAATTAACCTCTCCCCGACCCCACCCCCCACCCCTCCCCGGCTGGGGAGGTGGTTAGGTGACACCCATGCTGACGATGGCTATCTAAATTCTCGTGGACCAATTCAGCATGAGGGAACTGCAGTGGAATACCCTCCTGGAGGACACTGCCAGGACAATCGAAGGCACCTCCGACAGCTCTTGGCTTTGGCCTGGGCATCCACTTTTTGATTTCCATATGATGTCTTTTATGTGCCCTCTTTGCATCCATTGCAGCCTGGTGATCCTGAAAGGGGGATCCTTCCATCTGTGGTCCCTTCTCAAGGTTTCTCATTTTTCCCCTGGTAGGGGTTTTTGAGTTTTTCCTTGCCCTTTTGGGAGCCTAAGATCAGGGGATGCTTTGAGAATTATTGTCAATTGATTGTCTATGTGAAGCCCTTTGAGACTGCTTGTGATTTAGGGCTATACAAATAAACTTGACTTGACTTGACTTGACTTGGACCAGCTCTATACCCTCGGCAGGATCCTCAAAGGTGCATGGGAATTCGCCCAACCAATCCACATGTGTTTTGTGTACTTGGAGAAGGCGTTCGACCGTGTCCCTCGGGAGATTCTGTGTAGGGTGCTTCGGGAATACAAGGTGCCGAGCCAACTGATTAGGGCGGTTCGGTCCCTGTATCACCAATGCCAGAGTTTGGTCCGCATTTCCGGCAGTAAGTCAGATTCGTTCCCAGTGAGGGTTAGACTCCGCCAAGGCTGCCGTTTGTCACCGATTCTGTTCATAATTTTTATGGACAGAATTTCTAGGCGCAGCCAAGGCGTTGAGGCGGTCTGGTTTGGGGACCTCAGCATCGCGTCTCTGCTTTTTGCAGATGACGTGGTGCTGTTGGCTTCTTCAGTCCGTGATCTTCAGCTCTCACTGGAGCGGTTCGCAGCCGAGTGTGAAGCGGTCGGGATGAGGGTCAGCACCTCCAAATCTGAGTCCATGGTCCTCGGTCGGAAAAGGGTGGAATGCCCTCTCCGGATCGGGGATGAGATCCTGCCCCAAGTGGAGGAGTTCAAGTATCTTGGGGTCTTGTTCACGAGTGAGGGCAGGATGGAGCGCGAGATCGACAGGCGGATCGGTGCAGCGTCAGCAGTAATGTGGACTCTGTACCGGTCCGTCGTGGTGAAGAGAGAGCTGAGCAAAAAGGCAAAACTCTCGATTTACCGGTTGATCTATGCTCCTACCCTCACCTATGGTCATTAGGTATGGGTCGTGACCGAAAGAACGAGATCCAGGATACAAGTGGCCGAAATGAATTTCCTCCGAATCTCCTGTAGAGATAGGGTGAGGAGCTCGGTCATCCGGGAGAGACTCGGAGTAGAGCCGCTGATACTCCACGTGGCGAGGAGCCAGAGGAGGTGGCTCGAGCATCTCATCAGGATGCCTCCTGGACGCCTCCCTGGGGAGGTGTTCCGGGTATGTCCCACCGGTAGGAGACCCCGGGGACGACCCAGGATGCGCTGGAGAGACTATGTCTCGGCTGGCCTGGGAACGCCTTGGGATCCCCCGGGATGAGCTGGATGGACAGCTTCATTGACAAACATAAATTGCTCACAGTCAGTATGGCTTCAGAACCAACAGGTCAACATATGCACTAGGTGTTGTAATGTACATGTGTGTTTTTAGATGTATGCCTGTGTACTGCATATGCCTACGTGTAACACTTAAAGGTGAACAGGTAGCTATTTAGCTTCAGCCTTCACCCTTTCTGAACTTCGAGCTTTAGGGGTCTTTTCATTATTTTTTTTTTTGTTTCTGTGTTATCGTATTTTTTGTTTTGCTTTCTGTGGATATTTTCGCACTGAATATGATGTATATTTTTTGCTGATCAAACTAAACAAAATTAAACATAAGTCCTCATCCTAAATCCTATCCAGATCTCTCTGCCATGTACACCTTTCTCTGATAACGATCGGAGAGCAAAAGTGCGCATGCGCCACAGCCCCGCCCAACTGAAAATTAAAGTTAAACTTGAGACTGAGCCCCAAAGATGTCTCTTTCAAAGACAGGTTCCCCCTGGGTCAGGTCATCAGCTGACACGGCATCTCTTTTCACTGCTATGCAGATGACATTCAGTTATACCTCCAAATTGACCCCAATCCATGCTCCACTCTGGTCCCCTCATCATCACCCACTCAGGCCCTTTCCAACTGCCTGGAGGAGATCAGGGCGTGGATGAGTTACAACTTCCTTCAACTGAACAGTTCCAAAACCATACAAATTGCCACCCCTCACCAGATCCAGTCATCACCCATAACCACCATCTCCTTCTGTGGTCAAGATATCCCTCTCCACCTCTGTTAGACCCACAACTTACCTTTACCAACCACATCAAACACCTGTACAAAACCGTTTTTTTCTGTATCAAAAACATTTCTAAACTTCGCCCCTTCCTCACCTTCTCCGATGCAGAAAAGCTCGTCCACGCCTTAATCTCCTCCAGGCTGCACTAATGTAACAGCCTGCTCATCGGTATCCCCAACAAACACCTCCAGAAACTCCAATTCATTCAGAACTGCCGCCCGAACTCTGATGAAAACCCACAAACATGACGATATCACCCCTATTCTTCAGCACCTACACTGGCTTCCCATAACATCAAGAATTCATGACAGGATCGCCCTCATTACCCACCTCTGCATCTACAGTAACACCCCTCAATACCTCAAAGACCTCCTTACCCCTCACTCATCCACCCGTAACCTCTGGTCACAAAGCTCCAACCTCCTCCATCTGCCCTGTACATGACTTCGCATCATGGGAGACCGAGCTTTCTGCGCCGCTGCCCCCCACATCTGGAACTCTCTCCCTGCGCACTTACGTCAACCCCAGTCTGTGGACACTTTTAAAAAGAGACTTAAAACTTTTCTCTTTAGATAGGCTTTCCCCGGCTCCTCATAGGTGTCTTCTATCGCCTCTGTGCTTTTATGCCTTTATTCTGGTTTCTTGTGCGTTTTTATTGCTAGTCTTATTTCTGTACCACTGTGAGATTCTTTTATGAAAAGCGCTTTACAAATCAAATTTATTATTATTATTATTATTATTATTATTATTATTATTATTATTATTATAAAGCCTGCAGTGAAGGGAAAGGTTGGTGATGACCACAGACAATTTCAGGAAAAGTGGGGACTACAATAATTCTTTGTTGAGCACAGGGGCACCCCGACGTGTCATTTTTGCACTGACAAAGTTGTGGTGCACAAGGAATACAATTTGAATACAACTAGACATGCTGAGGAGTACGAAAAATACCAGAGAGATGAGAGAGCCAACCAGGTTGCCAGTCTTAAAACACGTCTGCTGAGGCAACAAGATTACTTTACTGCCATGCACAGAGGTTGAGCCGGAGCTGACTGTTTCTTTTAAGGTGTGATCAAAAACAGACCCATATTCATTTTTGTTTAATACTTATCACACTCTTTCCTTTTCAAGTTTTTTTTTTTTTTAATTATTATTATATTTTTTACAATCTCTGGTGTGATCACCATCAGCGAGCCAGGGTGACCAAATGCAGCGGACCAGGGTTTATTGAGGGAAAAGGGAGTTGGAAGGAAAGATGAGGAGAAAAAACAAACAGGAACCGGCAAACTAACAGAAACAGACCGAGAGCAACTGAAACAAAGAGACAAGACTAGCCAGGACAGAAAGATGAGAGATATGAACAGAACAGACTAGAGACTAAAACAATCCGACCGGGAAGTGAGAGGCAGATAGGACTTGAATACAAAACGGGTAATGAGAGGCAGATGACTGATTACACATTGATTGTGAGTAGACACAGGAGGGGAGGGGCGAGTACTCAGAGACGCAGACAGAAACCATGATAACATATAGACACAAGGAAATGACCGGGAACGAGTCATGACACACCTGTTTTGGACCTTGAGAAGGCGTTCGATCGTGTCCCTCGGGGAGTTTTGTGGGGGGTGTTTTGGGAGTACATGGTGCCGAACCCACTGATAAGGGCGGTTCACCAATGTCAGAGTTTGATCTGCATTTCCGGCAGTAAGTCGGATTTGTTTCCAGTGAGGGTCGGACTAAGGCTGCCTTTTGTCACTGATTCTGTTCATAACGTTTATGGACAGAATTTCTAGGCGCAGCCGAGGCGTTGAGGGTGTCCAATTTGGTGACTTCAGCATCAGATCACTGCTTTTTGCAGATGATGCGGTGCTGTTGGCTTCTTCAACGCAAGATCTCCAGTTCTCACTGGAGTGGTTCGCAGCCAAATGTGAAGCGGTCGGGATGAAAATCAGCACCTCCAAATCTGACACCATGCTTGTCAGTCAAAAAAGGGTGGAATGCCCTCTCCAGGCCGGGGATGAGAGTCTGCCCCAAGTGGAGGAGTTTAAGTTTCTTGGGGTCTTGTTCATAAACATTAGCGAGGGCAGGATGGAGTGTGAGATCGAAAGGTGGATTGGTGGAGCGTCTGCTGTAATGCGACTTTGTACCAGTCTGTTATGGTGAAGACGCAGCTGAGCCGAAAGGTGAAGCTCTTGAGTTGCCGGTTAATCTATGCTCCTACCTTCACCTATGGTCACGAGCTATGAGTCATGACCGAAAGAATAAAATCCCGGATACAAGCGGCCGAAATGAGTTTTGTCCACAGGGTTGCAGTACTCTCCCTAAGAGTGAGAGAGGGTAAGAAGTTTGTCATCCGTGAGGGACTTGAAGTCGAGCTGCTGCTCCTCTACGTTCAGAGGAACTAGATAAAGTGGCTCGGGGATCTCATCAGGATGCCTCCTGGATGGTGTTCCGGGCATTTCCAACCGGTAGGAGACCCCATGGACGACCCAGGGCGTGCTGGAGAGACTATGTCTCTCGGCTGGCCTGGGAATGCCTTGGGATCCCCCGGGTTGGCTGGGGGGAGGGACATCCCTCCTAAAGCTGCTGCCCCCGCGACCCAACCCCGGATAAGCGGCAGAAGATGGATGGATGGAAGAATTAGCGGGCTAATGATCACGAATAAGTACTTATGATTGTCATTAATTAATATTGCATGGTGATGAGAGGCGGCCAGCATGTGTGTATATATGGAATGATGGATGTATGGATGGATGGATATGTATATGCTTATAAGTATCTGTACATTTATGCGTGAGTAGATAAGTACGTATACATGTAAGTGTTGTCAAATCTGCACTTATTTTATTTAAGCGACTGGCTTCCCATTAAAGGTTTGAATAAACCGGCGGTGAAGAGACTCGTCCAAGTTGCTTTATTAAATTAATTCTGAAGGAATAATTTTCATCTCTTTATGGCGCCAATCGTGTTAAAGTCAAGTGACGCTCGTGCAGTGCAACTAAAAACGAGACACGTCGTCAGAATGACCGCGCCCTACTGGTGGCTCTCTTCTCATTTGAGGCTTTTGTTAAATCTCGGATATATTTATGTCTTTGTTAAGACCACAGGGATTCATTATTTACACTAGCGCGCATTCGCCCTAGCTGATCTAAAGATAACTATTTCGAACCAGATCTGACAATACCTGATGTTAAGGATTAAAGCAGTCTTCACTTTAAAAATAATTGAACGCATTTAAAGAATGACTATGATAGGGAAATAAAGAAAATTTAAAGTTCAAATTACTGCATATAAAACCATGCTCAACATAGTTAATACTAAATAATCAATAACTGAATTAAGGATTAAGAAGAAATTTAATGAATAAGCAAGAAAAAGTTAAACAAACAACAATAATTCCACTCACCAATCTCAGAACAAAAGAGGAGACAAAAGGTCTAAAATGATATTTGTTTGAACAAGTTGAGTGATCAGCTTTCCTTTGTTTCAAAATCCGAATTCTATTTAAAAAGAGCAAAGGTCTGCAGATGAGGAGATTAGTCATTACATTGGTGTCTTCCCCTTTCTGCCAGAAGCGGCTGTCTCCTCTGCCTCCTTCGAAGCTTAAAATTTGAAAAATTCCAATTCGAAGCTTAAAATTTGACAACGTCCAACTCGAAAACTCTGGAAATTCATTGTAGTAGATTTTGGTCCAATCTCGAAAAACATGAAAAATCCATCTTCGTCTAAATGGCGTTCTTTACTCCAGGGAGCGTCAGGGCCATTGTCTTGACCAGGAAGAGCCCTTTTCTCGTCCAAAGCCAAGCTTTTATAGGCTCGTCAGCTCCTCTGGCATTACTTCATCGGAATGTATGGAATGTCTGGAATGCCTGGTGTTAGAGATGTTCCCAGTCTAACTTATTTTGCAAGAACCACACGGGGGACAGTATGCCCTTTAAGCACTTGCAAGTGGAGAGCCTGTTCGTTACTGTAGTAATGTTCGAACAAACTCTGCCGTTAGTCTCTTACAAGAGCATACTTATTGAGAACAAGTAGGGTGGGGGTGACATTGGACATGTTTGGTGGTCACCTCAGCAACTGGTTAATCAGTGCGGAGGGTCCCAGCTCATTGTTTTACAAGGTCGTGGAAATAGAAACTAGTGACTAACTAAGAAAGAATGTTTCCACACCATTTGGAAAGTTTCAACAACTGAATGGTTAAACTTTTCAGAGTCAAGGAAGGGTAAAAGGTTTAAACAAAGTTGATAATTCTAGTCTACATTCCAACATAATCATACGATCAGGATAGTTTGTAAACCCTAACACCTGGTATGCTAGGAATGCATAACCTCAACTGATTTTCCATCTGATATTTTAATGCTGCCTCAGCAGATTTCTCAGTTGATATTTTAATCCTGTCTCAGTGGATTTCTCAGTTGATATGTGAGGGTTGCGCAATCTTCACCTGACTCTCAGCTGGGAACCACTGGTTGCCTTGGCAACCTTGCTCAAAACAGCAACCATTGCGCATGACTGTGCTATTTCCTGTTTTGCTCGTTCTTTCGCTATTAGCCCTTGATGTCGCCTTTCAACTTAATACATTCATGTATAGATGGAACAATGTTAAATTCAGGTTGGATAAAACATTGCAACATCAATAACATCTATATGTCTAGTAATGATCAACTTAACATATAATCATACCTAGCCATAATAATGGGTTCTTCTAACTTAAACATACATATATATTGATATTGCTCAAGCTTTTACAGATTAAAATTATGGCAAAGTAAAATCATATTCCATAATTGTGTGTTGCTACGTGTTTGAACAGGTTGTGTCCTCCCAATTGCTAACAATTTAATTTATTAGATTTGTTAGTTTCCATCAAGTCGCCCCTATGTCAAGCTTTAACACCATCTCCTGGTTAAATTTTGGAACGACTACGTTTTAGGATAGCGATTGTGCCTGGGCCAAATTCGATACCCAATTATACACTATCTTGTACCACCATGCCACTTGACAGTGTATATTATATATGTATATGCATGTATATGAATTTATAATGTATTCATCGTTTTTTGACAAAGGGGTGAATGCTAATAAGCATGCTTGTTCTCGCACCTTTCCAAGTATGTTATTTTTTTTCCATGTTTTATTTTGCTTCCTCAATTTCATTTTCAAATGGTTTTGTGCAAGGACAGGAGGCTTTGTATTATTTGTAGTATTAGAATATTTGGAATAAACAAACAAAGTACGCGAACTAAGCAATTGGACAGCGAAACTAATGGAGAGACAGGTCAGCCCGACAGTAATATTTTTTTTTTTACCGTATTTTCACATGCAAAAGGTGCACTGTAATAAAAGGCGCAGTCTCAGTTGTGTGCCATGACTGTGTTTAACACACATAGGGCGCAACGACTCAGGGCGCGAGTTTTATATATACACAATCCACGCCCACACTTAGCCCTTCAATGTCCTCATTGCGCTCTCAACTACGTCCGCCTTACAACTACATACAGACATGGGGCGCACTGGAAATCCACGCCCACACTTCCCCCGTAAACGTTCTCATGGGAACAAACACAACAACACACACACACGAGCATACAAGTGTGCGTTTTTTTTAAATGAAGCGGGAGCAAAACTGAGTTGGGTATTCACATTTTTATTACCGTAATGGTCATCAATCAAACCCATCGAAGTCCTCATCCTCTGTTTCCGAATTGAACAGCAGCGCTAACCTGACATGCCAGGTTCATTTTCTTCACTGTCAGAGTCACTTTCCGTGCCGTGTGGCTCCTCGGAGATGATGCCGGCTTTTACAAAAGCTCAAACAACAGTGCCAGTGGCCATGTTAGCAAGCTCGGCGTTCATTTGCTTCACTTGTTTTTGGCACGCATAGAGTCACAGATCAACAGCGATGGTGATTGCGTGGAAAAAAACACCTTGTCTCCTTACATATGTTTGTGTGTATATGTATAGATAATAATGAGACAGAGGACGACAGTGAGTGCTCAAGTGTGTGACTGTATTGAACCGACACCCGTGCGTCATGACGTAACACAACACAGTAGTGCCGCTGTGGTATACCATTGTATAGGGCAGGGGGTTTTCCACTCCCTCTAACTTCTCCCCTTTTATAGATGGTACCTTATACATTGCTTCAAGCTCCCACAAAAAATATATAAAACAAAAATGTGGTGTAGACCAAATTTAAATTCATTCATACTGCAAATCCATGCCCACAATTCTCCCTCTAAAGTTCTCATGGCGCTCTTTAATACCTTACAACAACAACACACATTGGGACCACTGCATGATGGGGCACGCCGCACATTTAGAAGAAAATCTAAGACTTTTATCCCCGCCTAATAAACGTGAACATACGATAATTGTCACTTTTTAAATCAAGAAACTGCCTCAGATCGCTTCACTCATGTCAAGTAGGTAAATCAACACTTTTGGCTATTTGTGTTTTGCTGGCAGTGTTGGGAGGAATGTATAGCAAAACTAGCAATTTACATAAAGTATCTCAACAACAAAGGATTCAGTCCGGTCAGTCTGCATGTGTAATGAAATCTTTACAACACATTTCCAGTAATGTTACTGTTATGATGAGAGCCAATCTACTCTATTTGGGCACATCCAAAATCCTACTGAAGCTAGAGCTGCTCGATTATGGGTAAAAATCATAATTGCGATTATTCTGATCAATATTGAAATCACGATTATTTACATAATTATGTTTTTGGAGGGTGGGTTGGTGGGGCACTGGTTAGCACGTCCGCCTCACAGTTAGGAGGGTGCGGGTTCAATTCCACCTCCGGCCCTCTCTGTGTGGAGTTTGCATGTTCTCCCCGTGCCCGCGTGGGTTTTTCCGGGCACCCCAGTTTTCTCCCACATCCCAAAAACATGCTTGGTAGGCCGATTGAGCACTCCAAATTGCCCCTAGGTGTGAGTGCGAGTGCGGATGGTTGTTCCTCTCTGTGTACCCTGCGATTGGATGGCAACCGGTTCAGAGTGTCCCCCGCCTACTGCCCGATTACTGCTGGGATAGCCTCCAGCACGCCCGCGACCCCCGTGGGGACAAGCGGTATAGAAAATGGATGGATGGATGGATGGATGGATGGATGGATGTTTTTGCAATTGGAAAGGCATTTATTGAACATTTTTGGATCAGTAGTTATTGAACATGTTTTTTTAAAAAACACTCTCCTGTTAACATTGTTAGGAAAGTTCATTTTCTACACAAACGAGTTCAAAGTTCAATTCACAAATTTTAAAATGAACTTGTCAGTTCATAGTTCATAATTGAAATTTTTTAAACTAAGTTCAGAGTTCCAAAAGTGAAAAGTTTATAGTTCTTTTCTTATCCCAAACAAAAAAATAAATAAGGAGGGGGGTGCTCGTCGCGCGAAAGTTTTCATCGAATGGAGCATCTGTCATCGCCCTGTGTGACTGTTTACCAATTACCAATCCCCCCCCGCCTATTTAAACCTCATTTAAAGTGTTTTTAGCAGGGGTTTATATTGAAGTCTAAGAAGAGAAAACCTGGCATCCGAAAGTAAACTGCCGTTCAAAACGATTCAATGTCCCCAAAACAAGCGCGTTCATAAAAACGTACATGGAGCAAAACTTTGTTCATCAACCTTAGTTCATTGAACGCGTTAAGGTACAACAATGGCTGTTAAATATGGCCTGGATCTCCACTCTCCACACACGCGGTTGAGTTGCGCATGCACGTCTGCAAACGAAAACATCAAATAATCGTTTGTCTTCGATTATATGAATTTTGAGATTGTCTGGAGCCAAAATTGTGATTATGATTAAATTTGATTAATTGAGCAGCTGTAGTTGAAGCCACTGACTGTAGTCTCAATAAGTGAACATCATGGGATGAGACATATTGACACATAGAGTGCCGGTCTAAGGTCTTCAAAACAATTGGTAAACCCAATGCCGGTCTAAGGTCTTCAGAACAATTGGTAAACCTAAAATAACCTGTCTTTATTCACACTGTCTTGGTTACGGCATGCTAACACGTGCTAACATTATTTTGTCTGTTCAGACTGCCTGTTCAAGGTATGTCCGATGAGTCGCTACTCAGCACAGAAGCAGTTCTGGAAGGCCAAACAGGCTAAACATGAGAAGGAGAAGATTGGCGACGTGGTTCTGCTGCAAAAACTTCAGGTAACCTTCACATCTACTCCGTTTCATTAACAGCATTTTTTTGGGGGGGGGGAGTACCATTTTTGATTTAGAAACAAATGAATAATAATGCAGTCATGTAGCATGTAATGTAACAATCTTTTTCTTCCTCAAGTACATGTGTTTAGACCTGAACTATCATCAAATGTCTAAAATATGGATACTCTAGGTCAAATTACAGTAGTTTTAATTGGCTACGATTACATAGTCAAACTTTTTCAATCTGATCAGAGTTCGGATGAAGATTTTGACCGAATTCACTGTTTACATGCACACAAAATTAAATAAGAAAATATGAATAAGAAAAATATGTGTTTAAGTGTTAATAAGTGTTTTCATATTGCTGATTGGATTATCTAACCAATATAAACCGCCTCTCTCATATGGGCATTTTTTTTTTTATCAGAATGGTCTTGATCCAATGTGAAAATTCTGAATGACGTGTGTGCATGAAGCATTTTCATTTTTATCAGGCTTTTAATCAGAATTAATGTAATGAGGTATCATCAGGCTTTGCGCCACCATAATAGAACTTTATTCATACCTTGGGATTACTCTCAGAAAATTACGGGTCTTAGGCTATCATCAACAGGTGGTTGACTTCTGTAGGCATCACCCACAAAAACTTCTAGTTTGCCATATGGCTTCACAATTCAATGACATCTACTTGACTTGTTCAGAAACATTCTGAAGAACCATTATAAGCAAACATCTTTGGAGAAATTACCGTAATTTTCAGACTATAAATCGCGTTTTTTGTCATAGAGTGGGTGGGGGGGCGACTTATACTCAGGAGCGACTTATATTTATTTTTCTTCACAAATTGTAAAAATTCAAAAATCCGCGATGTAGTGAAACCGCGAAAAACGAACCGCGATGTAGCAAGGGATTACTGTCTTTTGAACTGCAAGTGACGTCACCCGTGCCGCGCGGCGGTTGTTGACATAAAAAGCAAAGGATTCGATCACGGGATGACGAAGATGTCGAAAGGTCCCACGTACTACCGGCATCATTAGCGGCTTTGTTCGTAAGTGACACGGAGGACGAAGAGTTTGAAGGATTTAATGATTTAGAGCAGGGGTGGGCAAACTTTTTGACTTGAGTTCTAAAATTTGACAGAGGGGCCGAGTCAAGAACAGATGGATGTAGTGTTATATGAATTACATACAGGATTTGACCTATTAATGATTAATTTAATTACATTTCAGTTGAATAAACACAGCAGGAAAACTCACCATCAGTTTCAGTGGGAACAGTGTTGTTGATCTCCCTGTTTTGTCAGTGCATCAAAGTCTGGAGTAAGTTTTGTTGTAGCGATTCTCAGGATAGATCCGAGGTGTTGGTCAGTTATCTTGGATCTGTGACGGGATTTGTTCATGTTCATAACACTGAATGTCTGCTCACATACATAGGTCGAGCCAGACAAGTCTAGCATCTTCTGTGCCGTCCTCCGTAGGTTTGGAAAGGTGGCTTCGTTCAGTGAAGCATAAAAGTCATTAAGTTTAAGAGTGTTGAGCTTTTCCTTCAAGGTGGCATCAGACTGAAGATCGATCAGTTCCAATTGCACCTCATGTGGTACTGTTTCACGGTCTTTTCACGAGCTGAAGTGACTCCAGTGATTTGCTGTATTTCTTTGCATATCGCGTCGCCTCTTTCTGAGTGTCGTGTGGCGAAATGAGTGAAGGATGCGTTCGCAACTTGTCTGGAGAATAAAAAGAGTTTAGATTTAAACGCTGTAACATGTTTGTACATGTCGTGCACAAACTGATCTTTCCCCTGCAGTTTCACATTCAGTTCATTCAAGTGTGAAAATACGTCCACAGCAAACCCAAAATCACAAAGCCAGTTCTGGTCTCGTAGCTCAGGAAATTCGTCAGATTTCTCATTGAACTCTAAAAATGCGCCGATCTCTTCTTTCAGGTCCCAAATGCGTTGAAACACTTTGCCCAAACTTAACCACCGGACACGAGAGTGGTAAAGTAAGTCCTGATGATCCGCATCAGTTTCCTCCAGGAACGTGATGAACTGACGATGCTGGAGTCCCCTTGCGCGTATAAAGTTCACAAGTTTTACGACTGGATTCACAACATGGTTAAGCTGCGATACAGACTTACAAAGTGATTCCTGATGAATGATACAGTGAAGAAAAATAACATTTTGTTCAGGATTTTCCTCTTTTACTTTATCCTGGATTTGTTTCAGCAGCCCAATGTTTTTTCCTGTTAAATTTGGTGATCCATCCGTCGTGACATTGGCAAGTTTTCTCCAAGGTAGTTTATGTTTCTCGATGGCAGCAGACACCTTGTCATACAAATCCTCTCCCCGCGTTGTTCCCTTCAAAGACTCCATGGTCAAAAACTCCTCCGTTATCTCAAAGCTGTCATTTATTCCTCGAATAAAAATTAGGAGCTGGGCTGTGTCTTTGAAATCATTACTTTCATCAAGTGCAAGTGAATATAACTGAAAGAACTCTGCCTTTTTGTTTAGCTGGCTAGCTATAAGTTCATCAATTAGTTCCACACGGCGAGTCACAGTCCGACGTGACAAACTGATTTTTTCAAACTTGCCTTTACTTTCCGGACACAGAACACCTGCAGTCTCCACCATGCAGTCTTTCAAAAACTCACCTTCGGAGAAAGGCTTGCTAGCTGCTGCTAATTTGAATGCCAGCAAAAAGCTTGCCTTGGTAGTTGACTCCGGGATCGCAGTTTGTCGGTGAAAAACGTTTTGCTAGGACAGTAAATTGGCTGCCATCCTCTCAGCCGTAGCTGCCTGTTCTTGCGCCGACAGCTTGCTGGCATAATTGGCATGTTCGTAGCAAAGTGACGGCTAATATTGTACTCCTTAAAAACCGCGACACTTTCTTGGCATATCAAACATACAGCCTTTGATCGGACTTCTTTGAAAAAATATTTTGTTGTCCATTCTGTTTTAAACACTCGACACTCAATGTCTACTTTTCTTTTCTTTTCTTTGATAAACTCATGTTTGTTTTTAGAAGGAGGAAAGCTTTACCGCGGAAACCGAGAAGGAGAGTGCTTCTTCTGGGAAAAGCTTAACCGGGAAGAAGAGGGGGCAAATGCTCAAGCGCGCCATCTATTGAGAAAATGTGGGCATTACAGGGAAAAGTAAATAATCAAGGTTCGCCAGTATATTTTGATATAACTGGGAGATGTTTGGCGGAACGGATTAAAAAGACCAACGGGCCGTATATGGCCCGCGGGCCGTAGTATGCCCACATCTGATTTGGAGTGACACAGAAGGTTTGAAAAACTTGTTAGCATGTTATTTATGCTATAGTTATTTGAATAACTCTTGATATGTTACGTCAGGCATGTTCTCAGTTCCTCGTTTATGTGTTAATGTGACGTTAGCATACCGTACCATTCAGCTTGTTGTTGCCTATTCATGATTGTTCTTGGTTTTGGATTTTATCAAATAAATTTCCCCCAAAAATGCGACTTATACTCCGGTGTGACTTATATATATCGGCCGGGTGGCTGTCCGGGGACGGTGGATGGGGCTCGGACGTGGCTTTTACGCACGCCCGGTCCTATTTATGGAGCTCTCTTCCACCTCCGTGGCTGGAAGTTCAGTAGTTCTTGGCTCGTTGAACTCTTGTTTTGTTAAATAAAGAGCCGTTTACCAAACCCACGTCTTTCCTGGTACTTTGTTAACGCTACAATATCGTTATATACTAGATCTCTGCAGCGCATGCACGGCGTTGTTGACATAAAGAACGAGGAATTTGATTGATGGATTTAATGATTTGGAGTGACACAAATAGTTTGATAATATTATTATATAAACCCACGTCTTTCCTGGTACTTTGTTAACGCTACAACATAGTTATATACTAGATCTCTGCAGCACACACGCGGCGTTGTTGACATAAAGAACGAGGAATTTGATCGATGGATTTAATGATTTGGAGTGACAGATGGTTTGATAATATTGTTGTAATAAGATAGTTATTTGAAATATACTTTATATATCGTTATAATAATTAGAAATGCAACTTACAAGGGGTCCGTCGTCAGCATATGCGGCGCATACGCGGCATTGTTTACATAAAGCACGATCGATGGATTTAATGAATTGGAGTGACACAGATGGTTTGATAAACGTGTTATTTATGTAATACTTACTTGAATAACTCTGAATGTTACGTCTGGCCCGTTCTCAGCTCCTCGTTTGTGTATATGTTACGTTAGCATACCGTATCGTTTAGCCTGTTGTTGCTGGTTCATGTCTGTTTTTGGTGTTGGATTTTGACAAATAAATTTGCCCCAAAAGTGCGACTTATACTCCGGTGCAACTTATATATGTTTTTTTTCACTTCATTGTGCATTTTATGGCTGGTGCGACTTATACTCCGGAGCGATTTATAGTCCCAAAATTACGGTGTTTGAAAAATCTGCAATGCAGTCTCGTAATGGTGAGGAAGAAAGTGAAGGAAAGAAAAGAAAGCCTGAATTGAGTGAAAGTGAAGAGAGTGAAAATAAAAGTTAAAAAGTAAACGTGAAAAAAATATCTTAAAAAAAAAATAGGCTGTTAGTTTTAAGTTAACGTTATGTAAGTTGGATGTGGCTGTGGAACTAATTAAACGAATTGCAATGTATTCATATGGGAATATTTGATCAAACATATGACTATTTCTACATCTATAGGTCCCGGAACAAATAATTATGATTTTTTTAAACAATTCAGCTTCGTATTCCACCTTGTATTTTACTTATTTGCTGTGCATTGTCCTTCAACAACAACTCCATAAGTGGCAAATAACTTACAAAGAAGAGACAACAATAGAGCCATCTGAAATTCATTCAAAACTCACTTCAGGATAACTGGCTACTCTTTGGAATACAACTGGAGAGAGAAAGTCCCACCTACTGTAGACTCTACAGTGATCCCTCGCTACTTCGTGGTTCGTTTATTGCGGCTTTACTGCATCGCAGATGTTTTCCATTTGATATCATAAAAGTTCTAAAAACATATTTTCAGTGTTGTACTTTGTTATAAAAGAATTTGTTATAAAAATACTTCTGAAAACATATTTACAATATTGTACCTTGTTATAAAAAGTTATCAAAATAAAAGAGTCCTAAAATCATATGTACAGTATGTATACTTTAGCTACATCTACATATACAAAATGCGCATAGTGCTGCTTTGGTAACCTGTGACCACTAGAGGTCCCTGTTTAACCAAGGTTAACAACAGAACATCACATCTACATGTTACGCACACACACACGCACACACACACACACACACACACACACACACACACACACACACACACACACACACACACACACACACACACACACACACACACACACAATATTTATATTTTCAATATTTATACAATATTTTCTGTATGTTGTTTATACTATTAATGTATTATTTACACGCTTGAAACTATTTAATGCTTGAATAATAACATGCACTTAAATGGTTTCATATACATTTATTGACAAAGAAATGTACAGATGAGAGGGTGACGCTACTTTGTGGATTTCATTTATCGCGGGGTGGTTTTGGAACCAATTATCGGCGATAAATAAGGGATTACTGGATTTGAAGGACCTATGTCAAAAACCATGGACAACCAAAAAACCTACTAACCTAATCTGACAAGTAAAGTCTTACACTCCAGCAAACTGAAACATGAGACTCGCGTGACAGACTTATTCCTTCATAAATGTTACCCTCAATAGAACAACTCCTACATGGGTCGGCTAGTCATAACCATCATTGAATATATGCGACTACACAAAGACTGTCAAACTTAATTTCAAAAAGGGGTTTTATTTTTTTACCGTCTGTAAAACTCAATTATTGTAATTTGATATGTTTATTAATTGATATATTTTCAGATTTCATTGGTTTGACATCACTTTACTTGTTTTGTTGAATGGGACAAATTACTCCCGGGATTGGTTTCAGAAGTTCTCCCGAGATCCCATCAATTCCAGGGGGTTTGTTGTTTGGCAGCTCTGTCTGTGCGCACTCCACTTTACTTTCCAACAAGTCAGGCTCCAGTTCCTTTTGGTCCCCAAATTCCTTTGGGTGGACAGTGCTGACACTGTGTATTCTTTCCATCTATTTTTGATCTCTTGTTGGTCTGTGATTTCTTTCCCATCGTTTATGGTTGATTGACGGGCCGAGAAAGGTTTCGCGATGGAAAATGGTTCTCCTGTGTGGCCCTTCTTAAAGGCTTCTTTGAGGCTCGTGTATTGGATAATCAGAAAGTTGTTTTTTTCCTTCCTGGCTGCTCTTTGGAAATCGACATTGAGTCTCCTCGCTTCTTCCAACCTGCCTGTAGCCTTGGCTTCTCTCCTCTTGTCAGCGATGCAAAGAGTGGCTGCAGTGAACCATTTCCCACAACGTGCTGATTTCTTGTATGGCACATGTGCTTGCACGGTTTCAGTGATGGATTATTTGATCTCTGCCCACAGTTCATTTGGGTCAAGTTTTGCGTGCTGGAGCAATTCAACCCTGTTCCGCACTCCAACTGCATATTGCACTGGGATCTTGCTGACATCAAATATTCTCTGCACAGGAGAATGTTTGGTCTTGCACAATCTAAACCTGAGTTTGGCAATAAGAAGTTGGTCATCAGACCCACAGTCTGCGCCTGGGAGTGCCTACGCCAGGCATGTCCAAAGTCCGGCCCGCGGGCCAATTGCGGCCCGTGGTCAAATTTCATCAGGCCCGCAGCCTCTGTGATAAAATCTTTAGTATGTGGCCCGCCGCCATTGTTGACCAGCGCTTTAATACACACGTACCAAAGCTATTTTATATTTATGCCGCAGAAATGTAATCTCGCGCGACCCGGCGTGATTTCACAGCGAGAACATGAGTCCAGCTGTCCTGCTATGCGGAGCATGCGCAAGTCAAATGCGGAAATAAACCCGTTGTAAAAAGGGTACGCGCGAACCGGCTGCGTGAACCCTGTGTGAAATGTTCATGAGGCGAAAATAATTTTAAACTCATGTAAATTTAAGGTATTTCATACAGTTTGTTCAATGTTATCGTATTTTATGTATTACTTATAACTCCTGTTTAAAATGTTCATGAGGCGAAAATAATTTTAAACTCATGTAAATTTAAGGTATTTCATACAGTTTGTTCAATGTTATCGGACTCTTCAGATATGAATGAAAGGCAGAATTTGTGTTTGCCTGAGTGGCTTATATTTTGTTATTTTGTCATTTAAAAAATAAAGACAATTGGGAGAATGAAATTTGTTTTATAACAGTGTTTATTTGGATGAAATTGTAGTTAAAAAAATGTCCGAAAAAACTACTGGCCCCCGGGCCCCTTCACTTTATCAAATCTGGCCCTCCTTGCAAAAAGTTTGGACACCCCTGGCCTACGCAGAGAAAATTGATCCTTTCCAATTTTGTTGGCAGAGGATATAATCGATCTGGTTGTTTGGGGATGTCCAGATGTAAAGGCGCCATTTGGGCTGGGTAAAAAGGGTGTTGCTTATTCTAAATTTGTTCTCCTGACAAAACAAGGTGGGCCCCAGCATCATTCTTCTCCCCTAGGCCGTGTCTGCCAACTACTCCCGTATCTTTCCCTTGTTCGACTTAGGCAGCGAAATCAGCCATGATGTATAGGGTCCTTTCTCGAGGTACTGTCGAGTGCACTCTGGAGTTTGGGGTAGAATTCGTCAATGTCCTGTTCTGATGCTTCTGCTGTTGATGCATAGACTTGCATAATGGTCACATTGAGAGGTGTCCCTCTGATGCGGATGCACATGATCTTATCGCTCATGTAATTGGGGCTCTTTTCATACCTTGTGATCCTTTTGTTGGCTACAATGACAACACCCTTTCTCCTTTCTGTCTTGTTCCCTGAGTAAGAAATAGTACGCCTGTCCCAACTGAAATCTCCCGATCCAATCCAGTGCAGTTCACTTTACTTTCAAATATTTCAATTAATACTTATACATCACTCTGTATGTAGTAGTTAATTATAACATATTTGAGTTTGTTACCCCTTTAAGGTTAAAAACAAGAATGACACGTGTAATGTAAGATAATTACAAATAATGCTAATGATTTTGGCTATGGTACATATTACATAAGCATATTCAATATATATTGTGTGCATGTATTTGTATGAGCATGCGCACTAGTGCCTTAGTCAGCTTAAGTTTGCTGGCCTTGTACCAGCAGGCAAATCTTGCTGACGGGTCTTTTGAGCTGACTTGTTTTGGTTGAAAGTCGTACAATGCGGACCAAGACTTTGGAACCAACAATGGACATGCATCTCTGGTAACTGCTCATCCCATCCAATGTTCTGCTTGCATAACTCCTGTAGAATACATTTTGCAGGAAAGGTGATAGGTGCGAGGAATCCAAGTGGATCATATGTGGAGCTGACCATTGAGAGAATTCCACGTCTGGTGGTTAGGAGTTCCTTTATGGTTACTTGGAAGGTGAAGGTATCAGAATCAGAATAGGCCAGACAGTGATAGAGGTGCAGTGGATAGACTGGATGATGGCAGTGTAGAAGGTCTTCAGCAGCTCCTGTGGCAGGTTGAACTTCCTGAGATGTCTCAGAAAGTACAACCTCTGCTGGGCCTTCTTCCAGATAGAGTCTATGTTGCCGGTCCATTTAAGGTCCTGGGAGATTGTGGATCCCATGAACTTGAAGGTATCTGTGGTGGGAATAGCATTTGTGAGGATGCTGAGGAGTGGAAGTGGTGAAGGGTCTCTCCTGAAGTCCAATGTCATCTCCACAGTCTTGAGCGGGTTCAGCTCCTGGTGGTTTTGGCCGCACCAATGGACCAGCCGCTCCACCTCCTGTCTTTACACAATCTCGTCACCATCCTGGATCAGTCCAATAAAAGTGGTGTCGTCCGTATACTTGAGGAGCTTCACAGAAGAATCGCCTGAGCAGCAATCATTGGTGTAGAGCAGGGATCACCAACATGGTGCCCGCGGGCACCAGGTCGCCCGTGAGGACCGTGTGAGTCGCCCGCAGGGCTGTTCTAAAATTAGCTCAAATAGCTGCAAATCAGTGAGCTGCATCTATTTATTATATTTTTTGTTTTGCTATTCTTATTTAAATTACACTTACATGTGGTCTGGAAATGACAATTATTTGAAAAAAAGATTAATTAGTTTGTGCAGCGGAAACAAGACGATTGACCCCACAAAAGATTGCAGAAAAAAAAGTCCATCCATCCATCTTCCGCTTATCCGGGGTCGGGTCGCGGGGGCAGCAGCTTCCCTCTCCCCAGCCACTTCTTCCAGCTCATCCCGGGGGATCCCGAGGCGTTCCCAGGCCAGCCGGGAGACATAGTCTCTCCAGCGCATCCTGGGTCATCCCCAGGGTCTCCTACCGGTGGGGCATGCCCGGAACACCTCCTCAGGGAGGCGTCCAGGAGGCATCCTGATGAGATGCCCGAGCCACCTCATCTGGCTCCTCTCAACGTGGAGGAGCAGCGGCTCTACTCAGAGTCTCTACTCAGAGTCTCTCCCGAATGACCAAGCTCCTCACCCTATCTCTAAGGGAGAGCCCGGACACCCTGCGGAGGAAACTCATTTCGGCCGCTTGTATCCTGGATCTCGTTCTTTCGGTCACGACCCATAGCTCGTGACCATAGGTGAGGGTAGGAGCATAGATCGACCGGTAAATCGAGAGCTTTGCCTTTTGGCTCAGCGCTCTCTTCACCATGACGGACCGGTACAGAGTTCGCTTTACTGCCGACGCTGCATCGATCCGCCTGTCGATCTCGCACTCCATCCTGCCCTCACTTGTGAACAAGGCCCCCAAGATACTTGAACTCCTCCAATTGGGGCAGGATCTCATCCGCGATCCGGAGAGGGCATTCCTCGAATTTGGAGGTGCTGACCCTCATCCCGACCGCTTCACACTCGGCTGCTAACCGCTCCAGTGATACAGGGACTGAACTGCCCTTATCAGTTGGCTCGGCACCCCGTACTCCCGAAGTACCCTCCACAGAACCTCCCGAGGGACACGGTCGAACACCTTCTCCAAGTCCTCAAAACACATGTGGACTGGTTGGACGAACTCCCATGCATCCTCGAGGATCCTGCCGAGGGTGTAGAGCTGGTCCACTGTTCCACGGCCAAGACGTAAAAACAAAAAAAACAAAACGTAACATTTAAAATTTACAATTCTTTTAACAAGGAATGGGAGGTAGAGTTTTATTTTACCACTGTGAAAGCAGCCTGCGGTACATCAAAGTGACACAATGTTGAGAGACATTTTCCAACTTACCACACAAGCTACCAAGCTATGTACTCACCGTGCAGCGCACTACATGCAGAAAAAGGTCACGATTTAAAGGCAGTTTGGGCAAACAGCAATCTTTTTTCACGAGACTGGTGCAAAGCTCCCAAAAAACCGAAGCCTCATTGAGAGTTAGCTTTAACTCTGTAACTGTTACGGAATTGTCACGCCTGTATCAGAGCACACTTGGCCGGCAACTTCCCTTATCCACACCCCTTCAATACCGTAAAGCTCCCTCTTGCAACCAGCGCTTGGACCTACTACCGCCACCAGCTCCTATCCAAGAGACCGGACGCACGTGCGCCAACGGGATCCTCCCCAGCGTCGCCGCACCCACAGCCGTCGCCGGATTTCAGCCCAGTGCCATCGGACTCGCGGCCGCCATCGGACGCCACCCCAGCGTGCCGGATCTGCGGCCGCTGTTTGACCTTGTGCCAGCAGCGGCCAAACCCGCGATCATTACCTGACCCCGCGTCTACAACTGCAACATGCTCAACTCCTGCCACTGAGCAGGGCTCCACCTCCCGAATGCCGCCGATTGCAGTTCTGTTTCCCCGAATGCCGCCGATTGCGGTTCTGTTTCCCCGAATGTCGCTGATTGCGGTTCTGTTTCCCCTAATGCTGCTGTGCACGGGTCAGGCTTTGTTACTGCCAGTATTATTCTGCCACGGACAAGTTGGGTGTTCTGGACAGTCGGGGTCGTTGGGACTGGTGCGCTTCCTCTTAACGATTCCCCCCCCCCCCCGCACACTCCGTGTGGGGGGTTTGTTATGGGATGTTGAGAGCCATCCCTTGAGGGGGGGTGGGGGGGTACTGTCCCGCCCGTGCCAGAGCACGCTCGGGCGGCAACTTCTCTCAGCCACACCCCTTCATTACCTTAATGTCTGTCACCTGCTCCCTTTGTTGTCTCATGTATTTAAACCCTACTCATGTGTTCCTCCTTGTCGGTGTCTCCTGTTGTCTCCCGTCTGTCTCCGCGCCTTGTGTTCCTGTCCTGCTCGTGCAGTTTCCCCCCGGTCTTGTCTGGAGGCTCATGGTCAGATTCTGTTCTGTGTCTGAGTGGACTTCCGTTTGCCTGTCTGCTGGCCGTGAGTCTCTATCCCGCCTGTGTCTGTGTTCGCCCACTTCCCTTCCCTTCAATAAAACCTCTTCCAAGCTGCATTTGGTCACGCTGCTCCACTCATTCATGACAGGAATTCTTGATTTAGAAAAATAAGGCATTTTCAGATGAGGCGGTTGTCAAAGAAGCAATGATGATAATGGCTACAACTATGCTTGAAGACCAGAAGTACGGACCCGATGTAATCTCCGCTCTCGCTAATGTTCAACTTGGGGCATGTACTGTTAGAGATGTTGTAACTCTAACTTATTTTGCAAGAACCACACGGGAGACAGTATGCCCTTTGAACACTTGCAAGTGGAGAATTTGTTCGTTACTGTAGATACAGCAATGTCCGAACAAAGTCTGCCGTTGAAGTCCTGCAAGAGAGTCTTTATTGAGAGAAGAAGGGTGGGGGTGAGAGTCAGCCAAGGTGGGGGTGACATTTGACATGTGTAGTGGGCACCTCAGCAAATGATTAACCACTTGGGAGGGTCCCAGTTTATCGCTCCACGAGGCCGTGGACATAAATTCTAGTGGAGCAAAACAAGGACGCCTCCACACCACCTGGAGAGCTTCAACAACTGAATGGTTCAACTGTTCAGAATCACGGGAAGGTAAAAGGTTCAAACAAAGTTCATCATTCTAGTCTACATCCCAACATAATCATACGATCAAGATAGTTTATAAACCCTAACATGTACAATGGGAAGAAGAGTGTCTGCGATGTCTGCGAACTTAGCCGACCCGTTAGACCGCAATCTGGCGAGGTGCCGATGGTTCATTATCCGGTGTGGAGTCGGTGGACAGCAGCAGCACAGCGCACTTAATGGTCTTTATCAGAATGGTATTTCTTGATTTCTCCTCAAAAGAAGAACTCCTGACGCTACTGCCAACTGAAACACTGGTGGAGAGCACGCAGTATCAGACTTCCCACTAACTGATAAAGAAACAGTTACTAGATTTGGTGTCCAGTTCAAAATGAGTCATTCGTGGTTTTTTTAAATGTGTTTTTGTAAAATGTAACATTCAATATCACAACTGTTATGGGTGGGGGTTTTTTCTTCGTCTTTTACAGAGTATTTGTTCAAAATTCAGTGGATGTGCATTGTGTTTTCTTCAGAGTGTTGTAGTAGTGATCGTTTGAAAATGTTCATTTTGAAATTACTTGCACTTGAAAATATAAAAATAAATTGTTGCATATTGATGTTAATATATTTCCTATCTTATCATGATTGATATTTATTGTGAGAAATAATTAACTAGATCATGGTCTTTACATAGCTAAATACCATTACTTATTAATAATAACACAGTTAAAGGTAAATTGAGCAAATTGGCTATTTCAGAAGTGTTTATCAAACTGGTAGCCTTTTGCCTTAATCAGTACCCAGGAAGTAGTCCTCGGTTTAAGAAAGGTTGGCGACCCCTGGTGTAGAGAGAGAAGAACACTGGGGAGAGTACACATCCCTGGAGGGCGCCAGTGCTGGTGGTCCGGGTGTCAGATGTGATGGTTCAGCCTCACCTGCTGTCTCCTGTTGGTCAGGAAGCTGGTGATCCACTGACAGGTGGAGCCAGGCACCGCAAGCTGGATGAGCTTCTGGTGGAGGATATCAGGACCGATGGTGTTGAACGCCAAGCTGAAGTCCACAAGCAGGATCCTGGCATATGTCCCTGGGGTGTCTAGATGGCGCAGGATGTCGTGCAGTCCCACGTTGACCGCATCATCTACCGACCTGTTTGCCCGGTAGGCAAACTGCAAGGGGTCAAGCAGGGGGCCTGTGATGTCCTTCAGGTGGCTCAACACTAGCCTCTCAAAGAATTTCATGACCACAGGTGTCAGGGCGACAGGTCTGTAATCATTCAATCCTGTGATGACGGGGTTCTTGGCCACCGGTACGATGGTGGAGCTTTTGAAGCATGAGGGGACCTCACACAGCTCCAAGGAACGTTTGAATATCCGTGCAAAGGTGGATGCCAGCTGTTCAGCACAGACTCTCAGGCAGGAGAGGGACACGTCGTCTGGGCCTGTTGCCTTCCTGACCTGTCTCCAGAACATCTGACACACCTCCTCCTTGCTGGTCTGAAGTGCGGGTGCGGCTTCTCAAAGCGAGAGAGTAGGTGATAACGATGATGGAGGTGTGAGCAGGGGGGGGTTGGGGTGAGGTGTGAACGGTGATGCAGGAGGTCCTGTTGTGTGGTTGGACTGTTCAAACCTGCAGTAAAACCTGTTTAACTGTTTTGCAAGCCTTGGGTTCTCCACAGGACAGTGTCAGTGAGTTCATGCAGGTCTAAAGTTACAGCTTCAAAAACACCCCAATCGCTGCAGTCAAAGCAGGCTTGGAGGTCCTGAAACTGCATTTTATCTCGACAACTATAATTATAGCAAAAATGTCCTTCATATTTGGATGCCTTTGGAAATTAAGTTAATACATGAGCCTTTGGGGATGATTTTAAATTTTGATGATATTATTTATTTCACTACTTAGTTAGTTAGTCGTTAGTCGAAAGAAGAGGTCGAACGGTCATCTAGAAATTGAAGTCTTCTTTGATGTATATACTGTTTAGGTCTTTTAAACCATCCGTCCCCAACCGTTTTAGCACCAAGGACCAGATTAATGTCAGACAATATTTTCACAGTTAAAGACTGGCCTTTAAGGTGTGGTGCATAAATACAACAAAATAAAATGGTACGACTGGCATCAAAACAATGGTATAACATAATAACAAATGTGAATCTACTGTGTATGATATATTTAGCTGTCTTTGTTAAGACCGCGGAGATATGTTAATTTACACTAGCGTACACCTGCGCATAGCTGAGCTCAAGATAACTATTTCGAACCAGATCTGACAACTCCCGATGTTAAGGATTCAAGATGTCTTCACTTAAAAAAAAAAAGAACTGAATGGTTTCAAAGTATAACTATGAAAGAGAAACACGAGATTTAGAGCTTCAAACATTTAAAACAAATTCATTATATAATAGGAATTCATATCAGACGAGTGAAAACAGTGAAATAATATAAATCAAAATTCAATGATTAAATAGTGGCATTTGATTCCCAAGGCCCAACGCATTGAAATCATCTTTAATCAAAATTAAAGGATTATTAAATAGAATTTAGATGATAAACGATTAAAACGGGGAAATATTGTAAATCAAAATTAAATGATTAAATAGTTGCAGTTGGTTTCAAAGGCCCAACGCATCTAAATAATCTTTAATCAATATTAAATGATTAACGATAGCGTTAGAATCCGAAGGAACAATGCGTCTAAATAATCTTTAACCGAAATTAAAATATTATAAAATACAATTTAGGATAAAAGGATTAAAACGGGGAAATATTGTAAATTAAAATGAAATGATTAAATCGAGGCGGCTCGGTGAAACAGTGGGTAGCACGTCCGCCTCACAGCTAGGAGGGTGCGGGTTCGATTCCACCTCCGGCCCTCCCTGTGTGGAGTTTGCATGTTCTCCCCGTGTCCGCGTGGGTTTTCTCCGGGCACTCCGGTTTTCTCCCACATCCCAAAAACATGCTTGATAGCCCGATTGAGCATTCCAAATTGTCCCAAGGTGTGAGTGCGAGTGCGAATGGTTGTTCGTCTCTGTGAATAATTGTTTAAATGAATTAAATATTTAAACAGAATTAATTTATCTTTCAAATAATTCTGAAGGCAATTTAAAGCGTCAGTTTTTCGAATTAGAATTAAGCGCGGCCCTACTGCTACAGTACGGGCCCGCTACGGGTGAATTACTTATTTGGAATAAATGTTTAAATGAATTAAATATTTAAACGGAATTAAATTATCTTTCAAATAATTCTGACAGCTATTTAAAGAGTGGCAAACAACCAATGAACAATTGAATGGATTTAAATCCAATAATAATCCGATTAATTTAATTTAAACGCTTTTATTGTATTTATCACGGTCCGATTTTATACCATAAGTACCTGCAACAGAGTCGATTTGTCAAATCAAAATTAAACAATCGATCGCATATGCCATACAAATTAGCGCACAACGAATTAAATGATTATACAAAGCCACATTTATTGAAAAAGTATGAAATAGAATCACAAATCTTAATTCCTCCAACAACTTGAACAATTTCACTCACTGATACTTTGTTCAAATAAAATCATTCAGTCACGGAGTCATTCCGATTATAAAACAAAAACAGTAGAGTAGGAAAAGGTATCTACAAGGTTGGTGGCTGTTTTTGGTGGAAATAAAGTCCAGTGATCAATTCGAATTAATCTCTAAAATTCTAATTTTTAGGAAATAGGTTGGCCTCGAGGAGACCGGCGAGCCCTTAACGGCAATCCTCCCCCTGGCTTGAACACGGAAAATCGGTTCCCCTCACCTAGTTCCTCGTAAAATGTTGTCAAGTCCAATTCTTTGAGTAAATCCAAATAAATCCAAGCATCCGATCTTGCGTCTCACACTAAGATTTCTGAGGCTGGAAAAATCTTGAAACTCTTGCGGGCTTGTTCACGTATTACTGCTCTGTGGGAGAGGGAAGCGCCATGCTGGCCTGCGGTGGCTTTTTATAGACCTCTCTGCCCCCCCCCCCCCTCCACCTTTACTGCAACCTATATCTTGCGTAGCATAGGGTTTTTTCCCACGCCTATACACCTGCTGGACTCTGACAGCTGTTTCAGCTCTTTCTTTTTTGTTTCACTCGCTATTTTCCACTAATGGTACAGCCAACACCCTGGTCAGCCTCTCACTTCCTCTTTCTGAATTTTCCATTTCCCCTTTCTTTTAGAACTAACACTTTTATTTTACAGGTCGATAAAACGTACAATCATAGATCTTTGATTATAATGATTGAAACATCTCAGGACATTTGAATCAACCCCTTTTAAACCTTTTTTTACACACCACCATATTCATAGTAGTGGGCACCTTGGTCCAATTGTGTAATAATATTGCTTTAAGCTGTTACAGAATATATTTTAGCAAAGCAAAGAAAATAAAATCAAAAATACAAACATTTGAATCAATTCTCTTAAACATTGTTTTTAAACACACCACCATATTCATGGTGGTGGGCACCTTGTTCCAATTGTGTAATAATATTGCTTTAAGCTGTTGCAGAATATATTTTAGCAAAGCAAAGAAAATAAAATCAAAAATACAAACATTTGAATCCATTCTCTTAAACATTGTTTTTAAACACACCACCATTCATGGTGGTGGGCACCTTGGTCCAATTGTGTAATAATATTGCTTTAAGCTGTTACAGAATATATTTTAGCAAAGAAAAGAAAATCAAAACTACAACCATTTGAACTTCCCTGTGACCTAACCGACCGTGTTATTCTATTTTACTCTATTTCCCTTTTTTGCTAGTTCAGCTTGTCTTGCCCCACTTTGGTCTCATGTAATGGTTTGGCACCATCTTTTGGAACAATTTGGAATTTCAGCAATGCCAATTTATTCAATAACTTCTGAGTTCAGATTTTGCACCACTTACTGCTAAATTTTGGAATTTCAGCAATGCCAATTTATTCCTGAGCTCAATCCAACACTCACTTTTTGCACCATCTGTTTTCCCCATCCACCATGCTACTTGACACACATTATCATCACTCACCATGATAATGGGTTTTCCTAGTTATCAAATCAAAATACTCAAGAGGTTTCAAAGCATATTATGGCAAAGCAAAATGAAATAAATCAATCCAAAGTTGTGTGTTACTATGTGTTATTCGAAACACTCGAAACATTCGAAAAATTACTATAAAAATAACCTACTTCGAGCACCACACAGAATTATGTAGATTAGGAGGGGCGACCTGTCGTTTCTTTCTGATTGCTACCAATTAAATATTTTGGATTTATTAGTCTCCCATTAGGTTGTCAACTTTAGCACCATCTCCTGGTGAAATTGTGGAATTACCACTTGTTTTAGGCTTACCAATTTGCCCGGGCCAAATCCAATATTCAATTATGCACCATCTGTATTCCCATGTCACTTGACAACACAAAAATGTACAGATGAGAGGGTGACCCTACTTTGCGGATTTCACTTATCGCGGGGTGGTTTTGGAACCAATTATCCACAATAAACGAGGGATTAGATCACCAAATGATTCCCGAGCGCGGCGCCGCTGCTGCTCACTGCTCCCCTCTCCCCCAGGGGATGGATCAAAATCACATGGGGATGGGTTAAATGCAGAGGACAGAGCCCTTTGAGACTGCTTGTGATTTAGGGCTATATAAAAACTTGACTTGACTTGACTTGACTTGGATTACTGTAGTTCAGTATGATCGTTTATTTTTAGATAATATTCTGCTGTCAAATGTCCTTTTTGTAGTGTTTATGTAGTTTTGCTGAAGGAAAGCACTAGTTTGGGCTATCTCAAAGTCGAAATTCTACATTAAATGCATTATTTTACTAAAAAAAACTAATTTTCTTAGATTTTCTACTCAGAAATAAAAATTTTGATGAAATTATTTTGTAATGCTAATTGCTAAAGAACGGAAAAACATAGAAACTGTTTTTCTGCTGAAAGAAGAGAATCTTCTAATATTTCTCTCTTCCTATGTTTAGATAGCTATTTATAACACTATATTCTGTAGGCCTTGCAAAATCTGTCAAAATCCAGTAAAACAACTGTGATTAAATGGGTTAATGTGTGTTACACATTGAAATATGTGTGTGCTTATGTGTGGTGTAGCATGCATCAAACTTGGAGCAGAAGCAGAACGAAACGGAAAACAAGAAGATTCATGGAGATGTGGTGAAATATGGAACCGTCATCCAGGTACTTTTTACACAACTTTCATAAAACTGTCTTGTGTTGGGTAACAAACTTTTTGCACAGACTAACCCTTTCCTTGTCATGTGTAGTCATGTACTAACACACGGTTCTTTTAATATTGACTTTGTTTCAATGCACCCACGTGCACACACTGGGTGTGGTGGTTGCTCAGTGGGATGATTTGCCAAAAGATTCATGTGTGTGTGGGGGGGGAGGGGAGTATCGTATTTTCCGGATAGTGTGTGCGACCTCTACTCTGGAGCGATTGATGTGTGAAATTAACACATTATTACATAATTTCACGTTATTCTCACACTAAACCGCAAAGGGGCGCTCTGGGCCTGTGTTGATAACTGTGTTGATGAGTCTGTCGTAAGCAACGTAGAAGATGAAGCGCCACATCTTCTACAGCTGGTGGAATTGTTTAAAAGTGACACATAGAGAAGGAGGTGCAGACCAGAATCGGCAAAGCCGCAGGAGTGTTCCAACGCCTCAGATCATCTGGTCATCAAAATCCATCAGTATGTCCACAAAGTTGCGCCTCTGTCATGTCATCCCTACTGTCACCTAGTATGCCTGCGAGCTGTGGATGAAGACATCAAGCATCACCAACAAGCTGGATGTCTGTCATGTCATCCCTACTGTCACCTATGCCTGCGAGTTGTGGGTGAAAACATCAAGCATCACCAACAAGCTGGATGTCTTCCACAGACCGTGCCTCAGATACATCTTGAGGATCTCTTGGAGAGACCACATCACCAACAAAGAGGTGATGAGAAGAGCAGGGGTAGCTCCACTGTCCGACATAGTCTCGGACAGGAGAAGGAGAATAACTAGGCATGCACTCCGACTGCCAAGTGAGAGGCCGGCGAGTGTGGCAATGGACTGGATGCCAGAAAGGGGGAAAGAGTAAGACGGTGGCCAAAGAAGATGTGGAGACAAACGGCCAAGGAAGACCTGAGAGAGATGGGAGTCAGCTGGCATGTAGCCAGGAGGGGCCAGTGACCGGAGCAAATGGGGAGAACTCGTCACCCAATGTTTCAATAGGAACGGGAGGAACTAACTAACTAACTAACTAACTAACTAACTGAAGATTTCATTGGATTTAGTGATTTGGAGTGACACGGATGTTTTTTGTCAACTTGTTTGCATGTTATTTATGCTATAGTTATCTGAATAACTCATAATATGTTATGTTAACATACCAGGCACGTTCTCAGTTCATTGTTTGTGTCATGTAACGTTAGCATACTGTACAATTATTCAGCCTGTGTTTTCCTTTATTCTGTTTTTATTTTAAATTTTATTATAAATTGCCTTTCAAGATGTTGGTGGTCTTGGTATTAGATAATATCGAATACATTTCCCCCCAAAATGCGACTTGCGGGACCTGCGTGAAGCTGGCCCCCCACCCTGTGCTTCATTTGTGCTCATTTGTGCCGTAAAAATTTTCGTTTGTGCAGCAAGGGTTTCTTAGTTATAAAAGATTCTTTTATTCAAGACTCAAGAATTTTTATTCGCCATGTTTGAGCATGCCAAACAAGGAATTTGACTTCGGTACATCACAGCCTCTGTTCAACATTTAGGTGACTAACAACACTCAGGACATGTGAAAATGACAAATGACAATACAATGACAATATTCTCAGCCATCCACTGGTCTTAAACTCCCATGAGGGCAAGGAAAAACTCAAATCTCCGACTGGGGGAAGTGAGAAACCTTGAGAAGAGACCACAGATGGGAGGGTCCCTCTTCCAGGATGACCAGGCTGCAATGGATGCAGAGAAGACACATAGCACAAACAGTGTAGACAATCCAAAAAGGTGTGGAGAGCAAGATGTTATTGCACAGCAATGACTCTGAGACTCTAAGAGTGGTGTGAGTTCATCAGAGCAACAGCCTGGGGGAAGAAGCTGTCTCTGTGTCTGCTGGTTTTGGCGTACAGAGCTTTATAACGCCATCCGGAAGGGAGTAGTTCAAACAGACTGTAACCTGGGTGAGAAGGGTCTGTAGAGATGTTGCTTGCACGTTGCCTGGTCCTGTACAAGTCTTGGATAGATGGGAGGTTGTTCCAATGATCTTTTCGGCAGTCTTGATTGTCCGTTGCAGTCTGTGCTTGTCTTGTTTGGACACCGATCAAACCAGACAGTGATGGAGGTTGCAGATGACAGACTGGATGATGGCAGTGTAGAAGGTCTTCAGCAGCTCCCGCGGCAGGTTGAACTTCTTGAGCAGTCTCAGGAAGTACAGCCTCTGCTGGGCCTTCTTCCGGGCGGAGTCTATGTGGCTGGTCCATTTTAGGTCCCGTGAGATTGTGGTACCCAGGAACTTGAAGGTGTCTGAGGAGAGTATAGTATTACTGCGGATAGTGAGGGTTGAAAGTAGCGAAGGGTCTCGCCTGAAATCCACTGTCATCTCCACGGCCTTGAGCGGGTTCAGCTCCAGGTGGTTTTGGCTACACCAGTGGATCAGCTGCTCCACCTCCTGTCTGTACGCAGTCTCATCCCCGTCCCGGGTCAGTCCGATGAGAGTCGTGTCGTCTGCATACTTCAGGAGCTTCACAGGAGAGTCACCTGAGGAGAAATCGTTGGTGTAGAGAGAGAAAAGTAGTGGGGAGAGGACGCACCCCTGAAGGACGCCAGTATCGGTGGTCCTGGTATCACATGTGATGCTCCCCAGCCTCTCCTGTTGGTCAGGAAACTGTTGATCCACTGACAGGTGGAGGCAGGCATCACAAGCTGGATGAGCTTCTGTTGGAGGATGTCAGGAGCGTATAGGTCATCCAGAGTTCACCCAGCCCCCCATATGCTCAAAATGATCCCAAAATGGTACCGTTCGTTTGTGCTTCGTTTGTGCTGGTTTGTGTGGCAAAAAGTTTCATTTGTGCTGCTATGGTTTTTTAGTTATTACACATTTAATTTATTGCCATGACGTCACCCAGCCCCCCATTTTCCTCCAAATGGACCCAAAATGGTTTGTGCTGGTTTGTGCAGCAAAAATTTTCGTTTGTGCTGCTATGGTTTTTTAGTTATTACACATTTAATTTAAAGCGATGACGTCACCCAGCCCCCCATTTTTCTCCAAATGGATCCAAAATGGTACCGTTCGTTTGTGCTGGTTTGTGCAGCAAAGTTTTTTTGTTTGTGCTGCTATAGTTTTTTAGCTATTACACAATTAATTAATTGCGATGACAACACCCAGCCCCCCCCCCCCATTTTCCTCCAAATGGACCCAAAATGGTACAGTTCGTTTGTGCTTCGTTTGTGCTGGTTTGTGCAGCAAAATTTTTTGTTTGTGCTGCTGTGGTTTTTTAGTTATTACACATTTAATTTATAGCGATGACGTCACCCAGCCCCCCCATTTCCCTCCAAATGGACTCAAAATGGTACCGTTCGTTTGTGCTTCGTTTGTGTTGGTTTGTGCAGCAAAAAAATTCATTTGTGCTGCTATGGTTTTTTAGTTATTACACATTTAATTTATAGCGATGACGTCACCCAGCCCCCCCATTTTTCTCCAAATGGACCCAAAATGGTACCGTTTGTTTGTGCTTCGTTTGTGCAGCAAAAATGTTCGTTTGTGCGGCTATGTTTTTTTTTAGTTATTACACATTTAATTTATAGCGATGACGTAACCCAGCCCCCCATTTTTCTCCAAATGGACCCAAAATGGTACTGTTCGTTTGTGCTTGGTTTGTGCTGCAAAAATGTTCGTTTGTGCGGCTATGTTTTTGTTTAGTTATTACACATTTAATTTATAGCGATGACGTCACCCAGCCCCCCATTTTTCTCCAAATGGACCCAAAATGGTACTGTTCGTTTTTGCTTTGTTTCTGCTGGTTTGTGCTGCAAAAAGTTTCGTTTGTGCTGCTACAGTTTTGTAGGTATTACTCATTTAATTTATAGCAATGTCACCGTATTTCGTTGCGAATTTCACTCTCCTGGAATGCTCCTGATGCAAGACCAATGGACCCAAATTGTTAAGGATTGTTTGTGCCGCAAAAAAATTAGTTTGCGCTCAGTGAATAATTCAATTTGTCGTTTATTTAATATTAATTTATTTTCTAGAGATGTCAAATCCTTGCTCCATAGATCGTTGATTAACCATTTGTTTGTGCCGTTGCAATTTTTCATGATTAAAATCATGCATCTTCATTCCCCCAGTCATGTATTTTATTCTAACAAATTTTCACTTGCCATCCTGATAACTCCTCAATTCTTACACATGTATTATCCAACTAATTACCATGCAAAGTGACCTCTGCAGGCCGGTAAGACATATCGCAACAGGGTGGCAAAAAACAAAGACGTGCAACTTATTCAAGCGACAAATGGACAATTATTTTCGAAGATTTAATAACAGAGTCACAAGAAAGTGTTTTTTTTTCTGAGGTGACCATCGACCAATGTAAGTAAAATGTGTAAAAAAAAAAAAACTAGTTCATACAATATAGAATTGAAAACACCCCAGGTAGTCTGAATAGCTAGATAGCTAACATTGTCTTTATAGACGTGTGTAAGTTGCACAGACCAAGAAAACTAAATTTCTAAAGAAAGCATGCTTGATACTTTGAATGGTTGGAATTGGGGGGTTAGATCACCAAAAATGATTCCCGAGCGCGGCGCCGCTGCTGCTCACTGCTCCCCTCTCCCCCAGGGGATGGATCAAAATCACATGGGGATGGGTTAAATGCAGAGGACAGAACCCTTTGAGACTGCTTGTGAATTAGGGCTATATAAACTTGACTTGATTGATTGATACATTAAATGTCAAAATAAATTTCCCTTTGCATCATTTTTCCGTCCATGCATAGCAATTATAATTAACACGCATGTCCATCCATCCATCTTCTTCCGCTTATCCGGGGTCGGGTCGCGGGGGCAGCAGCTTTAGGAGGGACTCCCAGACTTCCCTCTCCTCAGCCACTTCATCCAGCTCATCCCGGGGGATCCCAAGGCGTTCCCAGGCCAGCCGAGAGACAGTCTCTGCAGCGCGTCCAGGGTCATCCCCGGGGTCTCCTACCGGTGGGACATTGCCCGGAACACCTCCCCAGGGAGGCGTCCAGGAGGCATTCTGATGAGATGCCCGAGCCACCTCATCTGGCTCCTCTCAACGTGGAGGAGCAGCGGCTCTACTCCGAGTCTCTCCCGGATGACCGAGCTTCTCACCCTATCTCTAAGGGAGAGCCCAGACACCCTGCGGAGGAAACTCATTTCGGCCGCTTGTATCCTGGATCTCGTTCTTTCGGTCACGACCCATAGCTCGTGACCATAGGTGAGGGTAGGAGCGTAGATTGACCGGTAAATCGAGAGCTTTGCCATTTGGCTCAGCTCTCTCTTCACCACGACGGACCGGTACAGAGTTCGCATTACTGCCGACGCTGCATCGATCCGCCTGTCAATCTTGCGCTCCATCCTGCCCTCACTTGTGAACAAGACCCCAAGATACTTGAACTCCTCCACTTGATGTCATCCCCGATCCGGAGTGGGCATTCCACCCTTTTCCGACTGAGGACCATGGACTTGGATTTGGAGGTGCTGACCCTCATCCCGACCGCTTCACACTTGTGCTGCGAACTGCTCCAGTGAGAGCTGGAGATCACGGCCTGAAGAAGCCAAAAGCACCACGTCATCTGCAAAAAGCAGTGACGCGATGCTGAGGTGCCCAAACCGGACCCCCTAGACACCTCGGCTGCGCCTAGAAATTCTGTCCATAAAAATTATGAACAGAATCGGTGACAAAGGGCAGCCTTGGCGGAGTCCAACCCTCACTGGGAACAAATCTGACTTACTGCCGGAAATGCGGACCAAACTCTGGCATCGGTGATACAGGGACCGAACCGCCCTTATCAGTAGGCTCGGCACCCGTACTCCTGAAGCACCCTCCACAGAATCTCCCTAGGGACACAGTCTAACGCCTTCTCCAAGTCCACAAAACACATGTGGACTGGTTGGACCCATGCACCCTCAAGGATCCTGCCGAGGGTGTAGAGCTGGTCCACTGTTCCACGGCCAGGACGAAAGCCACACTGCTCCTCCTGAATCCGAGGCTCGACCTCCCGACGGATCCTCCTTTCCAGCACCCATGAAAAGACCTTACCAGGGAGGCTGAGGAGTGTGATTCCCCCTTCTTAAAGAGTGGAACCACCACCCTAGTCTGCCAATCCAGAGTCACCGTCCACGACATCCACGCAATGCTATAGAGGCGTGTCAGCCATGACAGCCCCACAACATCCAGAGCCTTTAAGAACTCCAGGCGGATCTCATCCACCCCGGGGCCCTGCCACCGAGGAGTTTTTTTAACTACCTCAGTGACTTCGACCTCCGAGATTGGAGAGTCCGCCTCAGAGTCTTGAGGCCCTGCTTCCACAATGGAAAGCGCGTCGGTGGAATTGAGGAGGTCTTCGAAGTATTCCCCCCACCGACTCACGACGTCCCGAGTCGAGGTCAGCAGCACACCATCTCCACTGTAAACAGTGTTGACCGTGCACTGCTTCCCCCTCCTGAGACGCAGGATGGTGGACCAGAATTTCCTCGAAGCCATCCGGAAGTCATTCTCCATGGCCTCACCACGGAGTCCCGTAGGCCAGAACAGCCTGATAGGACTCCTTCTTCAGCTTGACGGCATCCCTTACCGCCGGTGTCCACCAGCACGTTTGGGGATTGCCGCCACGACAGGCACCAATAACCTTACGGCCACAGCTCCGGACATAAGTCCGAATATGTCTAGTCGGAACTTTTCTGCCTCACACACCAGCCTTTCCAGCCAGAGGTGACATTCCATTTCCCTAGAGCCAGCCTCTGCAGCTGGGAATCGGACCGCCAAGGTTTCCGCCTTTGGCCGCTGCCCAGCTCACTTGGCACCCGACCCCTTTGGCCCCTCCTACAGGTGGTGAGCCCATGGGAAGGGGGACCCACATTTTCTTTTCGGCCTATGCCCGGCCGGACCCATGGGCGAAGGCCCAGCCACCAGGCGCTCGCCTTCGAGCCCCACCTCCAGGCCTGGCTCCAGAGAGGGGCCCCGGTGACCCGCCTCCGGGCGAGGGAAAACTGAGTCAATTTTTGTTTATCATCATAAGGGGCTTTGGTGAGCCGTGCTTTGTCTGGCCCCTCACCTCGGACCCTTTTGCCATGGGTGACCCTACCAGGGGCATGAAGTCCCAGACAACATTGCTCCTAGGATCATAGGGGCACGCAAACCCTTCCACCACGATAAGATAACGACTCACGGAGGGGTAACACGCATGTGTAATTTTTATTATTCAAGCAATGAAACCCGATTATATTTATTTGTCCTTCAACTAGATGCCCAAACAACCAGCAGTAGACAATGATTTAATTATTGCAATTCTCTGTTCATCAAAAGAGGCCATCCTTGAACATGGTAACATAGCCACTCCAAGCACTACTGTGTGGACAGATCTGAGTGACCAGTTGGAAAAGAAGATGTCTGCAAAGGCTCTGTACACCTTTGTAAAAACAAAAAGACACAATATCTGGTCAGCTCAGGGATTCAGTCATGATGAAACTGATCCTGAAACTAGCAGTGAAGCAAGCTCGGAATCAGGTCCTGAATGGTTATTTCAGCTTCATATTCCTTTTGACAAGTGGATGGAATTTATTCCGAAAAAGGCTGAATACAAAGATAAGAACTGTCGAACCTAAAAAAGAAAATATACATTTTGAAGCCTGGCACCTGGACCCACATCATAAATGAACAAACCTGGAAAACGGTCAAAATTCCTTGCACATTTGTTTTTAAAAGAGCCAAGGTCTATCCATCGGTCTCAAATAATTATGTTGAAATCAGAGGATACTGCAAGGAGTGTCATGGCCTTCTCAACATTAATTGTGGCAGAGAGCCAGAAATTAACAGCCCAATAATATTGAACTGTTTCATTAAGAACAGTGATGACTCCCTTCACACTGGTAGCTCAAAGCGGTTTCTATCTGGACAGTTGCGTGAGCAGGTAGCAAAGGAACTTTGTGAGGGCAGGATGGAACCACATGTATGGCGAGCATCACAGGCAAATAAACTGATGGACTTCGGAGACTCTGAGCCAAGCTAACTGCAAATTTGTCCACCCTGCGCAAGGCAAAGCAAGAGAAAAATGATTTGGCATTAGGTGACAAAAATCCAATTTTCTCATTGCAGATGTTGAAATACAGTTTACCTCACACTGACAGCATCAAAGACATTGGACTTGACAAGTTTTTCCGTCACTATTGGAGTCAAACACAAATGCATGTGTACAAGAGGTTAAAGAAATCTCACCCAATATTATGTGTTGATGCAACTGGCTCAATAGTTAAAAAACTGATGAAACCGAATGGCATGTCTGGCCATATCTTCCTGTATCAGGGTGTTATGACAGGGCATACCAGCTCCAGTGTCCCAGTTGTGCAGATGCTGTCAGAGAAGCATGATGTTAATGCTATCACACAGTGGCTGAAGGAATGGATCCATGCAGGTGCATCTGCTCCTAAAGAAGCAGTGGGTGACTTTTCTCTGGCGATTCTTGGAGCTCTCGTCAAAGCTTTTACCCCTCATCCTGATCTGAAGAGCCACATCAATGAGTGCTTTAACATTTCACGTGGGAATCAACCTGGACATCTACCCCAATGTTTTGTCAGGGCAGATGTAGCACACTGAATTAAGATAATCTGCCAATGGGACTGCCTGAAAAACAAAATACCTCATGTTAAGGATTTCTTTGTCAGGTCAATAGCACAGCTTCTTAAGTCACAATGTTTGCAACGTGCAAAAGAGCTTCTTTGTGCTTTAACCATTGTGGCATCGAGTGAGCGTAATGACAATTCTGGAGCCCCTATCCCATCAGAAAAGTCCAAGAAATACTTGAGAGTGCAAATCACAGAAGAATTTGTCCCCATTTCAGATGAGGAAGTTGAGGGACAAGAATCAGGTGATTGATTAGATCAGCACATCCAGACTAATGTCCGACAGTGGGTGACAGAGACGACAATATGTGAGGAGAGCAGGTCACGTGCCATGGCTGACGGGGATCGAGACAACATCCACTTCCTCCCTGAGATAATTCCCCACATAACAAGACTCTGGACAGCAATAATTTTATAATTTTTATAATAATAATTTCTTTAAAAGCACCAGCATCACTGCAAGTTCCGCAGCTGTTGAAGCAGAGTTCAAAAACATAAATAAAGGACTTTTCAAGCATGAAAGCCTACCCATTCGTGTGGACCGGTTTGTTTGCTCGGCATCTTTCCTTCATTGAGGGAAACATGCGGATTTGCTCTACAAAACAAAAAAGTGAAAAGGATGTGTGTGATGCCACGACTGTCGAAGAGCTTGACAATGTCTGCACTACTTCTCAAACTGAAGTAGTAAACAAAATGGAAAAAAAATCTCATCCTGGAGGGGACCCAGATGCATCTATCTTCCAATGGATGACAATGCAGTTGAAAACTGGAGAGGTTTAGTGGTCCCACCGAAAAAAAGAAAGACAACTTCATATCTCTCTCCTTGTCCTGATTAGCCGCATATTGATACACAAGTGGGCTGGAAAAAAAGTCAAGGTACCATTGTTGAAAAACGGGAACCATCAACAGCCCTTTAAACTTCGCACATCAAAAGTGTCTGTGCTCAATACTTGTGCATTTGATGCTGTCTTTCAATGCTTATACTGTTCTTTCTGTGAAAGTTTTTTATTTGAAAAGAATGTTCTGAACTGGGCGGCTCGTGGCGCACTGGGCGGCTCGGTGGCGCACTGGGTAGCACGTCCGCCTCACAGTTAGGAGGGTGCGGGTTCGATTCCACCTCTGGGCCTCCCTGTATGGAGTTTGCATGTTCTCCCCGTGTCCACGTGGGTTTTCTCCGAGCACTCCGGTTTCCTCCCACATCCCAAAAACATGTTTGGTAGGCCGATTGACGACTCTAAATTGTTCCTAGGTATGAGTGCGAGTGTGGATGGTTGTTCGTCTCTGTGTGCCCTGCGATTGGCTGGCAACCGGTTCAGGGTGTCCCCCGCCTGCTGCCCGATGACGGATGGGATAGGCTCCAGCACGCCCGCGACCCCCGTGGGGACTGAGCGGTTCAGAAAATGGATGGATGGATTTTCTGAACTATGAACGTAGGAACCAATTCCTCCGCCTGTTGAAAACCATCACAACACAGGGTGTGAACCCACAGGTATACTCACAGAGGGCAGAACTGCTGGGGGAAATATTCAAACCTGTCCTCCTGACCTCTGGTGCTCTCCAAATTGATGCACAATGCCACGTCTTCACTGTAATTGAGAGCGCAATGAGGAATATACCAAGTGTTTATTTGATAAACAATGCTCCTCTGCAGTTTAAACCAACAAGTAACAAGGCAAGTTTCACTTGTTTGTGCAAACATTGCTGTCCTGCAGACCTGTGGCATGGCTTATCTTCAGACTGCTGCTGAAGGAGGGACTCTGCCTTCCTGGCTCTCTCTGCCTCAGGCCAATTGAAAATTCTTCCCAGTGTCCGTCTTCATTCAAAACACAGGACAACAGTACAGGCAAGGCTCTGTGTTCAGGTAATGTTGCTCACAGCTACAAACTGAGAGAGTTTGTGTGGATTGACACTGACCTTGGTAGCAGTTGCAAGGAAGTTTCCTTGCTTGAATTTCCCTCCAGTCTGGAGCTAAAAGAGAAGACTTTTAGTTTGAGAGCAGTCACTGCCTTTGAACCAGGACCGACCCAGGATTCTCTTGGGCATTATGTGGCATACTGCAGGAGGACTGCATGTGCCTGGGAGATCTATAATGACCTGGGAAGTGGAGTGAAAGCAGCATCAGTAAATACTAAGATCTTCCCACATGCTGTTCTACACAGTGTAGTGATGCATTGTTTGAATTGTTGGAAAAAAAAAGTGTTGATAAGGTTCCCTTTGACAAATAAAGTTATTTTTTTCACATTTTCAAGTTTCTTTTTCTGGCTGTCATCAACTTCACATACATCTATTAATTGTTGCATTAATTAATGTTTTGGAACAGACATAGACTCACCAGATAATTTAGGTTGCGGTGAACCTTTTTTCATGTCAGAAGTAATTGAAAAAAATGATCATATAGACTTATTGATAACAAGGAAATTAATCAATGAGAGCGATAAAAACAATTACAGAAACATCCTCGTACTAAAGGCCATTTCACGCAGTGAAAGATTTCTGTAAGCTAAAAAGAAAAAAAAAGGCTAAGAACATATTTACCTTGTATTCGCGACGAAATAAGGTGATGTCATTGCTATAAATTAAATGTGTAATATCTACGAAACCGTAGCAGCACAAACGAAACTTTTTTTTTCGCCCAATATCAGGGGATGCTTTGAGAATAATTGTCAATTGATTGTCTATGTGAAGCGCTTTGAGACTGCTTGTGATTTAGGGCTATACAAATAAACGTGACTTGACTTGACTTTGCAGCACAAACCAGCACAAACGAAGCACAAACAAACGGTACCATTTTGGGTCCATTTGGAGAAAAATGGGGGGCTGGGTGACGTCATCGCTATAAATTACATGTGTGATAACTGAAAAAGCATAGCAGCACAAACAAAAATGTTTGCTCCACAAACGAGCACAAACGAAGCACAAACGAACGGTACCATTTTGGGTCCATTTGGAGGAAAAGGGGGGGCTGGGTGAACTCTGGATGACCTATAAAAGAATCTTTTATAACTAAAAAACCCTTGCTGCATAAACAAAATTTTTTACGGCACAAACCAGCACAAACGAAGTACAAACGAAACAGACTATTTTCCTTAAATTTTGCGTGGGGTTGGAGGCCAGCTTCACGCGGGTCTTCCGGGGCGGCTTGGTAGCACATCCGCCTCACAGTTAGGAGGGTGCGGATTAAATTCCACCTCAGGCCCTCCCTGTGTGGAGTTTGCATGTCCTCCCCGTGTCCGCGTGGGTTTTCTCCGGGCAGTCCGTTTTCCCCCCACATCCCAACAACATGCTTGGTAGGCCAACTGAGCACTCCAAATTGTCCCTAGGTGTGAGTGCGAGTGCGAATGGTTGTTTGTCTCTGTGTGCCCTGCGATTGGCTGGCAACCAGTTCAGGGTGTCCCCCACCTACTGCCCGATGACGGCTGGGATAGGCTCCAGCACGCCCGCGACCCCCGTGGGGACAAAACGGTACAGAAAATGGATGGATGGATGAATGCGACTTCCAGTGCATAAGTCTTTTCCATCTTTATTATGCATTTTATGGCCGATGCAATTTATACCCCGAAGCGACTTATAGTCCAGAAAATACAGTATGTAGTGTGTCTGTGGTACGTGTGTGAAGTGTGCGTTTCTGTTTATTGTGTGTATGCGTGTGTGTGTGTGTGTGGGGGGGGGGGGGGGGTGCAGGCGTTCATATGTGTGCGCGCGTGTTTTTTTATGACTGATAAATGATTTTAAGCCTGTGAGCGAATTTAATCATTGGAAATTGAACTGTTCAGCCTGTGTCTGTGCAACAATTTTTCATTGGGATGTGTTCAATTGCCAATTAAAAGGACTACAATTAACTGCACGACACACTTCAATCAGCATATATTTGTCACGTAAGGTTCATGTATTTTAGTAAACTAAGAATTTATTTAAAAAAATGAAACTAAGCAGAGTGAGCTATCTTTTGTAACAATGAACAATACATTTTGTTGGTGTAGTCTCGTCTACATATATTAAAATCGCGGGCCACTGTCATTAAACTGTCATATTAAGGAGAAGACCACAAACTATCAGCCGCAAGTTTACAGTTTAGTATTTACATTGTAAATACAGTTTAGTAACAGTATAGGTCCTACTACTGATCCCTGCGGGACACCTTATGTGACATTAAGATCAGAAGTCGCGTTCCCATGTTCTACATGGCGGGTCCTCTCTGAGAGGTAAGAACTAAACCAGGAAAGTCCATCCATCCATCCGAGCCAATATCCATCCCACTGACGTGTGGTGAGGTTCATGACTGGGGAGGCACTGACGTCACCCTCGCTAAAGTATGTCCAGCACCTAACCATGTCACAAAAAAGGTTGGGAACCCCTGCTCTAGTATGTCTTATTTATTATTTAATTTGAACTATTTTAATTAAAATCTCATATCAGCAGTCTTCACACGTAAAAACAGTCAATAAAGCACATGGCCACCAAGGAGCTTTTTTAAGCACCTCATATTCTCCAGGCGATACTTCCCCAATGGAAGACATGTCAGTAGAATTGAGGTCTTCATATTCTCCTCATGGACTCATGACGTCCTAAATTATGGTCAGCAGCATCCCATCTCCACTAAGGGTCCCACTCCTAAAACGCCGGAACAGAATTTCTTTGAAGCTGTCCGGGAGTCAGTGTCCATGGCCTCACCAAGCTCTTCCCAAGCCCGAGTTTTTGCCTCAGCGATAGCTGAACCTGCGTTCCGCTTTGCCATCTGGTACCCATGAGGTGCCTCTGGAGTCCCACCGGCCAAAAAGGCTGGTCTCCTTCCGCTAGATGGCATCCTTTACCGCTGGTGTCCACCAAGCGTGTTCGGGGTTCCCGCCACGACAGGCATTAACCACCTTCCGACCACAGCTCTGATCGTCCGTCTCAACAATGGAGCCATGGAACATGATCCACTCAAATTCAATGTGCCCTTTCTCCCCCCCCCGAGACGTGAACAAAGCTCTGCTGAAGGTGGGAATTAAAAGACTTTCTGACAGAGGATTCCGCCAGACGTTCCCAACAAACCGTCACAATACGTTTGGTTCTGCCAGGTTGGACCGGCAGCTTCCTCCACCATCGGAGTCAACCTACCATTAGGTCGTGATCGGTTGACATTTCTGCCTCTTTCTTTACCTGAGTGTCCAAAACATGCGGCCACAAATCCAACGACATAACTCGAAAGTTGATCATCTAACTCAGTGGTCCCCAACCCCCGGGCCGCGGACCAGTACCGGTCAAGCTGCCCAAGAAAGAATAAATAATTATTTTACACCTCGGTGATGTGTCCAGAACATTACTCATGTTATGTTGTTGGCACGATGTCATGAGGATGCTGCAAGTAAAGTTGCATAGAATACACAGTGGATTCACGTTTATTATATAATACTGTGACGTTCGCATACAGAATTTCCCTATGGAACGAGTGTGTTGGGATGGTGATTTTTGTGATCACGCACTTCTGTTCTTCTGCGATATGATTTGCTGGAAAGACAGTACGATGACGTTTAGGATTGTGGTTGTGATTGTTGTTTTGTGGAAATAAGATTGTAGTTCAAACACGGACGATTTTTGCAAAGAAAACGTCTATAAACCATGTGCAGTTTGTGATTATTTGATTTATTGATGCTTTTGACATTTGATTCTGATTTTCTAGAATTGTTTTTAGAAGTTTTCTCCGCAAAAACTGTGACATCATCAAGCACCGATCCGTCAAAATATTGTCTCAGTAATCCGGTCCGTAGTGCTAAAAAGGTTGAAGACCACTGATCTAACTGTAGCCTCGGGTGTCCAGGTACCTATGGACACCCTATGTTTGAACAGGGTTGTCAGGTCTAAGTATGATCAGACATTTTCAACACATATTTCAACACATATCACTGACAGCACACAGACAACACAAAAACAGCAGAGACACAGCTCACAAACAATACCAACAAACAACGCTGCGCAAACGTCATCCTCTATTTTGACGTTTTGGTTATACTTTTTTTCTCATCAGTCCCTTTTATCCTTCATGCAAATGTTGTCACCACTTCCTTAAGCATCACTCTTCTTCAAACATTCTCTGAAAAACTCACACTTTCTCTGCCTCGCCCGCGGCCATAGCTCCCCCCCGTGCGAGGGGGGACGCGGCATCAATGTTGATTGATCACAGGCTGGCCATTTCCTGCAACAATCATGATGCCGGCCCACCGCCCACACGAGCATAGCACAGGCCCACGCACACAGCCCAGACCCGCGACTACGCGCAAGCCCAGGCACGCTCCTCAATCTCACCCTCTCAAAGGGCAGGCCTACTTTACTGTTCCCCCTTCATCATGTTCACATTCAACATCTTTCACTGTCTTCTACACAACATTTGTTGTCTCTTATTCTCATCCTATCAAGCCACCTTTCTAGTCACTTTCTGTCACACACTTTATATTCTCTACTGCCACACACACCTTATTTTCTCTACTGCCACACCTCGGTCATTGTAGTTTCTCCAACCAACTTAAACACAACATCGTCCACTTCTCAACTTCCCTATATTGCTCAACAGCCTCCTGAACATTCTCCATGACTAATTTCTTCCATAGGACACACATCTCACTCACACACACACACACACACACACACACACACACACACACACACACACACACACACACACACACACACACACACTCATGAGGATCCTCTGCGCGCGCATACACACACCAGCACAAATGTTTGACGCACAACATATCAGACCACATAGAACGCACTAAGAATACCTTTTTGCTCATCTTACTTGTCTGATTTATTCTCTATTTTACTTTTAGAAGCTATTTGTAATTCTTTTCCATTCCATATGTTTCCCCCAGAATAATAATACATCCAAATAGGATAGGATAACCCATCCTATTTATTTTCCGATCTATCTCTTTTGGTAGTTGTATTGTTGCTGCTGCCACACTCTCAGTATCTGAGTTCAGATATGTGATTGTGGCACCAACTGGTGACAACTTCATAAGAGTGTCAGTACAATTTGTCAGGTCCTGGAAAATTTTTGTACCAGGTGGTGACATGCAAATCATTATTGTTTTTGTTCATTTGTGCAGTCACGTGCCATGTGGCCTTTTTATCCGCAACTCCAGCATTCTTTTTGACCAGGTTGCACAACTCCTCTTCCTCGGCCTCTAAAGCCTGCTCTGACTACTCTTTCTGCATGGAGGGCGTGTTTTATATATTCCTCCAAAGTTCCGGTGTTCATTCCTTTATAATTATTGATCACTCTAATTTGTATTGCTGGCTTGGACCCTATGTGGATGGCATTTTTTAATTGTTGCTGATAAGCACCTTGGGGTGCATTATCTTCTACCAGTCCACTGTGTATTTTGAATACTTCTGTCATGCGCCATCGATATTCATCAAAGGTTTCATTATCATTTTGCTTTGTTCTCCCTATTTCTGTATAATTTGCTCTCATTTTCCTCAACTTATCCATTTCTAGCGGGCTTTTCTGCCTGGTGGCTCTGTCTGTCGACCCATATTGAGGAGGTGATTCCTCAATTTTGTGTGTGTCTTGTATTTGCGGATACAAGTTTACTATGATCTTTTGTTTCGAATCTGTAGCCTGTGTTTTTTCCTCCCGCTCTTGTATTTCTTCTAGCTCCCCCTCAAATTCGTATTTTTTGATCCGTTTATCTAGATATTTAATTCGATCAGGATCTGCCTGCCAATTATTTTCCAATCTTTACATTTTGGATTATCTCGGATATTAATTTTGCTCTTTCCGTTCCCCATTTTAATCAATTTGGTCCCAACTGTAAAACCATAGGGGTTTCTAAAGTCGGGTGTTTCGAGTGGGATAACGAAAAGATCCTGTGGTGATTCCCACTTCGACCAACGTACTGGTGGAGAATCCTTGCCTATTGCGTCCACAGAACCACGTTACGTGTTCCCCACTGCTTTAATATGGAATACTATATCTAGTGATACGTATTCCCATTCACACACTCAATCATTCAGTATTACGGAACTTTCGGTTTGCCGCGGACTCCGCTAACCCTTTTTGACGGACTTCTCCGTCGGACACGTCTGTCCTTCTATTTAAACGGACCTTTCCGTTTTGTTACATCTCCGTTGTGTAACTTTTATGGACCTCTCCATTTTGGTACCTTTAGACGGACCTTTCCTTTCTATCCTAGGACTTTTATAGGGCACGACAAGCCCTCGGCCGCACCATTCTTTAAAAAATAAAATAAAACAACTCGCCCCCTGTTTCTCTTCACCTCTGCACCTCGGACTGCTTTCAACCTTCAGATCCCAGCTGACGAGCAGACAGCCAGCCCTTGAAAAGGATTGTAGGATCTCACCTATGGAGTTCCTCCCGCGGGCGGTCTTTCTGGATCTCTGCTGTCGCCAGCTGGAATATAGATGTATTTTGGCATCCGGCTCGAAGGACCAAATAAATGTCAGGTCTAAGTATGATCGGACATTAAATCACATGCTGGAACGAAGAGGAGAAGACAACCAGGATGAGTTTACTCGCGAGGAGAACGATAGAGAAAGGAAGCTCAGTCACAATCTCCATCAGTTCTGAGTTCCTCCTCCACGTGCTTCTCTTTTTAATGTTTTGGTTGCCCTGGTTACAGAGGCGTTGCTACACTAAAGGGAGGGGAGATAGTGGTTGTAGCAACGCTTATTAGCTAAGGAATGTAGTGTGGTGTGATTTAGCACTTAATTGTCGGCCCTCAACCCCCGCACTGGGATTGCAGAGTCTGGTCTCTAACCTCAACCAGCTGTCTTCTCCATGGGTGAATGCCCCTTACCTGTGGAACAATGCAACTAAACCCTTGGTAAGTTTATCTTCTTAGTAAACTAACACAACACATAATAATAATGAATATCTAGCCCTACTTAAACATTTCAACACATATTAAGTAAATGTAAGGTAACTGGTATACAGTTCCTTAAACGAACATTGAGTAAATATGGGATAACTTTAATGTGACTTCTTCAAACTGTATATAACCAGTGTCGATCATCTACAATCTATGAATCAAAGCTACAGTTAACTAAAAGGAATGAAGTTCCTTTAAACTAAACAAAGGACATCTTGCGTCCACAAAGAAGCCCTACTCATTATTAGTGAAGACTTCTTACAAAACAAACACAAAAGTAACATAAGGACAGGAAGGAAACATAAGGCTGACGGGGATCAAAAGACATTCCTTGAACTAAATAGAAAGCATTTAGTTTAAAGGAGAGTCGTAAACTCGTAAAAGATAAGGCCCCCTGGTCTGGCAGGCCAAGGCTTTCTCGAGATTACTACAACAAGGGTGAATTCCGTGACGAGAAAAAAAGTCCTTCTTACAAAACAAACACAAAAGTAACATAAAGACAGGAAGGAAACATAAGGCTGACGGGGTTCAAAAGACATTCCTTGAACTAAATAGAAAGCATTTAGTTTAAAGGAGAGTCGTAAACCCGTAAAAGATAAGGCCCCCTGGTCTGCCAGGCCAAGGCTTTCCCGAGATTACTCCAACAAGGTTGAATTCCGTGAAGAGAAAAAAAGTCCAGTCACAGAGCACCACTCAGGGCCAGATTGGAGAGGCCGTTGTGATAGTGTCAAAGGCAGCGATAAGATCTAGTAATAATAGTATTGATGAGGTGTCGGAGTCCAGAGCTAGGAAAAAAACACTTGGTTAGTTTCAAAAATAGACTGAATAGGTTCAAATTGATGAATAGCAACCATTAAGTTGTTGTTGAAAGTTGTAGTGCTATTACATTTTTTAAGACTTTTTACAAAGAGCGGCGTTTACAAAGCAGCATAAAAAGTATTTGTGAGATTATCAATTGAAGCAATATAAGAGGGAAATGCGGCAGCAGCCAGAGAAAGGAACTCAGCAAGATTGAGTGATTGATGAATTATTGCGGCTACTGTTGCATTCATGATGTTGACAATGAGCCAATACTTCAGATTTTATAAATGGTCAGACATAGCAGTAGTATCATTACATTTGAGGTTCCCAAACCTTAGAATAGTACCAAATCTAAAGTCATTTTTGCGTTATTACATTTATTGCATGTGTAGGTGGGGTCTGGGTGGGTGGGTGGATGGATGGATGGATGGATGGAAAGATAGATGGATGGAAAGATAGATGGATGGATGTGTGTGGCGTTGGATGTATGTATGAATCAGTGACGTGCGGTCAGAGGAGGCAAGGGAGTGCCGTCATGAAAAGGGGAAAAAACAAATTCAATTGTTTTTAATACAAATTCAATTTCCTTTTAATTTCAGTAGTTTTGTATCATTTTTAACCAAAATCTAAAACCGAAGACGATTCGCTCGGAGTAGCCAACTTCCTGCCTTGCCTCCTCTGAGGATTGTGTAATCACACGGCTGCCTACGCTGACAGGCTATGCAGTTAGACTGAACTGCTGTCTGTCTCTATGTCTCTGTTTGTGTTCAAACATTAACTGGCTATATTAACTAATTTCCGTAGTTAAGATGATGTATATAATATCTAGTGTTTTTTTGTCATTTGTCTGTAACGTTGTGTTTCTTTAGATGAACAAAACGGTTTTGAAAAGAGACCTTACAGAGGCAATGAAAATGGGCGTACTGGTGCAATGTCTCCTCTTTCTCTTGCTGCGCTCAACTCTGGCATAAGCTCTTTTCTTTTCCTTTTGATGGAGTTTGTTTAGTCCTCGTTGATATAGATTTTTGTGCCATGAAGAGCTTTTGCCCGCTGCAATATGGCGTCTCTGTCTTTATACCTGAGGAGTTTAACAACTATAGGTCTTGGTTTGCCACCTTCTCTAGGTCTCCCTATGCGGTGTGCTCTCTCTATTTCTACCTTGTGCTGTAGTTTAAGTTTTTCTTTCAAAATGTTTTTGATCGTCTCCGCTGTATCAGCCCAGGTTTCTCTTGGTGCTTCTGCCACTCCATCAAATACCACGTATAGCTTGTGGTTTGTCCTTCCAGGTATTCCAGTTTGTCAGTCATAGTTAGCAAACTTTCACATACTTTAAATATGTCAGCCTGCATTATGTTGGCTTTTTCAGTTTGTTTGTCGTTGCAAGATTTCAGGTCATCCTCCTCTTTTTAGGTGAATTGCAGACTCACCTTGACCTCTTGGATATATTTAATAACAGCCTCAAATCTTTTATTTGTGGAATCCATAATAAGTTGAACGAAGCCTTTAAAGTCCTCCTGCTGCTGTTGTAGGAGGGCCGTAAACATATCCTTCTGTTTTTGCGTCAGGTCAGATACCTGGCTAGGTGACATGTACTCACCATCCTCATCGTCTGGCTTTGTCTCCACTTTTTTTGGCATCTCTGTGTCTGCTCTTTTTTGTCTGCCCAGGATTGTATGAAAGACGGCTGGCCGCCACTGTTGTTAGCCACCAGGTGCGAGTAGCCGCGTTGGGCCTTCGCTTCAGCTGATGCCTCCGCCGTCCACTGATGCTAGCCGGCAGGTGCTAGAGGGCCGTCGGTCAGCTGTTGTTAGCCGCTAGGTGTTAGCACGTCGCCACCTCCACTGGGTCTCAGTGCCGCTGGGCCTCAATGTTGTTAGCCACCGCCGCCTTGTCTCGATGTTGATAGCCTCGGCCGCCGGATCTCAGTGCTGCCAGGTTTCGGTGTTGTTAGCCGCTGCAGCCGGGTCTCGATGTTCGCTAGCCGCCGCTGGGGCAAGAGGAAGTCCTTTGAGACCGCTGAGCAAATCAAAGTTTCGCGAATAGAAACTGTCAGTTGTACAGTTAAGTGTGGCTATATTCAGCATGTACTGTGTTCAGTTGTCACCACAGTGAGTCGGTAATGCGCCATTTTGTTGTTCATTTGTTTCCTGTTTTCCTGCAGCTCCTGCACATGAAGAGCAACAAGTACTTGACTGTGAACAAGCGTTTGCCGGCCCTTCTGGAAAAGAACGCAATGCGCGTCACGCTAGCTGGGACTGGCAATGAAGGCTCCTGGCTTTTCATACAGCCTTTCTGGAAGCTGCGTGCCAATGGAGACAATGTAAGCACGACACATAAATCTTTAAATTTGTTTTGTGTTATACACTCTTCTGAAGGTAATTGCATCACATAATAGAAAGGGAAAGTAGAAGGGAAGTCAGTTTTCTCAGTCAGTTTTGTGTATACCGTATCTTTCGGACTAAAAGTCGCTCCAGAATATAGGTCGCATTAGCCATAAAATGCACAATAATGTGAAAAAAAACAAACCTATTTAAGTCGCTCCGGAGTATAGGTCGCATTTTGTGGGAAATTTAAAAAATCAAATCCAACACCAAGAACAGACATGAACGAGCAACAGGCTAAACGATAGGTATGCTAACGTGACATAAACACAAACGAAGAGCTGAGAATGTAACATTCGGAGTTATTCTAATAACTATTACATAAATGACACGTTTATAAAACCATCTGTGTCACTCCAATTCATTAAATCCATTGATCGTCCTTTATGTAAACAATGCCGTGTATGCGCCGCGCCACTGACGTCAGACTAATAAGTTGCATTTCTAATTATTCCACAGACCCATATAACGATATATAAAGTACATTTCAAATAACTATCACAATACAACAATATTATCAAACCATCTGTGTCACTCCAAATCCTTAAATCCATCAATCAAATTCCTCGATCTTTGTCAACAACGCCGCGCATGCGCCCTGACGTCAGCCTCGTCGTTAGTCCACAGATCTAGTCTATAACTATATTGTAGCGTTAACAAAGTACAAGCAAAGACGTGGGTTTGGTAAACGCCTCTTTATTTAACAAAACAAGAGTTCAACGAGACAGCTACTGAACTGTAACAATAAAAACATATACAAGTTGCTCCACGAAATAAAATATATCAAATAACTATCACATAAATAGTTCACCGCCACACGGCCCCAAGCACCGGCGTGGACTTCCAGGCGTGCGGCGGCATGGACTTCCATCCCCGTGGGTGGCATTTCCAGCCACGGAGGTGGAAGAGAGCTCCATAGAATAGGACCGGGCGTGCATAAAAGCCATGTCCAAGTCCCATCCACCGTCCCCGGACAGACGGTGGGAGTTGAAGCTCTTCCTGACAGGGGATTCTGCCAGACGTTCCCAGCAGACCCTCACAGAGCGTTTGGGCCTGCCAGGTCGGACCGGCATCTTCCCCACCATCTGAGCCAACCCACCACCAGGTGGTGATCAGTTGACAGCTCCGCCCCTCTCTTCACCCGAGTGTCCAAAACATGCGGCCGCAAATCCGATGACACAACTTCAAAGTTCAACGAACTGCGGCCTAGGGTGTCCTGGTGGCAAGTGCACACATGGACACCCTTATGCTTGAACATGGTGTTCATTATAGAACATCCGTGTCGAGCACAGAAGTCCAACAATAGAACACCGCTTGGGTTCAGATTGGGGGGGGGGCGTTCCTCCCAATCACGCCCTTCCAGGTCATTGCCCACGTGAGCATTGAAGTCACGTAGAACGATGGGGGACTCCAAGGAGCGCTCTCCAGCACTTCCTCCAGGGACTCCAAAAAGGGTGGGTACTCTGAGCTGCCGTTCGGTGCACAGACACAAACAACAGTAAGGACCCGTCCCCCCCACCCGAGGGCGGAGGGAGGCTACCCTCTCGCTCACCGGGGTGAACCCCAATGTGCAGGCGCCCAGCCGGGGCGCAATAAGTATACCAACACCCGCTTGACACCTCTCACCATGGGCAACTCCAGAGTGGAAGAGAGTCCAGCCCCTCTCGAGAGGGCTTGTACCAGAGCCCAAACTATGTGTGTAGGCAAGTCCGACTATGTCAAGTCGGAACTTTTCTGCCTCACACACCAGCTCGGGCTCTTTTCCAGCCAGAGAGGTGACATTCCATGTCCCTAGAGCCAGCCTTTGCAGCCGGGAATCGGACCCCCAAGGTCCCCGCCTTTGGCCGCCGCCCAGCTCACTTTGCACCCGACCCTTTTGGCCCCTCCTACAGGTGGTGAGCCCATGGGAAGGGGGACCCTCATTTTCTTTTCGGGCTATGCCCGGCCGGACCCATGGGCGAAGGCCCGGCCACCAGGCGCTCGCCTTCGAGCCCCACCTCCAGGCCTGGCTCCAGAGAGGGTCCCCGGTGACCCGCGTCCGGGTGAGGGAAAACTGAGTCCATTTTTGTTTATCATCATAAGGGGCTTTGGTGAGCCGTGCTTTGTCTAGCCCCAAATCATTAAATCCTTCAAAACTGTTTGCCTCTGTGTCACTTACAAACAAAGCCGCTAATACTCGAAAAATGATCTAATTTTTATATAAACAACTGCCGCGCCGCTGACGTCACTTGAAGTCGCTCCTCGGTATAAGTCGCCCTAACCCACTCAAACTAAGAAAAAAAAAGCGACTTATAGTCCGTAAATTACGGTTTTTGCTTTTATTTAGCCATGTTTTAGTCTGCTGTCCGCAATTTGTTTGGCATTGCATAAACCTTTCCTGGATAAGTAAAAGTAAAATCACTTGAATAAATACATAACTTTAGTCACAGCTATTATGGAGTGTTTGATGACAGCGGTGTAAGTAAGAAGTAATGAAAAGAAAAGAAGAACAAATAAGATATTGCGACTTTTTATTTGTGCTCATCAATATACCAAATAAACACAGCCGGACGCTTGGCTGAATTTCCCATTCCTGTACTCTGACCAATTTGGTATTGTCCACATCATTATCTGCCCCAATGAAGCCCTGGCTTGTGATTTCGATTTCTGTATTTTAATCTTAAAGTCCCTTGTGCACTTTCCTATTGAAATTGAAATACCCAAGTAATAACAGTTGGGAAAATAGAATTGTCCTATAAGTTACGTAAGTGCAAAACATACCAGTAAAAGTCACTGAAAGCTCTCTTCATAACCTCCTGTGCACTGAAACCATTAGTCTTCTTTCTCAATGTTGGATTGGAATAGTGTCAGATATACTTCGCCAGTCACTTTCTCAGTCTCTCTTTCTTTGTCGCTTTTATGCATTTCTTCTAGCATTTTCCATGATGAGGGTCTGTTCATGCTAATTTTATTCATGCACAAAGCGCTAAGTTAAAAATGATAGTCCCAATGATCATCGTCACACACAGATATGGGTGTGGTGAAATTTGTCCTCTGCATTTAACCCATCTCCATGTGATTTCGATCCATTCCCTGGGGGAGAGGGGAGCAGTGAGCAGCAGCGGTGTTGTGTTCGGGAACCATTTCGTGATCGAAAAACGAGAAATTACTGTAGTGGAATAATTGGAACCGCAACTGACGATGAGTCCGACAGCGCTGCATGTACTTCCGGAGTCAGCAGCGGCGTTGTTTATAAGTGACACAAAGGATGAAGATTTCGATGGATTTAATGATTTGAAGTGACATGGATGGTTTGATAAACTTATTTTTGTTATAGTTATTTGATATATAGTTATATATATTGTTATATAGGACTATATAATACCTATAAGTATTATAAGTATATTAATATAAAATGTAAACAGAAATGTAGGATGGAACCGGAGTACCCGGAGAAAACCCACACAGGCAACATGCAAACTCCACACAGGAAGGAATGAAACCCTTTGCACTGTGAGGCGGAAATGCTAACCAGTGCATCACCGTGCCACCCCTGTTAAGTTGATATCTAATACAGTGACTTTCAAAGTCACTTACATCTTAATAATAGCCTTTTTTTAAACCAATTATGACTCACAATCTTATAAATAGTAGATTAGCACTTTGATGGTTCACAATGGGTGATCTTGCAAGTCTCTGGAAAATTATTTTCAGATGGGTTCAAATTTCATGCGGTCTTTCTGCGAATGTGACACCAAGTACATTCTCGTGTTTGCTCATCTCATGGAGTCGTGATCATAAGCTATTATTTCAATGTGATGAATTCTACATTTGCTCAGTAGAAACCGCTATCGAGCACGCCCCCCCCAGAGACCAACAGTTTCTCACAGGAGAGCTCAAGAAAGGAAAACCATTCATGTGAAGGTGTTGATTTTTTTTTTTTTTTGCCACTGCGGGGGCAGCCAAAATCCCACAGACTGCAGCTTTTACTACCTTGCTCCTGAAAAATGTTGTTCATCAAGTACTGCGGCCACTTGTAATGTCACAACTTATCGACACTGATGGTTAGTCATTTTTGTGGCTCGTCTCAATGTGATGTTGGCTGTCATCCACCACCTCTCAGCAGTCTTTTATTTTTTAGGTCTTCATATTACGAGTATTTGGGAGTGAGTTACTTCAGGGTTTTGACAAGGATGGGAATAATATTAGACACCATGTAAATGTAAAAGCTAATATAAATGTGTTAATTTATAATCGTAATAATAATATGGGTTTGGGCTTCTACAGGTAGTGGTGGGGGACAAAGTCATCTTGAACCCTGTCAACGCTGGCCAGCCGCTTCACGCATCAAACTACGAACTGAGTGACCACCCGGGCTGTAAAGAGGTGCTACCATCTTTTCAGCAGTGCATCACCATCTAAGCTCACATCCACATCCTCCTCTGACTTCGTATGCGTGCTTGCATGTATGTGTTTATGTGTGTGTGTGGTATGTGTGTGTGCATGTTTGTGTCAATGTCTGCAGGTCAACTCTGTAAATTGCAACACCAGCTGGAAGATCAACTTGTTCATGCTGTTCAGTGACCACAGGGACGAAGTGCTCAAAGGCGTGAGTCACATCACCAACCATACTTTGCCATCTATAAAATGATCCCTACTCTCCACCAACCGCTTATCCATGGTCGGGTCGCGGGGGCAGCTAATTCAGCAAGGAAACCCAGACTTAGTTTGGCCGGGAGTGTGACTCATAATCAGGAGCGACTTATATGTGAAATTATTAACACATTATTACTTGATCATTAACACATTACTTACTTACTAGTATAGTTCATCACTTCACATGTTATTTTCACTTTAAACCGCATGAGGGCGCTCTAGGCCTGTAGAACAATTGGAACGGCAACTGACGATGAATCTGACATCCACTTACTTCCACCATCCACAGACTTCCAGAGTCAACTGAGTTGTTTAAATATGACACAGAGGAAGATTTCGATGGATTTAATGATTTGGAGTGACACGGATGGTTCGATACACTTGTTATTTATGTTATTGTTATTTGATATATAGTTTATATTTACAGTAATCCCTCGCTCTATCACGGTTCACGTTTCACGGCCTTGCTGCTTCACGGATTCTTTTCATAGTGCTTTGTGTTATGGCTTCAGAAGAAAATGGGGGCAATGGATCAGCGTTCTCGTCGCGCCCCCTGTCAGTACCCGGGCTTGCCCAGGGAAGCAAATGATCCTACCAGCACACTAAATTTCGAGAGACGACGCCTGAGAGCCAAGTCAAAGAATCCTAGTCACAGTCCCAAAGCCGATAGCAAACAGCTTCAAGAGCACCTCGTGGTGGGACCTGCCCTTCGAATACTACAACTAAATGACGAAGGCCTTTCTGCAGCCAAGCGAAGCCTCATTGAAGTCCTCACCTTCCAACACTCGATTGACGTTATCTGCCTCCAAGACTCACATTGGCACAGAGGAAGCAGGCCGCCTCACCATCAAAGGCTTTGACCTCCTGTGCCACACCCCACATGCCAAACATGGACGGGCCACCTATGTGCGCTCTGACATAGTTGAAGCAAACCACTTGACAACAACATATTTCTCTGACACCATTGATATTGGTGGTTTCAATATTGTCAATGTGTACAAGCCTCCTAGTGCCAACTGGGATCTGCAGATCCTACCCACACTACCCCACCCTGCCATCTACGTGGGAGACTTTAACAGCCACCACCCTGACTGGGGATACCCAGCAGCGGATAGCGATGGAGAGGCACTTTCAGATTGGGCATCTAGAAATGACCATGCCCTGATACACGATCCCAAACAAAGAGGAACCTTCCACTCCGCCAGGTGGAAGAAAGACTATTCTCCTGACCTGTGTTGGGTCAGCTCCTTCAATGGAACGCCCTATCCTGTTCAGATCCTCATCCTTGATGACTTTCCACACAGTCAACACCGCCCCTTGCTCGTACACGTTGGCCTACAGCTCCCAGTCATAAAGAGCCCAAGGAAGATGCGCTGGAACTTCCGCAAAGCCAACTGGAAGAAATATAGTGAAACTCTGGATAGGAGTGTTGTCACCATCCCACTCCACACCATCACTGTAGATGAAGCCTACAATCGCTTCTGCAGCCAGCGCCATATACAAGGCTGCCCACTCAGCCATCCCACGAGGTTACCGACCCTTGTACGTCCCATGCCTAGATGAAGAAAGCGCTGCACTCCTACAAGCCTACAAAACAGCAGGGGACCCTGAGATAGCAGACCATCTCATTGAATCGCTAACTACAGCTTGGCGAAGAAAATGGGAGGAGACAGTAGCTGACCTGAACTTTACACACTCTAGCAGGAAATGCTGGAGCCTCATCCGCCGTCTAGGAGCTGCACAAAAGCCCCCTAGCCAAAACCGAGCACCCGTCACACCCAATCAAGTTGCATCACACCTACTGTCTATTGCAAAAGTAACTCAAGACAAACCCACCAGAAGAGTAGTTTCATCTGAGCTAAAGAAACACCAACAAGTGCTCAGAAAGGATAGAATTCCAGAGCCTTTTAAAGTTCCTGAACTGGAGAAAGTCCTGCAGGGCCTGAAATGTGGGAAGGCAGCAGGATATGACAACATCTCTCCAGAGTTCATGAAACACCTCGACCCCCGAGCCCAAACCTGGCTGACACGATTCTACACTAGGATTGTAAAAACAAACAAAGACCACAAACTGCCAGCTAGCTACCGCCCAATCTTCCTAATCAGCGTTCCTTTCAAAATCTTGGAACGACTACTTTTACAACGTATTTCGCCAGGAGTAGAGGAACTTCTTTGTGTGGATCAGGCAGGTTTCCGCAAGGACCGCAGCACAGGAGAACAAGTACTGGCCCTATCCACCTTTATCGAAAATGGTTTCGAGTACAGACTGAAGACAGGAACTGTGTTCCTCGAGCTCACTATGATACTGCCTGGCACAAAGGCCTACGACTCAAACTCACAAAAGCGCTCCCTGCCTGGGCAACGGCAATAATACAAACTCTGCTGACAAACAGAAGGTTCAGAGTTCACCTCGGTCAGAACACGAGCGCATGGAGAAGGCAGACAAACGGGCTACCACAAGGCTCAGTCGTAGCTCCAAAGCTGTTCAACCTCTACATAAATGACCTACCCACTACCAAATCCCGGAAATTCATCTATGCAGATGACATCTGTCTGGCATTTCAAGCACCAGACTTCGACCAACTGGAACGGGTGCTCACAGAAGATCTTGTCAAACTGGACCATTTCTGTAAAACCTGGTTCCCAAAGCCAAGCCCAGCAAAAACTGTATCTAGCGTATTCCACCTCCATAACGCAAAAGCTGCCAGAGAACTAAACATCTACCTGGGTGGACTCAAACTGAAGCATGCCTCCAACCCAATCTACCTTGGAGTGACCCTTGACCGGACCCTATCTTTTAAGGAACACCTAAAGGGGACGGCAGCCAAAGTTAAATCAAGGAACAACCTGCTCTGCAAACTCGCTGGTGTGAAATGGGGCGCAGCAGTGTCCACACTGCGCACCTCTGCACTGGCCCTTGCATACTCTGCAGCCGAATATTGTGCCCCTGTCTGGTCAAGGTCCCCCCATACCCACTATGCGGACACCCAGCTCAACACAACCATGAGGACCATAACCGGGACTATCCGCTTAACACCACTCCTATGGCTTCCTGTCCTATCAAAACATTCGCAAAACATTGCTAATTCCCGATCGTGCTAACGTAAAAACGGACCTCCAAAGGAATGTAAACCAACATTTGGAGCAATACTACATTGTCCGGACCTCCAAAGGAATGTAAACCAACATTTGGAGCAAGACTACATTGTCCTATAGGTTAGACCTATGTGATCGATCATTTCTCTTGTAAGGAGACCCACTTACATCGTCAATGACTGCTGTACCACTGTAACGTGTACGCCAGGGGTGTCCAAACCTTTTGCAAGGAGGGCCAGATTTGATAAAGTGAAGGGGCCCGGGGGCCAGTAGTTTTTTCGGACATTTTTTTAACTACAATTTCATCCAAATAAACACTGTTATAAAACAAATTTCATTCTCCCAATTGTCTTTATTTTTTAAATGACAAGATAACCAAATATAAGCCACTCAGGCAGATGTGAACAACTCTAAAAACACAAATTCTGCCTTTCATTCATATCTGAAGAGTCCGATAACATTGAACAAACTGTATGAAATACCTTAAATTTACATGAGTTTAAAATTATTTTCGCCTCATGAACATTTTTAACAGGAGTTATAAGTAATACATAAAATACGATAACATTGAACAAACTGTATGAAATACCTTAAATTTACATGAGTTTAAAATTATTTTCGCCTCATGAACATTTCACACAGGGTTCACGCAGCCGGTTTGCGCGTACCCTTTTTACAACGGGTTTATTTCCGCATTTGATTTGCGCATGCTCCGCATAGCAGGACAGCTGGAGTCATGTTCTCGCTGTGAAATCACGCCGGGTCGCGCGAGATTACATTTCTGCGGCATAAATATAAAATAGCTTTGGTACGTGTGTATTAAAACGCTGGTCAACAATGGCGGCGGGCCACATACTAAAGATTTTATCACAGTGGCTGCGGGCCTGATGAAATTTGACCACGGGCCGCAATTGGCCCGCGGGCCGGACTTTGGACATGTCTGGTGTACGCGAACGTGAAACAGAAAGTGGTATTGCCTGAAAACGGCCTTCAAAATAAAGCACCCTACCTCAAATCAAAGCACGACTGAATAACATAACATGGAGAATTCTTAACACATACTGTATATATGTTTTTTGAACAGCTTTTATTATTACATTTTTTATAACAAGGTACAAGTGTACATACTGTAAATATGTTTTTAGAACTCTTATTATTATGACAATTTTTCTATAACAAGGTACAACACTGTAAATATGTTTTTAGAACTCTTATTATTATAACATTTTTTTTCTAAAAAGGTACAAGTGTACGCACTGCAATTGTGTGGGCACTCCCTGCCTTCTGCTGTCATGTGGGCAACTTTCGTGCCATAATTCCCCAAATTAGAAGTTTAATATTGAATTTGATTTTATTTTTTAATTTGGTAAAAAAATCCGCAATGTAATGAAACCGCAATAAGCGAACCGTGATGTAGCGAGGGATTACTGTATTAATACATAGTATAAATGACATCCATAAAATAATGTATAAATAATATGAATATAAATATGAAACGTGTGTGTGACATGTATATGTAGCTAAAGTATACACTGTAAATATGTTTTTAGAACTCTTATTAGTATAACAACTTTTTTCCAACAATGTACAAGCGTACATACTGTAAATATGTTTTAGAACTCCATCCATCTTATTCCGCTTACCCGGGGTTGGGTCGCGGGGGCAGCAGCTTTAGGAGGGACTCCCAGACCTCCCTCTCCCAGCCACTTCATCCAGCTCATCCCGGGGGATCCCAAGGCGTTCCCAGGCCAGCCGAGAGACATAGTCTCTCCAGCGTGTCCTGGGTCATCCCCAGGGTCTCCTACCGGTGGGACATGCCAGGAACACCTCCCCAGAGAGGCGTCCAGGAGAAATCCTGATGAGATGCCCGAGCCACCTCATCTCGCTCGTCTCAACGTGAAGGAGCAGCGGCTCTACACTGAGTCTCTCCCGGATGACCGAGCTTCTCACCCTATCTCTAAGGGAGAGCCTGGACACCCTGCGGAGGAAACTCATTTCAGCCGCTTGTATCCTGGATCTTGTTCTTTCGGTCACGACCCATGGCTTGTGACCATAGGTGAGGTGAGGGTAGACGCATAGATCGACCGGTAAATCAAGAGCTTTGCCATTTGGCTCAGCTCTCTCTTCACCACGACGGACCGGTACAGAGTCCGCATTACTGCCGACGCTGCACCGATCCCCCTGTCGATCTCACGCTCCATCCTGCCCTCACTCGTGAACAAGACCCCAAGATACTTGAACTCCTCCACTTGGGGCAGGATCTCATCCCCGATCCGAAGAGGGCATTCCACCCTTTTCCGACCAAGGACCATGGACTCAGATTTGGAGGTGCTGACCCTCATCCCGACCGCTTCACACTTGGCTGCGAACCGCTCCAATGAGAGCTGGAGATCACGGCCTGAAGAAGCCAACAGCACCACATCATCTGCAAAAAGCAGTGACGCGATGCTGAGGTCCCCAAACCGGACCCCTCAACACCTCGCCTCGGCTGCGCCTAGAAATTCTGTCCATAAAAATTATGAACAGAATCGGTGACAAAGGGCAGCCTTGGCGGAGTCCACCCCTCACTGGGAACGAATCCGACTTACTGCCGGAAATGCGGACCAAACTCTGGCATCGGTGATACAGGGACCGAACCGTCCTTATCAGTTGGCTCGGCACCCCGTACTCTCGAAGCACACTCCACAGAACCTCCCGAGGGACACGGTCGAACGCCTTCTCCAAGTCCACAAAACACCTGCGGACTGTTTGGGCGAACTCCCAGGCGAACTCCGAGGGTGTAGAGCTGGTCCACTGTTCCAAGGCCAGGCCTTAAGCCACACTGCTCCTCCTGAATCCGAGGCTCGACCTCCCGACGGATCCTTCCTCTCCAGCACCCTTGAATAGAACTTACCAGGGAGGCTGAGGAGTGTGATTCTCCTGTAATTGGAACACACCCTCCGGTCCACCACCACCCCAGTCTGCCAATCCAGAGGCACCGTCGCCGATGTCCACGCAATGTTGTAGAGGCCTGTCAGCCATGACAGCCCCACAACATCCAGAGCCTTTAAGAACTCCGGGCTGATCTCATCCACCCCCGGGGCCTTGCCACCAAGGAGTTTTTTAACTACCTCTGTGACTTCGACCTCCGAGATTGGAGAGTCCGTCTCAGAGTCTCCAGGCCCTGCTTCCTCAATGCAAGGCGTGTCGGTGGAATTGAGGAGGTTTTCGAAGTATTCCCCCCACCGACTCACGACATCCCGAGTCGAGGTCAGCAGCACACCATCTCCACTGTAAACAGTGTTGACCGTGCACTGCTTCCCCCTCCTGAGACGCCGGATGGTGGACCAGAATTTCCTCGAAGCCGTCCGGAAGTCATTCTCCATGGCCTCGCCAAACTCCTCCCACGCCCGGGTTTTTGCCTCAGCAACTGCTGAAGCCGCGTTCCGCTTGGCCCTCCGGTACCTGTCAGCTGCCTCCAGAGTCCCGCAGGCCAAAACGGCCCTATAGGACTCCTTCTTCAGCTTGACGGCATCCCTTACCGCCGGTGTCCACCAGCGGGTTCGGGGATTGCCGCCACGACAGGCACCAACAACCTTACGGCCACAGCTTCGGTCGGCTGCCTCGACAATGGAGGCGCGGAACATGGTCCACTCTGACTCAATGTCCCCCGCCTCCCCCGGGACGTGGGAAAAGCTCTGCCGTAGGTGTGAGTTGAAGCTCTTCCTGACAGGGGATTCTGCCAGACGTTCCCAGCAGACCCTCACAGAGCGTTTGGGTCTGCCAGGTCGGACCGGCATCTTCCCCTACCATCGGAGCCAACCCACCACCAGGTGGTGATCAGTTGACAGCTCCGCCCCTCTCTTCACCCAAGTGTCCAAAACATGCGGCCGCAAATCCGATGACACGACTACAAAGTCGATCATCGAACCGCGGCCTAGGGTGTCCTGGTGCCAAGTGCACACATGGACACCCTTATGCTTGACCATGGTGTTCATTATAGAAAATCCGTGTCGAGCACAGAAGTCCAATAATAGAACACCGCTCGGGTTCAGATCGGGGGGGCCGTTCCTCCCAATCACACCCTTCCAGGTCTAACTGTCATTGCCCACGTGAGCATTGAAGTCACCCAGTAGAACGATGGAGTCCCCAGAAGGAGCGCTCTCCAGCACTTCCTCCAGGGACCCCAAGAAGGGTGGTTACTCTGAGCTGCCGTTCGGTGCATAGACACAAACAATAGTTAGGACCCGTCCTCCCACCGGGGTGAACCCCAATGTGCAGGCGCCCAGCCGGGGGGCAATAAGTATGCCCACACCTGCTCGACGCCTCTCACCGCGAGCAACTCCAGAGTGGAAGAGAGTCCAGCCCCTCTCGAGAGCGCTTGTACCAGAGCCCAAACTATGGGTGGAGGCAAGTCCGACTATGTCTAGTTGGAACTTTTCTGCCTCACACACCAGCTAGGGCTCCTTTCCAGCCAGAGAGGTGACATTCCATGTCCCTAGAGCCAGCCTCTGCAGCCAGGGATCAGACCGCCAAGGTCCCCGCCTGCTGCCGCCCAGCTCACTTTGCACCCGACCCCTTTGGCCCCTCCTAAAGGTGGTGAGCCCATGGGAAGGGGGACCCACGTTTTCTTTTCGGGGTTTGCCCGACCGGACCCCATTGACGAAGGCCCGGCCACCAGGCGCTCGCCTTCGAGCCCCACCTCCAGGCCTGGCTCCAGAGAGGGGCCCCGGTGACCCGCGTCCGGGCGAGGGAAAACTAGGTCCATATATTTTACTCGTCATAAGGGGTCTTCTGAGCCGTGCTTTGTCTGGCCCCTCACCTAGGACCCTTCTGCCATGGGTGACCCTACCAGGGGCATGAAGCCCCAGACAACAAACCCCTCCACCCCAATAAGGTGACGACTCACGGAGGGGTTTCAGAACTCTTTTATTCTTATTCAAAAAGATATATAACAAGGTACTATACTGTAAATATGTTTTAGAACTGTCATTACAACAACCTTTTTTATAAAAAGGTACAAGTGCACGTACTGCAAATGTGTGGACACTTCCTGCCTTCTGCTGGCGTGTGATGCTGGCGTGTGAGCAACTTTTTTGCCATAATTCCTCAATTTAGAAGATTTATTTTGAATTAGTGATTTTTTGGGGGGGGAAATAAATCTGCGATGTACTGAAGCCGTGATAATCAAACCGCAATGTAGCAAGGGAGAACTGTACCTGTATAATCATGGCAAAAAAAATAAAGGTTTCAACTTCACAGATTTCACCTATCACGCGTTCTTTTCGGAACGTAACCAGCGAAAAACAAGGGATTACTGTAGATATAGAGGCCTGTGGAATTATTATACATCTGCGTAGGTAGGTAGTGTAATATTCTCTTAGAATATGTTCAGACTGCCATTTCAGTAACGTTAGCCTATCGTATTGGTTATCTACCAAATGTCTTGTCCTGATTGGTCCGTAGCATTAGGATTAAGCAGCACATGGAGAACGTAGCCGGATGTTGGAAGCATACGCCTTCCTGAATGCAGCATGTTTCCTGCTCCCGCAGTCTTCATTAAAAGATTAGTTTTTGCATGTCGTCGTTCTGATACAGTTTGTACCTGGCGTGAGTACGGAACATTACAGGTAGGTAGGTAGGTAGGTAGGTAGGTAGGTAGGGAGGGAGGGAGGGAGGGAGGGAGGGAGGGAGGGAGGGAGGGAGAGAGAGAGAGAGAGAGAGAGAGAGAGAGAGAGAGAGAGAGAGAGAGAGAGAGAGAGAGAGAGAGAGAGAGAGAGAGAGAGAGAGAGAGAGAGAGAGAGAGAGAGAGAGAGAGAGAGAGAGAGAGAGACTGGTGGTTAAGAGAAAGACTGGTGGTTAAGAGAAAGACTGGTGGTTAAATGTAATCTTTACATGTGTGTGTGTGTGTGTGTGTGTGTGACACACACACACACACACACACACACACACACACACACACACACACACATGTAAAGGTTACATTTAACCACCATACATGCTATATATGTATGCACATATATATATATATATATATATATATATATATATATATATATATATATATATATATATATATATATATATATATATATACACATGTGCATACATATGTAGTATATATATATATATATATATATATATATATATATATATATATATATATATATATATAGTACATATATATACCGTAATTTTCGGACTATAAGTCGCGTTTTTTTTCATAGTTTGGGTGGGGGGGCGACTTGTACTCAGGAGCGACTTATATGTTTTTTTTCAAAAAGATTTACTTGATCATTAACACATTACTTACTAGTACAGTTGATCACCTCACATATTTTTAATACACTGAAAAAACGAATAGAGCAATTCACACTTTAAAGCACAATATTCAAGTTCATGAAACAAGTAAACAAAACAAAACAAAAACAACTGAAAAAGAAATATAGTTATTTTTAAACTAAACTGAACGAGGGTGATTTAAATTTCACCATTGGCCGTGACACAACAACTGGGAGGGGAAAGCGCTGTTTTTTTGAGTTTTTAAAAAGCACAGGTCTGGTGAAGAGAATTTAGTGTGGTGATGTAAAAAAAAAAAAAAAAAAAACAGTAGGGGCAGCAATGCAATTTAGGATGCAAGCTCTGCTTGTGATGGACAGCATGCGAGCACACATCACGCCAGACATGCAAATCACGAGTCCGACGGCGCGCGTACGCGACATTGTTTACACGATCGATGATCGATGTATTTTATGATTTGGAGTGACAGATGGTTTGGTAATATTGTTGCTATATTATAGTTATTTGAAATATACTTTATATATCGTTATATGGGTCTGTGGAATAATTAGACATGCAAATCACGAGTCCGACGGCGCGCGTACGCGGCATTGTTTACACGATCAATGATCGATGAATTTTATGATTTGGAGTGACAGATGGTTTGGTAATATTGTTGCTATATGATAGTTATTTGAAATATACTTTGTAAATCGTTATATGGGTCTGTGGAATAATTAGACATGCAAATCACGAGTCCGATGGCGCGCGTACGCGGCATTGTTTACACGATCGATGATCGATGTAGTTTATTATTTGGAGTGACAGATGGTTTGGTAATATTGTTGCTATATGATAGTTATTTGAAATATACTTTATATATCGTTATATGGGTCTGTGGAATAATTCGACATGCAAATCACGAGTCCGACGGCGCGCGTACGCGGCATTGTTTACACGATCGATGATCGATGTATTTTATGATTTGGAGTGACACAGATGGTTTGATAAACGTGTTATTTATGTAATAATCATTTGAATAACTCTGAATGTTACGTTATGCCCGTTCTCAGCCTCTCGTTTGTGTATGTCACGTTAGCATACCGTATCGTTTAGCCTGTTGTTGCTGGTTCGTGTCTGTTTTTGGTGTTGGATTTTGACAAATACATTTGCCCCAAAAGTGCGACTTATACTCCGGAGCGATTTATACTCCGGAGCGACTTATATATGTTTTCTTCCACGTTATTGTGCATTTTATGGGTGGTGCGACTTATACTTCGGAGCGACTAATAGTCCGAAAATTACGGTAATATGCATATGTGTGTGTGTGTGTTTGTGAGTGGGTATGTGTATTTTTATGTGAAAACACTTTGGAACTTTCTTTTTCTGTATCCTGCCCAAACCCCGCCCACTTTTTTCTGGGTGCTTTTGCCTTTTCAGAGCCTCCTGGAATGGAATTGCAAAGGAAGCAATGTGGTGTAATGCCAGGCCAAATGAAGGGATGTGTTGTTGTTTAGAGTTAGCATAAAATCAGTTTAAGGGTGGGCGGGGCTGAGCAAATTCAAATTATGGCATGATACAAAGTTTGGACAAAACTGCACAGCATTTTGACAAGACACCATTGTTTCTCTCAGGGCGATGTGGTACGTTTGTTTCATGCGGAGCAGGAGAAGTTTCTGACATGTGACGAATACAAGACTAAACTTCACGTTTTTCTGCGCACAACCTTGAGACAGTCGGCCACATCGGCGACCAGCTCCAATGCTCTGTGGGAGGTTGAGGTAGGAAAATAATATTTCTTTGAAAAATAAAGTATTCCCTGGTAACTTATTAAGAATGGCAGTACAACTGTGCTCCTGTGATAGGTTGGAGTCATTTCCTTTTCTTGTTTACCGATTACTGTTCTAGGTTGTCCATCATGATCCGTGTCGCGGAGGGGCAGGACACTGGAACAGTTTGTATCGCTTCAAACACCTTGCCACTGGAAATTACCTGGCAGCAGAGGTAATGTGTGTGTGCGTTTGTGCGTGCATTCGTGCGTGTCTACCCATTTTCTGGTTTTCCTAATGGGGGTTGCGGGCGTGCTGGAGCCTATCAGAGATTACTTCAGGCAGTCGGCAGGGGACACCCAAAAATGGTTGCCAGACATTCACAGGGCACACATAGACCAACAACCATCTGGTCTCACACCTGCAGTTTAGAATGGTCAATCGGCCTACCATGCATGTCTCTGGATTGTAGGAGGAAACACAAGTAGGCACGGGGAGAACATGCAAACGCCATGGTTCACTAAATCCACAGTTTTGGTTCTCTGTAAAAACTTAAATGAACACATTGCAGATTGGCCCAAAATTATTACTAATAAGCAATATTATTTGTTGTTATTGTAATACTATTTACAGCTTTTGAGTAATTAGAATGTATATTTGGTTGTCTATCCATGCCAGCTGCATATAGTGATAGGCAGAAAAATGTAATTCTTCCATTGGATGGCAAAAGATACAATAAATCTGTGTACCCACCAAGGGTGGGAGTAGGACACATACATGCAAGTCACAAGCAAGTCTGAAGTAGTAGTCTTCACGTTTAAGCAAGCCCCAATTAAGGTACTGTCGGAAAAATAAAGTACATCAAGCTGCAAACTTCATTGGAGCTGGATGATAAGCCCAGTGAAGTGAAAACAATATCTGGCTCTGCGGCATTGTGTAGCCTGTAATAGCAGATACTAAATATCTTTGAATTTTACTTTTACTATTAGTTATTTTACTATTAGCTGTCTCAAGATCAAGCCTATGCAGTGAGGGACCAGGGCGAGAAGTGGCTGCAGTTGAGCAGGACAACCAATCTGTGGAAAAGCAAGTAGAGGAGTTTTTAACAAAGAAAAACATAACGCCTGATCTTGGAAATGTGGTCCCATGCCACCTACTACCTAAGAAACCCGTGCTGTGCTTCTGAAACTCACAAGCAGGAAGTACAGAATTGCTCTATTGAACTTGGTAAAAAAAAAAAAGGGGACAAAGGTCTTCATCAATGAAAATCTCAGCAAGCAAAACATAATCACAGCATGAAAAGCCCAGCATCTGAAGGAGGGAAAGATCCATAATAAACTTCAGCGTCTACTCTAAACTGAATGGGTCATCTCCAGAGAATACCAGACCATTCCAGATCAAAGTGCTGCAGGATTTGGAAAATTACAAAATTGAGATATGTCAAGAAAAATCAAGCTATGTTCAAATAAAAATTATTTGAGAGGGGTATTGCATGATTGTTAGTGCCCGTAATAGGCGGTCTTGACAGTGATTGGAAAAGTCATCTTGATGTCATCCCTAATGGATTGAATCTTTCGAGCAAAAGATTTAACTTGTCGGCCGAGTGGAAGGAGCTATCAGAGGTCGGCTGGCGTAATGTTAGCTTTGCCACCATATCGAATAGGTATTGAGGATTGTTTTTATTGAGATGAATAATTTGCTAGAAATAATTAGTTTTTACAAAGATAAGCGCATCTTTGTATTTCAGGAGGCTGTCACGCCATGCTAACTGGGCTAGCGGGCTGACTACAGCCCGCATGTATGTCCGCATCTACAGTGATTGGGCTACTCTGCTCTAGCTGGCCGACACGTCCCTCTAGCAGGGACAGCCTCTCTAAAAGAAGGGTGCAGGTGGCGCACGTAGCCGTACAAACCTTTAGATCTGAAGCCAAACTTACGTGTCCAATGATCGACGGTAGACAACCACAAAGCCTCCGCTGAGAGCCGAACAGTGATGTTGAGAGTGAAGATGTCAGTTTAAAAAAAAAAGAAGAGATAAAACGATAGTTTAGCAGGACTCTACGCACCCTCAAAAAAACAACAACCTATACAAACAATTCTTAAAGGATATCCATCCATCTTCTTCCGCTTACCCGGGATCGGGTCACGGGGGCAGCAGCTATAGAAGGGACTCCCAGACTTCCCTCTCCCACACAGTCTCTCCATAGTATCTCCAGCACGTCCTGGGTCGTCCCCGGGGTCTCCTACCAGTGGGACATGCCTGGAACACTTCCCCAGGGAAGCGTCCAGGAGGCATCCTGATGAGATGCCCGAGCCACCTCATCTGGCTCCTCTCAACGTAGACGAGCAGCGGCTCTACTCCGAGTCTCTCCCGGATGACCGAGCTTCTCACCCTATCTCTAAGGGAGAGCCCGGACACCCTGCGGAGGAAACTCATTTCAGCCGCTTGTATCCTGGATCTCGTTCTTTCGGTCACGACCCATAGCTCGTGACCATAGGTGAGGTGAGGGTAGAAGCATAGATCGACCGGTAAATCAAGAGCTTTGCCATTTGGCTCAGCTCTCTCTTCAGTCAGCTGCCTCCAGAGTCCCCCAGGCCAAAACGGCCCAATAGGACTTCTTCTTTAGCTTGACGGCATCCCTTACCGCCGGTGTCCACCATCGGGTTCGGGGATTCCCGCCACGACAGGCACCAACGACCTTACGGCCACAGCTCCGGTCGGCTGCCTCAACAATGGAGGCATGGAACATGCTCCACTCGGACTCAATGTCCCCCGCCTCCCCGGGACGTGGGAAAACTGACTGAATGTCTGCTCACATACATAGGTCGAGCCAAACAAGTCTAGCATCTTCTGTGCCGTCCTCCGTAGGTTTGGAAAGGTGGCTTCGTTCAGTGAAGCATAAAAGTCATTAAGTTTAAGAGTGTTGAACTTTTCCTTCAAGGTGGCGTCAGACTGAAGATCGATCAGTTTCAATTGCACCTCATGTGGTACTGTTTCACGGTCTTGTGAGAAGGGACATGACACGAGCTGAAGTGACTCCAGTGATTTGCTGTATTTATTTGCATATCGCGTCGCCTCTTTCTGAGTGTCAAGTGTGGCGAAATGAGTGAAGGATGCGTTCGCAACTTGTCTGGAGAATAAAAACAGCTTAGATTTAAACGCTGTAACATGTTTGTACATGCCGTGCACAAACTGATCTTTCCCCTGCAGTTTCACATTCAGTTCATTCAAGTGTGAAAATACGTCCACAGCAAACCCAAAATCACAAAGCCAGTTCTGGTCTCGTAGCTCAGGAAATTCGTCAGATTTCTCATTGAACTCTAAAAATGCGCCGATCTCTTCTTTCAGGTCCCAAATGCGTTGAAACACTTTGCCCAAACTTAACCACCGGACACGAGAGTGGTAAAGTAAGTCCTGATGATCCGCATCAATTTCCTCCAGGAACGTGATGAACTGACGATGCTGGAGTCCCCTTGCGCGTATAAAGTTCACAAGTTTTACGACTGGATTCACAACATGGTTAAGCTGCGATACAGACTTACAAAGTGATTCCTGATGAATGATACAGTGAAGAAAAATAACATTTTGTTCAGGATTTTCCTCTTTTTACTTTATCCTGGATTTGTTTCAGCAGCCCAATGTTTTTTCCTGTTAAATTTGGTGATCCATCCGTCGTGACATTGGCAAGTTTTCTCCAAGGTAGTTTATGTTTCTCGATGGCAGCAGACACCTTGTCATACAAATCCTCTCCCAGCGTTGTTCCCTTCAAAGACTCCATGGTCAAAAACTCCTCCGTTATCTCAAAGCTGTCATTTATTCCTCGAATAAAAATTAGAAGCTGGGCTGTGTCTTTGAAATCATTACTTTCATCAAGTGCAAGTGAATATAACTGAAAGAACTCTGCCTTTTTGTTTAGCTGGCTAGCTATATGTTCATCAATTAGTTCCACACGGCGAGTCACAGTCCGACGTGACAAACTGATTTTTTCAAACTTGCCTTTACTTTCCGGACACAGAACACCTGCAGTCTCCACCATGCAGTCTTTCAAAAACTCACCTTCGGAGAAAGGCTTGCTAGCTGCTGCTAATTTGAATGCCAGCAAAAAGCTTGCCTTGGTAGTTGACTCCTGGACCGCAGTTTGTCGGTGAAAAATGTTTTGCTAGGACAGTAAATTGGCTGCCATCCTCTCAGCCGTAGCTGCCTGTTCTTGCGCCGACAGCTTGCTGGCATAATTGGCATGTTCGTAGCAAAGTGACGGCTAATATTGTACTCCTTAAAAACCGCGACACTTTCTTGGCATATCAAACATACAGCCTTTGATCGGACTTCTTTGAAAAAATATTTTGTTGTCCATTCTGTTTTAAACACTCTGCACTCACTGTCGACTTTTCTTTTCTTTTCTTTGATAAACTCATATTTGTTTTTAGGAGGAAAGCTTTACCGCGGAAACCGAGAAGGAGAGTGCTTCTTCTGGGAAAAGCTTAACCGGGAAGAAGAGGGGGCAAATGCTCAAGCGCGCCATCTATTGGGAAAATGTGGGCATTACAGGGAAAAGTAAATGAACAAGGTTCGCCATGTTTGGCGGGCCGGATTAAAAAGATCAATGGGCCGTATATGGCCCGCGGGCCGTAGTATGCCCATTCTGCACTAGAGCCAGCCTATGCAGCCGGGGATTTGACCGCCAAGGTTCTACCCGCCTTTGGCTGCCGCCGCCCAGCTCACTTTGCACCCGACCCCTTTGGCCCCTCCTACAGGTGGTGAGCTCATGGAAAGGGTCTTAAAGGATAACACTGAAAAATATTTTGCAAAATATAAAAGCAGAAAATGGTTAATCATCTCTTGAGAAAAGAAGGAATATTATGAGAAGCTCCTAGACGCATCACTGGCGGAGACAAGGCTGGCTACAGGAGGGAGGTGGACAGCCTAGTCAAAAGTCAAAGTCAGCTTTATTGTCAATCTCTTCACATGCCAAGACACACAAAGAGATCTAAATTGCCTTACCCACGATCCCACGGTGACAAGACACATAACAAAACATCCAAAACAACAGCACAAAAAGTAAAATCAAGAAGGCACATACAATGAATAAACAAGAGTGACGAATAAATATAAATAAATAAACAAATAAGAGGAGCAAAAACGGAACAAGTGTGCATACAGCAGTGTAGTGGTGTGAAGAAAACAACCCCACCCTCAACACGGAGAAGACGAAGGAGCTGATAGTAGACGTGAGGAAGAAGAGGGGACCTCACCAGCCACTTTTCATCCAACAGCTTGAAGTTGAGAGGGTGAGCAGCTTCAAATACCTGAGTGTTCATCTCAGTGACGACTTCACCTGGACACTCAACACCACACAGCTGGTCAAAAAGGCTCAATAGCGGCTGTACTTCCTAAGGAGGCTGAGGAAGTTTGGAATGTCTCCCAAGATCCTCAACAACTTCTACAGCTGAATGAATCATCCAGAGCATCATGACCAGCTGCATCTCCATGTGGTATGGCAGCTGTACCGCTGCGGACCGCAAGCGACTGCAGACAGTGGAAGGCAGAGAAAATCACCCGGACTCCGCTGCCTTCCCTGCAGAGCATCCAGAGACCCCACCCACCCCCAACATGGACTGTTCACACTTCTCCCCTCAGGCTGGAGGTACAAAAGTGGAAAATGTAAAACCTCCCATTTCAAGAACACTTTCTTCCCCTTGGCCATTAGACTCTTAAACAGCTGACCAGATCACTACCTCAGTCACTGATCTGCACTTTATACTGTACAGTGTTTTCACTTACTTTGTTTTTGCACTGCATTCTCCACTGTTTACCGGTATATTCACTATAACTCTCACAACTGTATCCCTCACCAAAATACTGAGATTCCGGATACAAGCAGCTGAAATGAGTTACCTTCGCAGACTTTCCCTTTGAGATAAGTTGAGAAGCCCGACTGTCCGGGAGGGATTTGGAGCTGAGCAGCTGCCTCCACAACCTGACTTCGGATAAAGCGTAGAAAATGGTTGGATGAATGCCTTAGTGGTAAAGTGTCTGCCCTGTGATTGGAAGGTTGTGGGTTCAAACGGCCGGGTCATACCAAAGACTATCAAAATGGGACCCATTGCCTCCATGCTTAGCACTCAGCATTAAGGGTTGGAATTGGGGGGTTAGATCACCAAAATGATTCCCGAGCGCAGCACCGCCGCTGCTCACTGCTCCCCTCTCTCCCAGGGGATGGATCAAAATCACACGGGGATGCAGAGGACAAATTTCACCACACCCAGATTTGTGTGTGACAATCATTGGGACTTTAACTTGACTTTAACTTGACTTTAAATTAATTTTGCACAACATAAGTAAAAGGATGTACCAGTTTCCACCCCAAGGGTGGACCATGTTGTACAACTCAGCTTTTAGCAAGCATTAGAAGACTTAATAATTCACAAATAATCATGCAATGAAAATAAGTTGTCAACCCGATCATAGAGTATGAAATACATGCATGTATACATCATTTAGAGGAATACATGTAGTATGTGCTTTTTATCAACTTTTTATGGGTGTTTACAGCTACCAAACACTGCTACTATAATAATACACACTGACATGTTTCACAGTATGACCAGTACTCTCCTTAATAAACGCTCAATTTAAAATAAGTCTGACGTTCATCGAAGTACTTTTTGTATTGCCATAGCAATTTCCAGCGTGTGTGTGCGCGCGTGTGCATTTCTTTTGAATGCCTCATTCCAGAAAAAAAATATTGATCAACAAAATGTAAATTAACAGTTTTTTCTCTTGTTTGTACAGGAGAATCCTGGTTATCGAGGGGACAGTTCAGAGATGTCCTCCTTGGTGAGCTGGAGACAAACTGGATTATTGAAGGACCTTCAGCCTAACTTAAGATCTTTGTGCAGATGGAAGGAAGTCGCAGCAGCAAGCGTTCGCATGGCGAGAAGATAAAATATAAGTTGGTGGCCATGACACATGGCAACGACATTGCCTCACTCTTTGAGCTGGATCCCACCACTTTGCAAAAGACAGATTCTTTTGTTCCGCGGTACTGACCATTTCCTACTGCCTTTTCAGACTGTAACACTAATGCATTGAATGTGAAATGGAGACCGTAAAATGAGTGCCTGCTTCCAGGAACTCGTATGTCCGCCTGAGGCACCTCTGCACCAATACGTGGATCCAGAGCACCAACGTCCCCATCGATGTTGACGAAGAGAGACCCATTAGACTCATGGTTGGTCTGTCACTCTTTTATTGACAGTTGAACAGGTTCAAACCAAGCACAAAAAGAAAGCCGGAAGAAAATGTGTTGAGAAGCCAAATTATCATCAGTTAATTTCTATTTGCTAGACTCAAGTTTAATCTTGGAACCTTTAGTAATTGGAGTTCATTCCCTAGTCAATTTATCATAAGATGAGGCTTTCAATTAATCTAAAAGGGCAAGTCTAAAAATAAATTATCAGTGTTTTTGAATGTGTTAAAAAAGACATTGAGCTGGTTCGCCCTCTCCACACCGCCTCTAATGATGACACTTTGCCTTGGAACGCAGCCAGTGATCAACCTCATCCCGTCCCACACCTCCTTCATGCTGTTCCACTGCATCTTATGTTCCAACTTCTTCCTGTAGAGCAGGGGTGTCAAACAATTTTTTTTTCGCGGGCCGCATTGTAGTCATAGCTTCTTTCGGAGAGCCATTATGACTGTCAACCTAAATAAATGTATGAGCACCTCATTTTCTATACAGTAAAAGCTACAAAACAAACTGTCAAATAACTCGTTTTCAAATCAGACGAGTAAAAACTGGTCAAATATATATAAAAAAAAAGATACTATTAAAAGTGAAGCCAATTCTAGTAATAACACACAAATTTGATGCACAATTGGTCTTCGCGGGCCACATGAAATCTGGCCCTCGGGCTTTGAGTTTGACACCTGTGCTGTAGAGTGACCTGACCACCTTAAGCTTGGCCCTTAGCTCCTTCTGCACTTGCATGAGCTCCTGCCTATCATCGTTCTTGAAGGCTCGCTTCTTTCAATTCAGGAGACCCTTGATCCCACTTGTAATCCACGGCTTGTTGGCATAGCAGTGCACCATGCTCTCTCTCTCTCTTTCTCTCTTTCTCTCTCTCGCTCTCTCTCACCCTTCTCAGACCCATCCATCCATTTTTAGACAGGACTGCTGTGCAAGCTTTTATTATTATTGTTATTATTATTAGTGTGAAGGCGAAGGCCTTCACACTATTGTAGTATTGTTATTCTACTTTATTTTTCTTATTATTATTAGTGTTTAACTAATACTTAACTTTCACACGTTCCAAAAATTCACGGCATGATTGCTAGTATTTTATTTGTTCATAACATTTACCGTTTTTGCATAATTAGCAAATTTGTGCCTTAAAATCCCCCATTCATTCTTAATGGCGCATTAGACACGAGCGACGTTCAGGAGTGAGTTCAAATTTTGACATCTGACAACTTTTTTCATGATTTCTTTCCTTAACTCGTTTATTTAACTCTTTTATTTTTTATTTATTTATTTTCCATTCATTCATTTAGTTATTCATTTAATTTTAAGTTAAAAACATCATTTTACCGTTTTAACGGCATTTACCATTTTTATTTCTTGTTTAATATCATCATTCCACCGCAGCAACACTAAGCCGCTGTTTAGCTCAGTAAGAAGACAATGGTGCTTTGAACACGAGCCACGTCCGCGAGTGAGTTCGAATCCCGCTTGGCCTTAATTTTTTTATTCATTAATTTTTCATTCATTCAATTTTGACACATTTTAATAATTATTTTCATCATTCATTTAGTTATTCATTTAATTTTAAGTTAAAAACATCATTTTACCGTTTTAACGGCATGTACCATTTTTATTTCCTGTTTAATATCATCATTCCACCACAGCAACACTAAGCCGCTGTTTAGCTCAGTAAGAAGAGACTGGAATTTGGAGCACGAGCGCTGTTCCCGTGCGAGTTCGAATCCCGCTTGACCAATATTTTTTTTTTCATTCATTCAATTTTAACACATCACTTTAATAATTATTTTCATCATCATCATTAATTTACCATTTTTATTTTATTTAATCATCATTATTAATTTACCATTTTTATGTCATTTAATCATCATTTCGAGTCCCACAATAGTGTGAAGTGCCTTCGCCTTCACACGCAATTTCTCCAGAAATTGCCAATTCTAGTTAGTGTGAAGGCGAAGGCCTTCACACTATTGTTATTAGTGTGAAGGCGAAGGCCTTCACACTATTGTTATTCTACTTTATTTTTCTTCTTCTTATTATTAGTGTGAAGGCGAAGGCCTTCACACTATTGTTATTCTACTTTATTTTTCTTCTTATTATTATTAAACAATTTATTCCTCCCACTTTTTTGACACCTAACTACTCCCACATGCTTTAACCGATTCACTCCATTCCAACTTTCACACGTTCCAAAAATTCACGGCATGACTGCTAGTATTTTATTTGTTCATAACATTTACCGTTTTTGCATAATTAGCAAATTTGTGCCTTAAAATCCCCCATTCATTCTTAATGGCGCATTAGACACGAGCGACGTTCAAGTTCGAATTTTGACATCTGACAACTTTTTTCATGATTTCTTTCCTTAACTCATTTATTTAACTCTTTTATTTTTTATTTATTTATTTTTCATTCATTGATTTAGTTATTCATTTAATTTTAAGTTAAAAACATCATTTTACCGTTTTAACGGCATTCACCATTTTTATTTCTTGTTTAATACCATCATTCCACCGCAACAACACTACGTCGCTGTTTAGCTCAGCAAGAATACAATGATGTTTGGAACACAAGCCACTTCCGCGGGGGAGTTCGATCCCGGTTGGTGATAATTTTTTTATTCATTAATTTTTCATTCATTTAATTTTAAGTTAAAAACATCATTTTACCAGCTTTATTTCTTGATTAATAGCATCATTCCACCACAGCAACACTAAGCCGCTGTTTAACTCACTAAGAAGAGAATGGAGCGTAAATACGAGCGCTGTTGCCGTGCGAGTTCGAATCCCGCTTGGCCAATATTTTTTTTTCATTCATTCAATTTTAACACATCACTTTAATAATTATTTTCATCATCATCATTAATTTACCATTTTTATTTTATTTAATCATCATTATTAATTTACCATTTTTATGTCATTTAATCATCATTTCGAGTCCCACAATAGTGTGAAGTGCCTTCGCCTTCACACGCAATTTCTCCAGAAATTGCCAATTCTAGTTAGTGTGAAGGCGAAGGCCTTCACACTATTGTTATTCTACTTTATTTTTCTTCTTCTTATTAGTGTGAAGGCGAAGGCCTTCACACTATTGTTATTCTACTTTATTTTTCTTCTTATTATTATCCTACTTTATTCCTCCCACTTTTTTGACACTTAACTACTCCCACATGCTTTAACCGATTCACCCCATTCCAACTTTCACACGTTCCAAAAATTCACGGCATGACTGCTAGTATTTCATTTGTTCATAACATTTACCGTTTTTGCATAATTAGCAAATTTGTGCCTTAAAATCCCCCATTCATTCTTAATGGCGCATTAGACACGAGCGACGTTCAGGAGTGAGTTCAAATTTTGACATCTGACAACTTTTTTCATGATTTCTTTCCTTAACTCGTTTATTTAACTCTTTTATTTTTTATTTATTTATTTTCCATTCATTCATTTAGTTATTCATTTAATTTTAAGTTAAAAACATCATTTTACCGTTTTAACGGCATTTACCATTTTTATTTCTTGTTTAATATCATCATTCCACCACAGCAACACTACGTCGCTGTTTAGCTCAGTAAGAATACAATGATGTTTGGAACACAAGCCACTTCCGCGAGGGAGTTCGATCCCGGTTGGTGATAATTTTTTTATTCATTAATTTTTCATTCATTCAATTTTAACACATTTTAATAATTATTTTCATCATTCATTTAGTTTTTCATTTAATTTTAAGTTAAAAACATCATTTTACCGTTTTAACGGCATGTACCATTTTTTTTTCTCGTTTAATAGCATCATTCACCAGGATAGCACTAAGTCGCTGTTTAGCTCAGTAAGAAGACAATGGCGCTCTAAACACGAGCCATTTCCACGAGGGCGTTCGAATCCAGCTTGGCTATAATTTTTTTATTCATTAATTTTTCATTCATTCAATTTTAAGACATTTTAATAATTATTTTCATCATCATCATTAATTTATTATTTTTATTTTATTTAATCATTATATTAATTTACCATTTTTATTTCATTTAATCATTATTTCGAGTCCCACAATAGTGTGAAGTGCCTTCGCCTTCACACGCAATTTCTCCAGAAATTGCCAATTCTAGTTATTATCCTACTTTATTCCTCCCACTTTTTTGACACCTAACTACTCCCACATGCTTTAACCGATTCACCCCATTCCAACTTTCACACGTTCCAAAAATTCACGGCATGACTGCTAGTATTTTGTTTGTTCATAACATTTACCGTTTTTGCATAATTAGCAAATTTGTGCCTTAAAATCCCCCATTCTGAAATTCGAGTTCGAATTTTGACATTTGACAACCTTTTTCATGATTTCTTTCCTTAACTCATTTATTTAATCCATTTATTTTTTATTTATTTATTTTTCATTCATTCATTTAGTTATTCATTTAATTTCAATTTAAAAACATCATTTTACCGTTTTAACGGCATTTACCATTTTTATTTCTCGTTTAATAGCATTATTCCACCACAGAAACACTAAGTCGCTGTTTAGCTCAGTTAGAAGAGAATGGCGCTTTGAACGCTTGCAATATTGAGGAGTGAGTTCGAATCACACTTGGCCATTATTTTTTATTCATTCATTTTTCATTCATTCAATTTTAACACATTTTAATTATTATTTTATTATAATTATTTTCATCATCATCATTAATTTACCATTTTTATTTTATTTAATCATCATTATTAATTTACCATTTTTATGTCATTTAATCATCATTTCGAGTCCCACAATAGTGTGAAGTGCCTTCGCCTTCACACGCAATTTCTCCAGAAATTGCCAATTCTAGTTATTATTATTATTACTAAGCTTTTATATGTTTGCGCCACCCTGATTTTGCATAAACTACCAATGTCTTTGTGGAATACCCCATCCACAGTGTGTGACAAATCAGTGCTACTGAGTACACTAGGTCTCACACACACACACACACACACACACACACACACACACACACACACACACACACACACACTTGGATGCCGTTTTCACTGCTACTGAGTACACTAGGTCTCACACACACACACTTGGATGCCGTTTTCACTGCTAAACAGCTTGGGGTCAAATTGACCCCAAATGACGACCAATGCGTGTAATGTTCTATTGAGTATATTGTGTAATGTGTATATTGAAAAAATATCATCATAAAAAAATCATGCTGGATCAGTTGTCCCCATCAATTTAGGAAAAGTCATGAAATATGAAGCAAAAAAAGTCAACTCCTGTTTTTTGAATGATAAACATTGAGTGGGGTCAAATTGATCCCGAGGACGATAGGAGGGTTAAGCTCCCTAAATAAAGTACTTCACATATTTTTGGTATCTCATATCCAACAGTTTTCTGAAAGCGCACCATGTTTTGTCCCAATATATTTGGCCAACATCAATGTGTCCAGATTCTCTCCAGCATTGTTGCATAAATACTAACTGTTGAACAAATTTTGGGGGTTATAAAACCTAATCAAGGACCAACTAATTGCCAAGCTAAACAGCCCACACAACCCACCCGCATGACGTCACTTCTCACTCCTCGCCTCGCCCTCACACGCCCAGATACGACAACAAATAAAACAGGACATTACACAATTATCAATCCATCTGTGTCACTCCAAATCATTTAATCCATCGATCGTCCTTTATGTCAGCAATGACGGCCAAGTGCGCGTCGCTGACGGTGCTTGCACTTCAAAATATTCCACAGGCCCAAATAACGAAATATAAATTATATATCACATAACTATGATATAAGCAATAATATTATCAAACCATCTGTGTCACTCCAAATCATTAAATCCATCGATCAAATTCCTCGTCCTTTGTCAACGACGCCGCACGTTCGCCCTGACGTCAGCCTCGTCGTTATTCCACAGATCTAGTATATAACTATATTGTAGCGCTAACAAAGTACAAGCAAAGACATGGATTTGATAAAGGGCTCTTTGCTCTTTGAACAAGAGTTCAATGAGGCAAAAACTACTGAACTGTAACGATAAAAACATTCAAGTTGCTACACGCAATAAAATATCAAATAACTATAACATAAATAGTTCACCCGTCGACTTCCAGACGTGCGGCGGCGTGGACTTCCATCCCTGGAGGTGGCACTTCGATCCACGTAGGTGAAAGAGAGCTCCGTAGAGTAGGACCGGGCATGCAAAAAGCCATAATAGTTTTGCAAACCTTCTGTGTCACTCAAAATCATTAAATCCTTCAAACTCTTCATTCTCCGTGTCACTTACAAACAAAGCCGCAAATGATGCCGGTAGTACGTGGGGCCCTTCGTCATCTTCGTTGTCCCGTGATCGAATCTTTGTCCTTTATGTAAACAACCGCCGCGCCGCTGACGTCACTTGAAATTCAAATTACAGTAATCCCTTGCTACACCGCGGTTCGTTTATCGCGGTTTCAGTTTTTATTGTTTTATTTTTCTATTTGAAAATTTGTGAAAAAATTCACATATAAGTCTCTCCTCAGCATAAGTCGCCCCCCCACCCAAACTATGAAAAAAAAAATGCGACTTGTAGTCCGAAAAATACGGTAGTACTATAAAGCTCCCAGGCAAGTACGCTCAAGGAAGATGTAAGAGAAAGTTTATAAATATAATGATGGAACACATAAGGGCGCATGAATTAAAGTGCTCTGGATTTCCGTCACTGAGAAAATCAAAGTCAAAGTCTGCTATTTTGTCAATTTCTTCACGTCAAGACACACAAAGAGATCGAAATTTCGTTTCGGTGACAAGACATATTTTTATATATATATATTCCACGGACAAACAAAACATTCAAATAAACAACACAAAAAGTAAAAACAACGAATAAATAAGAGTGATAAATAAATAAGTAAGTAAGTAAGTAAGTAAGTAAGTAAGTAAGTAAGTAAATAAATAAATAGGAGCAAAAATGGAGCAAGTGTGCATACAGCAAACAGTCAGAATATAGCGCAAAAGTGCAAGGTAGCCAACGTGGCGGAAAAGGCCAGGACGTTATGTAGTCGAGGGTGGAGAGGAGAGAGAGTTCAGGATCCTAACAGCCTGGAGTATGAAGCTGTTGGTGAGGCTGGTGGTACGGGAGCGCAGGCTTCTGTACCTCTTCCCTGAGGGCAGTAGATCAAAATGTGAGCGGGGTGACTCACATCACTTACAATTGTGGTCACCTTGCAGGTGAGATGGGAGGTGTAAATGTCCTTCAGGGAAGGGATTGAAGCACCGATAATTCTTCCAGCTGTGTTCACTATGCGCAGCAGGGCCTTCATGTTGTATTCAGTGCAGCTACCACCCCAACTGAAGAGGATTCTCTCAATGGTGCCACGGTAGAATGTGGTCATGATGGCTGGTGGCGCACTTGCTGACCTGAGTTTCCACAAGAAGTGAAGGCGGCGCTGAGCTTTCTTCGCCAGTGATGCAGTGTTGGTGGTCCAGGAGAGGTCTTCACTGATGTGCACCCCCAGGAATCTGGTGCTGCTCACTCTCTCCACCACAGCACCATTGATGGTCAGTGGCAGGTGTTGGGTGTGACCCTTCCAGATGTCAACAACAATATCCTTGGTGTTGCTGACGTTCAGCAGGAGGTTGTTGTCCCTGCAGCACGTGGCCAGAAGGTCGATCTCCGACCTGTATTGAGTCTCGTCCCCCCCGGTGATGAGACCCACCACAGTCGTGTCGTCAGCAAATTTTACCACATGGTTGTTGCTGTAGGTTGCAATGCAGTCATGTGTCAGCAGGGTGAAGAGCAGTGGACTGAGCACGCAGCCTTGCGGGAGCCCCCAGGCTCAGCGTGATGCTGCTTGAGATATTGTTGCCAACACGTACTACTTGAGGCCTCTGACAGAGGAAGTCCAGTAGCCAGTTGCAGAGGTAGGTACTAAGTCCCAGTTCGTCGAGTTTGCAGATGAGTCGCTGTGGTACAATGGTGTTCAATGCAGAACTGAAGTCCACAAAAAGAAATCTCACATACGAGTCTCTTTTTTTCTAGGTGGGTGAGGGCTGAGTGGAGGGCAGAGCAGATTGCATCCTCAGAGGACCGTTTGGCTCGGTACGCAAACTGGAAGGGTGGGGGGGAGAATGGATCTGATGTGCGTCATGACAAGCCGCTCAAAGCACTTCATGATGATGGGTGTCAGTGCCACGGGGCGGTAGTCATTGAAGCAGGATGGAGCAGTTTTCTTCGGCACATGTATGATGGTGGTAGCCTTGAAACATGATGAAACTCAGGCGAGCAAGTGCTCCTTGCTGCAGTGAAATGTTAAAGATGTCTGTGAACACACCCTTAAGCTCCTCAGCGCAGTCCTTCAGCGCTCGACCTGGGATGTTGTCTGGGCCCACTCGAGACAAATATTCTCAAACATCCCCTGATCTTAAACTCCCAGGAGAGCAAGGAAAAACTCAAAACTCCAACAAGGGGAAATGAGAAACCTTGAGAAGAGACCACAGATGGAAGGGTCCCTCTTCCAGGATGACCAGGGTGCAATGGATGCAGAGAGGACACATAGTACAAACAGTGTAGACAATTCACAAAAGATGTGAAGAGCATGGTGTTATTGTACAGCAATGACTCTGAGACTCTAAGAGTGGTGTAAGTTCATCAGAGCAACAGCCCAGGGGAAGAAGCTGTCTCTGTTTTTGCTGGTTTTGGCGTACAGAGCTCTATAACGCCATCCGTAGGGGAGGAGTTCAAACAGAAAGCAACCTAGGTGAGAAGGGTCTGTAGTGATGTTACTTGCACGTTTCCTGGTCCTGGACAGGTACAAGTCTTGGATAGATGAGCAGACGGATGTTGCCCTCACAACTCTGTGGCGTGGGCTTATAGTCTGTGATGGTCTGAATGCCTTGCCATAGGCTTCGTGTATTCCTGCTGTCTTTGAAGTGGGCGGTAATCTTGCAAGTGAATGCCTTTTTCGCATCCTTGATGCTCCGGGACAGGTTGCCAGCTGATGAGAACACCCACACAAATTTGAAGATCGCGTGGATTCAAGACCGTATCAGCAGATTCTTGCAAACAATGTTCAAGAATCAGTGACAAAGTTGAAGTTGCGTTGGGCTGGCTCCCTCAACAAGACAACAACCCCCAACACTGCTCAAATTCTACTAAGGCATTCATCCAGAGGAACAAGTACAACATTCTGGAATTGCCAGCTCAGTCCCCAAACCTGAATATTATTGAAAATCTGTGCTGTAATTTGAAGTGGGCTGTCCATGCTTGGAAACCTTCAAACCTGACTAAACTGGAGATATTTTGTCAAGAAGAATGGTCAAAAATACCTTCAACCAGAATCCAGACTCTCATCGGAATCTATAGTAAGTGTTTAGAGGCTGTTATTTCTGAAGAAGGATGATTTACTAAATATTGATGTCATTTGTCTGTTGGGGTGCCCAAATGTATGCACCTGCCTACTTTTGTTTAGGTAATGATTGCACACTTTCTGTAAATCATATAAACTTCATTTCACTTCATTTCACTTCATTTCACTTCTCAAATATCACAGTTTTTGTCTGCTATGTGATATATTTGACTGAAATTGTTGATCCGAACAACCCATAAAGGTTTCCGTTTTTTATAAAGGAAAATCTTGAAAACGATCAGGGGTGCCCAAAGTTTTGCATACGACTTTCTCAGTCTCTCTTTTGTTGTCGTTTTTAAGCATTTCTTCTAGCATCGAGCACTTCACTACACATCCTGTGCCTGGTAAAACCTCAACAACAACCGAGGTATTTGCATCTATGGCTAACCGTGTGCTCGACCTGCATGTCCTTTTATAACAGAGCACAACTTGCCATTCTCCATGTCACAGCCACTAGTTACAGGCTCGTGTCAGAAAAGTCAAAACATTGAAAAAAAATTAGGGAGATGGTTTATTACTTGTATTGCCATAATACAGTCAAACATTGCCCAAAGAATAATTGTATTGAATCAAATGAAAACATTGAAATTACATAAGAGAAAACTGCAATAGAATTTTGTTCAACAATGTCCTTTTCTATTAACAATGGTCTGGGATATTAATATGGTTTAGAATTAAACCTTCTTAGTATTTAAATGCTGTATTAGAAAACTAGGTCTATTGGGCTAAGGGATTATACACACTATGCTTCTGTCTACATGAAAACTTTGAAGAAGCAACTCTGTGGCAAAAAAGGAAACTGCTGTCAGTGTGTTAAATAAACTAGGAGGTATAATTTGGACTGAAAAAACTTTCAATCAAGACATTTTTCAAGGTGGATGCAGAAAATAATCTTGCCTGGAAAAAGATCATGTGTTGTGAAACCCCTATCAGGACAAGTCAAACGCAAAAGAAGATAAAAAAATGAACTCTTCCATATTTCACAACTGTCGGTTTAAAATAAAAGTCCTTTAAACACAAAAAAAATCCTAGCCTTGGTGTAGAAGGTTGACACTGTCCTCCTTACAGTTAGGAACGTGTCCCACCAAAGAGGATAAGGAGGCATTTGCCATCGTCTCAGTTCCTGTGATGGAGATTCGGGATCTAGATTTTGCCAACGACGCGAGTGCCATGTTGAGCGTGGTGGTGGACCAGTTCAGTCAGGGCTTCATCAGCCAAAACGACCGCCGGTGAGACTCTTGCTGTGTGGACGGTGCATGAGAATGGATGAATAAATATCTACATGCTCACCTCTTTTTGTCAGCTTTGCGATCAAGCTGCTAGAGGATGTGGTCTTCTTCGTGGTAGATATTGTCAACAGCGGTCAACCAATATTGGACATCACTATGACCAAAGCCAATCGCGAAAGGCAGAAGCTAATGAGGGAGCAGAACATCCTTAAGCAGGTAAGGAACATATCCTACAGATCACATAATCTCGCTGGACACAAGGTCCAAGTAGACCCTTGACATGAAAGACCCTTGACATGAAAGCCCCCACTGACGGGTGAACATTTACAACTGCTGGCGAACGTAGCAAAATGCACGTTCACGTCAAGATTTGTTAGGGTTGTTCAAAGTTGCAAAACGTTCGCCAAACATTTTCCTAAAAGTTTGTGTTTGTCTTCCGACAAGGAAAGTACATGTCTGGCGATTGTTTGGCAAATCTTTGTGACCTTACACGAACCCTGATGAGAATGTTTTGTTCGCTACTATTGTGCACTCACGACAGGTTCTCAACTTTGTGCGAATGGGAATAATGTAAATCAAAATGTTGAATGTGCTGTTAAGAATGAATGGAGAAATTTTGGCTGGAATCTTATAAATTTTGGCAAAAGTGTAAATATTTGGAATGAAAAAAATGGAAGCGCCCCTCGCATGATATTTTTGGAATACGTTGAGGGTGTAACGGTTAGAATCTGTTGTAAAATGTTGAAGAAATTAAATGCCTAAAAAGTGTAAGAATAGAAGAATGAGAATGGTGTAGAATAACATATGTATATAGTTGGATTGTGTTCGTTATGTCTTCATTTGTGATAGCTATAGTTCAGACAAGTTGCAGGGTCGCCCTGCGATTGGCTGGCAACCGGTTCAGGGTGTCCCCCGCCCGATGACGGCTGGGATAGGCTCCAGCACGCCCGCGACCCCCATGGGGACAAAGCGGTTCAGAAAATGGATGGATGGATGGAAGTTGTAGGGTCTGACCTTGGTAGCTGACAGTTTTGGCAGTAACTTCCGCCTTCATCAGTGTCACATGGTGTTGTATGTGATGTGTCTTTTTCAACTGTTATTACGAGGCCGTGACTCTCCTGTCAAATTTGACAAGTGGGTCATGCCCCCTGCAGTCCTCTCGCCACTCCAAAATGCTGGTCCACGTGTGAGAGCATGTATGGTCCTTCATCTCGGTTGATGTTGTATTGTCCTTTTTTCCTGATTTCTATGGCCTCCATGATCCAGCGGTGGTATCGATTCTCTTTGGTGCGGATGACTCTGGCTTTGTTCCAGTTCATGATATGGTTCTCCCTTTTGCAGTGGTCTGTTATTGCTGATTTGTGGGTTTCTTGCTGTGCCTTTTCCTGTGTTGCTCTTGTGTATAGAGGACAATTGAGGGCACCTCCGTCAGCTCTTCGCTTTGACTTGGACATCCACTTTTTCATTGATTTTCATATTACGTATTTTATGTGCCCTCTCTGCATCCATTGCAGCCTGGTGATCCTGAAAGCGGGATCCTTCCATTAGTGGCCCCTTCTCAAGGTTTCTCATTTTTCCCCTGGTAGTTTTTTTTTGTTGAGTTTTTCCTTGCCCTTTTGGGAGCTTAAGATCAGGGGATGCTTTGAGGATAATTGTCAATTGTTTGTCTATGTGAAGCCCTTTGAGACTACTTTTGATTTAGGGCTATACAAATAAACTTGACTTGACTTGTATCTTTCCCGTCTCCTCGCATTCCTTTTTGTGTTTTTTTTTTCTGGTGTTAAAGGTTCTTCCCGTTTCTCCGATGTATGTTTTATTGTATAATTGGCAGGGTATTTCGTATATTGTATTGCACCTATTAAAAACTCAGACAGTTGTTAGTACACCCCAAGGACAAAATAGAACAGGACAACAAATGCAATACAATTTACGAAATACCCTGCCAATTATGCAATAAAACAGACATCGGAGAATCGGGAAGGAGCTTCAACACCAGAAAAAAAAGAACACAAAAAGAAATGCGAGGAGACGGGAAAGATACACACAAGAGCAACACAGGAATAGGCACAGCAAGAAACCCACAAATCAGCAATAACAGACCACTGCAAAAGAGAGAACCACATCATGAACTGGAACAAAGCCAGAGTCATCTGTACCGAAGAGAATCGACACCACCGCTGGATCACGGAGGCCATAGAAATCAGGAAAAAAGGACAATACACCATCAACCGTGATGAAGGAGCATACATGCTCTCACACACCTGGACCAGCATTTTGGAGTGGCAAGAGGACAGCAGGGGGCGTGACCCATCTGTCAAATCTGACAGGATGGTTACACTCTCGTAATAACAACAGTTTAAAAAGACACGTCACACCATGTGACACTCTGATGAAGGCGGAAGTTACAGCCGAAACTGTCAGCTACCAAGGTAAGACCCTTCAACTTGTCTGAACAAATGAATACTATGGCTATATTTGTATATACACTGCTCAAAAAAATTAAAGGAACAGTTTTTTATCTGTATGGCCTGAATTCAATTACACTGATAAGGTTTTGGTCAGGCACGTGGCAGAGGGGGTTGTTAATCACTTTCAGCTGCATTACCAGAGGGGCAACAACGAGATGGTCCTCAAAACAGGACTGGTTTTGCAGGTGGAGGCCATTTCAAGCACCTCCCTCTTGATCTTTTTTAACTGTTTTTCCACAAGTGTTGGCATGAGCAAGAGTCATTATCACGACTGGAAGCATGAGGCAATTTCTTAACCCTCCTGAAGTTGTGCAGATTGTCCAACTCCTCCAGGATGACACATCCATGCGTGCTGTTGCAAGAAGATTTGATGTGTCTCCCAGTACAATCTCCAGAGCATGGAGGAGATTCCAGGAGACAGGCAGTTACTCTAGGAGAGCTGCACAGTAGACGGTCCTCATCCCATCAGCATGACCGATATCTGCTGCTTTGTGCTAGGAGGAACAGGTTGAGCACTGCCCGAGCCCTACAGAATGACCTTCAGCAGGCTACTGGTGTGAATGTTTTTGCCCAAACAGTCAGAAACAGACTTCACAAGGGTGGCCTCGGGGCACGACGTCCTGTAGTATGCCCTATGCTCACTACTCAGCACCGTGGAGCTCAATTGGCATAAGCCATAGAACCGTAGAATTGACAAGTCCGCCATTGACGCCCTGTGCTTTTCATAGATGAGAGCAGGTTTACCCTGAGCACCTGTGATAGACGTGAAAGGGTCTGGAGAAGCCAAGGAGAGCGCTATGCTGCCTGCAACATCATTCAGCATGACCGGTTCGGTGGTGGGTCAGTGATAGTCTGGGGAGGCATTTCCATGGAGGAACGAACAGACCTCTACAGGCTAGAGAATGGCAGTCTGACTGCCATTAGGTATTGGGATGAAATCCTTGCACCCATGGTCAGACCCTACGCTGGTGCAGTAGGTCCTGGGTTCCTCCTGATCCACGACATTCCCGGCCTCATGTGGCAAGAGTGTGCAGACAGTATCTGGAGGATGAAGGAATTGACACAATTGAATGGCCCTCACGATCACCTGATCTAAACCTGATAGAACACCTTTGGGACATAATGTTTTGGTCCATCAGATGCCGCCAGGTTGCTCGTTAGACTTTGCAGGAGCTCCCTGATGCCCTTAGACAGATCTGGGACGACATCCCACAAGACACCATCCGTCGTCTCATTAGGAGCATGCCGCGACGTTGTCAAGCGTGCATACAAGCATGTGGGGGCTACACAAGATATTGAAAAGAGTTTTGAATTGCAGAAATTGAATTTAGGCAAAATGGACGAGTCTGCCACATCATTTTTTCACTTTGAGTTTTGGGGTGTCTATATACCAAGCCCTCTGCAGGCTGAAAACTTGTATTTGTGGCATTCTTTTGTTCCTGAGACATTAAACTGTCCATATCAGTATAGATATCCAACTTTTTTTTTTACCATTGAAATTTGATGTGTTTTCAAAGTGTTTCTTTAATTTTTTTGAGCAGTGTATAATTAATAAATTATATTCATAAACTATAAAATGCGATTTCTGGAGAAATTGTGTGTGAAGGCGAAGAATTTGAATAACGTCTTGGGGAATGCTGTTGAATGATGTTGATTTGGGTCAGTTCCGGTTTTAAAAGGTCACTTCCGGTTTATCTGGGGTCACTTCCGCTTTTAAAAGGTCACTTCCGGTTTATTTGGGTCACTTCTGGTTTGATTAGGGGTACTTCCGGTTTATTTGGGTCACTTCCGATTTAGCGGAGGTCATTTCTGGTTTATTTGGGGTCACTTCTGGTTTAGAAAGGTTACTTCCGGGTTATTTGGGTCACTTCCGGTTTGATTAGGGGCACTTCCTGTTTACCTGTGGTCACTTCCGGTTTATTTGCAGTCACTTCTGGTTACCTGAGGTCACTTCTGGTGTATTTGGGGTCACTTCCGGTTTGATTTGGAGAACTTCCAGTTCATCCAGGGTTCATTGGGTCAATCCAAGATGGCCACCATACTGTAAGTGGGGGTCAAGGGTTGAATTGTGGAAGCATAGTGGAAGTGGGGGTGAAAGGGGTGAATATGGCAAGCATAAGGTGAATGGGTTGAATCAGTTCAAAAATTGAAAAATTGAGAAATTAGAGGTGAAAAACAGAATTTTGGAAAATTTGGTGGAATTTCAAATTTGAAAATGTAGAATATATGGTAAATGGGAAGTTGGGGAATAGGTAGGAAAAAGATGAAGAGTTGAAAGTTGGAATGGGTTGAATCGTTTGAAAAACGTAGAAATTAGAGGTGAAAACAGAATTTGGAGAATTTAGTGGAATTTCAAACGTGGAATTTATGGTAAGTGGGAAGGTGGGGAATAGGTAGGAAAAAGATGAAGAGTTGAAAGTTGGAATGGGTTGAATCGGTTGAAAAATGTAGAAATTAGAGGTGAAAAACCGAATTTTGGAGAATTTGGAATTTATGGTAAGTGGAAATTTGGGGAATAGGTAGGAAGAACATGAAGAGTTGAAATTTGGAATGGGTTGAATCGGTTGTAAAATGTAGAAATTAGAGGTGAAAATGGAATTTTGGATAATGTGATGGAATTTCAAACTTGAAAATGTGGAATTTATGGTAAGTGGGAATTTGGGGAATAGGTAGGAAGAAAATGAAGAGTTGAGAGTTGGAATAGGTTGAAAAATGTAGAAAATTAGAGTAGAAAAACAAAATTTTGATTTTACAATTACAATTGAAAGTTGTAATGGGTTGAATTGGTTGAAAAATGTAGATATTAGAGTAGAAAAACAAAATTTTGATTTGGTCGAATTTCAAATTTGAAAATTTTGAATTACAATTGAAAGTTGGAATGGGTTAAATCGGTAGAGAAATGTAGAATGAGGAAATGAAATTATCCAAAACGCCTTTTTTTGCTTTAACGCTTGAATAGATAAGTTCAACTTTGGACACAGCCTATCCAGTGTAGGAAATCTGACCCATTTCAATTTTTGTGTTGACCAAAGTGCAGGTTATCCTTTCTTTTTTGCCATGAAATGTTGTGACTTTTTCTCCTCTAGGGTCATGAACTGCTACGTATAATCTGGACACTTTGATGTGTTGTGAAATGTCTGCACACAGTTTGTATACAAAGATGATGTTGTGGGACATTTTGACCCAGACGCAAAGTAGCTGTTTAAATCCAAAATAAACATGTCTCTCTGATTTGATTAGGGGTACTTCCGGTTTATTTGGGTCACTTCCGATTTAGCGGAGGTCATTTCTGGTTTATTTGGGGTCACTTCTGGTTTAGAAAGGTTACTTCCGGGTTATTTGGGTCACTTCCGGTCTGATTAGGGGCACTTCCTGTTTACCTGTGGTCACTTCCGGTTTATTTGGAGTCACTTCTGGTTACCTGAGGTCACTTCTGGTGTATTTGGGGTCACTTCAGTGATCCCTCACTACTTCGCATTTAATTTATTGCAGCTTCATTACATACATTTTTCAAAATAAAAAAAACATTTAAAAGTCAAAATAAAACTTCTGAATTGAGGAAACATGTTTAACCTTTAGGACAATGTTGTATTACTCCAAATGTTTGTTTACATTCCTTTAGAAGTTCGTTTTCGCGTGTTAGCACGATCGCGAATTAGCATCTTTCCGCTAACTCGTTAGCCTGCCCAGTACTTCTTGTTGGTGACCATACTTCGCAGATTTCCCTTATCGCAGGTGGTTTTTGGAATCAATTATCCGCGATAAACGAGGGATTACTTTTGATTGCCTCTGAATCAACATTCAGAACCAGGTGTGTGTGGAAGAGGGTTAGGGTTAGTTAATCTCTTCTGAATGTTTGCATAATCTAAAATAAAGTTCTTATTGGTTTCACTTCATTTTATGACTGTTTTGAGTGGATTTACACTATACGGGTCAGATGGACCCGCAACATAATAAATGTAGTTTTTTCTCAACATAATACAAGGGTTCAAAAGCTTTTCCAATATTTTTGAGAGTTGTGGCAATATTGAGATAGGTCTGTAGTTTGTAAAGTTGTGTCTGCTCCCAGTTTCATAAAGTGGAATGACCTGAGCAATTTTCATCTCCTTTGGGAATGTACCAGTTAGAAATGACAAATTACAGATGTACACAAGTGGCTTTGAAATCCCCTCAATGATTTGCTTAACTAACGTCATATCAATGCCATTGCAGTCGGTAGATGTTCGGTTTTTGCATTGTTTTACAATGTTAATGATTTCATTTTCCTCAACTGCCTTCAAAAACATTGAGTAGGGATTCCTTTCTATTAATGTATCTCTGTTGTCTACATTCGGCCCTGGATTTGGTATGTTTTTCGCTATTTCAGGCCCAACATTTACAAGGAACTGATTAAAACTGTTTGCCACCTCTTCCATATTATAATTTTCAATATTATTTATAACAAAATATTTAGGTAATTTGTGTTCAGTACCTTCTCTAATGTTTTTTTTATTTTTTTTTATTTTTTTTTTAGCAGAGTCCACATCCCCTTATTATTTTCCTTTTTTGCCTAATCTTGTAAAATTAGTTAACTTATTCTGATATCTTTTATATTTATCTTCAGCACCTTCTGTTCTTTGTTTTATGAAGTTCCTATAGAGTATTTTCTTTTCATTTTACAGGCATTTTTTAAGCCTTTAGTTAACCATGGACTGTTCTTATATTTAGTTTTTAATTATATTCCTTGATCAGACAATGCTTATTAAATAATGAAGTGAATATAGTCATTAATTTATTGTATGCTTTGTTTACATTTTTGTTGTATATAGTATCCCAGTTCTCCTCCATTAAATTAATATTTTAGTGTAGCAATTATCTCATCTGTTCTTATTCTTCTTTGTTGTTTATACTCCCCTATTTCAATTTTGAAATTATTGTCATATACGGTGAATACTGGAAGGTGGTCAGTAATATCAGTAATTAATAACCTGCTTGTTGTCCTGTTTTCTATCACGTTGGTGAATATGTTATCTATAAGACTAGCACTCTGTGATGTTATTCTACTGGGTCTAGTGATTGTAGGAAAGAGACTCAGGCTATGCATTAAATTAAAAAAATCATCAATATTTCATTGCTTATTTGGATTCTATATATCAAAGGTATAATCCCCGCAAATAAATATATTTTTGTTTCCTTTTTTGTATTATTACGTTTTCTATCCATTCTGTGAACTTGCCAATGCTAGAACCAGGAGCTCTATAGACAGCTTATAATAATTTTAATTTTATTTTCAACACAAATCTGTATTGTGAGACATTCAAGAAGGTTGTCCACCACCTGCATCATAGCCTCCAAAATCTTGAAATTCATATTCAAATCAACATAGATTGCAACACCACCAGATTTACTCTGTCTATTATGTATGAATTCATAGCCTTCCATCTAAAAATGCATTCCCTTCTCATCCGTAATCCAGGTCTCAGAAACAGTAATTATATTAAATGGTTGTTTGAATGTGTTTAAATACTCTCTAATGCTACTAAAATTTGCATATATACTTCGGCTATTATAATGAATAATAGATAACTTATCCTTTGTTAAGATGTCCCTGTTATATGGAGCTTAACAACTCCTGGAATATCTGGAGGGGTCTGCAGTCCATCTCATGGTAAAGGGGTTGATTGGAAACCAACTGGTGGGGACAAGGACTGGGCGGATGAACTCAATCTGTTCTTCAACAGATTTGATTCTGCCTCCCCCCGCCCCTTCACCCCTCACCTTTCCCGGCCTGCCCCTCCGCGCCTCAGCCTGCCACATTCAACACTCCAGCCCCCCCACCAGCTCACCAACCCCCTCTGACCCCCCCGAAGACACTCTTCAGTCTTCACTCCCCCATCCCAGTTTTCCAACACCCCCCTCTCCTTTACAGATCTTCAGGTGAGGAGTCACCTCAGTAAGATCAAGGCAGGCAAGGCCCCAGGCCCAGACGGCATCTGTCCGAGACTGCTGAGGGACTGTGCGGACCAGCTGAGTGGCATGGCCATGTACCTGTTCAACCTGAGCCTGAACAAAGTTCCAGCCCTGTGGAAGACCTCCTGCGTGGTCCCCGTACCGAAGGTGGCACGCCCCGAGGAGACTAACGACTTCAGGCCTATTGCCTTGACTTCCCACCTGATGGAGAGGATCATCCTGGGTCACCTGCTTTCACTGGTGGGTGCGCAGTTGGACCCCCTGCAGTTTGCTTACCAGCCCGGTGTTGGGGTGGACGTTGCAGTGATTTGTTTACTGCACAGATCACTGCTTCACCTGGAGGACGTCGGGAGTACTGGGAGGATCATGTTCTTCTTTCTCCAGCGCTTTTAACATCATCCAGCTGTCACTGCTCAGGGTGAAGATGGAGAAGGTGGGAATGGACCAACACCTGGCTGCATGGACTACAGACTTCCTCACCGACCGGCCGCAGTACGTGAGGTTACATTGCTGTGAGTCTGACGTGGTGCGCTGCATCACAGGTGTCCCCCAGGGTACGGTTCTCTCTCCTATTCTTTTCACTCTGTATACTTCAGACTTCACCCACGACACCACACACTGCCACATCCAGAGGTTCTCCGACAACACGGCCATTGTTGGATATCTTTCTGAGGGGAACGATCTGGAGTACAAGACAGTCATCAAGGACTTTGTCAGCTAGTGTGAGCTCAACCAGCTTCACCTGAACATCAACAAAACGAAGGAGATGATCGTGAGCTTCGGGAGGACAGCGCCCCACTTCACTCCGGTGAATCTCCAGGGATTGGACATTGAGGTAGTGGAGAACTACACATTCCTGGGTGTTCGCCTTGACAACAAACAGGATCGTGGCTCTTAGTGATCTGTACCAGGCTCAGTAAACAACAGACGGCGCACCCTGACGGTTTCACCATCTTCGCTGGGGATTTTAATCATGCGGACCTGAAGTCTGTTTTTCCTAAGCTTCACCAGCATGTTAATTTTCCAACACGTAGTGACAGCTTCCTGGACCTGCAGAAACTCAGGCGAGCAAGTGCTCCACCAGCCATCATGATGTTGGCTGCCTTGCACTACTCTCGCGCTGTATTCTGACTGTCTGCTGTATGCACACTTGCTCCATTTTTGCTCCTCTTATTTGTTTATTTATTTCGATTTATTCGTCACTCTTGTTTATTCATTGTATGTGCCTTCTTGATTTTACTTTTTGCGTTGTTGTTTTGTTATATGTTTTGTCACCGTGGGATGGTGGGTAACGCATTTTCGATCTCTGTGTGTCTTGGCATGTGAAGTGATTGACAATAAAGCTGACTTTGACTTTGAAACTGGACTGGACTGATCACACGCCCTGTACAAGAAGGGCCAGAGTCGCCTCCACCTGCTGAGGAGACTGAGGTCCTTTGGTGTGTGCAGGGCTCTCCTCAGGACCTTCTATGACTCTGTGGTGGTCTCAGCAATCCTCTACACTGTGGTCTGCTGGGGTGAGGGGAGTACGGATCGGGACAAAGGGAGACTAAATAAGATGGTCAGGAGAGCGAGCTCTGTCCTGGGCTGTCCCCTGGACTCCATAGAGGTTGTGGGTGAGAGAAGGACGTTAATTAAGCTGAAATCCGTCATGGACAACACCTCTCGCCCCCTCCATGACATTGTGCGGTCCCTGAGCAGCTCCTTCAGCAGCAGACTATTACGGTATAGGAAGGAGAGATTCCGCAGTGTTAGAGATGTTCCCACTCTAACTTGTTTTGCAAGAACAACATGGGAGACAGTATGCCCTTTAAGCACTTGCAAGTGGAGAGTATGTTCGTTACTGTAGGTACAGCAATGTTGGAACAAAGTCTGCCGTTAGTCTCTTACAAGAGCATATTTATTGAGAACAAGTAGGGTGGGGGTGACATTGGACATGTTTGGTGGTCACCTCAGCAACTCGTTAATCAGTGCGGAGAGTCCCAGCTCATTGTTTTACAAGGTCGTAGAAACAGAAACTAGTGGAGCATTTTAAATGACTAACTAAGCAAGAATGTTTCCACACCATTTGGAAAGTTTCAACAACTGAATGGTTAAACTTTTCAGAGTCAAGGAAAGGTAAAAGGCTTAAACACAGTAAATAATTCTAGTCTACATTCCAACATAATCATACGATCAAGATGGTTTGTAAACCCTAACACGTAGGTCCTTCATTCCCACTGCTGTCGGACTCTACAACATGCGTGGCACCTGATCGAAATTGTGTTTCGTCTCTACTGCTACTAGTGGCGATTGTGTTTGTCCTTGTCTGTTATTTATCCATTTTATATTTTTACATTTGGCACTATTCTCTATTCTTGCACTCTTGTGTGCTGCTGTGACAACTAAATTTCCCTGCTGTGGGATAAAGTTCTATCATCACCTCTTCCACCAGTGCCAAGATGTTTTTCTGCTGAATCCTCACAGCAGAAACTTCTTCCGAAAAGAAGTCAAGTGACTTTTTTGTCCTCGACTTCCCCCGTGGACATGGTCAGGATTTTTTGCCGCCCCATAGCTTTTGTGAATTGTCTACACTGTTTGTACTATGTGTCCTCTCTGCATCCATTGCAGCCTGATCATCCTGGAAGAGGGACCCTCCCATCTGTGGTCTCTTATCAAGGTTTCTCATTTCCCCTAGTTGGATTTTGAGTTTTTCCTTGCCCTCCTGGGAGTTTAAAATCAGGGGATGTTTGAGAATATTTGTCATTTTTCACGTCCCGTGTGTTGTTAGTCACCTAAATGTTGAACAGAGGCTGTGATGTACCGAAGTAAAATTCCTTGTTTGGCACGCTCAAACATGACGAATAAAAACTCTTGAATCTTGAATCTTATGTTGGTCCCAGCGATCTCTGACAGCTCAATCTGCTGTTCCCCGGTAAATCAGGCGAGCGTTAGCTGCGTCCGTGGCGAGCGTTAGCTGCGTCCGTGGCGAGCGTTAGCTGCGTCCGTGGCGAGCGTTAGCTGCGTCCGTATTGAGCGTTCTTGAAGAGGAGTCAGATACAGCTGCTAACAGTCTTCCAGTCTTCGTGGTTCCGCCCAGAAAAAGGAAGATAAGTTCATATGTCTCTCCTTGTCCTGAATGGCTGCATATAGATACATATGTGGGCTGGGAAAAAGTCAAGGTACCATTGTTGAAAAACGGGAACCATCAACAGCCTGATAAACTTGGCAAATCAAAAATCTCTCTGCTCAACACTTGTGCATTTGATGCTGTTTTTCTGTGCTTGTGCTATTCTTTTTATGAACGCTTTTTATTTGTAAGGACTGTTCGGAACAATGAATGTGGGAACCAATTCCTCCACCTGGTGAAAACCATCACTCCATAGGGTGTGACTGCTGGGGTAAATATTCAAACCCTCCACCTGACCTCTGGTGCTCTCCAAATTTATGCACAATGCCACATCTGTACTGTGATTGAGAGAGCAATGAGGAATCTCCCAAGTGTTAATTTGATAAAGCAATGCTTCTCACAGTACTGCAGACCTGAGGTATGGCTCATCTTCAGACTACTGCTTAAGAGGAACTCAGCCTTCCTGACTCTCCCTGCCTCAGGCCAATCGAAAATCCATCCCAGTGTACGACAATACAGGGAAGGCTCTGTGTTCAGGGAATGTTACCCACAGTTACAATTTGGGACCGCTTGTGTGGATTGACACTGACCTTGGAAGCAGGTGTAAGGAAGTTGTCTTGGTTGAATTCCCTCCAGTCTGGTGCAAATAGAGAAGATATTTACTTTGAGAGCAGTCATAGTATTTCAAGGAGACTTGACCCAGGATTCTCTTGGGCATTCTGTGGCATACTGGAAGAGGACTGCATATGCCTGTGAAATGTATGCTGACCTGGGAAGTGGAGTGAAAGCAGCATAAGGAAACATAAAGCTCTGTTGCTCTCTCATGCTGTGTTTTATGCAATGCAGTAATGCTTAATTGTTGAATCACATGATTTGATAATTTTCCTTTTGACAGATAAACTCATTGTTTCATCCTACATTTCTTCTCCAGGCTGTCATCAACTTCACATACATGTATTAATTGTTGTATCAATTAAATGTTTTACAATGGAAGATAGACTCACCGGGTTTTTCGGTTGTGGCAAGCCTTTTTCTTAGCTGATTTAAGAAATAATCATATAGGCTTAATGAATATTAAGGACATTAATGAATGAATGAACATATTTAAAGAAATATCCTCGTACTAAAAGCCATTTCCCGCAGTGAAAACGGCAAGAAAGTTTTCTGTAGGCTAGCAAAAAATAGCCATGATAGTGTAACACATTTACCTGACGTTTGTCCAGCAACAGTGGCATTCCAAGAGCTTGAAATGCACTATAAGCAAAGAAACATAGAAAACCAAACTGGAATTAAAAACAAATTGAGTGAGTCGCTGAGCGTTGTAGCACGAGACGAGCCTCGTTGGAATGCATCCAAAACAAATAGAGTACAACACAAGCATGAGAGCATTCCAAAAGCTTAAAATTGTTTGAAGGATTTATATTGTAATTAAAAAAAAAAAAGACTATGGGGCTGGGATTTACCATTTTTCAATCACAAGGTCAATTTATGTTGTTTTTTTAGATTCCATTTTCAATTGTAAGAATCTGTTTGAGGAGACACTGAATAGTTATTTCAAAACACCCCACTGGAAATATATCAGAAGGCGAGATGGGGCAACCAAATGCAGCACGAATCTTTATTGAAAAGGGGAAGTGGAACGCTGGACTGCCGGTCTTGCTGGTGTGGCTGAGCAGAAGAGGGTAGTCGTGGTCGGGGGTAACCAGGAGGTTGAGGCAGGCGGCAATCAGAATGTGGTCAAGGGCAGACGAGTGGTAAGGACAGGCAACAAGCAAGGCGAGTCGGAACACGGGCAAGAACGGGAATCGTTCGGTCAGAGCACAGTGAGCAGTTGTGTCACGGGCAGGATAAGGAGATGAACTGACAACCTGGCTTGATTTAGCGGGTTTAAATAGAGCTGACCTAACGAGCAGTGGCAGGTGCTGATGATTGGCTTGATTGGGGGTGTGGGTAGGTGACGCAGGAATGACAAATAAGGCATATGACCTCGCCTCTCCACTCCCTCCACAAATTGGTGTGCATCACATGAGGAACAGATTTCAATATGGCCATTCAAAATCATGGTAAATACATTGCCAATCAAAATATCAGGGAATAACCAAATTGTATGTGGACATTTTTGTTTTTGTCACATCTGTCTTTAATAAGTTGCCAAGATAAACAAAATAATTTGTGAGCTGACTTACTGTAAGGGTTCATTACACTTTCTACAGAAGTCCAGCTATGGGGTACTCCCTCCGCCACCTATACAAAAATGAGCCGCTTTAAAGGGCCACAGCTAAACAGATGGCCTCATCATTGGAAGGCCGGTGAAGCTTCGAATCTTTCTAAGTCCCAACTTTTAAATCTCCAACCAAAAGCCAACCTCTGAAGCTGTTTTAGGAGTTATCTGAAATTGACCCACCCAAGCTGGCTAATTGGCAAATCGATGCCACTGCTTTTTCTACAAAGTCTGTGTGAATTGTAGGCATCAGCGATGGAGAGGTCTGGTAACCAAGGTGCTCCTGGCCACCTCTTCAGTGGTGGCGAAAGCGGTCAGCGACAGTCAGGGAGCTTCTTGGCTGCATAAACGGGCAATGCAGCCAGTTGGTCTGGCAAAAAGGCTGCCTTGACGGCGGGGTGTCTGTAACACAGAACCCCATGTCTAGATGGTAACAAGCTCAAATCGTTCTGTTAATCTCTTCTATTTAGCCATCAAAAGCTAATGCTGCCTCCACAAGCCACAGGAGCTAGCGGAAGCTAACTGCCATGTCTGTCTTGCTGTCTGCCTTTGGAGCTGTAACAACTTTAATGTCGCTGAATATTTTATTCCTGTAAATGTCCACTTCAATCTGTAACAAATATTTTTAAAACAGTCAACACAATATTTTTGATTTTGTGGAGGATATAGTCGGTTTTGCTCGAAGGATCTCAGTTTGATGCAAGTAAATCCGGATTATTGTGCGGAACACGTTCCTATTTTCACATGTTAAAGTGAACAAGAGTAGGAATATGCATATTGTCGCGCTCTGAAACCTCAAACTGTCAAAGTGACAACTTAGCAGGAACTCAAAAGTTACATCAGCTTGTTTGGATTTCCCAGGCACCTCTTTATTCAAGTTGTATTATTTCTGATATTGCTATACCACACTTACATCAATAGTACATCCAACCATCCATCCATTTTCTACCGCTTATTCGCAGTCGGGTCGTGGGGGTAGCAGCAGATTTGTCAGGGAAGCCCAAATTGCCCTCTTCCCAGTCACTTCGTCCAGCTCATCCTGGGGGATCCCGAGGCGTTAGCCAATTGAGAAACATAGTCTCTCCAGTTTGGCCTGGGCCGTCCCCGAGGCCTCCTTCCAGTTGGACATGACCAGAATCCTAATCAGTGGCTCAACTCAGAGTTCCTGGCGGACGACCCTATCTCACTCTCTAAGGGAGCCCAGACACCCTGCGAATGAAACTCATTCCGGCCACTTGTATCTGGAATCTCGTTCTTGCGTTCACAACCCACAGCTCGTGATGAAAGGTTAGGGTAGATCAGCTGATAAAGCGAGAGCTTCTCCTTTCAGCTCAGTTTCTTCTTCACTACGACAGACCAGCGCTGATAAGTCCTGATTTTCATCCCAACGGCTTAACACTCGACTGGGAACCGATCCACAGAGAGTTGAAGATTGTGGCATGAAGGAGCCAACAGCACCATATCATCACCAAAAGCAGAGATGCATTAAAGCAGGATACAGTCTATGTCTAGGCTGTGCCTCGAAATACTGTTCATTAAAGTTATGAACATAATCGGTGACAAAGGGCAGCCAACCCTCACCGGAATCGAATCCGACTTATTGCTGGCATCGGTGATACAGGGACCAAATTGCCCTGATCAGTGAGTTCGGTAGCCCGTACTCCCGAAGCACGCCTCACAGAATTTTCCCGAGGGAAATGAAAAAACGACTTCTCCAAGTCCGCAAACCAAATGTAGACTCGATGTGCAAACTCCCATAAACCCTCAAGGACAATGCTGAGGCTATAGAGTTCGTCCAATTTTCTATGGCCGGTGAAAATCACATTGCTCTGCCTGAATCTGAGATTTGACCTCCTGACATAAGGTTGCGGTTCACATTTTCCTCAAAGCTTTTTCGGAGTCGAAAGGTTTTTCCTTCAGCAAGTGCCGAAGCTGCATTTTGTTTGGCCATCTGCTACCTGTGAAGATCCATAGGCCAAAAAGGCCTGATAGAGCTCTCTCTTCAGCTGGCCTGCCGTCCTTTACTGCCATTGTACACTAGTGGGTTCGGGAACTAGTGGGAACAGGCACCAACCACCTTATGGCTACAGCTCCAATCAGCCGCCTTAACAATGGAGCTCTGCTCATACTCAATGTCCCCCGCCTCCACTGCGACATGGATAAAGTTCTGGGGGGGGCGTAAGGCTTATTTTGATCTTATGATTATTTTGAAGTGCTGACTTAGGGGGAAGCAGTGCACGGTCAACACTGTTTACAGTGGAGATGGTGTGCTGCTGACCTCGACTAGGAACGTCGTGAGTCGGTGGGGAGAATACTCCGAAGACCTCCTCAATTCCACTGACACGCCTTCCATTATGGAAGCAGGGCCTGGAGACTCTGAGGCAGACTCTCCAATCTCTGGTGTCGAAGTCACTGAGGTAGTTAAAAAACTCCCCAGTGGCAGGGCCTTGGCGATGGATGAGATCTGCCCGGAGTTCTTAAAGGCTCTGGATGTTGGGAGGCTGTCATGGCTGACACGCCTCTACAACATTGAGTGGACATCGAGGACGGTGCCTCTGGATTGGCAGACTGGGGTGGTGGTTCCCCTCTTTAAGAAGGGGGACCGGAGGGTGTGTTCCAATTACAGGGGAATCACACTCCTCAGCCTCCCTGGTACGGTCTATTCAGGGGTGCTGGAGAGGAGGGTCCGTCGGGAGGTCGAACCTCGGATTCAGGAGGAGCAGTGTGGCTTTTGTTCTGGCCGTGGAACAGTGGACCAGCTCTACACCCTCGGCAGGATCCTTGAGGGTGCATGGGAGTTTGCCCAACCAGTCCACATGTGTTTTGTGGACTTGGAGAAGGCGTTCGACCGTGTCCCTCGGGAGATTCTGTGGAGGGTGCTTCGGGAGTACGGGGTGCCGAACCAACTGATAAGGGCGGTTCAGTCCCTGTATCACAGATGCCAGAGTTTGGTCCGCATTTCCGGCAGTAAGTCGGATTCGTTCCCAGTGAGGGTTGGACTCCGCCAAGGCTGCCCTTTGTCACTGATTCTGTTAATAATTTTTATGGACAGAATTTCTAGGCGAGGTGTTGAGGGGGTCCGGTTTGGGGACCTCGGCATCTCGTCTCTGCTTTTTGCAGATAACGTGGTGCTGTTGGCTTCTTCAGGCCATGATCTCCAGCTCTCACTGGAGCGGTTCGCAGCCGAGTGTGAAACGGTCAGGATGAGGGTCAGCACCTCCAAATCCGAGTCCATGGTCCTCGGTCGGAAAAAAGAGGAATCCCCTCTCCGGATCGGGGATGAGATCCTGCCCCAAGTGGAGGAGTTCAAGTATCTTGAGGTCTTGTTCACGAGTTCGGGCAGAATGAAGCGCGAGATGGACAGGCGGATCGGTGCAGCGTCGGCAGTAATGCAGACTCTGTACTGGTCCGTCGTGGTGAAGAAAGAGCTGAGCCAAAAGGCAAAGCAGCCGAAATGAGTTTCCTGCGCAAGGTGTCCGGGCTCTCCCTTAGAGATAGGGTGAGGAGCTCGGTCATCCGGGAGAGACTCGGAGTAGAGCCGCTGCTCCTCCACGTGGAGAGGAGCCAGATGAGTTGGCTCCAGCATCTCATCAGGATGCCTCCGGGCATGTCCCACCGGTAGGAGACCCCGGGGACGACCCAGGATGCGCTGGAGAGACTATGTCTCTCGGCTGGCCTGGGAACACCTTGGGATCCCCCGGGATGACCTGGATGAAGTGGCTGGGGAGAGGGAAGTTTGGGAGTCTCTCCTAAAGCTGCTGCCCCCGCGACCCGACCTCGGATAAGCAGAAGAAGATGGATGGATGGATGGATGGATGGATGGACTTAGTAGAACTGTTAATTCTGCCTGTGCTTGCTGTAAACTTGAGTTTTGCTCGACCCAGGAGTTTTAACATCTGCTAGCTGACCATTGTGAAGATAAAGAGATGAGACCACCTCTGCAACTTGCTAGAACCAGTTTAACAGAAACGAACCTAGCAGAAGCTTTCAAGATTCAAGATTCAACAAGAATTTATTCGCCATGTTTGAGCGTGCCAAACAAGGAATTTGACTTTGTTACATCACAGTCTCTGTTCAACATTTAGGTGACTAACAACACCCAGGCCATGTGAAAATGACAAATGACAATACAATGACAATATTCTCAGCCATCCCCTGGTCTTAAACTCCCATGAGGGCAAGGAAAAACTCAAATCTCCGACTGGGGGAAGTGAGAAACCTTGAGAAGAGACCACAGATGGGAGGGTCCCTCTTCCAGGATGACCAGGCTGCAATGGATGCAGAGAAGACACATAGTGCAAGCAGTCTAGACAATCCAAAAGGGTGTGGAGGGCAGGATGTTATTGTACAGCAATGACTTTGAGACTCTAAGAGTGGTGTGAGTTCATCAGAGCAACAGCCTGGGGGAAGAAGCTGTCTCTGTGTCTGCTGGTTTTGGCGTACAGAGCTCTATAACGCCGTCCGGAGGGGAGTAGTTCAAACAGACTGTAACTTGGGTGAGAAGGGTCCGTAGAGATGTTGCTTGCGCGTTTCCTGGTCCTAGACAGGTACAAGTCTTGTATAGATGGGAGGTTGATTCCAATGATATTTTCTGCAGTCCTGATTGTCCGTTGCAGTCTGTGCTTGTCTTGTTTGGAGGCCGATCCAAACCAGACAGTGATGGAGGTGCAGAGGACAGACTGGATGATGGCGGTGTAGAAGGTCTTCAGCAGCTCCCGCGGCAAGTTGAACTTCTTGAGCAGTCTCAGGAAGTACAGCCTCTGTTGGGCCTTCTTCCGGACAGAGTCTATGTGGCCGGTCCATTTCAGGTCCCGTGAGATTGTGGTACCCAGGAACTTGAAGGTGTCTGAGGAGAGTATGGTATTACTGCGGATAGTGAGGGGTGAAAGTGGTGAAGGATCTCGTCTGAAATCCACTGTCATCTCCACGGTCTTGAGCGGGTTCAGCTCCAGGTGATTTTGGCTGCACCAGTGGACCAGCCGCTCCACCTCCTGTCTGTACGCAGTCTCATCCCCGTCCCGGATCAGTCCAATGAGAGTCGTGTCGTCTGCATACTTCAGGAGCTTCACAGGAGAGTCACCTGAGGAGAAATCGTTGGTGTAGAGAGAGAAGAGCAGTGGGGAGAGGACGCACCCCTGGGGGGCGCCAGTACTGGTGGTCCTGGAACCAGATGTGATGCTCCTGTTTGAATTAATTTCTAATTTAACATAAACTCAAGTTACTAATCTGACTCCAATTTGTGACCTTACCCAACTGCCACTCATCCAACAATATGCGCGCTCGTTCTGCAATAGAAAGGTATCAGGAAGCCGGCATTTTCACACACAAGTGGATTTATTCCTAACACACAAATCTAATACATCACCTGGGTCTCGGGTCCCTCTCAATACACCTCTGTACGCCTCTGTTGCCACCAGCAGACGTACTCTACATCCGAGTTGCCCAGCCATGAGTTATACTACACAATATGCAAATGGCACATCAACAAAGGCATTCTGTCATTATTCTATTGGCTATGTGTAAACTGCAGTTAACTTTAGCTTGCTCTCATTGGTCTTTCTTCTCCTGCAGAATCACTTGCTCGCTCATCCTGGTTGTAGTTTTCCTTCCAGAGTCACCAGTTGTTATCTACCAGCTGGCCCTGTGGTTATCTTGTCGTCCTTGCTGCTCCTGGGTTATCTTTTGTTCTGGAACATTCTGCACATCCTTGCACCACATATCTTGTTTTGTTCACACGGTCACACACTCAGCACTTTACAGTTTCATACTCTCATGCACAGGATGTCTAATGAACTACTTTAAGATCAAACTCTTATGTTCCTTTACTCCCCAGCTGTTAAGGACATGTTCTGCACACCACACCTTGCTTGTTGAGAATAAAAACAGTTGCTTCGAGAGGACAGTTCTGAGTTGCTGCCAAGAAATTGTATGTCTCCCTGTTGGGTCTGAATATGATCAGACATTAAATCACATGCTGGAACGAAGAGGAGAAGACAACCAGGATGAGTTTACTCGCGAGGAGAACGATAGAGAAAGGAAGCTCAGTTACAATCTCCACCAGTTCTGAGTTCCTCCTCCACGTGCTCCTCTTTTTAATGTCTTGGTTGCCCTGGTTACAGAGGCGTTGCTACACTAAAGGGAGGGGAGATAGTGGCTGTAGCAACGCTGATTAGCTAAGGAATGTAGTGTAGTGTGATCTAGCACTTGTCAGCCCTCGACCCCCGCATTGGGACTGCAGAGTCTGCTTTCTTCCCCCAACCAGTTGTCCTCTCCATGAGTGGCCGACTCCTCCTCGACTGTGATCAGATAACTTGAAGCACGTTGAATGTCGCTTACCTGTGGAACAATGCAACTAAACCCTTGCTAAGTTTATCTTCTTAGTAAACTAACACAACACATAATAATAATAATATCTAGCCCTACTTAAACATTTCAACACATATTAAGTAAATGTAAGGTAACTGGTATACAGTTCCTTAAACGAACATTGAGTAAATATGGGATAACTTCAATGTGACTTCTTCAAACTGTATATATCCAGTTTCTATCATCTACAATCTATGAATCAAAGCTACAGTTAACTAAAAGGAATGAATTCCCTAAACAAAGAACATCTCGCAAGCAAAGAAGACCTGCTCATTGTCATTGAAGACTTCTTACAAAACAAACACAAAAGGACAGGAAGGAACCATAAAGCTGACGGGGATCAATAGACTTTCTTTAAACTAAATACAAAGTATTTAGTTTAAAGGAGAGTCGTAAACTCGTAAAATATAAGGCCTCCTGGTCTGGCAGGCCAAGGCTTTCCCGAGATTACTCCAACAGTCCCAAAGTTGATGCTGACTCTCCCCGCTTGCAAAATGTGTGAAATAGCCAAACTGTCTCTTGTGTGGTTCTTCCATGAATGGTAGAGTGAGGAACAAAATCAGGTGCAGTGGTAAAGTATTTGTTGTGGAATTGATCTTCAATCCTGGTGACCATGATGAAGCGTATTGGGAAAGACGCTGAACCTCTTGCCTTGCATGGCAGCAGCCTCCCAGTGGTGTATGAATGTGTGTGTGAATGGGTGAATGTGAATCATTTTGGGGACCATATGGTGTAGATAAAGCATGAAATAAATGCAGCTCATTTGCCATTTACGATTCTGCCGGAGGTGGGAGTTAAACATCTTTCTGAACGTATTCTTAAGTGCCCAGACCTGCTCTCTGTTGATACGAAAGAAACTTTTACTTTTCAACTTTTGTGTCATGTCTACTTCTCTGTCTATATTCGACTCCTCTTATGACAGCAAAAGGGCTCTCACGTTGCTGTTTCAGGTTGTACCCGGCCAGGCCCCATGGGTGAAGGCAGCTAGCCTTCGACCCTCACCTTTATACCTGATTACAGGGGGAGGCCCCGGTGACCCGCGTCCAGGCGAGGAAACACTTGTACCAATGTTTTTTATCATTATAAGGTTGTTGTTGTTTTTTTTTACCCGTGCTGCATCTGGGCCCATGGATTGATTAAAAAAGTCTAAACATAACTCTGCGGCATCCAGCACTTCAAAGTCCGCGGGCACGGCAAAACATATTTCAAGCACCGATGGTGCCAAACGGCTGTCCCACACAAACACCTTCTTTAAAGTCTAAACCAATGGGCCGACTTCTAAATGCATGAAGTGGATATACATGAAACATCATCTTACCTTTGTGATGCACGACATGGGTCACGCCCTTTTGCATGGAAGCAGCACTTTGATTTTGACAAAAGAGCCAGCCACCTGGAATGTAGCCAACCTTTCTGTTGCCACTCGTCTAAACAAACGTGCAGACATTAAAGAAAGATGACTCTCTGGGGGAGGCTCCTCGGCTGGAGCTATACTCTTGCCGCTACGCCAGCCCACCTTCTGTGTTCTCCCTTGCACAACCGTGTTCAACAAAGGCGTGCCCAGAACGGGCTCCCCAGCCGAGGCACTGGGCTCTCTGGCTGGAGCTCAACGAAATTACGTTCACGAGCGGCAGTGTTAGCAGTGTTAATTTGTTTTCAAGCTATTTTCACCACTTTAAATTGGCTAACATTTCACAAAGATTACAGGAGAGGTGGAAAATCAAACCATTTATATCGATTTGTGAAAAAATAATAATTTGAACATATTTGGACATGATTGAATTATGTTCATTATGTCTTCGTTGATGATAGTCATTGCATTCTTTTGTTCAGACAAGATGTGTAGGTCTTACCTTGAAAAATTTTCCGACAGTTTCGGCAGCAACTGCAACTTTGGACATGAGCTTTCCGCCAGTGCCAATACAATTAATCACCATTCCAGACACTAGGTGACAACAGAACTTGACAAACAAAGCCTGGAAACAATATGCATTACAATGTTTGTCTCCTTCCTGTAACGTAGACAAGCAGTGTAGGGAGAAAAAAAGCATGAAGCTAAGTTGGTGGGCCAATTTGTCATAACCCCCCCCCCAATTTCACCTTAGAACCAGTTTTGTCCCAATTCTCAGTACTCACAAGGACAGTGAAACCAGTAAACTGAAACACAAATTAATATACAGTAGCAAAACAATGAGTCAGAAAAAAGTCAAAAAAACGGTCTCAAACAAGTATTAACAATTGACAGTGAGGTGGCACACTGGTTAGCACATCGGCCTCACAATTCAGAGAGTTGATTCCACCTCCGGATTCACTGTGTGGAGTTTGCATGTTCTCCCTGTGTGGGTTCTCCCCAAATTGCCCATAGGTGTGAATGCATGTACAAATGGTTGTTGGTCTCTGTGTGTCCTGCGATTGGCTGGCAACCCATTCAGGGTCTCTCCCGTCTAAAGACCAATGACTGCTGCTATAGCACGTGGGGACAAGCGGTACGGACCGACGGGCAGATGGATTGTCTCGCCTAAGAGTAATTGGGATCAAATTAATTTGAATGTACCCAGCGCTGTAATCACCATGTTTTGGTCACAAGCTTTTGCATTTTGACTCATTAAAATATGAATGAAATAAACATGGCCACCAGTAAGGATTGTTCTCTAACACAATGTACACAGGGGATCCTCCGTTTACTACGTCGATCCGTTCCTATGCGTCAATGTAAACCGATTAGATTAGCTACCACTTTTGTTCATGTGTGCAGTCCGCTTTGCACCCATTTGTTTATGTGAAAACCTAAAATAAACCAGGCTCTTACTGTTCCATACACTGAATGTAGTCTACATATTTACACTATATTTAGTGCTCTATGCACCTCTAATTAACATGAACTCTCTTTTACTTCAGATATTTGGCATCCTCAAGGTTCCTTTCCAGGACCGTAGTGGAGGAGAGGGGCCTCTATTCCGTCTGGAGGAGTTGGCTGACCAAAAGAACGCACCATACCAGTACATGTTCCGACTCTGCTACCGTGTCCTGCGACATTCCCAGGAGGACTACCGCAAGAACCAGGTAAAGGAAGTTGGGAGTATCTTGTGAGATACATGAAGTGTTTTCAACTGTTAAACTGTCAACTAAGATAGCATTTAGAGATCAATACAACCGCCATTGGTCACCAGATTATCTGGTGACATGTGAACCCCTTGCTGTCAGGGCATGAATCAACTCCAAGTAACCCGTAATGTGTAGTCAATCCCGTGTACAAATATGCGTATATTGATAAATAGTGTGTGTGTGCATTTCAGTGTAATAATTTCTTTCATCCCAAAAAAGGGTATGTGCAAGTAAAAAGGTTTGGACATCACTGGTATAATATAAGCCAAATACTTGAAACAAAATCATTTTTTTACTGGCAGATGCACAAATCAGCACCCCATTCCATTATGGGAAAAAATGCTACGTTTGCAGCATTTAGCTCCAAGTCCGCTCAAAAATTATGTGAGAGTATGAATTTATCAGGCGTCTCGGTGGTACAGTGGGTAGCACGTCCGCCTCACAGTTAGGAGGGTGCGGGTTCGATTCCACCGCCGGCCCTCCCTGTGTGGAGTTTGCATGTTCTCCCCGAGCCCGCGTGGGTTTTCTCCGGGCACTCCGGTTTCCTCCCACATCCCAAAAACATGCTTGATAAGCCGATCGAGCACTCCAAATTGTCCCTAGGTGTGAGTGCGAGTGCGAATGGTTGTTCGTCTCTGTGTGCCCTGCGATTGGTTGGCAACCAGTTCAGGGTGTCCCCCGCCTACTGCCCGATGACGGCTGGGATAGGCTCCAGCACGCCCGCGACCCCCGTGGGGACAAAGCGGTTCAGAAAATGAATGAATGAATTTATCAGTACGTTCGAACATACTTGCGACTTCGTGACAACATATTTAAATTACTGCTGTCGCGTGATTACAGAAAATAATCGAGTTTATTACAGGATTTATAATTATTTAATCTAATTAATTGCATATATGAAGATTTTGAATTCTAGGACATTACAAAATTGTAGTGCATGATTTATCAGTTGAATACATCAAGATGTGTAACAGATCGGACTGGGCAACCAAGTGCAGAGCGTTTTAAAGAAAACTTGCACCACAGCTGAAGCGACAGGTTCGCGGCTCTTAGTGATCTGTACCAGGCTGTCAGTGAACAACAGACGGCACACCCTGACGGTTTCACCATCTTCGCTGGGGATATTAATCATGCGGACCAAAAGTCTACTTTTCCTAAGCTTCACCAGCATGTTAATTTTCCAACACGTGGTGACAACTTCCTGGACCTGGTCAACACTACACATAAAGGAGCTTTCAAAGCCACCCCCCTCCCCCACATTGGACTTTCGGACCATATCACTGTTATGCTTATGCCCGCATACAGACAAAGAGTGAAAGCATCCAGGCCGGTTTGCAAGCGGGTAAGAGTGTGGCCTGAGGGAGCCTCTGATGCTCTTTGAGACTGCATTGACACAACAGACTGGGAAATGTTTAAGACAACCATATTATCACATGCATCGGTTGCTTATTATTTTGTACACACCAAAAGGCAGAAAAATGTCAGATACAGAACCTGTCATTTCCTTAGACAGCAAAAAAGCTTTCGACTGTGTTGAATGGCGATACCTTTTTGCCATTTTAAAGAGATTTTAATTTGGTCCGCTGTTTTAGAAATTGATCAAGACACTATACCAATCACTCTACCAATGCCAAAACAACTACAGATAAGCTTTCATGATAGAGGAGGTGGTTACGGATTGAGAGAGCCATTAAACTTCAGAATACAAAATTGCCGGACCACAATCATAAAACATTTCATAACAATCTATGGAGTAAAGCCATGGAACAGCCTGAGCACGGAAATGAAACAATGTCCAACCATCAACCAATTTAAAAATAAATACAAATTATCAATTTGGGCCAAATACACGGAACTCTTTAACTTCTTCCTACTCCTTTTCGAGCTGTTAAGTTATTTACGACTTGCTTGGGACATTTTGTTATTGTCCTATTTTCTTTTTCCTTTTCCTTTTATATTTTACTGATCTTTTTCTGTTTTTAAGCTTGAAATAAAATTCATTCATTCATTTTCTGAACCGCTTTGTCCCCACGGGGGTCGCGGGCGTGCTGGAGCCTATCCCAGCCGTCATCGGGCAGTAGGCGGGGGACACCCTGAATCGGTTGCCAGCCAATCGCAGGGCACACAGAAACGAACAACCATCCGCACTCGCACTCATACCAAGGGACAATTTAGAGTCTTCAATCGGCCTACCAAGCATGTTTTTGGGATGTGGGAGGAAACCGGAGTGCACGGAGAAAACCCACGCGGGCTCGGGGAGAACATGCAAACTCCACACAGGGAGGGCCGGAGGTGGAATCGAACCCGCACCCTCCTAACTGTGAGGCGGACGTGCTACCCACTGCTGTACAGAGGATGTAGACAGGGCTGGAGTCTGTCTCCTTGTCTTTTCGACTTGGCAATTGAAACATGGCTGTCAGAGGGGATAACATGATTGCTGGAATTTTTCGAGAGGGAATCATTCACAATGTTTTCCTCTATGCAGACGATTTATTGCTGTATATTTCCAATCTGTCTGTGTCCATACCTTGACTGGTCAAAGTACTTAATGAATTTGGCAGTTTATGTATCAAGATACAAATTAAATTATCCAAAGAGCTGACTGTTCTCAATTAAAAACATTGTTGAAGACTTCTTTGTTTATCCCTTTAAGGTGGAAAAAAATTCATTTAAATACTTGGGTATTGTCACCCGCACAATGCATGGATTACGTGCTTTTAATTTTGATATATTGTTTGAAGAAATCTCTTATACCAATACCAATCTCCAAATATCAATCTCCTTGACCGGCAGAATCAATATGATCAAAATGGCTATTTTGCTGAAATTCCTTTATGTATTTCAAATGATTCCTATTTTTCTCACAAAGTCAATTTTCAAAAAACTAGACACTTCAATATCTTCATTTATATGGATGAACTCAAACCCTTAAATGAAAAAGATTTATCTAGAGGTGCCCAAAGAGGCTGGTGGACTTGGACTGCCGAATTTCCTCTTTAATTATTGGACATCAAATATTGTTAAAGTACTTCACTGGAAACATTTTTTTTTAGTACAGCGAGGGTGAAATTTGGGCACAAATGGAGCCAATGACCAACCCGATATCATGGTTAACATCACTGGTGCCCCATGAAAAAAAGCAACCAATAACCAACCAAATTATGCCCAATCTCTTAAAAGAGCGAAAACAAACTCCAGCTGAATCGGCCACTACAGGTTAATTAAAGGACAGTATCGCTCTGAGTGATAGTACAGTTATCTATAGTTCTAGTGGTTTCCTTAAATAAGTGTTGATAACGTGCTGGACCAATTATCAACATCTCAGTTTTATCTGGGTTAAGACGAAGGAAGATGAGAGACATCCATTGCTTGATCTCCACAAGGCACGCCTCAAGATTACAACAGTCCCGCGGATCCGTCATCAATAACGGCATATATAAATGAGTGTCATCCACACAACATTGAAAACTAATATTATATTTACGTATTATGTTCCCAAGCGGAATTATATAAATATTGAATAGAATTGGTCCGAGTACCGATACCTGTGGGACACCACACGTAACATAGCGCTCAGAGGACGTATTGCCATGGACCACTCGGTGTGTCCTGTCTGATTGATAGGAATAGAACCAGCCTAATGCTGACCCTGAAATACCAACACAACCTTTAAGACGCTCTAATAAAACATCGAAGTCTACAGTGTCAAAGGCAGCACTAAAATTGAGTACTAACAATATAGATGAAATATTTGAATCCATAGCTCTGATAGATCATTAGTCACTTTAGCAAGTGCTGTCTCAATGGTATGATTAGCTCTAAAACCAGACTGAAATGTTTAATATCGATTATTGGCGACCATGTAATCAATATGTTTCTGCGCTACTACTTCTTCAAGAAGTTTTGCTATGAATGGGAGGTTTGAAACTGGCCTATAATTACCGAGACAGTCTGGGTCAAGATTTGGTCGCTTAAGTAGCAGTTTAATAATAGCGGTTTTAAAGGCTGTTGGCACTATCCCAGAGGAGACGGACAGATTAATTATATTTAAGATGGATGGTCCTAAAATTTGAAATAATTCTTTAAATAGTTTGGCTGGAAGTGGGTCGAGTAAACATGTTGTTTGTTCAGCCGCACTAACCAATTGTGTAAGCCTTTCAAGGGACACGCTTTTAAAATTTGAGAGGGTTATTGCATGATCGTCAGCGCCGGTAATCGGCGGTCTCGACTGAGCGATTGGAATGGTCATCTTGATCTCATCCCGAATGGATTAAATCTTTCGAGCGAAAAACTTCATGAACTCGTCAGCTTAGTGGAAGGAGCTATCGGGGGTCGGCTGCCAGCTTTGCCACTGTATCAAATAAGTATTTAGGATTGTTTTTATTTAGATTAATCTCTTGCGAAAAATAACGAGTTTTTGCTAAGATAAGCGCATCTTTATATTTCAGGAGGCTGTCACACCATGCCTGATGGAAAACCTCAAGTTTGGTTGAAAGCCATTTGCGCTCATGCTTTCTACATACCGTATTTTTCTGACTAAAAGTCGCTCCGGAATATAGGTCGTATTAGCCATAAAATGCACAATAACATGAGAAAAAATATATAAGTCGCTTCGGAGTATAGGTCACATTTTGGGGGAAATTAATTTGACAAAATCCATCACCAAGAACACACTTGAACGAGCAACAACAGGCTAACCGATAGGCATGCGAACGTAACATTAACACAAACGAAGAGCTGAGAACGGGCCTGACGTAACATTCAGTTATTCTAATAACTATTACATAAATAACATGTTTATAAAACCATCTGTGTCACTCCAATTCATTAAATTCATCAATCGTCCTTTATGTAAACAATGCCACGTATGCGCCGCATATGCGCCCCGCCACTGACGTCGAACTCGTAAGTTGCATTTCTAATTATTCCACAGACCCATATAACAATATATAAAGTATATTTCAAATAACTATCATATTACAACAATATTATCAAACCATCTGTGTCACTCCAAATCATTAAATCCATCAATCACATTCCTCGTCCTTTGTCAACAACGCCACGTGTGCGCCCTGACGTCAGCCTCGTCGTTATTCCACAGATCTAGTATATAACTATATTGTAGCGTTAACAAAGTTGACTTCCAGGCGTGCGGCGGCGTGGACTTCCATCCCCGGAGGTGGCATTTCCAGCCACGGAGGTTGAAGAGAGCTCCATAGAATAAGACTGGGCGTGCGTAAAAGCCATGTCCGAGCCACATCCACCGTCCCCGGACAGCCACTCGGCCGAGCGCCGGCCCCTGACTTCCATTCACGGAGGTGAAAGAAAAGCTCCATCAAGTAGGACCGGGCGTGTGTAAAAGCCATATTAGTTTTTCAAACCTTCTGTGTCACTCCAAATCATCAAATCCTTCAAACTCTTTGTCCTCCGTGTCACTTAAAAATAAAGCCGCTAATGATGCTGGTAGGACGTGGGGCCCTTCAGCATCCCGTGAATCTTTGTCCTTTATGTAAACAACTGCCGCGCTGCTGACGTTACTTGAAATTCAAATTACAGCTAATTACCTTGCTACATTGCGGTTCGTTTATCACGGTTTCCCTTTTTTTTTTTTTAATTTTGAAAATTCAAATATCAGTCGCTCCTCAGTTTAAGTCGTCCCCCCACCCAAAATAAGAAAAATAAAATACGGTAATTGCTTAAGCGTACATGTTTCATCTGTGAATCACGGCGTAGGCCAGCCATGTCCAAAGTCCGGCCCGCAGCCTCTGTGATAAAATCTTTAGTATGTGGCCCGCCGCCATTGTTGACCAGCGCTTTAATACACACGTACCAAAGCTATTTTATATTTATGCCGCAGAAATGTAATCTCGCGCGACCCGGCGTGATTTCACAGCGAGAACATGAGTCCAGCTGTCCTGCTATGCGGAGCATGCGCAAATCAAATGCGGAAATAAACCCGTTGTAAAAAGGGTATGCGCGAACCGGCTGCGTGAACCCTGTGTGAAATGTTCATGAGGCGAACATAATTTTAAACTCATGTAAATTTAAGGTATTTCATACAGTTTGTTCAATGTTATCGTATTTTATGTATTACTTATAACTCCTGTTTAAAATGTTCATGAGGCAAAAATAATTTTAAACTCATGTAAATTTAAGGTATTTCATACAGTTTGTTCAATGTTATCGGACTCTTCAGATATGAATGAAAGGCAGAATTTGTGTTTTTAGAGTTGTTCACATCTGCCTGAGTGGCATATATTTGGTTATTTTGTCATTTAAAAAATAAAGACAATTGGGAGAATGAAATTTGTTTTATAACAGTGTTTATTTGGATGAAATTGTAGTTAAAAAAATGTCCGAAAAAACTACTGGCCTCCGGGCCCCTTCACTTTATCAAATCTGGCCCTCCTTGCAAAAAGTTTGGACACCCCTGGCGTAGGCAATCTACGGCGAGTTCTCAGACGTAGCGGCGCCACAGAGTCGATGGCATTTAACACTGTCGCATTGAATTCATTTGTAAGATTATCAATAGAGCGATATATGCGGGAAATATGGCAGTTGCCAGTGGCAGTAACTCAGAGAGCGCAGTCACAGTTACGGAGTTAATATTACAGCTGCTGTCATTTTGATTGCGCTCTTGTCTTTGACAAAAAACTAAAATTTCTAATTTTATTCAGTAATGATCAGAAAAAACAGTAGTGTATGGCAGTACTGTTATATTTGAGGTTGCTAGTCCTCGGGATAATACCAGATCTAAGGTATTTCCATTTTTATGCGTTGCTGCCTATACGGCTTGCGTAAAACCAAACATATCAGTTAAAATCTGAAACGCCAAAATAAAAGGCTCTGACGGTAAATTCATGTGGATATTGAAATCCGCCATAATTATTATATTATCTGCATTTGTCACTAGATCAGCCACGAATTCTGACAATTCATCTAGGAAGCCAGAGTAAGCCCCGGGTGGACGGTAAATAACAGCAAGATAAAATGACGGTAAAGTGATGGATCGGACAGTGAGAACTTCAATTTTTTTCAAAATGTTAATCAAACGAGGCCTAAATCTTAGATTGGAATTTGAGATGAGGGCGACACCCCCACCCTTTTTTCGAGGACGCACCACATGCAAGTTCACAAATTTTGAGGCGAGGCCTCATTAAGCGGCAACAGTTCATCAGGTTTTAACCAGGTCTCGCAAAGACCAAAAACGTTTAGATTATGTTCCGTGATGAGGTCATTAACGAGAACTGCTTTCGGATGAAGCAATCTAATATTCATAAAACCGAGTTTAAGTGTAATCGGTCGATCGGGGATTGTATTTATCGAAGGATTTTTGAACAAAACAGTTATCTATATTCCTAGAAAGGGTGAAGGCGCCTTCACGGTTAGGATGAAGGCCGTCCTTCCTCAGCAGGTTGGGGCGGCCACAGAAGGAGGACCAGTTATCTATAAAATACAGTCCCTGCTTTTTACAGAACCCAGCCATCGATCGATTAAGGGAGACTAATCTACTAAACCTCTCATCAGTGCCTCTCCCAGGCAAGGGGCCAGAGACAAACACTTGATGCCGACTCATCTTTCTGGCGAGATCACAAGCCCTCACTATGTTTTTCTTTGTGATCTCTGATTGCCTCATCCTAACATCATTGGAGCCAACATGTATCACTATATCCGAGTAGCTAGTGTTGTTGGAACTACGCTGTTGACTAGACCTATTGCGAGCCAGCTCCCTAAGATTAGTTTCTATGTCGGGTGCTCTGCCCCCAGGAATACACATTACCGTGGCTGGATTTTTAAGCGGGATATTTCGGGTAATGAAGTCACCTATGACCAAGGCACTCAAGGATCGCCGAACACACATAAAATAGACACAATTAAAAGAAAAGAAGTCTAAAAGCAAAGAGACCTCTTGAGCAGAGCAATAAACTTAGACAAATGCCTGCCTAAACAGGTGGGTTTTGAGGTGAGATTTAAAAAGTTCGATAGAGTCAATGTTTCTGATGTCCCGGGGGAGGGAATTCCAGAGGCGAGGGGCAGAGCAACTGAAGGCTCTGGCCCCCATAGTTGACAGATGAAATGAGGGGACAGTGAGGGTGATACTGGAGGCAGACCTGAGAGACCGGGTAGTACTGTGTACATGAAGGAGGTCTGACAGGTATGGAGGATCAAGGTTATGGATGGCCTTGAATGTGTGAAGGAGAATTTTATAATCAATGCGCTGTTTTATGGGAAGCCAGTGAAGTTGGTGTAGAACGGGAGTGATATGATGGTAGACAGTGGTTCCAGTGACAATGCGAGCAGTAGCGTTCTGGACCAGTTGCAATTTATGGAGGAGTTTTTGAGGGAGACCAAAAAGGATGGAGTTGCAGTAATCTAAGCGAGAGGTGACAAGTGAGTGGACTAAGATAGCAGCGCTGGATGGGGTGAGTGATGAGCGGAGGCGATTAATGTTACGGAGGTGAAAATAAGCGGAACGGATAGTGTTGTTTATGTGGGTGCTGAATGATAGGTTGCAATCAAGGACGACACCCAGACTCTTTGTCTGAGGGGAAGGGGAAACCGAGGAGGTGTCAATGGTGAGAGTAAAACAGGGTTGTTTATTGAGAGAAGCTTTGGAACCTATAAGGATTACCTCAGTTTTGTCGCTGTTTAGTTTAAGGAAGTTTGAGGTGAACCAGGATTTTATTTCTTGAAGGCACGCACTGAGAGAGGAGGTTGTGAGGCTGAAAGGGGGTTTTGAAGAGACATAGAGCTGGGTGTCATCCGCGTAACAGTGAAAATTAATGTTATGTTTACGGAAAATCTGACCAAGTGGGAGGAGATAAATGATAAATAGGAGAGGACCAAGGACAGAACCCTGGGGAACACCAGAGGACACGGGGGAGGGGTGAGATGTGAATGATTTTAACTGGATAAATTGAGAACGGCCAGAAAGATAAGAGTGAAACCAGTGCAGGGGTGTGTCAACCAGTCCAATAGCAGCTAGTCTTCCTAAGAGGATGGAGTGAGAGATAGTGTCAAAAGCTGCACTTAAATCAAGAAGAATGAGTATGGATATGAGACCAGAGTCGGCTGCAATCAGGAGATCATTAGTGATTTTAATAAGGACTGTTTCTGTACTGTGTCGAGGGCGAAAAGCAGACTGGAACTGTTCGTATAGATTATTATTAGTGAGGTGGGTGTGGATCTGAGATGCAACCACTTTTTCAAGAATTTAACTGGTAACTGTAGCAGATTTAAGAGATAGAGGGACAGAACCAGAGGTGAGGGAAGAATTGATAATAGCAGTAATCAAGGGGAGCAGAGAGGGGAGGGAGGCTAAAACCAGAGGAGTAGGCAGAGGGTCAAGTTGACATGTAGATGGCTTTAAATTTCGAATCAGTTTGGATGGATCAGCAGCAGAGGGAAGTTGGAAGCAGGAAAGAGAGGTGGGGGTGGGATGAGGAAGGAAAGAAGATGAATAGCTAGACATGTGAGAGGTCAGTTGTTGGTGGATAGTGGCTATTTTATTGTCAAAGAAGGACATCAGGGTGTTACAGTGACCGGTAGAATAGAAGTGTGGGGGGAGGGAGTCACGTGGGCGGGTTGAATTATTAATGATGGAAAACAGGGCTCTGGTGTTCCCCGCACCAGCTGCAATTTTCTCCGCAAAATAGTGTGATTTTGCGGAGGAAATTGCAGCCTTATATTGCATTATGTGAGTATGGTACAACAGTTTATGAATCATGAGTCCAGTTTTGCGAGAAAGCCGTTCCAGCGGTCGTCCTTTGGCTTTCAGTTGACGTAGATGAGTTGAGAACCAGGCTGCAGAGTGGGGGAAAGAAACAGTTCGGGTTTTGAGGGGGGCAAATGAGTTTAGCAGAGTTTGTAGACCAGTGTCGTAAGCAGAAACAAGCTGATCCGGGGTATATGGGGGAGTGACGGTGGGGAGATGGCCAATGGCTGAGGTGAAATCTGCTATGTTGATATTTTTGATATTGCGGAAGGATATGGTACGGGATTGTTTGATTTTGGACAGTGTGAGACTGAGGTTAAAAGAAACTAGTAAATGATCAGAGAGGCCTGCTCCCAGATCAACAGGAGAGCAGTTAAGAGGAGTGACACCAGAGCAGCAGACTAAATCTAAAATATGGCCTTTGGTGTGAGTGGGGAAATTAATGTGTTGTTTAAGTCCAAAACTGTCCAGGCAGAACATAAAATCCTTAGTGAGAGTGGTGTTGGAGTTGTCCATGTGGATATTTAAGTCCCCAAGCAGAATGATGTTGGATGAAAGTGAGCAGATGTGAGTGAGGAATGTAGTGAATTCCGAAATAAAGTCCTTATTTGGTTTGGGTGGACGGTAGATATTAGCTAAAATAATTGGAGTGGGTCCACTTAGCTGCAGAGCAACCGATTCAAAAGAACTGGTCTCTGGCACCGAAAGAGATGAGACCTTCCAAGTTTCACGATGAAATATTGCTAGACCTCCTCCTCGACCAGTGAGGCATGGTTTGCTCATATAAACAAACCCGGGTGGACATGATTCATTCAACTGAGAAAAGTCACCAGGATGTTGCCATGTTTCAGTCAAACACAGAAAGTCAAACTTGCTGTCAAGGAGGAGGTCCTGTAGCAGCGGTCCTTTGCCGGTGAGGGAGCGAATGTTAAGTAGTCCCAGATTGACGTCACAGTGTTGGTTTGAGCAGGAAGCATTAGCTACCCTAGCTAGGCTAGCCAATGCACTGTGATCCACCTTCCTGTTCATGTTTCTCGGTGGATGGCGGCGGGTGTAGGACCAGATGGTGTTTATGGCAGTGGAGTCATCGATGTGGTAGTTGCGTCGAGCTCCACGGTGGCTGTATCTCCGGTGGTGACGGCGAGCGATGTCCGGAAAGCATTGCAGTGCAGGTGGGGGAGCAAACCGGCAGTGCCGGAGCTGGAGAAGCACTGCGTTTGTGTAACGAATCTGGGTTGACTTCATGCTGGATGAATCATGGCGGACAGGGAGGTCCACCAGAGCATAGAGCTCACAGCAGGGTTGATATGTATGATACACGGGCCAGACAGGAAAACAGCGGAGCAGCGACCAGCTAGCACACAGGTAGCAGCTGGACAGTGTAGGCAACCACGCTACAAACAAACAAGTCCACTTGAGAGTTGTCCAAGAGTAAAACCAAGAGTACGACATTCGTCCAAGTTTAGTGATCTGCTGCAGACTTTGCAGGAAATCGAGCAAAACGTCAAAAACAATCAAAAATTGTCCAGAGAGCAGCGGCAGCAAAACGCGCCAGCGTTCACTCGTGCACCAAACCAGAAAAGGTGCGAGGGCCAGTAGACCGAGATGACTTTGGATAGTTGTGCGTCTTACCTGGCTCATCGCGGTTAGCAAGCCGCTTGGGGCTAATGCTAACTGGGCTAGCGGGCTGACGACAGTCCGCGTCTGTGTCCGCCACATCTACGGTTATCGCACTATTCTGCTCTCGCTGGCAGGCACGTCCCTCTAGCATGGACAGCCTCTCTAAGAGAAGGGTGCAGTTGGTGCACGAAGCCGTACAAACCTCTAGATCCGCACCCATATTTACGTGTCTGATGATAGACTGTAGACAAACGGCCACGAAGCCTCCGCTGAAGGCCAGACATTTAATGAACTTTTCTTAAATTATACATTTAAATCATTTGGACTTTTAACTAGTGAGTGTGACATACCAGCTTCCAGCTTATTTAGATATTTACAAATATGTACTTTTTGGAAAAGACCATTTCCTTCTTTTCCTTATTTACCGCTCAAAAGTCTATTGGATGTAATTCGAGACACAGATCCACTTGAGAAGAGACGCATTTCTGCTCTCTACAAATTAATCCAAAACTTGAAACCTTCAAATTGGGGGAAAAAAAAAAAAAAAAAATCCAAATAAATCCACAGAAAACGCCATAACCACCACTCACGACACCACGCTGAGCCACCAGGAACACCTGGATTGTTAGGTCAGGATGCTCTTCATTGACTACAGCTCAGCCTTCACGCAATCATTCCTGCCATCCCGATTAGCAAGCTGTTTAAACTTGGGCTTACCCTTCCTACCTACTGTTGTATAAAGGACTCCTACCTACTGCTGTATAAAGGACCCCCTTATTAACTCCCTCGGACACAAGCAGTCAAACCTGGTCCCCATCTCTCTCTACCTAGAACAGTTAACATGGGCACCCCACAGGGGTGTGTGCTGAGTTTTCTTCTCTACAACCTCTATACCTCCTACTGCAGACCAGCCCATGACAGTAACGTCATCGTGAAGTTTGCTGACAACACAACAATGGTGGGTTTGATCTCAGAGGGCGACGAGTCAGCTTACAGGAACAAGGTCCCATGGGTTTCTGAGTGGTGTACAGTGAACAACCTGCAACTAAAAACCACTAGGACAAAAAGAGATCATTCTGGACTTCAGAACAGATCCACCCCTCACTGTCAATGGCACTTCAGGACAGAGAGTTACATCTTTCACCATCCTAGGCACCACCATCTCTGCTGACCTGTCCTGGTTGGCCAACACCTAGGCTGTCCTCAAGAAGCACAGCAACATCTGCAGTTCCTTAGAGTGCTCAGAAAAAACATCCACCAGAAGCTGCTTGCTGCTAACTTTTTATCGATCTTCTGTCGAGAGCATCATGACCTAGTGTACTTTGGTGTGGTTCTCAGAGTGCACCAAAGCAGAGTGGAAGAGGCTCCAGAGAGTGGTCAAGACAGCACAGAAAATCATGGGATGCCCCCTCCCTCAGTGACATACACTCAATCTGCCGCCTCAGCAGAGCACAGTCCATCATCGGAGACAGCACTCATACCGCCCACCACCTGTTTTGCTTGCTGCCCTCTGGCAGACGCTTCAGGGGTATCAAATCCAGGACAAAATGACTCAGATACAGCTTCTTCCCAAAAACCACCACTCTAAATGCACACATGCACCAGTCACCAAACACATACTACATACGTTTCACTGTATAAAATTTGTCTATTTCGATTTATGCTATTTATACAATTTAGATTTATACTATTTATATTTATTTACACCAGGAACCAGCACCTTGAAAAGCCCCTTGCAATTTCATTGTACCTCCAGTGAGTCTGTTGTACAATAAGAAAATATTTCAATTCTATTCTGTTCATTACACTGAAAATTAACGTGCTATAAATATTGTACGCAACCTGAGTGTCAAGTCGATGCGCAAGCATTTTAAATTTGAGTGACCCATAGGATGCAGTGGCACTGTAAAGAGTCGCTCACAGCGACTCTAGGGTTCCTTTGTGACTGAACTTTATTTAAACTCACCTTATTTATACAGTGGTGAAGCGGACCTGAGCAATCCCATTGATGCAGGATGTCAAAATGCATACAAAACATAAAATAAATTAAAGAAATCGGCTTCACATTGTGGCAGGCTGATGTCGCCAATGTGGCAGAAGGGAGGATGACGTCTTTATTCCATGACTGCCAACATATGTAGCTAAAGACAATTCATCAAAGTTACAAGCATAGCATCACAAAAGTCCCCAAGTCCCAATGATCATCGTCACACACACGTCTGGGTGTGGTGAAATTTGTCCTCTTCATTCAATCCATCCGCATATGATTTTGATCCATCCCCTGGGGGAGAGGGGAGCAGTGACCAGCAGCGGTGCAGCGTTCGGGACTCATTTAGTGATCTAACCCCCCAATTCTAACCCGTAATGCTGAGTACCAAGCAGGGAGGCAATGGGTCCCATTTTTATTGTCTTTGGTATGACCCGGTTTGAACCCACAACCTTCCAGTCTCAGGGCGGTCACTCTACCACTAGGCCACTGAGCTGGACAAACGCATCAAAACCCTAACTGTAGGCCTGCTGGGTGAGAGGCCTGCTACTAAGGTCCGCCACAATAGAGCCGTAACAATTAAAAGTGGTCAAATATGTATATTGTTGAATACAATTAAAGACAGCACTGCATTCATTACAGCTTTTCCATGAATTCATCTTTATTATTATTATTATTTCAATTTATTCATTTCACTCTTTTACAGAACAGTAGCCTCCCATGATTTGCGTAACTGCGGGCTGCACGTTGAGTTACACATGTATGTCTCACGTGCCTGCGGCACCTGCCACTCAACCACGCCCCCTAATCAGGAAATCACCCACACCTGTCACTGTCTTGTTAGTTTCCCTACTTAAACCCTGTCATTCAGTCACTCTTTTGTCAGTCTGTCCTGTGATGCCACTAGTTAGCTCACTGTGTCCTGTCCGGTGGTCTGTGGGTGTCGAGCCTTACAAAAACATGCGTACATGATTGCAACACGGGGCGGTTGAGCACTCCGGTTTCCTCCCACCTGGTAGGCCGATTGAGCACTCCAAATTGTCCCTAGGTGTGAGTACGAGTGTGAATGGTTGTTCATCTCTGTATTTTCCGCCTACTGCCCGATGACTGCTGGGGTAGGCTCCAGCAAGCCCGCGATCCCCGTGGGGACAGTGGTCCAGATAATGAATAGATGGATGATATTTGATCTATTGCTGTTGTTTTGTTACAGCTGCAGCTGTTGCGAAGCACTATGTAAATAAAGTTGTTGTTTTTTTTTTTTCCAGGAGTACATCGCCAAGCAGTTTGGCCTGATGCAGAGTCAGATAGGCTATGACATCCTGGCAGAGGACACCATCACCGCTCTATTGCATAACAACCGCAAGCTGCTGGAGAAGCATATCACAAAGACCGAAGTGGAGACCTTTGTTAACTTAGTTCGAAAAAACCGTGAGCCCCGGTAGGCATGCCATCACAGCACAGCAGTTAGTGCGAGAGAGAGCATAATCACACTTATTTTGTCTACAGTTTTCTGGACTACCTATCAGACTTGTGTGTTTCCAACAACGTGGCCATCCCCGTCACTCAGGAACTCATCTGCAAGTGTGTGCTTGAACCTAAAAACCAGGACATCCTCATCAAGACAGAGTGAGTGTGGTGGGATGTGGGTAATGGTGCATGCATACTGATAATCACACTAGATTTGATTATTTTTCCTGCCTTTTATTCCAAGTTAGCAAAGGCCAGATTATTAGCATGTTATCAAGATTATCAAGAGCATTTATTCTTTTTGGTGGGGTGTGCTAACACTAGAAAGCCCAGAACATTGTAACGGGAGTCTATGCAAGATGGCTAGTATCGAGGTAATACGATCAAAATTTATCATCCTTGTGACCAGGCGAGCTGCAGCATGTTGTACTTACTGTAAACCTTTTATTACTAGACATTGGAAGACCAGAACATAATAAATTCATTGTGTAAAACATTCATTTTATCATACATTTTTTATTTCCAACGGCATGTATAATTGTGTCTCATTTATGTAACAATGAAAACTAATGTTGTATTTAGAAGTCGCGTTGCCATGGACGACACGGTCGGTGGGTCAAGTCAAGTTTATTTACATAGTCCTAAATCACAGACAAGTCTCAACGGGCTTTACATGTACCAAAAAAAATGACAATTATTCTTAACATCCCCTGATCTTAAACTCCCAGGAGGGCAAGGAAAAACTAAAATAAAACCTACTGGGGAAATTGAGAAACCTTGAGAAGAGACCACAGATGGGAGGATACCTGTTCCAGGATGGCCAGGCTGCAATGGATAGAGAGAGGGCACATAGAACACAATGTAAAACAATCCAAAGAAAAACTGGATGTCCATATTCATAGGGAAGAGCTGCACGAAGGTTCCCTAAATTGTGCTGGCAGTGTCTTCGAGGGTGGTAATCCACCTCAGATCCCTCATCCCGCGACAAGAAATCCAGACAGCCATTTTCCATTTGGGTGTTACCTTGGGGGGCAGGACAGAGAACACAAACTTCAGCCGAATCAGCCAACACAGGTTGATTAAAGGCCATAGTATACAAATGTGTCTTTAGTTGTGTCTTAAATGTTTCTACTGAAGTATCGGTACGGCATTCCAAAGCCAAAGGTGGGTCCTCTCTGAGAGGTAAAAACTAAACCTGCTGACCACGAAATATCAACTCACGTTTCAGTAGCGTGCTTTAACTGCTGCAATGTTGTTTTTTTGAGGTTCTCAAAAATAAAGTTCTTGGGGAAAATCATATAAAAAAATCTTAAATTAATATTGGTTGAAAATATCCCTTTGCGTAACTCAAAAAAGGTCACAAAAATAGCCCTTTAGTCACTCACTAAACTTAGTAGAATTTGAGCAGTGTTTAGGGTTGTGTTTTGTTGAAGTATCCGGGCCCTGGGCAACTTCAACTTTGTCACTGATTCTTGAACATTGTTCACAAGAATCTGCTCATACTGACTGGAATCCTTGCGACCTTCAAGTTTAGCAAGATTGCCAGTACCTGCACTGGCCACCCACCCAGCCAGATGCTGTACGTGCCCCAAAAAAATTGACTTCTAGGGGATTGGAAGGTGTTTTTAGTTTTACATTTCACACTGAAGTTTATTTCAAATATATTTTTTAATCTAGAAAAGATAAAAATGTCAGGCCTGCAACAAATTTTGTTGACTTTGTTTGATTGCAGACGGCGGGTGCCTAAAGATGTGGCCCTTGTTGAAATCCCCACACAGCGTATGGAAATCGACGACTATGTAGATGAAGATGAGGTAATAAAAGTTTTCCTAAACAAATTTATTATTCAATCAATAAATGTTTTTAATCACAGACACTTTAATCATCGATCCATCCATCCATCCATCCATCCATCTTCTTCCGCTTATCCGGGATCAGGTCGCGGGGGCAGCAGCTTTAGGAGGGACTCCCAGACTTCCCTTTCCCCAGCCACTTTGTCCAGGTCATCCTGGGGGATCCCAAGACGTTCGCAGGCCACCTGAGAGACATAGTCTCTCCAGCGCGTCCTGGGTTGTCCACGGGGTCTCCTGCCGAAAGGACATGCCCGGAACACCTCCCCAGGGAAGCGTCCAGGAGGCATCCTGATGAGATGCCAGAGCCACCTCACCTCCTCCGAGTCTCTCCCGTATGACCAAACTTCTCACCCTATCTCTAAGGGAGAGCCCGGACACCCTACGGGGAAAACTCATTTCGGCCGCTTGTATCCGGGATCTCGTTCGGTCATGACCCATAGCTCATGACCATAGGTGAGGGTAGAAGCGTCAATCGACCAGTAAATTGAGAGGCATGTTGATGAGATGCCCGAGCCACCTTATCTGGGTCCTCACAAAATGGAGGAGCAGCGGCTCTACTCCGAGTCTCTCCTGGATGACCGAGCTTCTCACCCTAGCTCTAAGGGAAAGCCTGGACACCCTACGGAGAAAACTCATTTCGGCCGCTTGTATCCGGGATCTTGTTCTTTCGGTCATGACCCATAGCTCATGACCATAGGTGAGGGTAGGAGTGTAGATCGACCGGTAAATTGAGAGCTTTGCCTTTTGGCTCAGCTCTCTCTTCACCACGACGGACCAGTACAGAGTCTGCATTACAGCCGACGCTGCAGCGATCCGCCTGTCAGTCTCACGCTCCACCCTGCCCTTGTTCGTGAACAAGACCTCAAGATACTTTATTTCCTCCACGTGGGGCAGGATCTCATCCCCGATCCGGAGAGGGCATTCCACCCTTTACCGACCGAGAACCATGGACTCAGATTTGGAGGTGCTGAACCTGATCCCAACCGCTTCACACTCGGCTGGCAACCGCTCCAGTGAAAGCTGGCACGACTGCAAAGTTGATAATCGAACTGCGGCCTAGGGTGTCCTGGTGCCAGATGCACACATGGACACTTATGTTTGAACATGGTGTTCATTTTTGACAATCCGTGTCAAGCACAGAAGTCCAACAATAGAACACCGCTCGG